>NC_092826.1:77166556-77853616 GCF_039878825.1 Excalfactoria chinensis | reverse complement strand
TTAATCAAACAGTAGAAGGAAACCAAAGACTTCTCAGTGTAAAGCTGTATTTTCACATGATGCAGAAGATCTGCACCCTAGTATGAAAACATTCAGCTTTTCCTGGATCTTTAGGACCACCTTCTCAACAACAAACCTCATGCCCTCCCATGCACCCTCTACCTCCACACTAGCAGTATTAGCTTCCTTCATGCATCCTAGCCCATATTTTAAGGTTCTTACTGATACCCAAGCTAGAATGAAGAAATCTTACTGAGTCCAACTAAAATTGATGCGGGCAGTAAGATCTTGTTCTGAGAACTTTCCACTTTTATTTCAAAACTAGGTGAGTAACTTTCTGGTTGCATGAACACTAAGAAAAATTAAGATACCAAATACGTTCCTTTGTGTAGCCGTATGGTCATTTTAGTTTGAAATTCTTTGGGAAGAGCTCATATTTCAGCATCATAAAAATACCAGGACTTCCATTTCTCTCCTTACAAACAGCAAGCCAACTCCTACTCACTAATTCCAAGAAATCTGACTAAAATACAAGCCTGCTGTAACTGCACATTCAGAGAGTACACACAGGAACACCTTGCTGTCTCCACATTAGTGCAACACAATGATTAGTGATACGTTGAACTAACAATTCCTTGAAACTTAATAGCAGGTTGCAGCACTACACAGAATAAGTGTTTCTACATTAGAAATACCACGGTGTGAGATGAACCAAAAACACTGGAAATGCTTAAGGCACTATATAGTTGAGCCACCTTGTGGCATATTTCTCACACTACAACACTACACGTATTCAACAATACTGTGATTTTCTGGGTCTGTCCAATTCAGGCTGAGATACAGGCACGTAGAAAGCAAAAAAGCCAGCATGCTCACAAAGCAGTACTCCCTTTAGATAACATGAACTTTTGAAGTTAAACTACGTAAGACCATCTAACAGCTAGCATCAGTTGAATTGTTTAAACAACTGGTGATTTCAGCCAATAGCTCCCCACAAAGTAACCTACCACGTAAGTCCTTAAAATCCAAATTTGGGCTATACATATGCAAACCCTTAAGACAAAACAGTTGTGGTCCATATCATTTGGGATAATGCTTAGCGAGATGAGTAAATTCCTCTCCAAAATGATTACGTTTAAGAAAAGGCATTCTTACATTTTATGAAGAATATTTTCACATGAAAGAATGTTCATGTAGTCATACATTATCTCTGAAATTGAGCTCTGTGATCCAAGGTTGGCTGTGAAATTGTTGGCTTAATAAAATTAAACACAGTAAAACAAACATGAAATAAAATGTAGCATTGCTACTACATAAAACCTCCGAGCACGAGTGGCATATCAAGAAAATACATACACATGAACTCTCTAGAACCTGCACACACAGGGCATCTAACAAGTAAAGGGATTTAGATCCTTGTTCATCACTGTATGCTACACATACTAGTCATAAATTTCTTCTGTTGGTATATAATGTGAAGAATAAGAAGATACCACCACGCCAACTGCAAACCATTCTGGACTCTTCAGAACTATTTCCAAAGAAAAAGAAGCCACAGGGAAAAAAAAAGGACCAGACCTGACAGATAAGATCTGGGAAGTACAACACACAACTTCTGGACAAACAACATGGTCCATTTCTACACAGTACCTGCAAGCCACGTGCTTTACATCAGCACTAAAAGTTCAGATATAATGAAGACTTACAAGGCCTTATATGATTTTATAGTCTTTCTACAGTAATCTGAACTACTGGTAAGTAGCATCATTAGGATTAGACATAGGAGATTCCTCCCTGAAACACCTATACTATGGGTAATAGAACGATATCTATTTATTTTTATTAAATCAGACATTAAACATCTCTGTAATCACCTGGCTTGGACAATTTGCCCAACTTCTGATATTTAATGCTTAAATTAAACCTAAAGTTGCTTGTTCATCTTATGTGAGCAGGATGCTTTACAAGCTTTATGCTGGTATTTAAGAGCAAATCAAAATGAATATAAAAATGAGTAATGAATGTTAAGTAAAGACTGTGTAATATATCAACTTTGGGATTCCATACTGTTTTGCTCCTGAAGTAATAAAAAAACAACATTGAAAGAGGGCATACTTTTATATGAATACAAGTGTTAAGATGTCAGGCTACCAGTCAGTACCTTCAAAGAAATTGTATCTCCTGTTTAGTTGTAGAAGTAATGGTACAAATTGGACAGAATTATCAAAATGAGTAAGGAGCATTCAGTAACAAAGCAGAGAAAGACAACTCTGACATGCTGGTAGATTAATCCCAAGCTGAAACTCTTTGGAAGACAGGCTTTGAATACCATACCAGGATTCAGTGCAAATACACTCATTCACCTACATAGCTTCATTTTTTGGTAAAGGTTAAGTTCAACTGGTTTCTTGCAAAACATATCAGTGCTTCCCACAATCAAAACACAGACAGGCATTGTGAAAGCTGCTTTCAGGCAACACATGAAGTTAGGTTTTAAGTCTGTAATTCAGATCATAGCATCGCTCAGGAAGGAAAGGGCTTATACACACAGGGTCTCTACACACAGTAATTAGGCAGCACAAAAACTCCTGTTAACTTTGCAGGCAGATGAGATGTGAATCAGCTGTTTCAGAACAGCCTCTAATCTTGTTTTAGAGAATATTCAGCTCTCTTCAGTAAGAGGAAATGCATCTCTCCTGTCTAGACATCCAATTTAAAAAGAGCACAACACTTTTTCAATTTCAATTAAAGAATAACAAGTGCCAGGAACTTCTTTTATCTAACATTTTTGAGACTCATACAAGTAGCTTTATTCATGAAACCAAGCCTGTAAATACAAACTACTTTTTTCCTCCCTCAACTGCTTCAGTATGGTAAATTTAATGACTTGTTTTACATAAAAATGCCACATAGTCTTCTATTGTAGTCATGCTTCTCATGTTTATATATTTATCCATTGTTAAGTTTTTGTAGACATTATGAGAATTATCATTCGAGTTCCATAACTGAGATTTTCCTATGACATGTTTGATGGAAAGTTATGGTTTGATGAATAGCATCACAAACTGAAGTTCTCTGCAGAAGTACCTGCATACAAAACCACATAACAATGCTGCAAGGCTCACATGCTAACACCAGCATGTATTTGCACATGGGTTCAGCATTAAAGTGTTAAGAAAAAAAAAACACGAATTGCAGACACCAGCTGTAGTCCAACAATCCCTATGCCTGTGTTCTCTTAACTATGACCTCAATGTAACTACAAAGAACAAGCAACACATGGTTGACAAGTAAAAGGTATCAGACTTCTGAGAAGATTTCAGACTTTTTATATTTATTTTTTACTAAAAGGAACAAACAAGAAAATCTATAATCTTAAATTATCCTGAGCTAAGCAGTCCCATGGCTATATGATCTATACGGTACTGACATTCACTAAGAATGTGATCAAATCACAGAACTCTAAGGAGTGGGGGAAGCTCAGCATACATGTATATTTGTGGTTTTGGGTGTTGGTTTTTTTTGTTAAGTACAAAAGTAACTGTACATGAGCACCATTTCTTCAAGCTTATGCATCATTAAAGTAATAATAAAGGAGCCCAAGTAACATGCTGATTTCCTCAGTCAATCAGAGAATAAGCCATTGTGGTAAACCGTGGCATGAGCACAGGTCAACTTTTAAAGAAAACTCCAGCATTAGACTTAGGCTTTTAGTACTACAGTTACTTTTCACTTCATTTTAATGTATCAGCTGCATTGACATAAAGAAAAAACCTTCCCAATTTCTACTTTTCAAGTGTAATTTGAGAGAAGCCAGCTAAGGCTGGCAATACATATTTACTTTCAACTGAAGTGTTTTAACACTGAGAAGTAATTTTATTCCATAATAAAGAATACAGAAAACTAGAAACAAGTTTTCCCATTGGCAGACCAAAGACAATTTGGCAAAGGAGCTTTAGTATAGTCCCAAGTCAATGCATTTGTGAACCGTTCTCTCAGTACATTTATTGCAATTGTTCATAAAAACATTTTGCCAAGAATCTGATAAGGACAGCTCAAATTAAAGACAAGCTGTTTTATACAAGCGGTAGGATACTTTTTAGTCAAGTGAAATCTGCCCCCAAGGGACCTGTCAAACCTGTAATTCTTTTTAAAGTGTCTTAGCTGTTTCTGAAATTACATATGGCATTTAAACTAGCCATTTTATTAAGACCATGCTTGGGTTGTACATTATGTAGTGTCCAACACACTGCTAGAGCACTGTAACAGTATGTTTACCAGATAAATATCTTCAAGACATAACAGCTAACTTGCTAACAACTCATGGACCATTAAAAATGACAGTTTAGAAGTGCTTTTGTAGTGAGAATGAAAGATAACACTTCAAGACTAATATTCTGGGCCACAGATCTGGTCTTTATTGGTAGGGTTGCATAATATCTAGGGTATACTTTGCTGCTATAAATAAAGGGGAAAAAAATCAGTTTATAGCGAGGGAAAATGACTCACAGTCATCACACTTCTCCCAATGCATGGGAGAGTAACTCTCTCCATATTTTCTAGACCTTTTACTCTTATTCCCATATCAAATATTACTTGAAAATGGTGGTAGTGTGTTAGTTTTTTTTAGAACACCACAGAAATTGTGTTCACTTCTAGGACAACAAAAGTCTCAGATAATTTGGTTATAAACGGTGCTCAGCCTCTCCCTGTATTTAATAGAAGTTGTAAAAGGTAACAAAACTGAACAGTCACATTTATTGGCAGAGATAACCGCTTAACAGTAGGGACTTGTCTTAACCCAAGTTGTCAACAGCTTCCAGCCTTGATAGAGTCATTTGGTTGAATAACTTAATTGTATTCTGACAGAAAAATTGAGAGGTTTTAAATGTAGTAAAAATGATCTCCTACTTCTGTGAAAAAGCACCACTTCTCACTGTCTCTCTGTAATACTGGGTTTATTACTTGATACAGAAATAGCTCTACTTGAGCTAGTTAGGAGCCTTCCAAACAACCAAATGAGTTTTTACAAGGAGAGTTCTGACTAAGGTTTCATGGGAACACACTGGAGAGCGTGTTTCACCAGGAAAAGAAAAATACTGTGAAGGTTTGATTTAGTATATGGAGTTCAGCTTCAGGGTCCTTCCCGCCATTAAGTACTTGGGGCAGCATGTCTTTGATAGCATCATCTCTTATCTGACTGGGATGACTATACCAAGTCAAGGCAATCTTCAGATCTGAAAATTTAGCAGGAGACAACCCAAGTCACAGGTTATCTGCTGTTCTGGAACAAGTTTCAAGCTTGCACAGCTGGAATCACATAAGTGAACAAATATAAATTGAATTTATCATCTCTAACTACTCATCTAAGTACCTAGTTAGTGGATGATAAAATTATTTTCCTTTGTCTCAGAATATACCATACCAATAGCCTTAGTTCATACAAATAATCCTGTTTCACTCCTAAATAAACAAACAGTTCTGAAGAAAATTTTCCCTTCAGAAACTAAATTTCAATGCTATACCATATATATATACTATTGAAACAACTACAGTTGTTTCAGTACATTATCTGGGTTCTACTAGCAGTCTACAACAGAAAAATCAGTCTGCACAGAACCTCGTATTATCTGAAAGCACTGTCAAAAATAAAGTCATTGAGATACTCTTTACAAGTACTTATGATCCACTCAAACGACAAGCATTTGGCTATTTTTATATCTTTACCTCACTGAAACTGTTCAAAAATCTTACAAAAGCAAATAAAATTAAAAAAATAATAATCAAATCCGCTTTTACAGTCTTAAGATTAAAGGCTGTGAGATGGTCTGAGGAAGGATTGTAACCAATCCCAGATAAAATCTTGGAGAAGGTTCTCTATCGTATAAAGCAAGAAAAGCCATTGCAGAAAATAGGTGGATTATTTTCCTCCTGTCATGAGATGTCTCTATAGCACGTTTGCTTACAGAACAATATCTTTCTCTGTACTTATCAATGTTCTTTTACCCTATTTTACTGATCTTAGTAAGATAAAGACAACACATCCAAGAGCAAAAGGGTCTAAATTTGCTTAGAGGGTGTAGTACTCCTTTCAAAAAACAGAAATGTTTCAGAAATAATGAGTTTCCTAAGAAAAAAATATGTACATTTCTAAGCCATGAACACAAAGACAGTCAAACTTGATACTTTAATGAGTTTTGGTTTTTTTAATGCTTTTTGGCACCAATAACATACTTAAAACCCAGCACAAATCTTCCCATTGCACACTGCCCTGCTTTGACAAAAATGAAGGGTTACAGACAACCACTACAATTTTCAGTTCATTTTAATTAAGCTGAAATTCATGAGCTTTTTCCCCAGTGCAGGGAAGTTCTTAACATTTTAGTAGCCCTGCTACTATTTCTGAAGATTTCATATCTCTGCTAAACCAACCTTTGGGTCTTGGTTGTTGTATATCCCCAGATCACCTCATAATATAGCTTCAATAGTTTAGGCAATGACTTAGGTGAGTTATTTCTTTATATCAAAATATTATTTAACAGATCTTTAGAAAAGCATGTATAGTTTTTTCTTGTTTTTTCTTTTTTTTTTTTTTTTTTTTTTTTTTAAAGACATTTATCTTTAAAATACCACAACACAGGACAGAGATTAAGTGTTACACAACCCTCTGGACCTAGAGTCTTCCTCCTACACAACACCAAACAGGTGGCATTAATTGCGTCCAAGCACACAGCAAACAGAAACAAGGTACACTGATAACAAGACTACCGTTATGAGTACCAACACCTGCTATTAAAAATCTACCTTGACTTACAGATAAGCTTATGCTAGGAATAACCGCTCTGTGACATTTTCTACTTTGTTTTATTTGCCTTCTAGTGAAGGTGCAGGTAGCTACTATTTCCAAGAAGGAAAAATAGGGGGAAGTGGAAAGTTCAGTGTAAGTACAGAAATTTTTAACAGCTTTAAGAATCCAGCTTCAATGATAAATCTGCTTGAATAACTGATTTCCCAGAATTTGCACTGGCTGCTGGTTGCAAGACAGCCCTACTTCCATTTTTACAGTGCAAAGAGTGGACAGCAAGAAAAAAAAGGTTGTTTTAGGGTAGATTAACTGCCCTGTAGAGTGGAGGGTAAAACCAACCACTTGGTGCCTTAGTTCTCTTCCTTCAATGCCTGTGCATAAAAAAAAACTATTTTTCCCAAAAACTAACAAGAGTGCTGCTTCTCTTCTTAAATGTGGTAAACTTTTATTTAAATTTTAACATAATTTACATCTATGTATTGCAGAGTTGGAATAATACAAGTATAGTTATGTACAGTTGGAATAATACAAGTATAGTTGTAAATAGATAGCCAGAGGGTATCTAAGGAAAAGACTCACCAACTCTGAGGCCTTCAGTCAAGATGAATGCTTACTGATGTTGAGGATCACCACAAGAACTCTACAAAGGAACAATCTCCAGAAAGAGATGTTACCTTAGTGGTGCTACCTTAAATGGGATTTGGGAGAGGTCCACCCCTTCCAGGAGCACAGCTGAATTACTTTCACTTGTGCTCCCACAGCTGACTCGTTTCTTGCCTCAGATGGTTAATCAGAGGTTCAGGCTGTGATCAACAGTTTCCCTTACACTTCACCCCTTCACAGCGTGAACCAATGATTAGGCGAGCTTTTCCTTATTACAGAGATTCAACATATCACAACGCTTATACAAATTCCTGCCGCAATGCATGTTGACACAATTCAAGCGATGACTGATAGAAGTTCATGGTTTTCCATGGGCCAGTGCTTGATTGGTGTTACTGGAGTCAAGCAATCATGAGGTGCATGTCCATCTGTGTTTCATCAGTCCCATGTGGATCACCACAGCTGACTTGTTGCTTGCCTCAGATGGTTAATCAGAGGTTCAAGTCTGTGATCAACAGTTTCCCTTACATATATCTATTTGTTTCTATACAACAAATGCCCTTTAATTAGTTTCATTACTAGATTAAGTTCATAAATTAAAGCAGTGATAGCTACATATCTGAAAGACAGTAGGAAGTCTATAAACTCACGGAAGCTGCTGGCTAGGTACCTGGGACAGTACCTGCTCAACAGCAGCATCTTAAGAGTATATTCTTCATGTCCATTAGACTTCAGTTCAATTGCAAGTTCTTTAAGAACTGGGAGTGACCCTGAATAGAAAATCTGGAGGAAAAATAAGCCTTCCAATCTATAAAACATGAAGAAAAAGACCAGCAGTCACTTTTTTTGGCAGGAAGATTTCACTCAGAACAATGGACCTGGAAAGAGCCACCGCTGCTATAGACAATGAAGCAGACTATGGAAAAAGCCCCCTGCCCACACTTAATACCAGTGATTACCTGATAGGCAGTATGCTTCCCTTCTGTTTTTGGCTGAAGCCCAGCGCCTGAACTCCTACCTTCACTCTCTGCCCCAGGCAAGTTAAAACTGGTGCTAATAAAAGGATTTCCAATTGCTGTTTCTTATATTTAACTGAGTCCACATTGACACAGGTCACAGGAAAATATAATCATGGAGTAAAGAAGCAGAGAACTACTAATTCATAGCCTGTATGCATTTATACACAGTATATATTTTTAATAGGCCTTGATAATTAACTCATTTTCTAAAGGAGTAATGAGTACAGGGATAAAAATAAAATAAAATCCTAAGTGTTTGACAAAAGTCAATGGCCTTTACTGCACAATCGAAACCAAGGTTCCATCACAATGTAAGCAACAAAGTTTCTCATTTCCTAAGGTGCCTACTATCCCAATAAGAAGAAAATAAGGTACAGGCAGAATAAAATCTTAATACATTTGGATTTGTTAGAAAGCACATCCACAAACAAAGACTTTGGTACAATACTAGGAACCCCAGTTTGCTACAACTATAAATTGTTTTCTCATGGAGAAGCTTTGAAGGAAGGAAAAACATTTAGATCAATCAGGAGCAATTTCAATTTTAAGGAATTTTAGCATACTACTCCAAGAAAAAAAAAAAATGGACACATGTACAATGAGGTACATAATATTCAATATAGAAAAGATCATATTAACCTAGCATTATTATTATATGAAAGCTACAGATAGTATCCAGTACAGATAGTCTTTAAAAGAAGCATACCTTGAGCCATTCATGAATTTATGTTTTAATGATTCATATGTAATAAGCACAATGCTGTCACAAATGCGCTTTACATTCCTAGCGGTTATTATCCTAGATTGCTGATCATTTCGTTAAACTCCACCACACTTTCAAAAAACCCCACAATAAGCCACTCATTTGGCACATCCATCATCATAGAGAAAAAGGTATTAAAAAGAAGAGAGCTCACATCTAATTACAAAATTGCAAAAAGATTTACAGATACTTTTCTAGTTCCGTATTTCCCAGGTCTGCTAGCACATTGTTTTAAGGTCTGTCATTTTCTTAATTACCTGGAATACTTAGTAGTCCGAAAAGAAACTGTAAAGAAAATAACCCTTAAACTAAAAGATAAAAATCTAACATCTACAGACATCAAAAAAGCATTTGCAGCAGCCTCCCACAGTGGCCCTACTGTAGTACATACAGTGGAATTTGGCATTTTCTCTCGAGCAAGTCAATAACAGGAACTCAATCATAAATGCCCTGGTTTCCGGCTAGTACAGTGCTTGCAGCTGCACTGCCTAATGAGGCAGGGGCACACACATTTAAATAGCAGCTGGCTGAGAAGCCCAGAGAAGGTCAGAAGTTTGTTTTTAGTCAAAACAGAATTATTTGCTAGAGAATAAACATTCTCTTGACATTGACTTATGGAAGATGCAGCTCTTCCACTAATTCTTACAGAAAGAGTACCAGATCTCTAGAACAAATTAATATGGACATATTTAACTGGTGTTGAAGATTGCTAGCCTTTTAAGTTAGAAACTGAAAAGTCAGTTTTCCATTGCTACTTCAAAAAAGAAACCTCTGAATACATCAAGCCTAAGATTCTTCTTACCACCTTTTACTCAGCTTCATTTTGACATGTTTTGTGAGACCTTTTCTATCAGTTGACTGTGTTTGAATGAAGTCCTACAGCATTCATAGGTACAACAAGTATTGTGTGATTTCTGTACTAGAGCTTCCTCAACAGTTTGGGTACTGCATGTCTAAGAATCATTTAAGAACTAATTTAAGAAAGTCTTTGTAATGAAGCTCCCCTTCTATAAAGAAAAAATTGTTATGAACCTAAATATCTAGTTTTGATGCCCAGTAAAAGAAAAAAAGAAAATAATAATCCATGACTTTAACACATACATAATAATTTTTGTTTTTTAAGATGTCTTCTAAAGCACCGACATCACGTCCTGTAAACAGGCTGCTCAAGTTTTAGTTTGGTGGGGAATTTTCAATCTCACCTCAAGAATCCAGATTTGGAGCAAAGTCCCCTTCTGTGGTTAAGCGGTCTTATTCACATTCAACACACTGCAATCACTTGATTCAGCTTTATAAATCCAAAAGCAGTTTCTGAATGCTATCAAAACTGATGAAACACCTGCATGCACAGCTCATTTCATTCAGAGTAGACATGCATTAATAGGTCAGAGCTCCAGATATTTGCATGGTTAAAAATCACACTTATTAAAAACAGAAAACTCTTGATATGCATCAGTTTGATTAGACCATGCATTGAAACAAACTCATCAAGTTGCAACTGTCACAGAAAAGACTCCAAATCCCAGCCTCCATCTGTGCACAGTTATGCCAAACTTAATCCAGTAAAGTTTAAGACTTCTGCAGCAAACACTTGTCTTGTCAGTGCGCTGGAGCACAGCCTTGTATTCATAATCCAACACCACTGTGCACTACAGCCCCATGGGAAAGAAATACCAGAAGATTATTATCAAGGATGAAAGATCTTTCAAATAACCCCCCAAAACAGGCCTGTTTCTCTGAGTAAGACTCTTCAGGTAGGTACCTATGGGAAAAGTATGCCAGAAGCTAGGATTTTTCCACAGAAAATTAATGACAGAGGAAAGGGTGTGCACCAAAATGCATTTAATGCCTTCGTCAATGCTGAGAGGAAAAGAAGAATACAGGTAAGCTGAGAGAGGAAGCCTCAACTGGACTCAACATCCACTTTACTGAGAAAGAAGTCCGCTCTCTCTGTTTCTTACTTTTCTAGTCCTTCTGTCTGCCTGCATCTTGAAGTCTACAGCTTCTGTAGACAAAAAAAACAGCAACTGCAGTGCCTTTCTACTCACTCTATTCATTACATTGCTTAAGTTCCTTTTTAAAAAGCTCCTGCCCAGCTCATCACCCACCATCAGTACAAAGTCCAGCAGTCTCACTACCCTCTGCAGATAAAGTGCTCTTTCTGCTTCAGGCCTTGATCTGGCTCTTCCACATTTTCCTCTCTCACTAATGAACAGGGTGGGCAACAGCCAGAGAACTGAATCTGGCTCAAACACTCCATGAGATGCAGCAGCCTATTAAATATGACATGTGGGTATTGTGCTTTGAACGTATTTTTTCTTAATAATTATATAAAAGTGACTTTGAAGAATTGCATTCCTAAGTACCTGTTGAGTAAATATGTCATTTTTCAACAGTCACTTCCAAATTGAAGTATGTGAAAGCCAAAGAATTTTTGCTATGTTCCATGCTGACAATATGCAAGAATAAATGATTTTGTATTCTCCGGGATGAAATATACTAAGATTAGATCCACAGCAACAGTAGAACACATTTAGTAAACTTAGGAGAAATTTCCAGGACATTTACGTTCAAAACTGGAAAGGTCAGTACTAAGAACCCCCAAGTCATAAGATGACTCACTGTATTGCAGCACAAAGACCATATTTGGCATAATACATTCACATAGAGCAGAAGGTTATCATTGTAGCACATGTGGTATTTACAGAGCCTGTGTACTTCAAATGTGACAAACAATGTTGGCTTTTTTTATTAGAAATAGCAGTAATTGTTTTTAGTATTAAAAACAAAATGTCACAAGCTGCTATTCAAAAATCAAGTTCTATGAAAACAGACCATCCCAGACAACTTTGATTGGATGATTGCTGTTCCATTTTAAACTATGGTCAAAATAGAGCATTAAATAGCTTCAGGCAGTTGTGGCAGATTGAGAACAAGGTGCTGACACAGTTTCCTCATCAGCATCCACAGCTGTACTGACATCTCATGTTCTGATACTGTAAATCAACAGCAGCAAAATAGGTTTTTAAACTGAACAAAAGGACCATCTCCGGTGCTATTTAGCAATGGACAACAAGTTTATCAGGCCTTCCCCCCACCAAAAAAAAATAAGACCATTTAATGTCTGAAGCAATAGATACTGAAAACCTGGGTGAGAAGTGCTAGAAAACATCCTCTCCAATGAGTCCTCATGTCTGTCAGAGAGCTCCTATACCAGTATGTAACAACTAAGACTTGGATACACTCAGTGATTTTGATTTTATTCAACTCATTCTCCAAAAGCATGAGGAGAGATCTTTGAGTGCTCCTGAGTTGGGTGAAGTCCTGAACAGGCTAAAGCAACAGCTAAAGGAACCTCTCTCCTAGTGTATTAAGTACCTTCAAGAATCCATGGAGAAACTTGAGGCTTAAAAACCCTCAGCATACAGCTACACTTTCAATATAAAGAAACTGCCCTCTGCTCTCCTTCTACATCCCGTACAAGAAGGCATATGATTTACACGGCAATTCAGTGAAACTCTTTTCATCCACCTTGCTACAGACCAGTTTCTGATCTGATTTCTCTTTACCAGACTCATACCACGCATGCAGCAGACTCCAGATGTCTGGGCAAGGGCTGCCTTTTGCTCCCTCAAAGACTTAAAGAATTTCACAAGCACCACAGAAAAAGGCTATGCCTGTTTTTATCCCGCCACCTGTCTGAAGGCAAAACAGACAAGAAGCTATTATATAATATATAATTATATAATAATAACGCTCACCCACTTCTAACTGTGCCTAGATTACAACACTGTTCTTCTCCCTGATCCAAACTACCTAGAACACCAAAACCAGAAGTGCGGTACTATCAGATTTCATTCCGTCTTCCCAGTCTCATCCCAGTTTGCTGAGGAAGATACATTCTGTCAAGTGTCAGATACAACAGCCTGAAAAATACTTCACACCCCCACAGGGACAGTGAGTCTAACAGAAGGAGAGCTGTAAGGACTGGAACACAGCCAGCATGGAGAGAAACCTTCTCAGAATTCAGACAGCAGATAGCATGAAGTCTGTATGACTTTAAGGACAGTCACTTTCAAGAAATTTTATTGATACAGACCAACAGATAAAAGCCCTTGTCCTATAAGATGTTGAGAACATGTTCCAAACCATTGAGCTTACTTCAAAGCCATGGTCCCAAAATGAGACCACGCTTCAAACCACTGAGTCTATCTCAAAGCGTTAAGACCATGCCACCTTGTAAAACTTCCTCCCACCTCCTCACATTTGGATTTTCATTACAGTTGACTCATTGGGACCAAAAAGTTATAGAACAGACAACTGTGGGGAATTCTAGGATTGCAAAGTGATAGAAAGTACAGCAATAACAGCAGAGAAGCAAGGCCCCAGGCTGTAGCAGATTTGCTCAAATGCAACAGCCTTGGGCAGAGAAATAAAGGAAAGAAGCTACTTACCCTCAGGACACGGGTAGGCAGAGATCTCCAGTGAGATACCCTCACCTCCACTGCCAACCCTTCAAATGAGGTCTGGGAAGGGGTGCATCCTGGCCACTCCTTCCGGTCACTCAGCTGCATTGCTTGTACCTGAGCTCCCCTGGGTTGGCCCTGCCTTCCTACCAGGTGCTCAATCACTGGGTGAAGCCACAACTTAGCATTTCCACTACAAGAATCAACAGTAGAAGCCAGGCAAGAAACAAAGAAAGCAAAACAGTTTTCAACAAAACATTTCTGCAAGCCTAGGAAATAATGCCACCAATCAAACTTGCCTATTACAGCAGTAGCAGACACTAATTCTTTGTCTAACTAATGTTGTCTGGTCAAAGAACCTGCATTAACTCGCATGCTGAGGGATTGACTGAGCCATCAGCAATTCAAACTTATGTAACGATAGATTGTAAAAAATGCATCACACACACAGTAGCTTTAAAAATATATATTACAGTTAGCAAATATCATCACATGCTTTCCAGCAGTTCCCTCCAGATTTCCCATATCTGTAATTGTCATACCAGATACCCATAAATCCATACCCATAAACTCTTCTCACTGACTCTGGAACAGAAAACTAGTTGAGTTCATATAAAAAAAAAAAAAAAAAAAAAATCTGGAATTATATATGCTACTGTTGCAAAACTTGCATACTTAGGAGTGACAATACTCCTAGAAATGTGAAAACAAGGACTTCATTCTACTCCTATTAAGGCTGATATCCTCCTTAAATTCATTTTTTCCCCTAAGTTCTCTGTCAAAGATGGCATAGCTAAAATCTTTGTAACATTTATTTTCCACATGAGCCAAAACGATGCATTGGTTTTGCAAGCAAAACAACTACAAACACACACTGGTACTGTTCATCAATGTTCAAGATTCTTTAAGAAATAAAAATAAAAAAAATAGGCTGCCACTAAGCCAAAGCAAGAGATTTGTTCTGTAACAACTTATTTTGTACACAGATGAAGAAGTGATTCTGACTTAAAGTTTCCTAGTGATCAAAAAAAATCAGTAGCACAGGAGGTGGGCAGCTCGTTGTCACAAAACAAAGCTCAAAATTGAGCAGATCCAATGGGAGAGGAGATCTAAGGATAAGGTGAAGAAATTTAATATACTGGAAATAAAATTGCTTGCTTCTTACACATATCCTTTCACTTAAGCTAAAATTGTCAGGTTTAGGTATAACCGATGTCATTCTGCAAGCTCAGTTATGCATTCAGAAAGCACGCTGGGATACACATTCAAGACTACTGCCTTCAGCCAGAGTAAGGAGATGCTCTTCAGAAGTCCACTCCCAAATCAAGGAAGGGATGAAGCAAAGAAAATTACTCTGACCAAGCAATTTATTTCAAAGAGTCACAGATACTTGAAAAACATTAATATTTGTGTGCAATTTTTGAATATTGTATCCTTATTGAATAGTAGAGTCTAATGTTCTTGGTTTTGATGGATTTGTTTTTTTTAAAGTATTTGAAATAAAATACTAAGTAAGGAATTTACCAGCTACTTGATTTTCTCTCTTAAGGACGACCTCTATGCCACTCTTTCTTTTATGCAAAGCGTGGATCTCTCAAACCAAGGCAGCCAGTCAGCCTTGCTCCAGTAGCGACTGCAGTCTGTTTCCTCCCTCTAGGTGGAGAACTTTACTGTGTCACTAGAAGCACAGCTCTACGCTGCAACTGGGATCAAAGGGAGAGCGCATAGCATGTTACTGCAGCATAATCAGCCGGTCAGAGTATTATTTCTCTCCCTTTATCCACCTTGGCCCATAAAAAAAATATCCAAAAATAGGAGTGGAGGTAGCATCATCATGTAATAAAATCCTACAAAAGCAGAACAGCCTTTAGTGAGATTTCTACATCATGAACACCCTAATCCAGGCAGAGATAATGGCAAAGTGGTAACCCTGTTTTGTTCAAAAGAATTGTTTTCAGATTTTGAACCTGAACTTTCTTCACTTCTCTGAACCATTTTGCCCATCTCAACAACTATTTAACTTCTTGCTCATATCACCACATATAAGTTTCTTCACCTACCATGTGACAACATTTCCATGCCCACCTCAAACTTCAATGCATTTGACTGCAGTTTTATAGAGTATAGATCTGACTTGCCCTCTTCATATTCTGCTCCCCAAAAAGCCTGGACTCCAACAAGTTCTTCTTGCAAACATCCAGAAAAGCAGCACTCCATAAAGCACCTTCTGCCTATATAAGGTCTCATTAATATTGGTGATATGTGGATGGTTGGACTGGGTGATCTCAGAGGTCTTTTCCAACCTCAGTGATGCTATGATCGCTTAATGAAAGCAAAAATATTACCAACTGCAAGTTCTAATTAATGCTCGTATCTTGTCATGAAGCAACCACAGGAAATAGTTTAAAGGTAGAAGCCTAAAGAAAAGTCATGTAGAGCTGAAGCACTGAGAATGATGACAAAACAATGGTACTAAAAACAATCAAGAAATCAAGAAACAGGTCAGAATTTGTTTAAACAACCACTGATACCTTCAAACAATTTGTCATCTTTTACCTTTAGCCGTTACTCAGGAGCAGTAAGCTCATTCATGCCTTTCGCCCCACATTATCTAGGCAAGGAAATTTAACTGAAAAGAAAGCTTTCTTAGAAAAATATTCTATTTGTGAACTGCATATATGAACTAGAAGGCAGCAAAAGCAGAAGCTTCACCTGTGCTTCCTCTTTCTCTAATGTTTCTCCCTTCCTATCACCTTCACTCCAACATCATTTTCCATCGAATTAGTCAGCCTTCTGCATGTAATTAATGAACTAAGTGTGGATAAACGTATTAACATATGCAGCAGTGTGCTGGAGTTTAATTCTGAAAGTCTGGTCTCTATGCTAATTAAGGAATTTCTTACAAAAATCTCTTAGAAACCTAATAACTTGCAGCTAAACGTAGTTCAAGCACTTCACTACCTAAACTGTTTAAAGGTGCAACTACATAGCCATGCATGCTACTATGCATGGTAACCAATATCTTTGAAATCCATAGTAAAACATTTACAAATAAACTTCACACCCATTTTTCAGACGTCAATAAGCTCAGGCAAAGACTGGAGGGAAAAGGAAGTGTATCAGTACCACTCTGCTACTTGATGGACGTACTTAAACAGCAGTCTCAAAAACTGAACGGAGATTTGTTTGTTTTGTAGATGCCAGGAGCCACATAAAGTTACTCACTTCAGGTTCTTCACAGGTCAAGATAACTACATCCCAGAGTATTACTGCATTTAATCAACAGTACCTGAAAGAGGCACTGCACCAACTATCAGCCATGTTAAATTCAGGCTCAGTGATAACCGTAAAAGAAAACAAAAGTTTCCCAGCTCAATTTATAGTCAGCATTTTACCAAGCTGTCTGAGGACTGACTATAGCCACCTAAATAATTCCAGACTCAGGCCACGTACACAGTCACTTCTTTGTTCTCTCAACACTGCTACATAAACCAGAACCAAGAGGGAGCAATAGAAAGTCTCGCAACAGGAACTCTGGTTTTACATTCAGCCATCTATTCTGTTAAAAGCATATGACGCTGTCAGTATATATACCCAGCAACAGCTGAGAAAAATCTTTACTACTGTATGTGCATTCAGGCTTCTTTGCTGGTGTTTGAAACAGAAGCACACAGGCTTTTCCTCTTAGATCTGCTGTTACTTCAGTGCTAGTGATAACACAGCTAACTCAAAGACCTTGTGCCAGCTGAGTACCAATGGCAGAACAGAACAACTAGAGAGAAATATTTTCTCCAAGGAGACTGACAGGGGAAGCATTAGATCAAGTGAGGCTGCCCACTATCACAAACAAGCCAGCTTCTTTTCCGATTCCCTCTGCCAGAAAGCTGCACTTCAAGAATTAAAAGGAACGGACTTTTTTCACATATGGATTTTTATGACTAAAAACCTCAAAAGGAAAAGAGCCAAAAGGTCTCCCTGCAAAAATTAATCCTGGAATTAACATGATTCATTTGAAAACTTACCAAGTGTTGCCTTCTAAGAGTTATTACATACGAACACCTGTAAGGAGCCAACTATTTATAGTACCAATGAAACTGTCACACAAAAACAAAGAAGTGCTACTTGTGGTACTATGATTCAGGTTGTGTCAGCAGTTTGATTTTCATGGCTTTAGCACCCAGCTGTAAAAACTGCTTTCGGTAGAACCAAGCATATTATGCCTGCATCCACGGGGAGCGACATTTCTGTTTTCACTGGGTGAAAGAAAAGAGTCAACTATATTTTAATACATAATTTCTGAATAATAAGATCCAAAAATTCGCCAGTCATTTTTGGATACAATCATTGCCAAACAGGACTACACCTTAAAGACAGTTTGATAAATATTGCAAGACAGAAACTTGGTGGAAAGCAAGACATTGAGAAATAAGTAGTTTTCAATTTTGGCATGCATTCTTCAAGAATTAGAGACATACCGAAGAAACCATTCCAATACACAGTTCACAGCTATAGATCTTTGTGACTGGGCCAGTAGGTGCTTAAACACAGAGCGGAAGTAACAGATACAGTTTTGAATAGACATCAAGTGAGATTCTTCAAGCAAGGAAATACATAAACACTACACACTGAGTGACTAGTCCCATGCAAAGTTAAAAGCACCACTCCAAATGACACTGGCACGTCTGTTCTACACCAGCATGAAGAAACTGACATTTTAACTCATCAAATGTCAGGGATATACAGCTGAAGAGATGCTGCAATAATCATAGAATGGCTTGGGCTGGATGGTTCATCAAGCTCCAATCCCCCTGCTGCAGTCAGGGCTGCCAGCCTTCATATCTAATACCAGACCAGGCTGCCCAGGGCCCCATCCAACCTGGCCTTGAACACCTCCAAGGATGGGGCATCCACAGCCTCTTTAGGCAGCCTGTGCCAGCACCTCACCCCTCCCTTGGTAAAGAACTTCCCCTGACATCCAATCTAAATCTACCCACCTTCAACTAAATAACATTTCCCCTTGTCCCGCCATTATCTACACTTGTAAAAGAGTTGAGTCCCCTCCTGTTTGTAGGTTCCCTTAAGGTACTAAAAGGCTGCAATGAGGTCACCACACAGCCTTCTCTTTTCGAGGCTGAACAAGCCCAGCTCCATCAGCCTGTCTTCATAGGGGAGATGCTCCAGCCCTCTGAGCATCTCTGTGGCCCTCCTCCTCTAACAGCTACTTGTCTTTCTTGTACTGGGGGCTACAGACCTGAATGCAGTACTCCAGTTGGGGCCTTACAAGGGCAGAGTATCTTTTAAATAAAAAGGCATGGAGAAACTTGCAACAGAATACAATTGTATCCCATAAGAGCTTTTTCCTAGGGTACATTGGTGCATTGAGCACATCATATGGATTCAGCTATGAAGTAGAATAAAATCCTAAGTTTAATTATGAGAAACATTAAACATTAGCTTCAAAGACTAGCAACTTTGAGTGAGGAAAGCCAGTAATATCTTAGATAAATTCAATAATATATAGCAATTTCATTAAATGCTGAACTCCAACGGTGATTACCCAACACCATCTCACTGTATATAAATACATGGTAAAGTCATGTTTCCCTCCACATACATAATGCCAAAGACAGTAGAGTCCTACTGTAACAGTAGGAGCAATGGTAGAGTAATTTTCCCTCCTCTCTTTTTGTACATTTTCCCATATTAAAATGAAGTTCCTCCTCTTCTATAAAGAATTAAAGCCTGGCATAGTCTACCCTACTCTACCCCTGACATACTTATAGATTCACAATCCCTTCTCTCATCCATCCTTCCCTCAGAACTCCAAATATAAAAGAAGCTGTGAACTCTTAAGCTAATCTCAAAGCTCTGGTTTGATCGTTAACCAATGCTACTCCTATAAACTCCAATTATTTTAGTAAGATCAATTAAAAAAAATAATAATCCATCAAAACTGAAACACAAGAATTAGTCAGGAGTCGAGGTCAAGCTGCTGATATTTTTTTGCTCAGCATATTGAATCCCTTTAGATCTGAATTTTTAGATCTAGATTTTTAGATCTTTATTAAGAACATGGACTTGTCCCTCCTTTAAAAGGAATCTCCCATTACTTGACTTTTGGCCACTCTTTCCCTACCATCCATAGCCGCAGACTGACCCCATTCTGACCTTCAACACATAGGCTGTACAAATATTGGCATCTACTCTTTATAATTATTGGAACATTTTATGAGGGCAATAGTATATATTAATACAAAATACACACACACTTAATGGATAATCAGCTCCTTTCACAGTCAGCAGGACATCCACATAGCCAACACAACTTAGAGCACAACTCTTCTTACCCTAAGATAGGTACATGCATCTGATCAAACAAGCCTACAGTCCTGAACTTAAAGGGCTAGATGATTCTCATAAACCAAAGCAGCTGCCTAGACAACTAGCTTAGTGTAGACATTGTTAAGCAAGGGGGTTCCTACTGAAAGTGACAAAATTCATCAACCAGTAACACAAGCTAGAACAAAGGAAGTGAAACAGCATCAATTAAAGTCAACCATCACATTTCACAAGTCACATAAAGAATTTCCAACAGGAACTTGGCCTACTTAACAAGTGTACAGTCAAGTTGCATGTCCACCTCTGCAAGTGCCAATTACGACACTAAATGATGGGGAAGTCGTCTATTTCAAATGTAGTTTGACTCTCCAATCTCACTATTAAGGCACTCTCATATTAAGAGAAGTATTTATGAACTAGCAATAACTCAGTTACCTTACAGGTCTTCTTGTTTATTAAAATAAAAAATATAGCAGTATCGCTCAGGGGATTTCAGTACTGTAATGATTCTGGATGTTTTCCACTTGCTAAGTCAGTGTTACACTTTCCTTTAATCAGAATAACAGAAAGATGAAAGGTATTGGGAGGAAGTAAGAACTGCCAGTGCACATGTATAACAAAGCACTTCCACTGCAAGTGTAATTAGCAGTCAGCATTTCCCCATCTGACTGCACTACCTCCCAATTTAAAGTATGATTTCTCACACCGTTTAAACAGAACAGTGTAAAGACATGAAATGCTGCCCACACTTCATAAATAAAACAAGTCACAGCACAACATTTCTACAAGTTTGTTTTTTTTTTTTTAATGTCCTGACTGAACCGTGATCCAGCACAACTGCAAAAGTATGAAGGTGCAAGGAAATTAATAACAAATGCAGAAGATATTTTAGAGACTAAGACTTCTATATCATTCTTCAATACTGAGAAACTTGCAAATTAGTAAAGAAAAATCTTATCATTCTAATCCCAAACTTTAAAATAGAGATAGAACAGTTTCAGTGTATCTTCTAATAGGAAAGGCTGCAATAAGAACACGTGAACATGGTCTCCCATTTAATGCATAGCAGATCATTGTAGGAAACCTCAGAAATCAAATACCCCAAGAAAACCACAGTTACTGATTTCCAGACTTGGACCAGCTACAGTTATGGCTATTTCTCTGAACCAGGCTAGAAAGGGCATAAACTATGTAGTCTTTATGACTTCCTCACCTTCACATGTTCAAGATTAACAATGTAACTTTATTTCGGACTGAAAAATAAATGTGCCTATGCTACTAAGCATACAGATCTACAATATAGCCTCCACCACTGTCCAGAGGGCAATCAGCACTCAAACTGCTCTCATCCTGTCTGGTATCACTGCAAACGTTAGTAGGGGTAAACACAAAACCAAACATTCATTTGAAAGCAATAGAGAGACTGTCATTTCCACCAGAGAAGACTGGGCATGGGGTCCAGCAAAATAGCACTTGATCAGGAGTAACCAATTCAAGACTAGTAAAGTAGCTACTTGGCTGTGAGTTCTTATGCATTACATTGAAACTGATGTCTGACAAAGCTACTGGCGTGATCATACCATCTAGAGTATGGTAGAACATCATAATCCATATTCAAGTCCAAAGACTTCTATATACCCTTTATGACGTACATGTTACCAGATTTCAATGGCATTTTAATTTCAGAAACAGCGTGCTAAGTTTTGGCACAAATATTCTGACAGAATACTACTGTGTAATCATGGGAAAAAATTACACTAACTTGAAAACCACAATTATTTAGTTGTATAAAATCCAGAAAGCTTTGCCAGTGTTTTCAACGTCTGAAACAAATCTTCACCACAATTAGGTTTATGCTTTTGGAGAGCTATACGCAAGATAAAGAAGGCAAGGGCACTGGAGATAGAGTAGCTGTTCTTTGGGTTTCTAATAAAGAAATAGAAATCAAAAGGATTGGATCACCGCCAGCATAGCTTACGAAGCCACACGCTGCCATTGCATCTAAAGAAATCCCACGTGCAAGAGTTGTTTAGAAAAAAGCAAGAGACACAGTAACAACATATTACAGCATGCGAGCCTGCAGATTGACAAGTAGCAGCCTAAACAGTCAGATGTACCCCAAGTTCCAAAACACCACCAAAGCATGCAGAGCATAAATGTCAGAAATAAGGCGTATATAGGAGCACTAACCATTCCCTGCCTGATTTCAGTCCTGCTAAACATATATTGTTCCACATACCTTGGAAAAGGCTTATTTACACTCATAAAACGGCAAATATGTTCAAGTTACTTCTAGTACGGGTTCATACGTTATTAAGTTGGAATAAGAATCTCCTACTGTTTTCAAACCGCTAACTTCTTTTTTTATTTGGTGCTTTGTTCATTTTACATGTATTTTTGTTGCTTCGATTTTGCTGTGTTTTAAGGCTTCCAGTGCAGTATGACGACATACTACCACAAAATGCTTATAAACACTCAGAAAAGACACAGTAGACCAGAGTGTCTCTCTTAGCTATGTGCTTTTGCACCACCCTGTAAGGTTGAACTTTACAGATGAATGTATTACATACATCACATGCAAAAGAACACCTCCTCGGGAACATGAAATACAAGAAAAAAGCCAAGAGGTACACCTTGAATAGCTACACAGGTGTCAGATATGCAGAGACACAGTATCTTCTCATTACAACAAAAGCACTCGACTAGACTTTCAATATAGCAATTTTCTCCCATTGCACATTCAATTTCACCACAGGCTGTAAGAATTCTCCTTCAAGAGAAATTTCCAAGCAGCAACAAATGGGTCAGATGACAGCTAAAACCAGAGAACTCATAGAAATTGACTATCTTACTATATTCAGTAGTCAGATTTTTTTTCCCCAGAGCAAGTATCTTTGCTTCTAATCATTTCAAATGTGTTCAAGCATAGTAATTGCAGTGCAAACTGTTTCAGGAGACACTTTCCAAACCCAAAGTTCTACAGCATACCAAGTACCATTTTGTAGCTAACTTACCTGTTGGCTTTGACTTAGGCATCAATACAAGGGCACTGCAATGCATCAATTTTGAACAGACATTTCACTGTATGATACAAGCTGTACTTTTATTCATGCAACGAATTGGGCTCCTGATAAGAGTGTCAAATGCTGTTCAGTGGAACCCGTCATTGAACCAGCTCCAGCTAGACCATAAAGTCAATGGACACATCCTGAGAAAGTTTGCTAACTGTCAGACTACATAAAAGCTGCAAAGCAAAACTCATTTCCCATGAGAAAAAGAAATACTTGTAGAAGAAAGAATGCCTAACTGACATATACTGTGTAGTTGTGAATAAACAAAAAGTGCTGCAACATTTACATTCCATATGAGGAAGCTTTACTGCTTAATGACAGACAGACAGAAATAGCTTACCATCAAGTTGCCAGGCTTTAAAAACCTCATTATTGAATTAGATTGAGAAAATCTGTTTGCACCCTAGAAACAAAGAACTGCAGAGGCCTTCTAATAGCAGGTAGAAAGCGAAAATGAGAGAATTCCACCCTTTCACCTCACTATCCTATAGCTTTGCTAAGTATTTTGTATGGAACTGCATCCCCCACCTTGTGTACATATAGAACCCAAAGGAATTCCTTAACTACAGTCCTGAAGAAAAACAAGAAAAAAAAACCAATAAAATCAATTGGTGAATTCATATGAAAGTAGATGAGAAATTAAGGAAAACCTTTCACTTCACTCATTTGGCTAAAAAGCAACCAAAGTAGCAAGAAGAGACTTAGACAAGAGAGCACAAATCCTTGAGAGAGGAAATCAGACACCTTCCATAATGTTGACTTGCTCTCACGTCCTTGTTCATCTGCTGGTTCAGCGGAACTATACTTCCTCAAATAAGCTGCAACATTATAGGAAGAGTAGCAAAACTGACAAGTTTGTAAGAACAGATGCTGAACCGGGACTCAAGTCCAGACTCAGAAGCCTGAAGAAGCTGGGATGAAGTTGTTAGAAATTGTCAGGAGAGAAAGTACTTCTTGCCTCACCACCGTAACACCATATCAAAGAACAAATAAAAACGTATGTAAGTGCAAGGTAACATCTTTGATTGATCATTGCTGCCCAGGGAGGCTGTGGATGCCCCGTTCTTGGAGGTGTTCAAGGCCAGGTTGTATGGGGCCCTGGGCAACCTGATCTAGTAAATGAGGAAGTTTAGTGGCCCTGCCAGGCAGAAGGGTTGGAACTTCATGATCCTTGAGGTCCCTTCCAACCCAGGTCATTCTGTGATTCTGTGATCATCTAGCATTCCTCAGAAATAAGATGTGGGCCACAACAAGTAATGCTAAGATTAATACCATTATCATAGTTGCACAGAAAAACCTCACAAGACTTCCTTGAATTATGGGAATCAGAATGGTAAGCTCTTACGTGTTCTACACATAGATCAGCACAGCAGGCTTAAAGTACTTCACTTTCCTTGCCCTTCTGCACAGCTATTTTCTAAGAAATTGATTCTCTTATGCAGAGAACTCGAGAGACAAATGGATGGGAAAGAGACAACCAGAGGAGCAACAAGACCAAAGCTTAGTGGGAGAGCTTGAAATCACGGGAAGAAGGTAGAAGAGCACTCTCTTCAATTTGAATAGGCTGTAGGTGTGTAGAGAAAAGGATGCTTCAATGCTACAGTCTTGTAAAATACAGAAATATGGCACGTTTACATTTAATAGTCAGATTTTTCCCATAGCAAGTCATTTTCCTTTCTATTATTTCAAATGTGTTCAAGTGTAGCAATGCAAGCTATGCACTAGGAAACTCTTCTCAAAACTCAAAGACTTACAGCATCCTACACCCAAGGCAAGTAACTTTCCTGATGGCCACCAGTCTTCATTTAAAAAACAAAGCCAACAACAAAACTAAGAAAGCTATTCACAGCATCAGAAACTTTTACAAGAAACACTGCTGGCAGAAATCAGCTTCCCAAACACATATTGGGTACTAAGCATCTGTCTTTCCTATACCATTGCACTGTTCATATATACTATGTTCTAAATTTCCTGGTACGTATTTAGTATTTCATCTACTTTCACATCAGGTGCATATCACTGTATACAGTGACACTTAGTCTACTTGCTGTTCACAATGTTTCTCAGTCCACATCCTGTGCATATCCTGTTCAAATACAAGGAATCAGATTGTGCTGATCCTTGAGTCAACACCTGGGAACTGTGCTGCTTTAACAGAACTTCCCTCTCCAGTAATAAGCCCCAGAACAAACGACATTGGCAGCCATAAACACTAAGCAAAGATGTGCAAGGATGGAGGAAAAAAGAGAAGTTAACACAAACACCAAGACAGATTCATGCTAATCCTATACCAGCCATACTTTGTGTCATAAAAGTGTTCTAGCTCACCTGTGTTCAAATACCCTATTAACTGCACTACTCATCGTTGCAGGTAATGGTACACAGCTAGATTCCACAGAGCAGGAGTCTCTTCAACTTCCAATTATGTTACATGCATTTCAGTTTGATCCCAAATTGGGATTCCTCCGTCTCTGTAACCTCGAAGTAAGAAAAAGATGTTCAACAGATCTGAGATCCTCACTCAGAACAATGCTTGGCTATTCAGAGACAGCCACTGCAGTAGAGAGCACCTACTTTCAGCCAAGACCACGTTTGTCTCAAAGAAAAGGCAGCACGAGCTTACATGAAGCCTTACCCGTAGCCTATGCAGTTTCAGTGAAATCTAGCCTATTCCTATGCAGAAAAGCAATCCTTCAGATTCTATCCTCCACCTGACAAAGGACTGTCTTCTCTCTGAAAAGCATGCTATAACATCTCTACATTTGCCTTCCAGACACATACACGGTTCCAAAAGAGAGAGTCCCACTTGATCAAAACACTTAATGAAACATTTTAAGAAGTTGTTTAACATTTTCCTTTAAAATTCTCCTCTAAGAAACAACATTGCTTGAGCCACTGCATGTGAAAGAGTTTTATAGTCTCACTTATACTGAATAAATGAAGCATTGATCCATACTCGTATCACTTGCCCCACGGAGTCTGTCCAGCTGAGTGCATTCTTAACAGTCAGATTTGAAGTGTTACCTCAACTCACAGCTATAGAGCCTGCTTCCTCAGTGATCCTTTTCCCTCCCAATACAGTTTGTCTTCCACAAATCATGTACTAACACCTGCATAGTATATAGCACGTATCTATATGGATTTGGTGTGCATGTTCGTTAAGCTTCCAGTACTGGAAGGACAGAGGCAGATTCTATCTTCTCTCTACATTAAGAGAAACAAAATATTCTTGCACTTATGCACGCTCACTTCTCAGTTATATTTACACTTACAATAGCAACCTCAAGACCTTTCAACCAAAATCCAAGTTTTGACAGAAACACCAGCAACTGTACAAAAGAGCTCTCATTTACAAGACAGAAACAACTAATTTGTCTATAATTAACAAAAGCATCTGGTCACGCATTGGCATATGAGTTCTAGCGTATTGCTTCATTTAAAACTTAGCTTTACAAGCTAAACAATTTTCCTGTTTGTCTACAAACCATCTTATCACTACTCCAAGCAAAGCAGCACAGTGCCAGAAAAGACAGACACTATTCAAGGCTCGTAATGCAGTGACAGAGGGGAAAAATGAAACATAAACACATAACACAGTAGTTAAAACTCATCTAGACTATGTCTTGGTATTCCTCCAACAAATTAAACATCCACTCTCACAAGCTTCAGTGTACAGAAAGACAATCAGACTGACTGCAGTGCAATCACACCTTCCAGAGTTATTTAAGCGCGTCTTTAGAAGATACTTGGTGACAGTGCCTAGAAAACAAAGCTGTCAACAAGCACAGCTTTAGTAACACTTCAGCTTCCCCCAACGACAAAAGACAGGAGATGAAGATAAGCATATTTAGTAGTAAAACTGTTCCTTATACTGATATTTGATTTAAAGAAAAACAAAACATTTTTAGAGAGTAATTCTTCTAAGTACCAAAGTCCAAGAAGTCCAGCAAATCCAATTTGCATTGAGGAAAAAAGAATTTAGAGTCACGTTTTAGTTTTGTTGCAAATAATTCTAATACACCTAACAGGAATGTGTTTCAACAACAATATTTTCCCCTTAAATGAAGAAAAAAGGGGCTCTACATTACTCTGTAGTAGCTTACCAGCCGACCAGTACCTATCTGACACTTCAGAAGTTTTATCCATCCAAACACAGCAGTTGCCTCAATCTAGAACCAACATTATCAGAACAGTGAAGTGTGGTTTACCCCACTGCTGTATAGTGTGAGAAAGGAGATAAGGAAATCTCAGTGCTGCAACAAGAGTGTACAACACCACTGGCTACATGTCAAAGGTCTCTTATCAGCAGTACAAGCGATAGAATGGCACCGATTTCACTTTAGCCCCCATTACTAAATGCAGAACGTGTAGAAATTAATTTACATACTACATAGTACATAGTGACTAAAGTCTAGCTTTTGCCAAAAGAATGCCTTTTGCATCGTGACCACGTGGAATCCTTTAGTACTTACGGCTTCACCCGTATCGTACCCACCTTTCACTATCTGGCCAAAGGTCACCATCAGCTTATCAGTTAACACATTTACCCTCACATACACCTGTACTTCTAACAGCTGGCACCTAGAAGAGAAGCCAGCCACATGAAGTGCCTTTGCTAACTGGCATAGTTCATAGTTGAGCAGGAACTATGTGAGCTTTTACGCACTATACAGAACACACACAGATATCACATCCACTTCTGGTATCCTCCAGTCTTACGAGTCCCATCGGAGGTCTATAAATCATAAGATACAACTGTGCCACATTTCCATGGCATACCTCAGCTAAAAGCTGCATCGCTAGACAACTCCAAGCAGAACTGTTAGAATAATCAGTTCTACCTCAGCTCAACTCTTCCTCCACCAAAACAAGACAAAAATCCCATCATTTGCCAATGGAGCAGATGAACAGTTGAGGTGTTCACACCTCCATAGACGTTCTGAAAAACGTGAGGTGTCTGATTCCAACACTATGATCAGTTATGCTTGATATAGCATCATCTTAAGTCAGGAGGTGCCACTATAGTTCAAGCAGCACCTTGCTGAGCCTCAGAGTACTCTAAACATAAAAGCACAACTCTACAGCTGCCTAAAGCAGCTCTGTTAGCTTAATTTTTATCACCCATTTACCATTCTTCCAGGCTCTTAATTTTGCATATGTTCTCTGAGTATGTTGGCCATACACAAGTGATTCCTTACACAACTCAACTGTACCAATTCAGTGTAGCAAAAGGGCCACAGTTTGAACAAGATTAGTTAACTATCTAGTGCTGTTCTATGCTTTCCTCACCCAAAAGGATCCAAGCCCTTATTTCCTGCCTTGCAAGAGTACGAATTCCAAGTAAGAATGCAAAACAGACCAACTCAATTTAGCCAAGTAATTAAAGTTAGCTACCCAGAAAAGACGAAGCCTGAGCTCAGTGCCATTTGGTGAAATGCACAAATGCATTTCTATGTTTCATGCATGATAGTTAAGCTTAAAAACTAGACGGCACTAAGAGATTCTCACTAAAGGCAGACGTGCAAGTTTGCCTGTTCTCATATAAGGAAGGAACAGAATACTACAGGTGTTCCATTTCTGGGTGAGGCTTCTCCAAATAAAATTCATTCTAAGAAAGAAAGGGAATAAGATAAGAGGGCAAGGAACAAATATTTTGTCAACTTCCTCTTAAATTTTACCTAAGAGTAGAAGACAGAACAGAACCAGTGACAGAAAAATATAGGACTTGGAGGCTACTCTCAACATAAAGCTTCCATCCTAAGCCAATAGCTCACCCTGTTTCGTCACTAGGGCAGCCAACCTCATTGGCTTTTAAGCTATCCTAGGCTTTTGCTAGCTCTGACTTCCCGCATGTTTGAACACCAAGTAACATGCCTGACAAAGGTTAAATTAAGATGGGACAACTGCATTGAAAACAGAATCATAACAGTAGGAAAAGACCTCTTAAATCACTTAGTCCAACCACCAATCCATGCCCACTAACCACGTTCCACATCTAAACGTTTTTAAACACCTCCAGGGTAGGTGACTCCACCACATCCTTGGTCAGCCTGTGCCACTGCCTCGCCACTCTATCTGAGGATAAATTCTTTCTAATAACCAACCTGAACCTCCCCTGAAATGGAGTAGAGAAAGGTATCGCACAGAACACCGCACCATGCAAATCAGAACATTATTGCTACAGGCCTCTAACTTACTATCTTCAAAGAAAAGCGGTACACTTCTGCCAATGGATCAGAAGACTGTCAAAAAGTTCTGGATTTTTGCGCTTCTGCTAAAAGCAAACACAAAGAAAATATGTTAGCATAAAAAAGATCTCCCTCTTCTCAGATACTGTTACCACTCTTAGTCAGCCCACTGCTTGGGTCAGTAATTCACCAGAAGGGATGACACTGCAAAGTGTTTTAAGAATACCCGAGAACTGACAATGAGCTGAAGTAAGATCAGCAGAGGAACACTGACCGCAGAGTCCGCAAGTAGTAATGGGTGAGAAATGCCGTGATACTGTATTGCCACAATTTATTCCCTCACAAAAATCAAGTGGCTCTTCATTGTAGAGTAAAGTAGTGCCATGCTAGTTTTCACCTGTCCTTTTCTGCAGTGCTCGCTGCCTTCTGAACAATCCACAGCAGTGCCTCACAAATGGATTGGCAAGCACTCCAGGAAGAGCCACAGCTGAAGAAAATGTCCTTCCATGCCCGACGTTCACACTTAATGCCAGTCATAAAAGGGAAAAAAAGAAAAGCAACCAAACAACAACCACCAAAATGGTTCCACTACTTCTAAGACGATTATTAATGAATGCATACCATCCAACATAACCTACTTAACAGGTTTTACCCATCACAAACGATACACCCTATGAGTAGATGGTACTCAGCATGTTCAAAGAGATAACCTATGTGCAAGCAGAGTGGTTTTCCCAGGCAGCAGGCAACACCTACACTACAAAGCAAGGAGTTCATCAAATACCATCAATGAAGCTCACTACTTCACTTAGCACAACTTACCAGCCAATATAACAACGCAGAACTCTGCGTGGACAAGCCAACCAACTGAGCATCCACGCTGCCTGTTGGCAGCATAGAGAGGGAAGCTACAAGCTCTGTACATCAACACTCCTGCAGGTCTCACTAAGTTAAAACTCACCACTGGAACATCGTTTCTCCCCAGGGAAGAAGTTGCTGCAAGAGAAACACTTCTCCTTCCACGTGGCCTTTTTTCAGCACCTTCTGCTGAAAGTATGAGGACTGAGAGCATTGTTATCTCTATTCTTAACACAGTTGAAACACAGAGACTGTGACAAACCCTCTGTGAAGGTGACAGAGCACTGGAACAGGCTGCCAGAGAGGTTGTGGAGTCTCCACTGGAGACGTACAAGACCTGCCCAGACACTTCTCTGTACAACCTTGTATGGAACCTACTTTCTTAGGGGGTTGGACAGGATGATCTCCAGAGGTCCTCTCCAACTCCTAGTGTTCTGTGTAACCCACATGGACACAAAACACATGGCTTCAGGAGATGTCCTTGTCACTCATTCAAGCCTGGGTTGGAAGTACACACTGACATGTAAGGCAGTCCTGCGTGTCAGGGGAGCAGGTGACAGCACGATGCTCTGTGCAACAGCCCTGCTGAAGGTGAGCCTCACCACAGGCTGCCTCAGTGCTCCATGTCTTCAGCCCATCAGGTGGAAGAGCTGCGTGTTTTCTTTCCTAGATGCAGCTCCTTCTTGGCTGAAGGTCACATCACATCCCGCTTCAACCGAGGGTAAACTGATGCCTCTAACAAGTCCAGGTGAAGATAACTACAAAGACAGGCACAAGAGCAACACCCCGCTCCCAGAGATACCCGCCGAAAGCATCGCTAAGCACGGGGCTCACACACGAGCAGCAGCCAGATGATCCCCGCACACCCGTCACCCGGCGGCGGCCCGCCCGGCCCATGCCCGCCCGGAGGCTCTCGGGGGACGCCCGGCAGCGCCCCGACAGCGCCCGCTGCAACAGGAAGTGCGGGCGCCACGCACCGCCGCGCCGCAAAGCGCTCCGGGCACCTCGCGGGGCACTTCGCGGTGCCGCCGGGCCCGGCGCAGCGCCTCACGCTCACGGCGAGGGCTGCAGCCCCTCGGGAGCCCTTAGGACCGCGACCCCCTCGTCCCACACGCGCCGCCCGGGGCCGATAGGGTTCGGCCCATCTCATCCCGCTCCCTACCTGCCCGGTGATGCCGGTGATGAGAGCCACCTTCTTGTCGCCCATCTCCCCACCGCCGTCCTCGTCTCCCGGGGCCGCCGCCGCTCCGGCACACGCTTCCGCCGCTGGCTGCGCCACCCTGCCGGCGGGGAAGGCGGTGGCCCAGGTGCGGAGGTAGCTCGGGGCGGAGGCGCGATCGCCGCCGCCCGAGGGCAGGGCCGGGACGCCGGGGGCGGGCACCGAGATGAAGACGGCTGCCGCCCCGAGCTCGGCTCGCACATGGGTTGCCGGCAGCCGGCGGCTACCTCTGCCGCGGGGGCATCGCCCCGCCCGCCGCTCCCGGCGCAGCCGTCCCGCCCCGAGCCGGCCGCAGGTGCGACCCCAGCGGCGCCGCCGCCGTCAGCCCGGCCCCCGGCCGCGCGCGCGCTAACGGGGGGAACCGCGGGCGCGCGCCCCGTTTTTTTTCCCACCCCTCCCCTCGCCTCTGCAGCCAACCGGGAGCCTCGGAGCTTCCTTAAAGGGATAGGAGACGACAGCGCGCCGGGGCCGAAGGCGAGCGCGGCGATTGGTCGCGAGCGGGAGAAGGGGCGTGGCTTACGCAGCCGCCGCCGCGGAGAAGCGGAGCCTCCGACTTCCTGACCGCGTGTCGCGAGGGGGCGGTGCCACGTGACAACGACGAGCGCGCCGCGTCCCCGCCTTCGTGAGCCGGCGAAACAGCGACCCCTGCGGCCTGGAGGAGCTGGAGGGCAGCAAAGGGATTAAACCTCGAGTATTGCTTTAAGGAGAGTTGTTGGCTGCCGCCATCCCTGTGTAAGAGCAGAAAGCGCAGCGGCAGCTCGCTGCCTCGAGTGATGTTCAGACAGGATGAGACTTACGTATGTCAGAATATGTCTTTGTAATACCTCATGTGAAATAGAACAGCACATCTCCAAAGCTCTCCACCGAAGGAGGGAGCCTGCTCACACCTTTCAGAACTCAGATGATTAATCAATTACACTGGTTGAAAGATTACAGAATCACAGAATCACAGAATTTTTCAGGTTGGAAAAGACCTAGAAGATCATCTAGTCCAACCATTACCAATACTTCCCAGCTAAACCATATTCCTCAACGCAACATCCAAACGTTTCTTGAACACTCCCATGGTCGGTGACTCTACCACCTCCCTGGGCAGTGCATTCCAATGCCTGACTACCCTTCCTGAGAAGAAATACTTCCTAATGTCCAGCCTGAACCTCCCCTGTCGCAGCTTGAAACCATTCCCTCTAGTTCTATCACTGTCTACACGAGAGAAGAGGCCAACCCCCAGCTCACCACAACCTCCTTTCAGGAAGTTATAGAGAGCTATAAGGTCTCCCCTGAGCCTCCTCTTCTCCAGGACCTTGACCCATGACTGTAATCTTAGGTGACATGTACCCTGGGCTCTTCCTCTGCTCAGAGCAACTGCCTTTCTACCCAGCTCTCTGCTCTCTTCACAGAGTGAAGAGATTCAGAATGAAATATGCCGATCTGCCTCACTTTTGTAAGGAGAGCATGTCAGGCAGGCTGTGCCAAGATCACTTTTGCAGGGTTTATACTGGTATTTTTAGTCAATACTAATACTAGGAACAGGCAGATGAAGCCAGACAGGATGTAGCCTAGTTCAGGTTCCAGCTGACTGAAGCAAAAAAAAAGAAGTCTTGAACCTGTTTAAATTTCTGTTCCATTTATAAGTCTGGCACTGGTAGTTACAGATACTGTTAGCCAGCTACCATAATCCTTCTAAATCTGCCCCTGGCATGCACTGGAACACATTCCAGGTTAAATGCACAAAGACTGTTCTGTCACCAAAGTCTTCCGAGGTACATTTACAGACGAGACTGAAGGCTCGATTGTGGCACAGGTACTCGGTTTTGCCTAAGTTGCTCTGGTGTTGACAGCAGTTCATGACAGACTGCAGCATTTTTCAGCATAGGTTGCAAACTGGACTACCCCAGGGATCTGGGGGTTAATATGTATTCTAGGCGCTAGCCTGCGCTTATGTCTTTCTTGCCGCCTCCAGCACCTGTACCATTACGTGTGCTACCTAACTTAAAGCTACATCTGCCGACACCATAATCACTTTTTCATGCATCTGTGTTGACCCGACTCTGGCTGCTAAAACTGGCAAAGCCCTCACTGAAGAGGAGACAGCAGATAGACATAGAAATGCACCCTCAGCCCCCTTGAATCCCTGTAAGAGGAGAAGCTTGCAACCAGTAAAAGTTTTAAGATGAGTGAGTAAACTGACAAGACCTGAAGCAACAAGAAATGAACAGCATGTGCCAGAGCCTATATTGTGTTAATGTGAACACTGCCACCACAGGTGAGAAAGAGGTATTGAACAGATGCAGTGAAATTTGCTTTTTGGTGGTGGATAAAAATATATGTATCATGTAGAAAGAGGGATGGAGAGCACTGCTGATTGATGCCAAACTGGCCAAACTAGGGAATAATGGAAATGAGCAAAAAGGAAACGGAGGGAAAAGTAAAGAGAAAATAAATCTTGCTGAGAATAAGGAAGAAAGGAATAATAGGAGGAAAAGGCTGAAGTATATTAGATTGCAAAAAAAAAAACAAACCAACACGACCATATTGAACGCTGAGGAAAAGGGAAAAGGAAGGAGAACATACACAAAGTGCTTGAATAGCGCATGCACAGCAATCATGAGGACCTCAGTGTTTGTATGGGGTTTTGGCCATACTGCTGACTGAGATTTGAAAAGGTAGTTATTTGAGGTTTAAGAATCTCATCTGAACCCATTGTTAATACTTACAGAGATTAAGTAATCTTGCTTTACCTCCAGAAGTAGAAATTGCCAATTTAAAACAACCTTTTTTCTCACTGTGGAACAATAGCTAGTACTATTCATTAATAGTGTCATTCGTAACGCTTTCTCAGCATTGCTTAGGCATATTTTGCTGTAAGGAAAGTTGACATGTTATTAGCATACCCTGTTCTGTACAGGAGTTACATTATTGGTGGACCAAATGTAGTCCTCATTCTCTGTGTCACTCTGTAACAGGGGGAAAAACTAGTGACTTGCCTCTTTCTGAGGCTCTTTTGAATGACCTACTTCAGACAGTTTAAGCAACTTCTACATCTGTGAACTCTATCAAAGCTGTACTCAAGCAAGAGCTCTGGTTCTTTGCTTACCTTCAGTTTCAGTTACCTGCCTACTGCTAACCAATACTTTGGATCCTGGCCGTGGCAGCGAAGTCCATAGCGACATCAAGGTGTTGTTCACATCTCATAGGGGATGGCTCAGGGAACCAGCAGTGGACAGAGTAATACATCCAAGAGATCTTTTCTTCTTGAGAAGCTATTAGTTCATAATGGCAGGCAACTAAGGGAGCTGCAGTAGGCCTAGAAGAAAGTAAACCAATTAGGATTTATTTCTCTTCTTCTACTTTGCTATTTAACAGTGGAAAACAATAGCGTGCTACACAAATCTGGGGAGATCTGGAAAGGAGTGTGAAAGATGAGATGTTAGAGAGTCCAGGAGAGATCCAGCATGATATAAAACGAGGTGCAGGTGTTAGAGAGTAGCAAGTCACTGGGGAAAGAGAGGCAGATCTCATTTGAAGTAAAAAGAAATAGAGAGTGGGAAGTTAAGGGAAGTCAGTTTCCATATTTATTTTTTGAACTGCTGACCTGAATATCTGAGGGCGCGTGTAGTGACCCGTGTTCTCAGTGCTCTGACACAGCAATGGCAGGCGGAGCAGAAACAGGAGGACCTGGGAGATCTTTCTTAGTTGTGAGCCTTGGAACCAATGCTTGGAGATAAGGTCTTACGGGGAGTAAATTTGAACAAAGCAGGGTTTACACATGCTGTTGATCCCTGTTAAGGTTAATTCAAATAGCTGCTCTACTCAGAATGAGGACATTATAAACTGTTTCTCTGGAAAGCCATCAAAACACAGTTACAGGGGTTCTCTTCTTTCTCCTGGCCTTACACAAATATAGGCCAATATACACACAAATCCCTGCATAAATCTTGTCCAAAAGACTTCTAATCAGGAAAGAAAACAACAATGTTGTACTTCTCACACTATAAAAAAGACCACCTTGGGAAAAGAGAAATGCAGCCATAGGGTGGTGTGGTGTCTGTTAAGAAAATTCACATAAAGCAAGCATTAACTATTCAAAGAATTAACTGCAATGAGGCAGTAAGTGAGCGTGCCTTGTCACTGAACTCAGAGCCATAACAGGAGCAGAGTAAGAAGTAACACCGTAAAAAAATCTAGTAGGAAAATTAAAAAATCACTTCACTGTCCCTTGGCCTGGATTATTCTCTTAGAAGATTGGTCAAAATGTCAGTGGTTGCTTTTACAAGTCGTCTTTGCAGTCACAGAACAAATCAGCAGCAGAACATAAAAGAAACCCAAGATACGGACCAGGAGGGGATTCTTAACATTGCTGAAACTAAGTTTTTTGTAACAACACGTGTATTTGGCTAGATATACGCTATTCACACTCCTTATATACTCCTTTACATTTATTTGTGCTGAAGTGGTAAGGTAAGAATTAATGCTGTTATTTTTAACATGCATATTTCACGCGAGTAGTAGCACCCTCAGGCTCGTGTGCCTGGGATAAAGCATTCTGTGACTCGTTGTGACCAAAACCAGAAGGACGATACATAAAATTACTCCTTTATTACCCCTATTACAATGCATTAACTGCTTGCTAGGTGCTGACAGAGTCAGACCCCTGCAGCCCTTCTTTTGGTTTGCCACAGAGGAGTGCTGGATTCAAACCAACAAACAGAGGCACAGAGTGGGGCCGGTCAAAGAGTATCTGGGGTGTCAGTGATGGGGAAATGACAGAATTCACATTTCCTTCATATGGAAAGAGGCAACATTGCAGTAAAAGCAACAGGATTTCAGGAAGGCAGATTTAAGTTATCCAGAGGGTCATTAGGTAAGATTTCTTGGAAGACAGATCCAAGGTAAAAGGGGAAATTGAAAGAAATCACGTAACTTTAAAGAAATGGTATTAAAGATGCAAGCGTAAAGTTTCTGGTAGCAGAAGATAAGCATGGAGTAAGCAATCCGTTTGGTTAGGTCATTTTGATCCCATACATTAGATGAAATTATACAGGAAGTAGGAAGTATAAAGGAGTACTAAAGGCAGATTTTCAACAGCGCACAGATACAACATCAGGAAGGCCAAGGCAGAAAATGACATGCTAGTCCTAGAAACCTTGCCTACTGAAATCACTCTAACAATGCATCAATAATAAGCAAAGCAGGGCTAGTGAACTTCTAAACAGAAGGGGAAGCCTACTAGCAGATGACATTGGAAGGTAATACACATATCCCCTAAAAAGTGGCTTTTGCAATTAAAATCAATAGCAAAGGAAATAACCTGTCCCTCAGACAGAAATAGGTTAGAGAGCACTTTGCTTGGCCTTGTGTTTTCAAATGTGTTGAGTCCAAAGAACTGACTTTCATCCTGGAATGCTTCAGGAACTGTGTGATCTATTCTTGTAACCACTGATGGTGGTGTTACAGAGTACATGATTTTTGGATGAGGTACGCAAAAGCAGATAAAAGCAAATATCACATAACTTGAAAAGGAGGCCAAAGAATTATTGACTAGCCAGCTTAACTCAGTTGTTTGGAGTTATGGAGATATAGCCAAAAGTGACTTTTGGTGACAGACTGCAAGGATTACAAAGGAAGGGAAAAGAACACACTTCTTAAATAAGTCTATGGATTTGTCAAGGTCCAATTTGATTTCTTTATTTAGCTATTGAGTGGACCTGCGGATTGAAGGAAAACCAGTAATTGTTGTATATTATGTTCTCACAATAGATATAAACTCTTATTTGCTTTTGAGCACCACACCTATAATCCATATGTTCTCAACACTGTTGACAGTGACTCTTTGAAAGAACAAAGTACAAAGAAAGCAGGTCTGAAAGAATCTAATATCAAAAGTGTGCAAAATCAACTGGAAAATCATACTGACACAGCAGATAACGTTAATTCACTGTCAAAACGGAAGGACAAATATTATCAAGAGTCCAGAGTCCATAGGATGCCTGACCTATACAAGATGGCGTTTTTTAGACAACTTAGAGAATGGAACTGAGATCTCCATGAAGCTGAGGGAGAATGCAAATAAGTTAGATCAGAAATCAAAAAGACTGCCAGAGATGATCTTGATCAAACAAACAGTCTGGAAAGAAAGGAATAAAATGAAATGAACAAGGACAAATGGAAAACGCTGCAATTGCAGGGAACTTACAAAGTTCAAAAAAAGAAGATAGGGATCATGTTTATCAACAGGAGTAATGCAATCAGCAGCAGCACATCGTTGTTAAAATGGGTAAGTGCAACATAGATAAGTGTATGCAATCTGTGAGCACACTGGCTATTCCTCTTTCTTTATTTGATGTTACCATCTCAACATGGGCACTGCCTTTGGTGCTGGTTATTGAGAGGGTGACAGCCACAGAAATTAACAGAAAACCACAAAACATGGCATGGAAGGAAAGGTAGGAAAAAGTAGTATCTTTTAGCATAAGAAAGGATGACATTGTCCAGGAACAAAGGACCAGGACAGTCCTGTGCAGCAGGAACAACCTGCTACAGCTGAGCTTACCCTGGACAAGTGACATCATACTTCATGCTTCAGGATTGCTTCCAGATCTACAATATTTTGAAAGGAATGAGATTTTGACCACAATATTTCAAGCGCAAAGCAAACTCCCATAGACAGCACTAGGTAATCCTTTTGCAGCCAGAGGTTTATTCTGTTCTTAGAGGATTTTTTATTTTATTTTCAGGAAAAGGCATTATGCATAGGTAGCAGAGCTGTAATCAGAAAATAGGGAGCAGAGTCCTGACAGCTGGTCTTGCCTCACCCACTTTGCCACTTCCATATTGCTTTGAGACTCCACTTCTTTTGTTTGATCAATAAATTTGACAGCTGGGCAAACACAACAATCTCACCTTCAGGAAGAAGTTAAGGCAAGGTATAGAGCAGAAGGTGACAACCAGGCTGGCAAGGTGATGGCTTCATTGACATGGCCTGTGATACCACAGCACCTAATAATGAAGAGCAGAGTAGGTCTTGTGATGGCAACCAGGGTTGGCCATGTGCAGATCACCAGAGAAGCCTGTAGTGAGGAGGCAGAACTGAGATCAAGCCAAGATTTCAAGTTCACAATTCCGAGCCAGTGTCAGTGAGACACACAGCCAGGCACAGGCACACCTGTAGTGTAGCTCAACGAGGGTGGCAAAGGTGAATGTCTTAGCTTGAAGAGAGCTCCTAAGCAAAGAGGACAAGGTCCCTGCATCACACAGCTTTTTCTCACCCATCTCTTTCTGCAGCAGTGATCCAAAGTTCTGCAATAGCACCAAATCCAAGCTAGCCTACCCCCTGTGGAGGGCAGCATGAGGTCCTTACAATCCAGATAAAAACATCTGTTATTCATTTGCCAGAGGACCAAAAGAGCAAACTCCTGAGCAGTTCCCCAAAATAACAGACCCATAATGTATTTTAAAGGACAGTCGTGTGCTGATGTAAGAAATATCACTGATAAGCCACAGTCTTAGAAAAAAAGAAATCACAAATATATATAGCCAACTTCAGCTACTGATTTTAACTAGTTCATAATCTCAAGGCTACGGCTGTAAGAAATGTTTTTTGTTTAGTAAAGCAGATGAGGTGCAAGATTTCCAATACTCTCATTTCTGGTATCGGTAAGCTCCAGAGACCAAATTTTCTGACACATTTTCTTTATTGTAGGCTCCAGTGTTACTCCCATAAGCCCTGTGAATGCAACAGAAATTGTACCACTTTTCATGGCAGCCCATTGCCGACATTAGGCTGTCCACCAGCAAGGGACCACTAAAGAATCTGATCTAAAAAGTTCAGTATTTTAATTACAGTCTCTACATGACTACTGAAACCAACATTTTTTCATAGTTAGCTACAAGGAAAGATGTTTGGCAACGCTTGAGCTATCATGCTGAAGTGTTTGACTATAGCCTTGGTGACACAATTGGCCCATGTGTGTGAGGAAGTGACAGCATCAGCTAAGACTGTCACGCCACTGACCCTACCAGCAAGTCTGACAGTTTTGGAGATTATAATTACTTGATCATCTTTGTCAAATGCTTTCTCTGACTCATGGGCTATAGACTATGAGGTAGTGTCTCTGCTTTCTGGATCAACTTGTCCATTGGGGTTGCAAAGCCAGATGGTTAGTGGAGGAATCTGCTTAATTCTGATTGTTAATCTCTTTGAATCCCACCCTGTTCATAGTCCACCCTGTTTTCCTTTCCTTCAAGAAAGTCTCCGAAGAGCTGTCTCTTCTGGGCAAGCAAGCAACAGTGGTCAATCTGTACAAAAATCCCTATGACTTGGGTAGAAGAGTATGCTTTTGCAATCACACCCTGCCTTTCAAATTAGGATATTAAAAGCACTGAGTCAATCAGGGAAAGACACATAATTAGACTCACAGAAAGCTCCTGTCACCACTCTTAGATGAGCACTCTGTTGGCTATCGGGAGATCTAAAAGAACAAAAAGGAAACATATACAGGAGAAAATGGATTAACCAAGGAGGGCTTTCTGTGTTACACATTCATGAGTCTCACCCAAAGTGGTACCACTTTCTTTTTTTCCCTCTCCAATGGCAACTGAATGGACATTTAAACACATACTTGTATCAGGCCATGTACTGACTTGGGGCAGAATCCAGCAGGGACTCCCAGGACAAAGTTTCCGGAGTGGCCTCAAGCTACTTGGGATAAAGTTTGCCTTTTTCCATTCCCAACATCACCTCTGCTTTGAATACCTGGGGATGTTTCTGGTTGCCTGCTGGCAAAAAGGCACTGGAAAGAAATTTGTTAAATTAGCACTTCTCGCTGCCAGAAATCTTTCTTTTTGACTGCAAGGTGGAAATGTGAGAAACCTCCCACTCTGCACACGGGGCTAGCGTATTCAGCTGCTATGCTTCACTGGAAAAAATCTGCTGTAGAAACAGAAACCACAGAGGTCTGACAAAGCCCATAGGAGACTCCTGGAACTTTTAACCAAATTGTTATTGTATTTCTAAGCTGTTGGACTTTCACTGTTAGTCTGCATTATTCTTCAAATAAAGGGCCCAATCTTGACATCCAATGAAACTTCCCACCGAATCAGATGGGATGCCAGAAGCGTACAGTGAACAGAATAGGATCTCTACAAAAAGGGATACGTAGATATATTTGCAGGTCCCTGTTTTTCCAAGCAGGACTTTGCACGCAGTTTTTAACCAGTTTTTTACTCTGGCAAATTTCTGGTAGGTGCAAACTTCACCCGGGGTAAGCAAAAACTCATTTAAAAATCAAATTACATTTCTTGTAATAAATAAATAGGATATCTGTACTGCCTTTTTTGTGATAGGAGAGGATGGTTGGTATCTTCCTTTAGATTCATTCTCTGGGTACCTCGGACTTCAACACAACTGACACGATCAGGCTTGTCCCAGGTTGTAGCACTTGCCCTGTCTTAAGAAAGGACCGAAACCCTGGACTGGGCACCAGAGCCTCACAGCAAACACAGCAGTTCATCTTTAACCCATTCTGAGCTGTCATGCAGCTTTGGAGCAGACTGTCTCAAAGTTCAGAGAGATAATCAACAAAAATTATGGTAACCAAAACACTGCTTGGCACGCCAAATTAAAAGGAATAACATAGATACGTAATTTCACCAACAAAAGCTTCATTGTAGTCATTGAAACAGTGTGCCTGTGAACCATGAGGTTGGAAGCAAACTACTTCAGTCAGTGGAAAGACTTTCATTAAGCTAAATGGCTTTGTATCAAGCTTTTACTGGATGGAGCCCTAAAAAATTTCCTCCAGAAGTTCTGGAGACTATTTTAGTCTACTCAAGACGTAAGGAAGGAAACTAGAAAACAATAGCTGGCCAGACCAGCAGAAAATGCATAAATACAAGCAATACAGTATGAGTTAAAAATATATTGGTATAAAGCTAAACTATGATCATTATGTTTAACTGCAGCTTTTAGACTGCTCTCCAGTGGCTGTTTAGCTGCACTGATTCATAGCACCCTGCATGCTTTGTAGTGTTTACTAAAGCCTAGGTGGGGTATTAGTGAAACAGCAAATTAAGCTTTGATTTCGAAAAATATTTGGAATATGAGGTACAAAATACAAGCCATCCCACTTCTGTTAAAAGTGAAGCCTTTGTTTTCTAACCTTGTTTTAAGCGCAGTCAATTAGTTTGCCAAAAGGATGTTGGTTGTACTTTGAATTTAGATATCAGCAGCTATAATTTATTTTTAGTTAATTTACTAATTGACTTGTGCTCAAATTAATATAACAAAAACATTGAAATCAACGTAAACAATGTGCCTGAGTAATTCACTCACATAGCTGGTTTTGAATCTCATTTTAACATTAGCCACATCTTTTTTTTTTCTTGCTAGAATAGCAGTGATTTATATCGCTGTGTTAATTATGTGAGCCTTTAAACTGTGGTTTGGAAAACATTACGTATCTGAGGTATTTTTGCAAATTAGGGGATTCATTAAAAACAGAAAAGCAAACAAGCAAACAAACAAAAAAACAGGTTGAGTTTGTTAACTTGTTAAGTTTATTTCTTAAGTGGAAACCCTTGAAAGGAATGTGTGTGTGAGAGGGAGAGCTGAACCAGGCCTGTGTTTGTGTGCATTCCTTCCCTTCGTCTTTCCCCTACTCTTCTCCATGGCAAGATAGCAGTCATGTTGTGAGTCTTGTCATCTGCATAACGGTCACACACCTATTTACTTGCAGGACTGTATCCCCCAACTAAAACCTAGTTCTCAGATACTAAAGCAGAAAATGTATGTATCAACATATGCATTTAGTCACATAAACAAAAATAATAGTTTTCTGCCTCTTTATCATTCAAACAAAGATTGCTTGCCTTACTGGAAGCCAAAGCACAAACTGTTTTAGTCAAATAAAAATTATTGAGCTCAACAGGGCAACTGAGTAAAATTTAACAGCCTGTGACTTGCAGGTTACACTATATGATCTAGTTCCTTTTGGCCTAAAATTCTACAAGCCTAAACTGAATGTAAGCCCTGCGTATTTTTTTTTAATTAGAGCATTGCTGAGACTGGAGGGGACTATCTAACTTCAGCCATGTGTAGGCGTGGATGGACGAATGGCTGTATTTTCCTTGGGTCATAGACTGCCCTTCTGCATTGTATTTGGCTTCACTTTTAAAGTGGCTGAAAATCCAGTCCAAATACAAGTTGGCCCAGAATTAATTTCCACTTCCTATCCTTCCTTCTGCTGAAACAAATAAATTGGGATTCAGCTTGCAGGACTCTTGGCTTCACAAGCAGGATCTACAAGGCCATTCGTTAACCAAAGAACACAGTACTTAAGGAGCATACAAGATGTATCCAAAAATTCTTTGGGATATTAATTTGATTCAATACCTCCAGTTAAGAAAGCTAATAATTATTTTCAAGTAACTGTTGCCAGACAGTTCTGCAATTGTTTAATTGCTTATATGCTGAATCGGGAGTGAGACTTGAGAGGCATTTCAGAGATCCCCACAGAGAAGAACATGAAAATAGATCAAAGCAAATATTGGAATATAGACTGTATTAGTTTCAAGTGTGTTTTCCAAGTCCAACTGACACAGCAGAAATACTGGCAATAATGATACGTGCCTACTAAGTAGAAATCGGAACTCAGCTTCCTACCTTGGTCCGGTCAGCTCTTGAAATCTCATTTCCAATTCCTTTGCCCGAAGACAGAGGAGGACTTACTATGTGGCAGTCATTAAGTGTGTCTACTTTGGCCAAAAAGCAGAGCTTACTCAATGAAAAGTCTGCTCAAAATTTAATGAGATACATTATTCATGAAGCACTTCATTAACGAGTGATCTGCCTATTAGTAATAAACAAGCAAAGAAGATGTTTGAAGACTTGTTATCCATGGCTCAAGCTGATAAATGTCCTCTACTGAATACTCTGTTCTGAAAACTTCTTTGTTATAACTGCAATTGTATCATATTGAGGGTATTTTAAACTACACCTGATGCTCCCCTCAGTGTGGATTCCTTTCTAAAATCAGTGTCAGGTCATATTTTGTATAACCTATGTGGAATCATCAGGAATCCTTTCAGGAATAATCCTGCAATTCGAGCAGTGTATCTTCCATTTGCTCTACTTGTTTTCCAAGTTGAAATAAAGAATAACGGGAGAACTTACAAGTCCTGTCAGAGAAATAAGGTGGCTGCAATTTCTAGCATGGAGAGAACGCTAAAGCTTTCAGTGCTCTATGTAATATTAAAAGGGAACAGAAGAAAGGAGATGATAGAAGTTGCAACATAGCCAAGCTACAGTTTCAGAAGCTTAGAAACTTCTGCCACCAGGAAATGTGTTTCCACCCTGGCTGCAGCATACCAGTCAGCAAATTATCTGCATGCAAAGCTGAATTCAAGCCAGCATATTATCTCCTTTACTACTATCACTGAGTGGAAGTAAGCAGGTAATTTCCTTTGTCTTCCTGATTTTCACCTCCAGACTGTATTCCCTCCCTCCTTGCACTGATATCTCCTTCCATGCAAGCAACTAGCTCTCCCCTGCAGTCTTCCTCCCATGTCATCAGTGAGGCACCTACCTTGTCCTGCAGTCTCCCTGGTAAGTAGTTACAAATCACTGTTCTCTGTGGGAAAATCCAACTTGCAGTATTGCTTGGGATGGACATCTATTGTTCATTAAATCCATCTTTCACTCTCAGGGTGGATACATCATTCCAGTGTGACTGTCTCTTCTGTTAGTAGACAGAGTGTCTCTGGTTGGTTCTGTGTGATGGTCTCCATTGCTTCTCTACAACTGGTGAAAGAGAAGTTCATCCTAACATCTAACCTTAATGCTCCTTGTTGCTGTTTAAATGCTTCCTGTGCTAATCTGCATAGATGGAGGGAAGAGATTATTCCCTCCTTCACTGCAACAGCCTGTTACGTCTTCAAACTTTTATCATACTTTCCCTCCTTTAGAAAGAACAGCCTCAATTCTTCCAAGCACCTCTTACAGATGTTCAGTGAAGATAATTCAGGAAACTACAACTCAGGCAAATCACATTATAATAACACTTCCAAAACCAAATTCTCATCAGTCTTTCCTAATGCCAAGCAGAGAAGATGATCACACTGTGTATATTACAAATTTTACCTGTATTTCTGGAACACGGCAGTACGTCTTCCTACCCTACAACACCATGACATATTGTTTCTCACACAGTATACTGTCAGCACATTCTCTCCAGCTCTTTCTACAGAAACATCCCCTGTAAGTTACTTTTTGCCCTTTTTTTCTCCTGATGAATTCTGTCTGATCATCATATCTTGCTCTGACTTAACTATCATCCCAATTTTTGTCCAGCACATCACTGCAATTTGTTGAAGTTACAGTGAATTTTTACCCTCCCTAGTAATGAACACCCCCCGCCCCATGCTTTGCTTTCACTTGAACACTCATTTTTCAGTGTTGCAAATTTATTAAGATTGTGTAACACAATCACAGCAGAGCAGTGTCAGCAGAGCAGCAAGGCCCCAAGCTACAGCAAGTGCTCAAATAAAAAAGCCACAGAAATAAAGAAGCTGCTACCTTCAAAAGACCACAAGTACACAGAAACCCCCTGTTGAGATACCCTCACCTCCATAGCCAACCCTTAAATGGGGTCTGGGAGGGGGTGCATCCTGGCTACACCCCTCTTGCTTGCACCTGAGCTCCACTGGGTTGGCCCTGCCTTCCCACCAGGTGCTCAATCACTGGTCAAGGCTGCAACTTAGCATTTTCACTACAGATTTTATTGAATATTTTTGGTTCTAGGGCCGGTCCCCATCAAAACCCAGTCAGTACAGTTTTCTAGTCTTGACAGACAACCACTGAAAACTGCTGTCCAAGTATAGTTTTCTACTAGGGATCTTCTGGTGCTAAACTGCTTTCAAAGTTTGCAAATCATTTTGATTACTATGTAAGATGACTATAACTGCACTTTTACACCAAAAGCAAGACTTGTCTCTAACTTCAAGGAAGTGCTAAGAATGCCATCTTCAAATCTAACCTAACAGAGGATTTAACATAGACAGAGAGATTTTGTATTAGCATCTTCTGAGCAGTATAAGTGAATTAGTAGCACATGATCAATTTTCTAGACTAAAATAGTTGCTAGTGAGGCCAACAGCTGTAAGGCCGTGGAATCCAAAAATGACTTATGAAAATGGAAATAAGTTAGAGACTTTAAAAAAAATCTTATTTAAAGTATTAAAAGACTTAAACCCAAACAAATGCATAAGGACAGAGAATCATAGAATCATAGAATCATAGAATCATAGAATCATAGAATCATAGAATCATAGAATCATAGAATCATAGAATCATAGAATCATAGAATCATAGAATCATAGAATCATAGAATCATAGAATGGCCTGGTTTGAAAAGGACCATAATGTCCATCTAGTTTCAACCCCCCTGCTGTGTGCAGGGTCGCCAACCACCAGACCAGGCTGCCCAGAGCCACATCCAGCCTGGCCTTGAATGCCTCCAGGGATGGTGCATCCACAGCCTCCTTGGGCAACCTGTTCCAGTGCATTACCACTCTCTGAGTGAAAAACTTCCTCGTAATATTTAACCTAAACCTCCTTTGTCTCAGTTTAAAACCATTCTCCTTTGTCCTATCACCATCAACTCATGTAAACAGTCGTTCCCCCTCCTGTCTATATGTTCCCTTCAAATATTGGAAGGCCACAATGAGGTCTCCCAGAGCCTTCTCTTCTCCAAGCTAAACAAGCCCAGTTCCCTCAACCTTTCTTCGTAGGAGCTCCAGCCCTCCGACCATCCTAGTGGCCATCCTCTGGATCCATTCCTACGTACTAAGATATTTTTACATAATGTTTTATCTGAAAGGCTTATTATGGAGCATACAATCTCAAGTGATTCATAACAAAGATCTAAATCATTTTATAAAGGATAGAGGATGAGTTCTACTAATTCTCTTCCTACCAGCCCTCAGCTTAGAATTGCAGTAGGAGATGGACATACAGCACACAGACTCTTCGGGAATCCCTGCACTGGTGAATGACTGTGGAAATGCTGGGTCTGCTTGTTTGAAGGGACTGAGAGGTTAGGTTTTAAAAAGCAGCTGGACTGTCTATACAAGTTGCAGGCTTCCAGAGGAAGAAGATAGCCCTTTGAGGACTCCTGTTGTTTACTGTTACAAAATTACTACCATGAGTCATTGCTGACAGAATTTCTTACTTCAGGCTCTGTTTTTCCTGCCCCACAAATTTCATATTTCTTTATTTTTGTACCTTCGGTGCAAATGGAAATGTTATGCAGTAGACCTTGTTATTTCAAGATTGATGTAGAAAAACACCTAAGTAGAAGCTGAAATTAAAGTGTAGCCAGAATTGCTCTCATGGTGGGGAAAAGCAATTTCTTATACTTTGGCATGACACGTGTATCCCTCCATATACAGAGATGCTGAGTTGGTGGAGATGTTCCATGTGTTAAAAGTTCTTGTCGTCTTCCAAAGGGACACATCCTTTTGTTGTTTAGCTTCAAGGGAAGCCACAACACGTGATAACACGTGTAGATCTCCCTGCACAGGAATGAGTGCTATGGAAATTCAGCTATCATGAAAGAGAGGAAATGTGTTGGCAGAAATGGGGGAGAGTCCTGCTCTCTCTCAGCAGTGTAAATTAACGTTTTACATTCTGTTTCAGTTCTTGTTGTTTGTGGCATTACTACTATGTCTCCTTTGTACCGCTGAGTAACCTCAAAAAACAAAAAATTAAATAAAACCAGAGCCACTGAAACCTTAGTTCTTTAAGATGACATTTAAAGTAGTTTGTTTGTTTGTTTAAAATTATTTTCTTTTCAGATTTTGTTTGCTGCTGTAACAATTTGCTCTCGCTTCCTATATCTGATCTGGGAGGAATCAGAGCTATGATACACTCAGTGACATCATGTTTTGCATCATAGGGTAGTGGTTACATTCCAGCTTGCAGAACCACAGCAGAATGGATTCAATTGCTAAGACACCCCACCACAGCTCATAGATACCTAACCATGGACTCCACAAGCATAGTGTTATTCCAAACTAATGGCACAATGGAAAACCTTGGTGCTAGGTGTCTTCTTGACAAAAGAATGAGCTAGAAACACTGACATTACAGATTATTCATCATCACTTTCCCATTCTAGCACAGAAACAACTCTCCTTCCATTATTTCCTACCTTTTGTTACCCCATTTCAATTGCAAATGAGCTTCCAAAAATACATCCAAGTCTTAAAACCAATCCTAAGATATTTACGTCCAAAATTCCCACTTCTCTTCACCCATGTAAATACAAGTATTTTCATGTTTTTGTTTTTTTTTTTTCTGTCTCCAACCACTCTGATTTCTTAAAATAAAAGTACCTTTGCCAGAGTGAATGGTAGTTTACCAGTCACCAATGAGAGTGGTGAGTATTGAAGCTGGGTTAGCAGAACCCTGATAAATGAGAATTTCCTTTATCTTCCAAACAAGACATGGTGCCAAAAGCAATATATGGACAATGGTATTTATACGTGGCATAAAGGACAATATCTTAAAAAGTAGCAAAACACAGATAAGATTAATTTGCTCATTTCTTGGGAATTGCCCTTTCACAGAAAAAATAATCGTGTTGTTTTGAATCCTCTGAGATAAAGTCAACACTCCCACCTGCTGGTCTCTCCTAAGAAAGTTTTCTGGGTGTTTTTCTTTTTTTTTGGTCACATTCTCCTTTTTCTGTCACGTTCTTTTCTCTCCTTTCCTTTTCTGTTTTGCTTTCCCCTTTCATTGCATTCATTTTGTGACAGTTAGGATCACCCATTCTTCCTCCTTCATAGTTCCACCGTGTCTCTCGGTCATTCTTAAGGAACACTGGCAAATTTGAGTAACACTCCTTGCCTGAAGAAGGCTGGCAGAACACAGACCTCGTGCAATCTTATTTATTTATTTGACCCCTTAGTTGACCCCAATGACTTCGTTTTCCCTTGCAAATAGACACATCTCATGTAAATGTGGGCTATGAAGAATGTAAGGCCCCACAGGAACTAATTGCTTCCATTACCTCAGAGTCATCTGTTATGAATACGTGCACGTTCATGATGTTGCAAGTTGTCCAAACTGCAGACAATGAGTAATTCTTATTAAGAAGCTCAGCTCAGCAGAAATCCATTTTTGCCAACTAATATATGCAGGATATATCCCACACACCTCCTTGTGTACTGCTCTTAATGTTTTGCATATAGTAATTCTTCTGTGTTTGGCTTTTCTTCACATTTGGTCTGAAAGCCAGTAAAAATACTGATATTCTTTACATAAGTGAAACAGTATTTTACCTCAAAACACTTCAACTATTTTCAATGTTTTATTTCCCTATTTCTGTAATACTTACAAAATTATAGATTATTTTTAGAAACGTGTGATTAGAAACAGAAACAAGATTTTAGAAGAACCCTCTAATCATTTATTTATAATTTAACAGTAACTACTATAAATGGCTGCCTATTATTATTCTTGTTACAGTAGTGCCTACAGGTTCCAACCAGGAAGCACAAGGGGATGAAATGACTTGCCCAGATTTGCACTGCAGCCAGAGCCAAACCAGAGGCAGAACCCGCAGCCTCGTCTCAGTCTTGTGGCCTAACCCTTAGGCTGTGCTGCTCCCCTCTCAGCCAAAAAGCACATTTCCATACATTAACCATAGGCTGATCTAGTGAAACCAGCCATGCTTTGGTTTACAAACACATTCAGAGCTGAGTGCTGATGCCTAAGAAACTGTTTCATTTTGAATACTTGACTGCTGGTAGAAGGTGACTTAACTGCCTACAAGCCAGATTTCCAGTGTTGTTTAAAAAGCTACATGCACAAAAAAACACTGACTGGGATTTTCAGAAGCACCTATTTTCTTTACTCCTCTGGGATAGTCATTCTGCGGGTTTGGGAGCTTTGTAGTTTTCACAGTTTGTCCTTAATGCAGATACTGGAGTTTTTTATAGGGATGAGAGGCAAATTGGGCCTCCATATTACAAGTACAGTTCACATCCTGTGCCAGGGAATGATGGGGCTGCTATGCCTCTGCACACATCCCCATCTCCTTCAACGCATGGCTACGTTCCGTGCTAGCTTGGACTCTGCTAGAATTGCAAAGATCTCTATTTTGACAAGGCTACTTCATCTGCATTTTGCTGTTTGTGGGCCATTCCAACATCCTTTGAGACACCACAATACCTATGTTCTACCATTCTGTTTCCTGTTGAACATTCCAGTTACATACTGGCTGGTTGGATGGATCAGGCAGAGTGCTCTGCTCCCATCTCTACCAAAAGTCCTAGTTTGTCTTATATAGGCCTGAATAAATACTACATGTGGAATGTGATGCCCTTGTTTCACAGTGGCAGCCATGGGGGCTGAAAACCAGCACGTCCAGCAAGAAGTGCACAGCAGTTCTTAGGCTCCAGTCCTTTATCTCAAAATGCAAAGTACATTTGGCAATAGTACTTGGGTCGCACTCAGATGGACTCACCCTCTAGTTCTCACTTCTATGCAAGAAGAATATCAGCCCACCACTGCTTATGTTGTGAAATTATAGCTTCTTCCTATTGAAATATTAGTCTAGCTTTGATGCAAGAATGGCGTGAATAGTTCTTTGGCATACCAACAACCATTTTGTTGCCAATCAAATTGTCCAGTTTAAACTACAAAAAAACCAACTTGGTGAACCTTAAAATACCAGTGAAATAAAAGTGTTCAACCTTGTCAACAAGCAAAGCATTCCTTACCTCTCTTGGTGTCTATAACTTTGTTGGTACATATGCAGTGGGCATTACTCTGCATCCCACACGGGGCTGTGGGTTCAGTGTGATGAACACATCCAAGAGCGAAGGAGGCTGTGGAAATAACATATGGTTTGTAAAGCACTACGGCACGAAAGTATCTTAAAGGCAAAATATTTTACTTTATTAGATAGTCCTCCAGCTGTATTAATGAAATCCTGGTTAGAAGTGTTTATACATATAAGATTTATCATGGTAAGACTGATTTCAAACTTACGTTTATTGAAAAGAAGAGAAATCAGTCATGCTGTCAATCCATATTCATTTCATAGAATTTTATTTGAACCTGACAGCCCCCTAGAAACACACATTTCTTAGCCAGATGTTTTCTTCATGCCAATTTGAGTCCCAACATCTTCACTTAGTTTTTTGGCATTGTGAAGAACTCCAGTACTTCTGGACCACGTCCTGTGGTAATTCAATTGAAAGGGGACCCCGTGGCATTTTTAAACAGAAAGATGCTTGCCCAGCAATGGTCTCTCATTGAAGGAAACATGATAAAAGTCCTTAGCAAGAACTACTGCTGTGCAGTTGGCCTCCCTACTCTTCTGCTGTACTACAAGCTTTTAGTTCAGGACTTTGAAAAGGAAATATATTTTGAGATGTGTATATTGCACCACAAGCCTTTCTTCGTGAAACCACAAGGTTTTTTTACATTTAACTGCCAAAACTCAGAAAAAAAAGTTCTGTGGTTCAAGGAAATCCAGTCTTTACAGTACAGCCATGCACAGCTATGGGTCGCAAACAACTTTAACTTACTCTTTCATCGATTTTTTTGAATAGTTGATGCACTACCATGCTTGTGGCTCTTGATGAAATACAGCCATTATTTAAAGACAAACTTTTCATATCCCCCTCAGTTCCAGTGAATCGGAATTACTGTATTTTTACTTAGAAATTTTAGGTATACCTACAGAGATGGCAACTCTGTTGTCGTCGAAATGTTAAAACAATGCGGATGAAAAAAAATCTGAACATTTGCAAATACTCATTTTCAAAAATTTGTTCGGTTCTAAAAAGAGCAGTGCTGATTGCACATATTCTTTTGGAGGTGTTACATAGAAAAGACTAGGGAAAGTGAAATTAATTGCTGGAATTGACATGGATGAAATTGGTTAGTCTTAAATCTAACAAGGATGTTCATCAGTTTTCTGTAAGCAAACATGGTAGGTATTATTTCTAGACAGGATATGTCGAGTTTTATGCATGCGAGCATCTGCGGGGGCTCATTTGTTATACTGGCTAAGGTGTAAAAGGTTTTAATGACCTCCTAAATCTCCTTCTCTGGTTGTCATGGTGGAATGTCTTCCAAGGTCAGTCTCCCAAAGAAGCAGGTTCACTCGTATTGTAAACAACCATATATCAGACTGAATGATAATTGCCAGCGGGCTCTGAAACAGAGCTATATTTATCACAACGCTTTCTTGTTGGGGTAATACAGGTCAGATGCGCTTGCTCATGGACACACTAGACTTGAGTTTTCCTGAGTCTCTGCATCTTTCACAGTGGTCCTGTTTTCCCATTGTATTTGCTGTCTGGACAGGATGTTCTACCAGAGGAAGTGTTCCTTGTGGAAAGACGTCAGATAGTTATCCAACGAACCCTCATCACTGCTAACTACCTGGCAGGCACTAGTTTGATTTATGTATTTTGATACAAGCTTATGTTGCTTTTATTGCTTTGCCTCATAAAGAAAGCAGCAAGGCTTAAAAGTTGCTGACTAAAGCAGGCAATAATGCAAATTTCCCTTCACGCAATGAATCATCAGGTATTTATTTCAAATATAATTTTGAATGTAAGAAACGTTTAAAAGGGCATGGCTGGTCAGCAAGGTTAATTAATTACTATGTTGGCGGACAGCTTTGTTTGAGAAGGCTGGGATACTGTAATCATCTATGACTTCCAAGGTTTTGATGAGGAAACAGGTCATCAAAAAAACCCACAGGATTTTTAATAAAGCAACTGATAAATAAGAGTGCTGAGGAGATGGGGCAGAATCTTCTTAGAAATCTAATGCAATTACCAGTAATCAGAAATATGATATATTAAAGCATACATGTTTTGGGTTAGTTTCCTCAGAATAATCTATTTTAATATGCATGAAAGCAAATGTTAGAATACCACAGGCAGCTTTTAAAAGACCTCTTGGTCCCTGGGCAGAGTTCTGGCAAGCACGAGGAAGCTCTGCTTGATCACACAGCATGTGTTATGAACTGCATTTGATTTTATGGCTTTCCAAAAAGCTGTCCAAGAAGGAGGTTTTTTTCCTCCTTTTGCAAAGGGGTCTTAGCCATCTTAGTGTATGTTTTTCCTCACCCAGTTGACCCAGGCCAGGGAGATATTTGCCAAGAGGGTAAGCAGCTCCCAGAGGCAGTGACTAGAGTGCAGAGCTGGCTGGTCCAATTTGGAATAGTTGGGCTTTTGCTCACCTCTTTCATCAGGGATCCTCTTTTTTTTTTTTTTTTCCTGTTTAAAATTCTCTTTCACTCTTCGTTGTTTCTTTATTACTGCAGCAATCGGATTTGCCCCTCTAGTATGGCACTGGCAATGTAGAAAACCTTCTTCTAGGAAGGCAACTTCACTTACAGTTCTCAAGCACTTGAGAAAATAAGCAAGGTAAAACACAATATGCAGGCAATGCTATCTAAAATCCTGCACCTACTGCAACTACTCTAAGATGCAAGATACTTTTTGAGATAACCAAGATGCATAAAACCAAAGCAGGACCTTCCACCCTGTGGAGGGGTGTTACCAGATGCTCTCTACAAAATTTGCCCATGCTGATCGTGATCATGAAAAAAGAGAGATTTTACTTGTTTTGAAAAACTCAGTACCTGCTTAAAAAGAAATTGCTGAAATCCCGGGTGACTTTGATGGTGGCTTTTGCTTGTGGTTACCTGTATGAAATTTCTTTTTACCACGTCCCACACCAGGGGATTCTTATTCTCCTAGCACCCAGAAGACTGGGAGGTTCCTATTTTACAGGCAAGACACTGGGGTGCAGTATACAACCACATGCGTATGCATCCTCTTGTCCCTGTGTTTGCTCAGAAGGGAACACAGGCCTCTTGGTGCTCATGAGGTTGCACGTGGAACAGATCTGCCTCTTGCGTGTAGCATAAGTATGGTACTGTAACCTCAAGCACCATTCATGGTATGTGTGGAAAAACCAGGCCCATACTACCTAAAATAAAAACGGTTTTGCTTTCAGAAGGAGTGTCAAATGGAAATATTTTAGAGGAGAATTCTTTGGTATGGCTTCCATTGCTCAGTTTTGTTTGCTATTTTAAAGCAGAGTATATTTGATAGCTTATGCAAATAACTTGATGTAGATGGAAATTAGGAAAATAAAACACAATTATTTGTCGTCGGGCTTTACATCTCATGTTTCAGTTGAAATTTTACCAACACGTAGGCTTGTAAGAGAACCCCAAATGAAACAAAACTACTGAGAGTTTTACGATAAACTGTGAAGGCTACCCTTACTATAGGCAGTGAAGGCAGTGCAATTTTGTACAGGCTCAGAAGACATGGCAGTTCCTGCAATGCAGTGTGTCTATTGCATATTTATAATACCTCAATGCTTATCTTCTGAGGCAACTTTTGAAAAAGTACTGGTGTTTACATGGTTATGTTTTTGATGTTACACTGCCTTAAAAACTGGAACCAAAGGGAACTTCTTCCCACACAGCTACATTTGAAAAAAAAAAAAAAAAGAAATACCAGAAAGGGTAGAACATAGCTGTTGTTCTTTGCCACAAAATGTCAGCTTCATCAACACACACCATCAAATCACTTTATTATAGTTATGTGGTGTGGGAGTGTTGTTTGTCATTTTGTCATTGTTTCATTGCAAAGCATTTTCCCTCAAGTCCTATTTTCACCATCTGTGGTTTCTGCAGATTCTGGAGTATTCAGTGTAGGACTTTGTATTCATACCAAGTTTGAAATGAAAGTGAGTAATGCTTTTTGTTTTGCATTGTTGCATCCCAAACACTTTCAGATGTCTCACGTAATGACAGGAACTTATTAAAGGCAGTACAGGTTACTTCCCAAAGATTTATAATGTTTTCAATGCATTAAAAATTATTTATTTCAATGTTTTCAATTTTAAGGTTTTTGTTAAAGTATGTTTGGCTTAGGTCTTTGAGAATAGTGATTTTGGGGTAGCTAGCCAGACAACATAATAATCATCAGTTTTAGGAGGTCAAGTTGCTTGGAGTACAAATTCAGTACTCATTGCCCTCTATGGTACACTTACAGTACACAATTTAAATAAAAAACCTTTGTAAATCTGGATTGTTTCCTTAGACCCTTAACAGATTTAAATATATTTATATGATATGATCTGCCTAAGTACAAAGACCTATACTTCACAATAAGGTAGAATCTCATTGTCAGAATGGGAGGAGTCCTCTTGCTGTCAAAGTCAATTTAAAAAATTCCCACTGGTGTTGGTGGTGCAAATTTATATCACCAAACACTCTTTAGAGTCACCTGAAACAGCTCACTCGTGCTATTGGGAATGACAGCATTTATGGGAATAGTCCAAAGACTCCTACGCAAAATGTCATGGCTTAGGAATGAAAGTTCAATAAATTGAGCTCAACTAGGGAGCTGGGTCCAGGAATTTGGGCGCCCAATAAAGCCAGTTCTGGATAAAAAATTATGAAAAATAATTTACATAAATGGATCCTGCTTCAGCTAGGTGTGCAGACTGTATAAATTTGCAGGCTATGTCTTCTGGATACCTGCATTTTTTGCCCCTGACAGTACAGGCTTAGGAAGCCAAACACAGAATGCTTGCCTTCCACTTCTGGATCTATCAGTCTAGTCTTATGCATTAGTATTGAATCTTGATATCAAATTCTACACGTTTTTTAAAATGCACAAGAAGAAGACTATTTCCTAATAGCTTATTTTGCAAAGAAAGAAAACAGATCTGTCACCCCCTTCCTGACAAGCTGAAGTTTTGTTCAGGAACTGTTCACTGAATCGACAGCGCTCTACAACTATAATTCCTCACTGCACAAAATACAGCATACACAGACTCTTCTCTGTCTGCACTTCTCAAACAAAACCACAGGCACATAAATCCTGCTCCCTGGAGGCTGGATAACAGCTACTGGATTCTGGGTTCCTTTGAAAGACCAACATAACACAGGCAGCACATGCATGCTCATATATGCAAGGGTGTATGAAACATGAAAGCACCTCAGCTTTCATTGGTTGTTCCCACTTCCTTTTTTGCCTTTTTATCTGGTTGCATTTTCTACGTTTGCTTTTCACCTGCTCTATAGTAGAAAGGGTAGACAATGGCGAATGATGCCCAGAGTAGTGAAAAATATGAAAGTTACATTTCAGTATATAGGACCAATGTCTCACATCTCCTTAGGTACCTTCCCTAAAATAGCTCAGTGGGCTACGAACCATCACAAGATAATGGAAAAAAATTACGCAGCAACTTGTAGTGCCAGCAAAACTGAAAGCATGTCATCAGTGTATACTTAGGAGTTATTTATAAAATCCGGGAATTTCCACTTTCCTTATTTCATAACATATTTGTCTTTCTGAATACCTCATGACTGCATGTTGAGCAGCACAACTTGCTGATGAGTATTTACTGAAAGAAAGCTCGATCCCAGCCCTGCCACTGCTCACAGGTGACTGCAAACTTGGTGCATGACATGGCACCATGAGAAGCATACCTGAGGTGCTCTGCCACAGACTGTGATCCCTTTGTCCACAGATGCATGGGCCCTTTTCAACTTCCCTTCCAGTTCCAGCCTGCTGGTAGATGAAGCAAAAATTACTCTGATGAATGGTCAATTGAAATTTCCCCCAGTCGTTGGTCAGTATATTTAAAGAATTACTACAGTAATTATATTTTATGAGTATGAGTCATTTTTCTGTTTTTAAAAAAGTACTTCACTTTACCCATCTCTTTTAGTACATTTCCATTTGGTGTGGTTTGGCTGCATGGAGAAATGCGGCAGCTGGTTACTTGAAAATATTTAACAAAGCGCCAGATTCCTCAGCTCTGGCATACCTGTGGACCACATATATGGACATAATTGCAAACATCTGTCCACCCACCCATGTAACAGCTAAGAAGAGTCATTTAAGAAAAAGAAGGCTCAAATAGTCAGCTTTGAGGGAGAGGAACTGCAGAACTGCCCGTTTGTATGTTTATTTGTTCATAATATATTATGAATATATTCAGAGACAAAGTCCTCTGTCATTTTCACAGGAGGGTCATGGCAACTCAATATACTGTAGTACCATAATATATACTCACTAAACCAAAGAGTGACAGGTTACAACAAAAGCGTAAACATTTAAAGAGCCTTATTAACAAGCTAAGGACTTTCTATGGCATGTGTGAAATTGATAAGAGGTAAAGAAAAGAAGCCTTGGGTTTGCATTGAAAAATGTGTATCTTAAAGATGTGTCCAGAATCATAGTATCTATAACCCTGACCACAAAACTATGGATATTAGGAAGAACTTCCTCTCAGAAGGACTGGTAGGGCATTGGAGCAGCCAGCCCAGGGAAGAGGTAGAATCACTTTTGTTGGAGGTGTTGAAGGAACGTGTGATGTGGCATATGAGAGGCATGGTTAGCGAACAATGTGAAGCTAGGCTGATGGTTGCATTTGATGATCTCAGGGGTTTTTTCCAATCTTAATGATTCTATGGTTCTATGTACCATGGAGCTACTTGCATGAAGAAAAATGCAGCTAAAACTTTTTTTGAAATGATTAAATTACTTTAGTAGTCAAAACTGAGACTCCAGATTCCAAACTACCCAGTCCCCATGCTGAGGATAGTGTACCTCTGATGAGTCCTGGCCAGACCCAGACTGAATGTTTATTGAAGGTCATGCTGACCCAAGCATCTTGAAATTAGTGGATGCCACCAGATTCAGTCGTGGCAAGAGTCATCTCAGTGGGTTTTTTTTTACCCTTCCAAAACTGGTTATATTTATTAGCTTTATTAAAATGCCCTTTAGGAAACAAGTTTTTTACATTATTTTTGAATGATGTAAAGGCCTGGGCTAAAATCCATCGAGCTTTAAGATGCTCAGAATCTGGATCCACAGGAACATTTGATATATTATACTCTCAACACTTGCACTCACTGACTGTCAAACTGAAATCAACTTTCCCCTAACCCACCTTCTCCCCTCTGCCAGTTATTCACACAGGGAATGGAAGACTGTTGAGCTCTGAGAGGCCTTCAGAACTGGTAGACAATTGGTAGAGTCAGTCCTATCACTCGTTGAGCCATGTGAACAGAATATTTGAAAGTGAGAGGATTCTGGAGAGATGTCATGCTCAAATGTGAGCAGGGAGGAGACAGCGTTGCGTCCTCCAGTCTCTCAGCTCCTGGTTCTGTAAACAAGACGTGGAAAGGGTAACTTAGTACAGCCTCAAGGCTGCTCTAAACCTCATCTGGATTGTGTTAGTGTATAAGGTGAGCCTGAGGCACTTTCTGTCACTGGAGCAAAAGTCCTCCTTGCTCAGTTAATTTTATATATACTGCATATAAACTTCATAAAAACTGAGAAGATGTTGCTCATATTTATTTCTCTTGGTGGAAGACTTCTCCCTTTACAGAATGCTGCCCTATGGATCTGACAGACAAGAGCTGACATTGGTGCTTCTGAGACAATTCAAGACCCCATAAAGTCCAGCTGCCCCAGGACTTTTGCCCCCACCAAGGAGACAGTGGAGTGGAACACTCCAGCCACATCACAGCAAAGATATTCAAGCCCCTTCATAGTGAGACTTCATCCATATGCAAATATTTTCAAGTTAAAACTGAGCACTTAGTTTACTACATATGCAACTAATCCACAGTGAATTACTAAGCTAAATACTTTTTTTTCCCCTGCCCATTTATTTTCTTGTTGTTAGACTCCAGGTTCTACCAAAGGGAAAGGGACATCTGTCTGAAGAAATTTAGCTTGGAAGAAAAGAGGTTGAGCACATGGCTTCCTTTGTTGTGTCTCAAGGCTCTGTGGAAAACCATGCAGGTGAAAAAAGGCCTGTAAGTACAGCATTACAAGAAGCAGAACACACAAGAACATACAAGAAGCAGAATTCACAGCTTGAACAAAAGTTAAATTGAGAATGTGGTACAGTGTTTGCTCGGACTGATAATTTCTGACTGGTGAAGATCTGAACACTTTGAATTGACTTCATTTGTTGTTCCGATGTACCTCACAGTGATTTACAATTGACATTATACTGTGATACTATTACTCACTGTACAGCTCCACAGGCGCATAATATATAAAATCTGCACCATGTTAAAAGGCAAGTTTAAAATCAGCTCCGAGCATTTATTTTGTGGCACAACTTCTAGGTTTCTTTCCCCCCCCCCCCCCCCCCAAGGCCAAAATACTGTCTCCCATCATAAATGCTACACATAAATACTGTATAATGTGAACAAGGTGTCAGCTGGAGACTTGCAGGCTCTACTTAGCTCTTGATATTTTTTTCCTATTTCTTGATACATAGCACTGCAGTTGTGCTATCTTTAGTCTGACTGTTATTTTCCAAACAGATGCAGTGAGACCTAGATCTATATCAGACAAGGCATAAGATCTGAGAGAGGGCGCAAAAGCCACGCACGGTTTTCTTCCAATCTGATAGCATGTTTCTCTGTAGAACTGAACCAGAGTTGTCATTTCACTCTGCAGAGAATGGCAAGACAGACTTCACTGTCTCACTCATAGAAATGAGTTGTAAGAACTCCAGTAAAAAATACTTGTACTTTTGGATTGGTCGTGATACCTCCAGGAAGGATCATGCCCTGAGTGGGGACTGGAGATATTCTTTTACTCCCTCAGCATTGTTCCAGTTCTCTCAGATGCTTGCAATTAATGAAGCAATGAAATCACTGGTCAACAATACGATGTCAACCATGGCTTAACTGTTAGAAACCATTTCATTAGTAGATAGCTAGGGAGCAGAGGATTAACTGTAAACTTGGACATCCAGCTATTGTCTGAAGTCTGAGGGTCAATGCCAATTCTCATAGCATGTGTTGCCCTCTGGAAACTAACCTATAAAGTCACAAAATGAGAAAATACCCAAGTATGAAAAAGCGCATACACATAGAACGTAAATCCTAACAGCTACTGAAAAATCACTGAAGGATATTTCTATGGGTGGTGTCAGCTCAGAAAACAGATGCCATTTTCAGAATTACAGCCTATCTTTCATCCAACAAGACTGCTAGTCAGCCTTCCTATAAACTGGTAGACAAACATACAATATCACATGGAAAAAACATTAGGTGCTTCCTTATGACTATGGGTGTGCAACTTGTGAATTAAAAAAGAAGTGGATCAGAAGGAGTTATCTCACACTGAACCTGTATATTGCACAGTGCATCCCTGTGCACTCAGGGTTTGTTAGGATGAAGCCAACCAGCTCAAGTTTCCCTCAAGAGATAGATGGCCAAGATGGATAGGACTAACAACAGTGTAGTCATCTGGCACAGTAAGCACCCAGAAGAGGGGTATCTGCAACAAGAGGGTGTGAGGGTGTCTCCTAGTGAGCTGCCTCTTTTCATGATGGCGCTTTGGGCTGAATTTTGGATGGATGGTCAGAGAGGTTCCAAAGATGCCTTGAGAGAAAGACTGCCCTGGAGTGGGGACAGACTGGTTCCTCTGGAGTGTAACTTGTTCCTTGACTGCCTTAGGGAAGTGCTCTGAAAGAATTTCCAATGAATTATATTAGGTCAGCCTGGGTTTATTGTTTGTTCTTCGGGTCTAATACACTTATCTGAGTAAAATCTAAATGCTTCTCTCCATAATATTTGCTCCTTTCATTTCACACTTGAGCTTGTTCATCTGTTAGTGCGGTTATTTGCCACTTACTTGGACATTTAGACACTCAGGAGATAAGGTATATAAAGGATCAGGAAAACAAATCTTACAAAATCGTGAAAACAAATAAACTAATTATTAGCTGTTGCAGATCAGAACAGTAGCTTTGCTGGCTTCAAAGCTGGTGCTAAATTTTTTTTGATAAGCATTGGGATTGAGAAGCCCCCAGGTGACTGAGTCCAGTCCTTTCCTATGATATCACACAATCTCTTTTGCATCTTTCCATCTTATTTAAGCAGCCTAAATGCCTGGGAAGGGTGTTTTCCTGTTATTCCAGTATCTGGCTGTTAGAAATCTGATTTCCAGCCTAAATTCATGGATGTTATATCCATATTATTCCCACAGTCTCTTGTGGAAAATCTCTTCAGCCTAGTTAGTTCTGTACTAACCGATGTACACAAAGAAGCTATATAACTGATTCTAGTACATCAATTACCAGAGTTAATGAATTAACTTCATTTGGGCTGTGTGGCCTCTAGAGAGCAGAGCCACACCATAACGCTGCTAGCCAGAGCCATGGGAGAAACAAAGCTGCATTTTGCTGTGCAATTCAGACCAGCTGTTGCATTCGTCTTTTGATGGGACTTTGAGCTTTCATTTCTCATATTGGGTCACTCAGAGACTTTGCGCCACATTTTTTGTGTCTACAGTCCTTCTGAAGTTCTCTGTCACCTTGTCCATTTTGCAACTGTGTGTCATCTTAAATACCTCCTTGTTGCATACAGGTCACTGGAACCATATATTGCACTTCAGATGAAGACTTTACTAAGATTTCACTTACTGCATCCTAAGACTGTGATCACATCCAGCCTGGAGATCACAGTCATTCTACAATTAACTGGTATAGTCGGGTATACCATCTTCTCCTCCATTGTTTCCAGATGTGTTTCTCAAACAGAAATTCTTGTTACTCATTCTGAAGGGCTGGATTTTGCACTTTGTGCTATTCGCTTTCATTCCATTTCCATTACTTCTGTCCTCAGGGTCATCCAGTTCTCTCTGCATGGTATTCTAGTCCTCCTCTGAATTGTCAGGGCCTTCCAACTTTGTGTCATCAACGCATTTCATAAGCCCACTCCTGCTTTTTGAGCCAAAACCAGCCCTTGACAAACTCCATTAATAGCCTGTCTCCAGCTCAATACTTCCTCTCTCGACACAGTCTGCTGTCATCTCTGCTTTAACCAGTTTTCTACCCATCTTACAGTTTTTCTACTAATCCTCCTTTTCCTTTGCTAAGCAGACACTTTCTCGCATGGCACCAAACCAACTGTTTTACTGAAACTGGGAACACTCTATTACCTTTGTCTAGAGAAAACAGTCGCATTAGAGAAAGATATTATACTAGTCTGGCATGATCAGACTATGACCAAACCAGTCTGAAAACATTTTCCATTTTTCTGCTTATCTTTATCCTTTCCTGCAACATTTGTTCTACAGACATGCAGGTTGTTGCAAAGTAAATGACCTCAAAATATTCAGAGAGCCTTCTCACTTTTTATCCCATTTTGAGAGATGGATATGTTTTCTGTTCATCAGTTATCTTCTCTGTCTTCAGTGTCCAGGAGAGGAGTTTTGTGATGAACTGGCGATTTCATGAGCTGCTTCCTCAGTGTTTCTGAGGTAGAGATTAACCTGCTCCCTTCACTACAAGCTTGAGGTAGCGTATGTGAGTTCTGCTTCTGTCACCACAGGAGTAATTCTCTCTGGCCGTATCATCTCTCTCTCTGTTGTCAATGACTTTGTGAATAAAGAAAAATGGCACGGTGTATCAGACTTCGGAAAAATAATAAATCTCCACCCTTGACTATTGCATGACAGTTCCCTTTTTTTCTTTTGTGCTCAATTCCTATTTAGATTGCTGATCTTTATTTATTTACTTATTTATTTGCTTTGTATTAGTTTTATTTCCTTTTTAAGGTCTAACACAGCTTGACTTTTGGCAATTCTTACTTTATTTTTGCCCTTTGACCTACCGACTGCTGCTTTCTTGTCTGATTAGTCTCTATTCTCATTCCTTTTAAGTTCCCTGTTATTATCCATTTGATTTTTAAGGTGGATTTTAATTCAGTTCCTTCCTACAAGGTCCCCTCCTACATGTACCCTTACTTAGGAAACAAGTTACTGATATTTTTTGGACCTCTGACTCAAAGGAATTGCAGTTTTAAGTAGCTGTCGCTTTTCAGCCAATAGCAAAAAGTGAATACTTTTTTGAGGTACATCTTCAGATTTTTCATGAATCTAACATTATGACTCCTCATCTTATTTTATTCCTGACTTTTCCTGATCAGTGTGGAACTCAAAATACCTGTGTTCTTGTAAGGATTCTTCTCTGTGACTGTATAGAGTGCCACAAGTAGCAAAAATTATCAAAAGAATCTCACAAAAAAACTGTTTTGTTTTGTTTTTTGTCTGTATACATTCACATATTTACTTATACATACATATTGAGATAATGCATGTTAAAGAAAGACCAAAAATGATCTATAAAGCTTAGTACCAAAGTGTGGTAACTGATCTTAGCAAATCATTCTACCAAGAAAAAAAAAAAAAACTGAATGGCAAAGCGTTCCTACCTATCACAGCTCTCTCTCACAACTATGCTATACTTCAAAAATACCTCTGACGGGATTACCCAATGGCACGCACAGTACTCTCCCTTAATATTTAGCTTCTACTCTGCCAGAAAGTGATTTAAATTGTTATTTATTCCCCTTGATTTGCTGCTACTTAGAAACTGGAAAGAGCTGCTACTCATAATTGGACAGCAAATGATCATGAAAGTGCCTCAGAACTTAGTAAGGTCCACTGTTATAAGTGATAACTAATGACAGTAACAAGCATAGCTAATTTTAGTCTTTGCTGTTTATGTCTTGACCTACTCCAAATTAGAGCTATGGAGATCTGAATGTTCTGCTTCTGAAGAGAACTTGCACAGACTGGCAAACAGCATGCCAAGGCCCTAAGAAATATTTGACATTTTAAACAGACATTTTTAGGCAGAAATGTCTGAGGTGAAACACCAAGTTTTGTCATACAGAGCTACAGCCTGCCCACTCCTTGCTTAGTAGGAATGAGGGATGGGGAGAAAACCTTTAGCACAGCTGATATCAGGACAGGGCAGAGCTGTATTTCTGGTGCTCACAAGAGTGCATGGGCTACACCCTTTGAGAGAGGAAGGAGGAATATCATGATGCTTCCTTCCAGGCACACAGTCCAGCTGAACTGCTCAAGTCTTTCCCAAGGACTATACTCAGGGGATTCCTAGGACATCTCCTGTCTCTCTGCAGCATCAAACCCAAATCAGACTGCATGCCATAGAACAGGAGGTTGGAGACAGCATTGTGCACACAGTGAGACATCTACCCTCAGCTAACCTGTGCATTTGCCTTAATCATTGCTTTAGGAATACTGTTATGAGTCACTAGATTATGTGTTCCAGATTCCTATCAATAGCTGTTTTATAGTACCCGTTGTTGTCATGACCATACTAAGTCACAAAATTGCCCCTTGGTTACGAAAAGCATTATCTGAAAGGATGCAAAACAGGCTTTACTAAGTATGGATGCTCACTACAGTGAGTGCTTCTCCAGTCAATTTTTAAAAGCACAAACTGAAATTCAGCTCTTAAACCTATAAAACTATGATGCTTCCCTAAACCTACTGGGTTTCTACCTCCTGAATGTAGGCCTTTTTTCCCTTCTCAGCATTTGGTAGAAGAAACAGTCCAAACAATACAGTAAATTTTTGCCCTATTATTATACAGAAATCCTTTTTCTATTTAATTGCACTGACAATACTAAAAATAAATAAATAAATAAAAACCTTGAAGCTCTGACACCAGCAGGTATATAATCTTCAGAGAGTCTGCTGCCCTGGGTCATTCTATAGGAAAGTGATCTTGAGTGTGTGTTCTGGGTTTTCTCTCTTTTTTGTCTCACTCTCTATCGACTATATGGGGAACCAGAATGGACAGATGCCAAAGACAGGATACTAAAAATATTCATAGATGTGTTCACCACCCACTGAAATTACGGAGAGAAACTTGAGTGCCTCCCTGGTTAGAGAGAAATTAAGTATGCTTGTAATTTAAGCATGTTAATTTGCATCTATGTTATGAAAAGTTTGTGTTGATGCTGCTCCCAGGCAACCTCCTACAAAAACGCAAGCTAACTGCTATGACTGAGTCCTGGGATAATGGTTTGGACTCAGGAAGTCAGTTTTCTGGTAAAGGAAAACATCAGAGCCAGCACAGTTTGAAACTCTGTGTGTGCACTCAGCCAACCTGCCTGTCACAGATGTTTTCTGCCTGTGGGAAGCCAGCACTGAGCTGCCACACAGCATTTCAGTGAGCAGCTCAGCAACAGGTGCCTCTTACAGCTGATGCACCCAAAGCAGAACTGTGTCCTTTTTGTGTGGCAAGGCATCAGTTTATGCAATAATACATTCTCTCTCAAATGATATCTATAAGAAGGGCAAAGAAACCTGACCGATATGCTTATATCTGCATTTCTGATTTCAGTCCTCCAAGCTTTTGATCACTCTCAAAGTCTGCTGGCTTTCAAGCACTGCCAGTCCAATTCCTTTAAATTAATTTTAGGAAACAAGCTAGAAGAAAGCAACAACTGTCAAATATTTTTAATTTGTCAGGGATCATCCTAAATCCATGCTGTGAACAGAAGCACTCTTGTTTTTGTCTGCATTACATTGGCAGAACCGGGATGTGCAGATACACCGTATGTACTCAAACCTCAGCCTTGTCCCAAGTGCTTCCAATGCTCAAAAGGTTTTACCATCCATTTTTTCTCACCTAAAGTGTGGAATAAATTTTGCCTCTCATCTGGCTTTAATTTCAGGCAGTGTTAGGACAAGCAGAATCTCCAGTAGTACAGTGAAGAATTGGCTAGAAATATCCCTGCCATGGCCAGGACATTACCTTCCCATAGATGGGTTTGCCACAGCACAGTCGTCGTGCACAGCTTATGCAAAGCACTCTTTGAAATATGGAAACATCCAGCATTTTTGCATGGCAGCCAAGATAAGCCTTCAGTCCTGCCACTTTGCCGGGACCCACCCTGTGCAACCGACGCAAGGCTGTAGCTCAAGTCATGGAATGAGGCCACAGAGGCCAAGAGCTGCTCTGAGATGCACCCACATGGCTCTACCGGGACAACTCATCTAAACAGGTGTGAGCCTGAGAAGGATCAAAACCCAGCGTCTAAAAATCATTTTAAACCCACTGCATTATTTTATCTCAGGTTTTCATTTTGTGCCCTTATTTTGTGAGATGCAGAGCCACTTCTGTTCAGGTTCAGTCAGAGCATGGAGCTCTGTGCATGGGGACATCAGAAAGGACTTCATACTCCTGGGCCCTAAGGGTGGCTGGAAAATTCCTCAGGGAGAACTTAGCAAATGCTCAGTATTCAGCTTAGAAGCCAGAGCTTTACAAAGTGCTCATTATAAATCTGGTGGAAAATCTGACAGCGTTGAGAAATGTCTGAAATGGAGTGGATCTTTTCTAGAAGCTGGATTTTAGGTATACCACAAGCTGCTCTATTTTTAAGCCTCTGTTTTAGGGTACTGGATTTTAATTAGTCAATTGGTAGCCAATTAACAGTTAAAAAAAAAACCCAACCAACAGATACCCCCCCCCCCCCCCCCGCCCTTCTGGCCAAATGCTCATCTGAGAGAGAAACAGCACCAAGCAATTTTCCTTCATACAGCATGTCAAGTGGACAGCATCTTGCAAGCCAAAGACATAAGCACTAAGTCACCCACATAATTTTATTAGACTAAAATAAAGCCATATGATGTTTCTGTATTAATGCCTGAAAAATCAGTTCACTAGATTCCGGCAATATAATGTGTCCCTAACACTTTTGTTCAAACACATATATCTAAAGCCCAATGAAAAATGGGGAAAGTTATTTTCAAGGAATAGTTGGAAAGCAGTTCCCCCAGAACAGAAGTTACCTCAGCTGTTTGCCATTACTGCCACTGACAATAACTCAGAATATGCTCACAATGCAATGCATACAATAAACTACATTTTATAGGTGCTATTCAATAGCCAGTGAAGTAAATGAAAAGATTTAGATTAAGTTGAGTAGATTTTGGAGCTGTCGCTGTGCTTCACACCTCCTGTTACAGTCACACATTCAAACACTACCAACATCATGTATCGCACACTAAGTTAGAAACGGTGCTACCTAGCTTTAGGAATAACCTTACAGCCAACCATACACATCTACCCAGAAGACAATTGCTTCCATCTGTCTGAAAGAATGACACTGCTTAGTTATAGTTACATACTTTCATAAGAAGAATAGCAGCAGAAATAAATGAATTCTGGCTTCAGTGCTATTTCACTAAACTACAGTTATTCAGCAGAGTTTGATTTTTCCAGGCAACGGAGCAAAATATAAATTACCTACAAAACCTGCTGTCTGAACTAGCATATTTGAAAACAGAATGTAGTGATTTATGCTGTATCTTGTCATCGAGGAATCTCAAAAGATTTTACAAATGAGAATGACCCTGAAGTATTCTCTGCTGTTATCTCTGTTCCACAGAGCATGCAGAGCTTTCTCTGCTGAGCGACTTGCCGCATCTGACAAGTAGAGTCAGGAGCAGCGACCACAGTGATAATTGTCCTTGTGACATTTTCTTCCATTGCTTATTGTTCTCAGCAGGATCTGTTAATGCTTGTAGCCACATAGAGTGAGATGAGTAGGTAACATTTCTTACTGCAGATTCTATCCAATAAAGTCAGAAACATCTGCTTCAGACTGGCAGGTCTGGAACAGGAGCCTTTGGTACCCAAGCTTAGGAAAATCCTTGTAACTCTCAGGTCTTATATCACAGAATCATATCACAGAGACAGAATAGATTGGGTTGGAAGTAATCTTAAAGATCATCAAGCTCCAACTTGCCTGCTGTGGGCAGGGTCTCCAGCTACTAGGTTAGGTTTCCCAGGGCCCCATCCAACCTGTTCTTGAACACCTCCAGTGTAGATAAGGAAGTGGAGAGCAGTAATTCACTGCATTGTCACAAAAGATGACAAAGACAGGGTAGGATTTCATGCTGTAAATCTTGACATCACAGGAACAGGTTGGAAGAGAGATTTGCAGCACACAAGTACGTAGGCATGCTGAGCTCCCCACCTCTGATGATCAAATAGTTGCAGGATCTGTTGTCTGTCCAACAGCATCCAATGACTCTTAAGCTCTGCCTTTGGCAAACCATCTGATCCTCATTCTTCATCCAACCAGTACATGCATATCCACACACACATGCACACATACTCAGGCATTTTGTTGCTTGCCTGTCTTTGTCACTAACTTTCCCAAGAGCATGGAGATGTCAGTCCTTCATGAGTTCATCAACTGCAGCAAATTGTTTCTTTTCACTACCTCTCTAGAACTTTCAGTCCTCTGAATCTAGGACCTATTGACTGTACCTCGTCTCAGCTGTAACAGAGAGCATGCTGCCTGCTGCCTTCCCATGAGTGATTGAACAGTGTTGTCCCTTGAAGGCTAAGAAGCAGAGAGGATCATAGAATCATAGCATATGGCAAGTTGGAAGGAACCCATAAGGATCACCAAGTCCAACTCCTGGCTTTTCGTAACACCCAACTTGGATGAGAAGTGTCTGTTGCCCTCCCACAACCTCATGAGGCCATGCCATCAAACAGCAAAACCATGTGTTTTTTTAGAAAAACAAAGATCTCTTCCCAGCTCCCTCTATATAGTGCTTGTGGTTTTAACTTAGAAGATGACTGGGATTGCTGTACATTGATTTCCCTGTACTCTGCAATTAGGGAAAGGCTCGTGTGTAGATCACCTACACATACAACTACACACACATAACTTCGCAACAGCTCTGAGGACATCTCTGTGCCTCTGTTCCGACTACTCATTCTCAGACATCACTGGCCTCCACACAAAATGAGTGATGTGATGTTTTAAGTATGTATGAGAAAACTATCAGACTTTAAGTTTCAAAACATATCTGAGACAAAAAAAAAGAGAAATCAAAGATTCAGAAGAATTTATAGGCTGTAAAATCAAACAAATCTGGATGTTTTCTGAGCTAAGGAGATAGTAGACAGATGATACTGACAAGAAACAACTATCTAGGATTTTCATTCATAATAAAATTTTCAGTAATAAAATCACAGCCAAAAGAAACCAACTCATTTTTTTTAAGGCAATTATTTTAAATAAAATACGTCATTTTTCTCAGCCTGATGTTTGGCACTAAGATAGAATTGTACTTGAAATGAAGTAATAAAACACAATTAGCCATTTTATGTAGCAATGGTAGTTTCAAATCCATTCTGAGCTAATAAAAAAATTGTAGCATTTTTGAATCAACAATAAATCACAGATTAAGATGCCTACCAGGAACAAATACCAGTTCTACATTTTAACAAGTAACATTTGGTATTGTAGCCTCTCCGCCTGTTCTTTGTTCTCCTCCTTATGCCTTTATTCCATCAAAAGAGTTGATTTATGCTACCATAGTCAAGACTTCATTACCTGCTATTTAACCCAGTGGAAATAAACCCTGTCTTGAGCAATCTGGAATATGTGAAAAATCAGAAGTTTTATTTTTGATCTTTTTCTTTTGGATATTGAACAGAAACGTCTTTTATTTTCCCTCACAAGCAACTACCTTGATTTTTTTTTCTTTTTTTTTTTTTCATTTCTTTCAGCAACAAGGAATGGAAGATTAAAGAAACGGGATATGGTTTATAAAACCTTTTTCCACAGGCGTGCCCTATATGACAGACTGTGTCCCTGGAACACCTTGGCTCAAATGTAGTAGCTGTGGGTGTGGTGATTATTTCCTGGCACAAGGAGGGATTTCAGGAAAGCACTGACTCTGCCTTCTCCACCCAGGCAGGTTCCTGACCTCTACTTACAAGCGACAAGAGCTCTCGTGTGCATAAATCGTACAGGATCCTTAAGGCAAAACCACTCACAGTGTTTGCATTGTGGGTCTGTTCCCTTGAAAATATAAATGTGTGCGCAGCGTGCCTGAGGGTACCCAGTTCTGAATTATAGAGTGCCTTGTGAGCAGTTGTGGCATTTGGTTTGAAGATACTCCCCATGCCTCCCTCTCCACTTCCCACTTCTTATTTTAAATTCAGCTTTTCAAAAACTTGTTACCGAAAATACTCTGATAGATTCGTGGTGGTGCTGACTAGCAATAGCTTTGCAAAAGGGAGAGAAAGATCACTTCATAGACTTCAGCTTCTTCCTGGAATTGCTGCTTTTTTCCTTTCACTTTTTTCTTTCTTGGCAGATATATTTGAAAAAGAAAAAAAGAGTGTATGAATTTACTGCTGTGTGGGGCTGTTAGATGGGTAGCCACAGAGATCAAAGCGTTCTCTCCACTAAATGAGTGTGGCATGGAAAGTGCCAATTCTTTCTTTTCTGAGTCTGTTCTGAGGATGTACATCTGCGGGTGAGACCTTGCACAACAATGTCTGAAGAAAGCTTGAGCTAAAGGAAGCATGGACACAGGAGCTCTGTGTCCAGATCAGGCTTATAGGTGATAATGGACCAATCTCACCTCTGTTCTTTTCCTCACGTTATCTGGCTTCTCCTGTGCGAGCTTCTCAAAGCAACTGTGACAGTAGTGAGAAGATCATAATCACTGGGCCAGTTATCTGAATTTTGTTGAGTGGCAGCAGTAGGACCAGGAAGTCTCCAGCATCATATGTGGACTTCTTGCTTTCTTCTTCTAAAAAAGAAAAACAGAACAGCAAATGTGGTCAATGCCAAACAACAAAACATTGTGTCCTGTCAATAAATGACCCTTCTCTTTCCTCTGAAGAGAAAGATCAAATTATTTTGATTAAACTCAGTAAGGAGAATATGGTGGGGAAGATGAGTCAAGGAGCAAGAGGATCATGAACTGGAAAATAACAGAACAAGTGTTAGGCACATATTAGAGCAAACCTGCACAACAGGTACAGCCTCTACTGTCTACACATAACCAATGAGTCACGGATTGACTTGATGCAGTGGTACCATTGCCAAGAGTTCTGAAGTCTTAGGAGGAGCCTTTGAGACATCTTTGCCAAAAAGAGGGTGACCAGGGTCAACATAAGGGATTCACCCGGTGATAAAGCAGTCATCTAGCAAGCCTAGTCTTTAGAAGCCTCAAAGTTTAATTGTGCTTGAATGGAGCCTGACTTTTGTTTGACCAGATTCTAGAAAAGGAAAGCCCTGGAAAGATCAGGGCAGAAGCATCTGGATCTAAGAAAAGGAGGTTAGGGGAAATGAAGAGGAGAATGATGCACAGAAATGAGCTACACTCTCTACAATATACTCTTCCCCAAGGATGGGCTGGAACTCTAGAGTCCTGGCTGTTTCCTCTGCTTTTTAGGAAATATCAGTGAAACGCACAAGAAAAACTTATGATTGATTCTCCTTGGGTACGGGTTTATGCCTCAGTCCCTGCTATACAACATACTAAGCCACATCTCTGTTCACTACAACCAAAGCTTACCGTTACGCACAGGGAAACTGTACACAAAAATGTCTATTGACTTAAAGAGCATTACTGACTTTGAAGCCGACTGCTCAAAAGCAAGGAAATCACTGCTCGAACACACACCCTTCCTTACATGGATGGATTGTGATAGGACCTTTAACTGCTTCACTGAAAATCATATTTTCCTTCTTCAGGCAGAAGTCATTCAGACACAGTTATTTGGTGGCAATAATAAGAATAAGCAAACTTACTTGGCAAACAGCTATTTTATGTGTATTTTTTCCTCTCTGCACAATGTATCCTTGGTTATTTCCATGTGACTGAAACACGAAATGGTGAGTATTTTTCTGGCAGCCTTACCTGCAAATGGTTTGATCCAATGGGGGCTATGGGGAAAGATCTCCAGTGTTTATTTCTGGCTTTGAGCATTTAAAAGGTGAGATATCTCCAGAATATGTTATTACGCTCACTCAATCCATGTCTTCTGGAATGATACATGACAGAGACAGCAGCTTGCAAAAAACTTGTTTTCTGCAGCCTCAAGAGAACCTGAACTATGAGCCCCTTCATTAAAAGTGATTGGGAATATAAACTAAGCATTCTCACAGCCCAGTTTTTTCTTGTTCTTGAAGAACATTTTTAGAAAATAAGAGTATTTCCTCAAAGATATTAGCTTGGCTGAAAAATTCATTATTTTTTTTTTCCCACCACATGGACTTTTTATGCTATGGAGCACAAACAGAATCCATCCAACAAAGCACCTAAATGCTTACTTAACTTCAGTGGAACTGCTCACACATTTACAATTAACAGTACATATATTCCATGGATGGAATAGTCGAAGGAGCAGATGAAGAATAGCTGCAAACTCTACTGGCTTTCTGGGCATCTGAATCTACTATTTTCTAAAAACTCTCTTGAAAACAAACAAACAAACAAACATGTTGAGGCTCATGAGAGAAATTTCAATACAATGTCAACACGCTATTATTCAGTGGCCAAATACAATGCTATTAAGTGAATGAAGCAGTCATGAAATATCTCTTTGCCATGCCTCACAAGAACAGCAGAAAGAACAAAATCTGTGTGCAGATGCTTTCAGCGTTCACTTGATGGTGCCTGTTCAGTGCACAGATGTCCTTGACCTTGTCAGTTGCCCAGTACACATTAGACTGCACATCCAGCTGTTAATCACCACTTTGACTCTGTGCAACATTAGCTTTAAAAGGAACTCATGTTTAGAGTGTTGGAGATTATTATCAATTAACTTAGAACACCAAGCAAAGCATAGGAAAATTCAATTACCGACCCCATGCTTTGGTTTCTTCATTTGAGAGAATGGAATTGATAATTCCATCTGCCTCCAACTGTTTTCATAAAGATGTTAGAAGGCATCTTTTTCTTTTACAGACTGTTTCATGACAAATGCCAGATTTTTATCTGAAAGGATTTGGCCATTATACCTTCTACAAATATCTGGGGGAAATGGTGGGAAAAGTGTATTTTATTTTATTTTATTTTATTTTATTTTATTTTATTTTATTTTATTTTATTTTATTTTATTTTTTGTTACATTTTGGTTTTGCTTGAGTCATACCCAAATTTTCCAAAAATACTTTTGGAAAGAGAACAGCATTGGACTAAGTTCAGCCAAAGAGGCTAAAGTTTATGAAAATAATAAATAACTTAAACTGGGACTTTTGAATGGAAAGGTTTAGATAAACTAAATATTAGTGCTTCAACACACAGGTGTTTCACTAAATTTTTGAGTCAGAAGTATAGAAGACAGGAAGTGAGTGGGAGAAAAAAAATCCCCATTTTTTTTTTCTCCTGGTATGTATATTTAAATGGAAACAGGAAGAAAATAAAAGAAGATGTCATGTACAGTGCGTGATAGTGATAGAGTTGGCTTAGACCACTGACACATCCTTGTTCTTTCAGTGACTCATCTATAGAGGTCAACACAAATTAAAATTGAAAGTGGAAAAGTTTTGTACAATTTATACCAAATGTTGAAAAAACTAAGACTCCAAAGTCAACAGATCAGTTCAGATCAAATAAGCATGAGTCTGTGTCCCATTGAAGGCAATGGCATTTAACATCATCAGTACATCAGTACATATTAGTGTCATAAAAAGGTACTTTCCACAGTTGTATAAAAGGGTAAATTTCTTAAAAAAGGTGTTTGGGGGGCTTAGGAGCTGCCTGAAGAAAGTAGATCATGGTATGATACCTCAGTCACTAATCAATAAACACCAGCTTACCCCCAGTGACGCAAAAGAGGTACGCAATAACGTTACAGCAGTTATCTTTCAGTTCAGTCCATGCAGTCAGAACTGTGCAGCACTGTTATTAGCTCAACTTGTTCTTTACAGGATTTGGAAACAGTTCTCACCTATCTATCCCGAAACCATGCATTTCTCATGAGTCACCTCTTTGGTTTCCATAGCGGTAACCTCCACAGAAATTAACACTTTTTGTGAATCATTCTCATCACCTTTGACAACAAACAGAACTCCAGGCTTCTCTACTGGTCCTCAAGCTGGAGCCCTAGAGTACCCTCTGCTTTTGCACAGACTTCAGGAAACAACAAATAAAAATCTGACTCACAAAACATGAGATCAAAATCTGCTCTTACCATTAGCATTGTCAATGGTCTAAAACAAGAATAACTGTCCTTCCAGAAATGTCTGAAGGCCTTTGAACCTGGGGCCAAAATGGCAGACTTGAAAGTCTGGCAGGATATATGCACCCATGCATAACTGAGGAGTAGAGGTAAAAGCTCTGGCAGCCACCAGGAGTTCTCCTAGGCTCCAAGAGCCATGACTTGCTGATGAGTTAACAGCTGGCACATGGGCCCAATTAATACACTTCAGCCTTGGAATGGTTTTTCTAGCTCTACAATGAGCTTTTTTTTCCTTCTCTTTTTTCTTTTTTGTCTTTAACAGATTTCCGGTAACACTTATTAACATTTATAATACAGTTTTTCTGAAATAGAAATAATAACTGTAGAGATATTAGCAAGAATATCTGTTTCTGCTAGTTACTAAATTGTTGATGACTTAACTGAGAATGCAGTTCATAGCTTGAGAGATGTGAGTGCGGAGCACTGAGTTCACTTGTCCTTCCTGAACATGGAGGAGATCAAGAGAACAGAAATATTGCAGGAGGAAAAGTGGCATAGTGTTGAGAGGAGAATAAGCTCTCTTGAGAGAGAAAGAGAAAATGTAGTAAAATTAGGAAATTTTGATCTAGTAAACTAAGTTAGTGAGGCCAGGATAAGGGAAAATTTGAATCGCAGGCCAGTACTGGCATATGTTCATCTCATGCTTATACTGCAGAACATCATACATGAAAGCTGTGATTTTTTGAAGCTTCTTAAGTGATGTTCATGCACATTCCTGTGACTTTTATTTGGAGCTGAATGTCTGAATTTCCCCCAGTAAAAATCCTGCTTGAAGTACTCCTCTACACTGACCGGCTGAGCAGCTTATATTGTAGTGTAATGCTACATATATTTAGTCAGTGAAAGAGAGGAACATCAGAAACAGTACATTTGTGTTGTTATTTTTTCCTTCCCAATTTCATAAAAATACAAATTCTTCTTTCACCTCAAATACTAGTCCAATCCAACCTTAGGCAATCAGAAGGTAAACACACAGATCTACACACAGAACTGCATATGTTTTCATTCTATTTACTATTTCTTTCTGATGGAGTAGACCAAAATGCATGCATATGCCTGAACTGACCACTTGTGGATGAGCACACGCTGCCCAGGAGAAGGAAGAAGCTACCAGTTCTTGTGGATGAATAACAGCACACTCTTTTCCCTGTTATCTTCAAGATTTTACAAGGCCCAAACCTGTTCCATCTCATTTTTCTTCCAAGAGATATAGCTCAGCAGGGGGCTATTGCTTTCCCATCAGCTTTTATACATTTATAAAACATAAATTAGTTCAGACCACATTAATGTACAGTTCTGCTAGATCCATTACAAAAGCTGGAATTCCTTCCAAGCCAAGCAATAGTGCTTTATTTCAGGTTACTCTAAATCACGACTGGCCCTTTCTGCCTTTTGACTAATGGGATGTGATACAGGAGATGACCTTTGATTGGGCATGGTTAGATCTTTGGTTTGACTTTTGCTGTTGTTGGCTCTGCTTGCAGTGAGAACCAACATCGCTGCTAGCTGCTGCAGAAAAATGCTCTCCTCTGGTGATTTTGTGAGTTGTTCACACTGCAGAGCAAAAAGGTGAGACCATGCCAAATGGTATGGCCTCAGGTGGTAAAAGTGGAACAAGTCGTTCTCAGATAACAGGAAATAAAGCTGATGCACAAGAAAGATTCAACCCCAACAATGTGAATACTTGATTTTCAGCTGTGCCTGATTTCTATCTTCCAGAAGTTCCCAGACTTCTGTTGACATCATTTGGTGATAAAGGTGCTCAAAATCTCTAGAAACTGCATTTCAGTTTTCTTCTACAGAACTACAGTCTGATCGCTACAGTCTGATTTGCAAGTCCAAAACTACTCTGCAAAACCACAGTGTCTGCAGTTAGAGACAGAGGTCTTAGCTGTTCCTTAGAGTTCCATACCACTTAAACTCTGGCTTCCCTACTGCCATAAGTCTCACTGTCCAAAGCTCTAACATAAACAAAGTATGGAAAACAGCTGTTTAACTACCTCTGGCAGGCCACTGTGCTAGACAGCTGCCAACTTTGATGTTTTCCAAAACTGGTATTGGGTATGTTAGGTCTTTTTAGAGACATTTACTTTCCAGTGGCTATATTTTCACATACAGAGAGATAAGGTATCCATTTTCCTGGGAGGTAAATCCCCATCTATTTGCTTTTTCACTGCTTTTTAAGGTACAGTGTATGAAAGAGCTCTCCGGTTTCACAACATGACCTCCCAAGGATGCAGCACTGTGAAACTGAATGCAAGAAAAGGATCTAGAGTGAAAGTTCACAATGAAAAACAAACAAATGATAATAAAACATACATACACTCTACATGAAAGGAGGTGACTCCGTGCAAAACCAGTCTGTAACTTTCACACTGGCAAGTAGTTTCCACTTTTTCAGTTGGCATTATACTCATGGCTGTGCAGGATCAGTTATCATTTCTCAGGCTTACATGAATAAGTGGACACAGTATCCTGAAGAAACTCTGGCTCAAGTAAATGCCTTGTGTTCTTATTACCTATTCTCTGAAGCCATTTCAGCTGACTTTTAGCTTTTGTTCCCCCTGCTAAAATCAGTGCTATTTTTCCTGTCTAAAAGTAGCCACATTTCAGTGACAGGTGATATGAGCTCTGCAAATACAGAGCCAAATTCCACTGTAACATACTTATGATAGCAATGGATTTGTGTACTATGGCACAAATGGGATTGCTCCATGGCTTTGTGAGACAGGCAGAGGATAAAATCATCTTTATCATCCGCTACCATTAATTAACGCTATGGAAAACTGCTCATTAATAGAATACTAAACAACCAGGTCTGAAGACTGAAGTGCCATACCTGCAACGTCAGCAGCCTTGGCTTGGTGTTGCACTTCTGTGAAGTGTGGCCTCAAAATCCCGTGTGTATGTGAGTGCAGTGACCCAAACTGAAAAGGAATTTTTGACATGTAAACAACTATTTGTCTTCTGTACTCTTGAACATAGACCCATTATCTTATCGTTCATTAGCAGACTACTGAATTCACATAATTGGTAATAGTTTCTGGAAGCTGTTTGGCAAGCAGATATGGAAATTACTAACTCACAGCTGGGTAAGAAAAAATGGCAAACATACATGTTGTGCTTGCTCTCTTCCCTCGCCCCTTCCCTCCCCCCTGCACTCTCTTCCTTGGACACTGTAGATTTATGGCCTCACAGTATTCACAGATGATGTTTTCATAGTCACTAATGAGGTCCCAGCAGTTTTTTAACAATAACAGGACATTACTACTCCTAAGATATATTATGTGATTTCCCCATTTTTCTCCATTTCGGCTGAATACTCAGAAGTGTGCTAGCTGAAAAATCTCCTGTTTTATTATTATTATGATTGATAGTCCGGTCATGTGATATAAATGACTGCTGAACTGTAACTTTCAAATTGTTAATTTGTATACAACCTTAGAATATAATCTTTTAACACATTGTTCATGGGTTTGTACATACAAATGCCAGAGCAATTTTTGGTTGTTTTTGTTTCTAGAAACAAAAGGGCAAGCAGCAGAGATCACTTTTCAGTACTCTTGTGCATTCATTTTTCCTCCCTACAAGAATCTGGCTTCAGCCCATCATAACTGGCAGTGTACTCTGAAAATATTTACTGGTAATAGTTGAAAATAGTTGTTTAGAGACCTATGACCCTTCGGTGTTTATTCCCCGATTCGGGAAAGCATTTATGCATTTGTTTTATTTCACACCTGTATTTAACTTACACTAACGTTGAGATAAGGTAGATTTTGAAGGCTTTCTTCTTCTCAAACATAAGTTCTTATGCATAAACTCTTAGATAACAGACAAATAAGTTTTATTTAGGATAGTCAGGAGCATGCTGCTTTCTTAAGTCTGATCTAGAAGTTTTCTTGCTATCATTTACAGTCATAACGTTTACAAGCTCTTACAGAAGTTGTTTAATATAGAAGAATTTCATATGCTTGTGTGTTCATTTAACAAAACAGAGTTTAGGAGATCAGTCTAGACTTCTGCAGTACTAGTTTCCTATCTTCTGTTTTGCCAAATGAACTAAAATCCTTGCTTTAAAGACTGATACTAAAGTCACTTCTGCTGGATTGATACTTGCAATGAGGACCACTCATTGAAACCATCCATAGCCCCAGCCATTCCAACATCTACACACTTTTAGCCTTGAATGAATGAATGTTCTCACTGACTTCATGTAGAGGGAACTACACCCATACCTAACATTAACCACGTGTGTAGATTCTTACAGGTTTAGGACCAAAGAAGCTCTTTGGTGGGAATGATTAAAGCTACAGTCAGGAAAAACCCTGGAGCTGCTATTTCCACATTCAATCACAAACTTTACTTAAGAACTTCCAAGTCCCTTAGGTCTGTGTGCAGACTTGCTATGCTCCTCAGAAAGTACGTAAAGCAGAAAACAGAATCCACACCTAATGAAATCAACAGTTTTGCCAACAGGGTCCATTTGAACAGAATCCCTCTTCAAGGAACATGCATTGAATTTTGGGTTTGTTTATGGAAGGAAATGTTTGTGTGATTTTTTTTTAATTATTCTCCTTAGACTACATATATCTCCCTTTCTCCCTTTCCTGTGTAGATAAGTTGACACAGAGAACAGAAGGCATGATGGGTGAAAGAGACTGTGGGCAAGAAGAGAAACTCCTATAACTTGGGCCCAACAAACAAAGATTTATTGGGTCTAATTTCCATTCCTTCTGATATCAGGTGGATTTTTCCAAGAGTTTTTTGTGAATTGAAAATATTCTGTGCTATAATTTTTGCTCCTGACAGATACAGAGATAACAAGCTGTAGTTTTTGTTTAGCAAACGTTGATCTTGGGTTCGTAGCAGAGTGCTCATTGTCAGGAACTTTCTTCTGTTCAAGTCAGATTTGGTGACAGTATGTTAGATTTTAATGCTGCAATTTGTAAGCATGGACACCAGTTCTGTGCTCTTTTTTAACTGCAACTGCCAGATCTAGCCAACACATGGTTCCAATTTTGCCCCACCTCAAATTCTTATGATGTAAATTTTCATGGAAAAGTGTCACTTTGAAAACCAAAAAGCTCTATCAAGCAACTTAACATTTCATCAGCAGATATATTTGAGGCTATTATCAGCAACTTGCTCTTGGCAACACCCCAGTGCACTCTCCCAGCAGTGGATTTTTGCCCCTCGTTAGCTGTTAAAGCTGTAATATTTTCCTTGAAAATTACTTGCAAGACTCTTATCCCCAAGTCCCTAGTATCTCCCTCTTCCTTTGAAATGCTTAGGCCATTTCCAGCCACTGAAAATGAGCCAGTCCTTTAGTGCAGATGACTGAAGACTTGGAAGGGGAAAGTCACAGAACCACAGAGGGAAATGAAAATGCTCTTTTTTTTTCTTGGAATGATAAGGTCTCCATCTAAGTTCTTCTGATTTCCCTCATCATTATATTCTTACAGCTCTTGGTTATCTTACTTGCCTAGCTGTGCTCAAACAAACACCAGACAGACCAAGGTTTCCATTCCCATTCTGCAATTGCTTTTCATTTCCTTGAGACTTAATTACAAAAAAGAGAAACAGGACATTAGTCATGACCAAAATTAAGAAAATATCAAGTCGTCCCATGAGTGACAGAATTAATGAGCCTGGCCTCCCACAAGACTGTCCTTGTTCCTCTGCCTATTACATCAAAAACTTGTTCATATTCCCTGTAGTGCCAGATCAGAAATAGCATTTACTGTGGCCAGCTGATGGTAACGCATGTGATAAATGACCAGTTGGCTGCAACCAAAGAAAATAGATAATGGCTAAATAGAAAATGCTTTTTCTTTGGGTGTCTGGGGCAGGAGCAGGGAGACTCTTTCCCATCCAGACACCAGTTTTCCTGAACTTCAAGTCTGTGATTTCTTACACCTTTTCTACATTTCTTAGGAATTGTTTAATGGATTTGAAAGTGATTTATATTGGGAAGAATCAGCAAATTCTGAGATTACAAAATCATTGTCTCTATACTAAACCATACAAAAAATAGGGGATAGTGCTCTCTGTGCATCAGATGGCCCTGTCTCTTGCAGCCAGCTGAGGGATGTCTGCTCCTGGGAGAGGCAGAGATTTCTAGATCCTGCTGATGTCTCTGACCCAAGAAGATGCTGCTGCTGACTTTACTAAAACTGCTTACCACACAGGAGCCAGTGTTCCTCTGGTTATGACCTTTCTTGAAAGAAGTGGTGATACGCTGATGCTTTAAACATGGCAGTCAGTGTAGCAGTCATCCCTCAGAGCATCTGATTTGGAGCAAAAAAACCCAAAGTGCCAGGAAAAGCAAGGCAAGACAAAAACACAGTTTCATTTCCCCATTCCTCAGTCTCCATCCTGGAGACTCCCTTAAGAGTCTCCATCTTCTCTTTCTCAAAAACAAACAAACAAACAAAACAAAACAAACAAACAAACAAAAAAGCTCCAACTTCCTATGCTCAGGGAAGGGCTCTGACGGACTGCTTTGGGAGGCAGGATGAACTGAGGTGGGTTGAGCACTTGGCAGAATATCTTGTAAGAAAAGAACAGGTTCCTGAGATGCTTTGTTGGAAAGAAGACTCTCCAGCATACACAAGTAGAGACTTCACCAGCAAAGGGGAAACAGCAGCCTTCTTTATTGAACTGCTTGTTAAGGTACTGCTGCTGAGGCATGATGACAGGTAAGTGCTTTGCTGTTGTAATTGCACAATAGATTAAGACAGTTTTTTGAATAGTTATTAAAAAGTACCAGCCAGTCAGAGGTGAGGTGGCTACAGTGCTGGGAGCCATCCTTGCTTCTATTCTCCTCTTTCCCACCCTCCAGTTCCTACCAGTCTGACAGCAGCCCCTGGTTTGCTGGGTCTTAATGTACTTACCAAAGTGCCTAAAAATGTGCTGCCTTGGGCCAGGTGCCCAGGGCTGGTCCTGGCAGCAGGCTTGACTGGTCCAGTTGGATCCCATCATTCCTGGGGTCCCTTCTGAGCAGATCCCAGCAGTGGGCTTGGGGGCAGGCTTGGTAGATAAACAGTTTTCATACAGCACCCCTTGCTTGCTGTTTGGTGGGCCGTGGCTCCATCTGACCACTGGGGAAAGTGAAGCCAATAAGGAAAAGTTGGGTTCCCAGAATGTGCTTTATACTTAAATGCCCTGATTTGGAAAGGCATGAAGGCATCAGCTCTTCCCATTGACTCTGGTTGGCAGTATAGGCCCTTGATACATCAGATCACTTATTTAGAGCCCTAAATTTAGAACCTGAACTCTCAGCAAGACAGGAAATATCAGCCATGGGTTTGTCACTGCTGTGTGCACAGCAGAAGTGTATAGCTCTGCCTCCAGCTGCTTTTCAGGCAATTTGTCCTTTTTTTGTCCTTTCAGGCAATTTTAATCTAATCAGGGAATTTGTTTCCTTCACTCATAACATGAGGTGCCAATAATACAATTTCTGTTGTCAGCTACCATCTCTACTATTAAGCACCCCGATGCTCTAAAAAGCATCCTAAAGGAAACTATATTTTTCAATTCAAAAGTACATTTCTATCTTCAGAGCGCAAACTTATTCTCCTGAAAGCTAGAAAAGCCATTTCAATTTTAGATCTAGGGGACAGGAAAAGCCGAGTCACAGATAGAAAGATTCACTGAACCATGCTTTTTGCTATTATAGGGTCAATCTGTCTCCACAGTTCTTGCTTTTGTTTTAACTGGAACAGAAGAAATAAGATTAATAAGATTAAAACAGAAGAAAAATTTTCTCAGTTCATTTCCATCCTCCCTTTAGTTCATGGTAGTGATGGAGAACAAGTCGGTGAACTTGTTCTTACCAACACAGGAATACTCAGTACGATAAAGTACTACCCAAGGTAAAATCTTTCATTTCAACCACATAATTATTTTCTAGTTACATTCAGCTTAAAGGAAAAGGCGAGAATGACTTGGCTCAGTCTGAAATACTGAATGTGGACTGACAACTTGCAGCTTCAAGGACCTCCTTCCCTCCTACGCACAAATTCATGAATATAGGGATAATATGATAAATATATCTGTGGGTCATTTGAAATTCCAGATAATTTACTGCTAGTAGATTTCTGGTTGGAGAGTTTCTTTCCCCAGCTGATTCAGTATGTGCTGTTACCTAAAATCAAAATCAGCCCCGTACAAAGCTGCTGAAAGCTTTATGTGCTCTGAGAACACACCACACCTAAACGCAGTCGGACATTGTTTCCTTGCTGTAAGAGAGATTGCAGAGAGTTACAAATAATAGTTCAGTTGCCCAATGTATTTTTAATGGATTAGTAAAGTTAACAAACGGTATCTTATTTCTGGCTCGTTCTGATGTAATGCAATTCTTTCAAAAGCATACTAGATGTTCCAGTTTAATGACCCTTCCTCTTTTCAGGGAACAAATATACACGTCCCTGTTTCTCAGTCCTTCACAGCAACCTTCTAAAAAATATCTGAAGACAGGACAGCATTTGCCCTAACTGAGTTAGAAACAGTTGAGTTCAACTGCACTTTGCGACGAGGAATTCTGAAAGCCAAGGGACAGCTTTCAGCAAGCTGAATTTAGTGGAGAGGACATCAGGACACCTTCTGCAAGCAAAGCACAGGCCAGCTTAGAACTACTGCTTCCCTCTGGGTGGTCTCAGCTTTTCACTGACTTCTGATGAGCTTCTGGAAAGAGCAGCTGGTGTCTGCGTGTGGGTTACGCCCAGACATCATGATCCTAACAGGGCAGGGGGTGGGAATACCTTTTGTACTTTATTATTTATTTTTTTTTTTCTTTTTTCTTTTTTTTCTTTTAATTGTGACTTTCTTCCATCTGAACAGCCACTTCAGGATCCTGCTTCTGGTTGGAAGGGTGGGGTGAATGATTTCCTCTTCCTCCTCCCTTCCCTTCCCCGCTCTGAGCTCTGTTGCACACATCACTTGGCAGGGAGAAGCAAAGGGGAAGGGTGGTTCTAATGCCAAGAGTTTGGAAAGGACTGTGAGGACATTTAGCCTGATTCCTGTTTCAGGAAGAAATATATGCAGGAACAAAGTGCAAGGCAAGGAAAAAAAGAATGAAAAAAATCCCAAGCCCTGGTCACAGGAGAGTACAGAGTGTAGATGATACACCACAGCAACTACCCTCCTAAAATGGCTGATTCCCTACATCAGGAAAAGAAAACAAAACAAACAAGTGTCATCTCCCAAACACACGGGAGTTGAAGATAATTTCAAAAGATGAAACAATCCAGTTAAAGACCTTGTGAGATCTATACAGTCAGACCACCATGTTAAAGCTCTCTCTTTAAACTGTTTCTCTCATTGCATTAACCCGCTGAGATGCTGTAGCCTCAAAAAGGCCCAGTGAACAGCAGAGATGCCCAAGCACCTGTGAAACATCTCAGCAACAGCAGTGTCTGCCCTTCCCATCCTCTGTCCCATGAAGTGTAGGATCTACCCGCAGCTAGGAGCTGCCCCATGAAGTGTGGGGCCCACAGAGGCCCCGCCAAGGCCTTCCCAGCTCCACTGCCAGGCTGTCCTGGTCAGGCCAGCCCCCTGGGGGGGCAGTTTTATTTTGGTGGTATTTCACTGACACTTTTCAAACCAGTTAGAACAGTTATCATCATAGCCACCAGACCAAAAAGGACCAGAGCTGAGATATGAGTGCTGTGGTCCACTCTTCACAGTGTGCAAGCATTGGACATACTTGGAGGTACCCAAGACCAGGTTAGATGGGGCCCTGGGCAGCTGAGCTGGTGGGGGCAGTCCTGCCTGCATCATGGGGTTGGAGCTGAGTGGGCTTTAGGATCTCTTCCAACCTAAGCTGGTTCAGTTGGTATGAATGAAACTTAGAAACCAGATACTTATGTCTGTATCTATACTAGTTGCACGAAGGTTGTATGATGGTGGGAAAGCTGACTGAACATCACTGCCCCATTTTGTGGGTAGCTGAGATGGTGCCTTCCCTACACAGTCAAATGAAATAAGTTTTGTCTTAGCCCTAAATCAAAGTTCCTTGTTCTTTTTCATACCAGCCTCTTGCAGTCTGATGCAATCGCAGCAAGTCTTACTGCCTGCTGCAGTTAATACAGCCAAAAGTTTTTTTCAACTTCCCAGCTCCAAATCTCCACACTTCCCAATATGTGCTACCAGGAACCCCAGCAAGCTCTACACACCATGGGACCAGGTGGTGTGGTCACACTTGACACAAGAAACAAGGAAGATGGCTTGAGGTTGTTCAGCTCGCTCCACATTACTCACACAGCCCCTGAGGCTGGCATGGCACAGCAGAAATGTGATTTGCTGCCTGTGTCCTACTGCTGGATGCTGGCAGAAGATCATGCCAAAGGGAAATCTGCTCTCTTGGAGATGCCAGCACAGCCTGCTCTCTTTCAGAGCACGATGGAAAAGGCCCTTCTTTGTTCAGTGTTTTTACTAAGTGTAAAAGTGTAAAACCCTTGATGGCTTGCCATCTGGATGGAAATTGCTCCTGTCAGGGGCAGACAGGTAAAAAGCAGAGCAAGTGGGTGCAGCCCTTTCTGCTTTGCTCCAAGTTTTGGCGTGGAAAGCATTTGGTCTCTGGGGTGATTGCTGTCACATTTATGTGTAATAATAATAAATACTATTGGAAGAACAACAATAATCTGACAAGCATCAGCACCAAGAAGTGCTCTGAGACTGAAGTGAGTCCCAACCCTAAGAATGAGGAGGCTGGGTGCAAGTAGAGGTTGGAAATGTTCATCTCCATCAGGAACAAAATAGAACATGTGTTTGTGGAGACTGGGTGGGGAGCGGGACAGTGAGGTGGTGCAGGAGAGCCTGCGGGGAGGACAGGCGGAACAGAAGGGTGTAAGATAGAGCAAAGGGCTTTTGTGAGATTTTTGGCCAATGCTTGAGCAGGTGGAATGCAGAGCATGTTTACACAGTTCGTATTTCAATATACTAAGAAAACACGCAAAGTCAGGCTCTAAGCTGTTATTAAGCTCCCCTCCTCCTGCCCAACCACTTCTTTAAAATCTGCCTTCAGATCTCGAATGGAACTGCTCTCTGCTGGGCTGATGGCGCTGGAGCAGTGACTGTGCCACCAGCTGAGAAAACAAATTTGAGAAAGAGAGTGTGCGCTCAGGTTAACAAGCCTTGGGCAAGCAGGCTCCCCCTCCCTGTTCCCTGTTCTCACCTCCAGTTCCCCAGAGCCCCTGGAAATAGTGTGCGTTGGTAGGAGAAGCCGTCAGGCATCGAATGGCGGCTGGGCTTCAGAGCAGCGAGCGGGAAGGAGAGGGGAGATTTACAACGTTCCAGTTTTGACTTTTTGCATAATGAAAACCAGAGGTCTAATAAAATACAGCAGCAGTGACACTGTAGTGGGAGGGGGGAAAGGAAAACAAACTTTTAGGATAAAATAAACATTGTGCACTCAAGTAAGGAGTCTATCTCTATTTCCATCTATGGATACAGACATAAACACATTCTCCTCCGCTAATTCAAACTAAAGAGATTAAATCCAGGTAAACTGAACACAAGATAGGTAGGAACATTTCCCATTAGCAAATCAACCCTCAGCAATCTACTCCAGAAAGGAATTCTGTCCAAAGAAGACTGTATGAGTGGCTCTGAGGTGTTGCTACACACTGCTATTCATACAGGAACCAAGGATATATAATTTTAAAAGATCTGGGTTTGCTCAGAATGATGGAGAAAGAGTGAATATTCCATTTACATTTGTATCATTTTTTAGGGATATTTTTTTCTTCATGGTGCCAGAGCAGAGGAGTTTATCTGAATACCTCAGTGGGCAGCTTCATATTCTGTGGGATGAAAATCACATTGTGCAATAGCTTCAATCACGGATAGACATAGTGCTTCTCATCTTTAAAACGATGTAGAAACATGATGATCAGGATATATTGACCAGTTACAGGAGTTGATGAACTTATGAGGCATGCAGGGCAGCGGGCATCCCGCAAAGCTTCTGTGTAACACATTCCCTTCAGAATACAGAATTGAAATTCCTCTGTGGTGGAAAGAAAGGGGCCATGGGATGCATTTCTTGCTCCTTCCAGTTGTTCAAGGAAGTTCAGCTTCTGAGCTTAATTCACACATTGATTTCATCCTCTGTTGATCCTGGGAAAATCATTCAGTTTCTTCCACTTCTCCAATTACTCATCCATATAGCAGATATTTTTATTTTAGCTGGGAAGATTGAGTTTCTATTTGCAGTTTTTACAGGAAAAGTGGTATAGAGGGAAAACAATTGTCTAAATAGCAGTAGCAGCAAGTCATGTTTACAATTCACAAAGGGCTTCTTTGAAATGTATTTGTTAATTCTGTACTATTTACTTGGGCTTGAGAATGGCAAATCCTTTGACCACATAATTGCCATATTATTGGTGATATATTCACTAATAAAGTCACAGTGTCCCAGTGACAATGAAATACAGCATTTGCAATCCAGTAACCGCATCCTGCATCCTGTTCAAGACCAAAGGCAGACCGGCTTGCCAAGCACCTGCTATTATATCACATTCAGCTAATACAAACAGCTGAAAAGCACTACTGCTGACTTTGGGTGTCCCAATATAATCTCCCAAATTATTCATTATGGCTTAATAAGTTCTAGCTAGCATACTGAAGATGTACTGCACTCTGCCTAATTCAGATAATGCTCTGGAAGGTCCTTATTGGTGTTTCTTGATACCCCAGTAAGGCAAAACTTGATAGTCTGTATCTGCAGAGTCTGCTGTGGTAGCTATGAAGCGAGCCTTGGGCAGTCGACTCTAAGAACAGCTTCGATTCATTTTCCCATTCCACAACATCAAATCCAACAGCACCCTCCGCTGTCTGCTGGAGGGAACGAGAAGTCTGCCTGGTAATTTCCTCCGACAGGATGATAAAAGCCAGCCAGCGGAGCACATTCTAATTACAACAGATTATCCAGCTGTTTGAAGAACACAAATTAATATAGATGATTGTAAGTAAGTGATTGGAATGTGGCCATTTTTGGAGGGTGAAAATAAAAAGGAATGACACTTCAAAAAAATGCAACTGACTTCGGAGTAAAATTAAAGATGAAATCATAATTAGTCTACTGTGTATGTTCTACTATGATATCATTCCAACGAATGTAAAATTCTTTACGGTCAGTGTTTTTCCCTTATGCTGTTACTTGAAGATACTTTTTCAGACTCAAGAAAATACGAATCAGATGTTCGTTCTCACAGTAAACCTCAGCCATTTTAAGTCAGAATGGCTTACAGCCAGAGCACCATACACATATATGAGTCATGGCCCCTTTCAGTTGCAAATACAGGACACTAAACATGATCACCAGCTACTATTTCTAGCTCAGAGGGCCCTTCTGGATCATTCAAAGACAGGTTTCTCCTCCACCTCTGTGGACAGTCTCTCTTATCATCTCCTGTGAGAGCTGGGTGCTCTGTTTTTGGAAGTGATTTGTGCTACACTGCATCCGTACACCCTCAAAGTCTTGTGTTATGCATGTTGCAAGCACACAGTACCTCCTGACTTTGTGGCCAAGGAATAGAAGCATAACACACACAATAAAGGTCTGCCAAAATGAAATCAGAAGTTTCCTGATTTCCAGCACAGAGCAACAGTTCCCATCAAGGCAGACACATCTCACTGAGAAGACTTCCCAGTATCCGCAGGAAAATGCAAAGAAATGTCTCTGTATTGCCACTGTTGAACAATTGATGTGTAGCCATGGGGCGAGAACCAAGGAGCTAAAGGCACAGTGGCACCCATGCCATTTACCTTCATTGTGTCATGCTTGGTCTTTGCTGTATCTGACAGTGTACTGGAACATGATACGAAGACATTTGGGCTACCTTAGGGGCTGATAGCTCTTTAGCTGTAGCAATGTATAGCTCTGCGTTGCTGCTTTGCACCAGACCCATCAGATAAGAAAGGGACTCTGAGCTCATGCCTCTGTGGAGACACAGCTAGGTTATTGCTGATACCAAGTAGAAATACAGCATCTCTGCACCAAGCCACACTTTGTTTCATATTTCTTTTTGGGGACTGTTGCTTAAGTGCTTATAATTTACCCTGTTTGTAATTAGAACTGGAATTATCCAAGGGAACCCAATTCCCATGGAAAGCAGGGTTGGGAATACAGTTCCCCTAAGCTCCTTCCAAAACTGTCAGCAAAAAATTAAGTTCCTCATTTAATATTCCAGAAGCTTTTAGCAAAAACATGCAAACTGAATCCAAAGCTTACTTCCTGCCACACAAAACTCAAAATGCGGACCCACGAAAACCCCAGATTCAGCCTGAATGTTCAAAATGCCATTGTACAAGGCTTTGGCAAGACTTTATCCAGAACGATGTGTACAGCTCAGGTCACTCACATTCAAGAATGAATTTATTCAGCCTGAGACAGCTGTGGAAGACTTCAGCCTAGGGGAAAGAAAAGCTGTTCTTTCTGGATGACACCAAAAGAGCCTGTCTTGTTTAGTCTAGCAAAAAGAAGGTTGAAATATGTTCACTTTTTATGAATGCATCAAGGCAGAAGACACCAGCAGAGCTGAAGAGTTATTTAAGCTAAAGAGCGATGTTGTCAGAAGAACAAATAGTAAAAGACTGGCCCTGAGCACATTCCCACTGGAAACTATGACAGGTTTTCTAGAAGAAAGGGCAGCAAATTTCTGGTAAAACGTTAGTAGTAGTTGAAATGTAAAGCATGACCAGTTTATGAGAGGGATTATGTGATATAACTGCCTGTATTAACAGGGGACTGAGTCAGAGATGACTGCTCAGGAGGTCCTTCCCAGCCTGAGTCCCTCAGCTGGACAACGATTTGGATGCCTGCCTTGTTGAGTTCCCACACTCAGCTCTGCTGGAGGGGCATGGTTTCAAGAAAGTGTGGAGCAAAAAGAAAGAAAGAAAAGAAAAAAGCAGGAAAAAAAAAAAAAAGAAAGAAAATCAATGCCATGACTTAGAACCACCTTATTTTTCACAAATAATTAAAATAATAATAATAATAATAATAAATAAATCCCTCTTCCTTAGAGTTTTTCTTTGATTCCAGACTTGGAGTCATTTTTAGAGACTGGCTTGAAAGGGAATTACTTTGCACAACATTATGTAGATGATATCCTGTTGACATAAATGTGCTCATGCCCTATGGCATGGAGAAGCTATGAAACACTCCATTACCTTGAGGAATCTGAGTCATTCAACTAGATGAAGTGAGAGCGCGCATTACATAACTAAATCAGCAGATCAGAACAGTTTATATCAAACCTCTGGTCTACAATATCCCAAACCCGAGAGAAGACAACAAGTTGCATAAATATTAACAGACTTTTGAGCTTGTGTATCATTGTGACACAAATTACACAAGTGATCTTGGCAGCAGAAATTCAGAAAACCAGCATCTGCTGCACTACGCTTACTAATATTTTTTCCTCTTTAGAGCAGCTATGAAACGGTTTCATAAAACCGTGTACACACAAAACTAATGCCAAGCCACCTCATTATTCTGACTTCTCTAAGGTTCATTATGCAGCTTCTATCAATAACTTGAACTACTAAATGATGGGATCCATTTGGGGGCAGTGTTGAAGAAAGGCACAGCTGTGAGTTTCAGTTTTGAAATGCAGTGCCTATGTGATGAAATAGAAGTTTGTAGCAAAGCAAGAAAGCAGAATGCATTCAATATTTAGACATTAGGCATTTAGACATTAAGGTGACGAACACTGCATTTATACAAAAACATATATACGGTGTCTGAGCATATATGTCAATGTGAGAAAAAAGACCATCACTCATGTAACCTATCTAAAGTCTGGTATGAAAGCCAGAACAGGAGATATCTAACATAAGTCTAGAAGCTGAGGCTGGTGTTACACAAAAATCACTATAAAAACTAAGGCCATTTACAGTTGCCAAAGAAACGTCAGCTAATTGTGGTTCTTGTCCTTATACCAGCAAATGCTAATTGTTGGACACACAGCAACATGACAGTCTCATTTTATAATCAAGTCAGAGTTTAACAACAGAAAAAGCTCTGCAGGATAACCATACGAAAGGGAAAAGTACACAAGGGGTTAAAGTACACAAGGGAACTCCACTTCTTTCAGACAGCTTTTTAGGCATTGCAGTTCCTAATTGTTTTATGTCTACACTGAGGTCAAGCTAGGGTGGACTAGTATTCAGCACTGTTTACCAGAATCCTGAGCTAGACGAAAAATTTCAAACATGGTATTTCTATACACTGAATTCCTGCACGTGAAATTTAGAGAGAGAGAGAGAACATGGCAACAGAGGTTACCAGCCGATAGAATGGTACTTTACATTCTTACAAAAGCCAATGATTTTGACATAGCTTTCTGAACAAAACCACCATTTTTGGATTTTCTTCCCAAAACAGCAGTCATGAAACAAAATAAGGGCTCGGTGGATGAGTCAGTGAATATCCCACCTGTCAGAAAGAACGTTAGTTGTCTGGACAGTATTAGTCAGCTTTCTCTATTAGAAAGATCTCCGCATTCAAGAAGGAAGATCACTCTTTACTAGCACCCATCTTTCAACTGCTTGTAGCATTAATTCAGACAGGAAAGCAACTGATGAAAGTTGCTTTTTAACTACAGGCAGTCTGGCAGTTACAAGGCATGAGAGACTTTCGGTAGGCTATAAAGCCTTGCAGTCAACTGTTAAATTATAGACATGTTTCTAATCAGTCCCGCACAGCTGATGTGTTCACCAAGAAACACACATACAAGAATAGCATTGATTTTCAGTTGTCACTTAACAACAATAGTTTTCAATAAAGCAAAGCACAAAAGCATTTCCCACTGGACCATACAAATATTTGGAGCTTTTATTTTCTATAAAAATCAAGATTAAGACCAACATGGGAAGAATAATCAAATAAAAATATTTATATCAGCCTGAAAACTTTTGGAGCAGGTGATATTCCCTATGAGAGCTGTTTAGATGTTTGTTTTTTTTACAACATCCAGAAAAGCGAACAGCTGTCTCTCACGTGATAGCAGCATTGGTTTCACCAACTCGTTGCCTTTAAGACTTAAAGTACGACAACCTGATGGTCACTGTGGCTTGTCCTTTTGCAAAGCTCTCCTATGTTATCTTCTGTCATTTTTTTTACCCTCATCCTTAAACAAACAAGTGAATTCAAGCAGAAGAGTGCTTTTTTCTTATGCATGTATGAGAAAGCAGAGACGAAACCAAAATAAATTATATGCACAGTAAAACAACAGATGAACAAAATTACACCGTATGAAGCATGTGTAAGTAAGCCAATGCTTCAACTGAGTAGTTGTTTCAAAGGCCTTCCCCCATGCTCTACATTTGAAGCGCCAGTCCTCCGGTGAAGACCACTGGATAAGGTGAGCTACTAAAAATGCAAGTCACCTGGTCCCCAATGCATGCCAGTTCATTGCATTTTGAAGACAGAAGAAAATGTCTCATCTTTCCAAAGACTGGCCATGCTTCCATGCTTATGGAAGTGGTTTGAGGAAATGCTTTCAGCTGAACTTCTTGCAAAGCAAATGTTTCTGAAGCGTTCACGTTAGTATGAACTCTGTCCTTTGCAGTCTCCCACTTACCAGGTCTCTCCTCACCTGCCAAAATACTCAAACATTCAGTAGGACAATAAATTCTCATTTTTCAGTCTGGAGAAATATTCTGTAAGTCCATCATTCACTTGGAAAAATGAAATGAAAGAAAAGTTTGCACTCAGGAACAAAAATCATGTGGCTGTAAAACCTAAACTATATCTGAAGTTGTATGAACAGAGAGCTCAGATTTGCTGAGGCTCATGTAGGCTTGTATAAGACAGTTAAATGTTACTTCCACGTGGAAAGAAAATGAATAGCTTTGCTGAGTCTCTACTAAAACTGCCTTCATTTTACACATATTAAGTTAGTTTCCTCACAATGGGGGCTCAAACCAGATCAGTGCGTAAGAACAGGTAGTCAGCAACACAGGCTATGCTCTAGCTAGAGTTTCTCTTTGCTATTCTGCTGGACTGTGGACTTGTCCCTTCTCAAGGCAGTCAGCAAGTATCTCAGCACCAGCAAGGCAGTAAGATGTGTTCCCTGCCATTAGCAGGCTTATATCAGGCAGCAGCTCCACTTTCTTCACATTTCATTTATTGCTTTCCTTGGTTATGGCTTCAGTAAGATTTAAGACAAATAGGTTTTAAAGCATATTTTTAAAAGGCTTTCTGATTTCAGCTCTGCCCCAAGTGCATGTAAATAGACTCAAAGCATGCGAAGTATCCTGGAGGGCAAGAACCAAAGCTGTGTTTTCTTCCTTGTGGTGGCTTTCATTCTTTCAGCTCAGTAAAATACACTGACTAAACAGTGATCATAATCCTCAGCTTCTGTAATCTGAGGAAGTTCATACTCTTTCCAAACTCTCGTGTGTAAAATACAGGACCACACATTCAGCCTTTTTTACTAGATCACATTTTCCCCCATAGTCTTTTATAACCCTTTTAGCTGACCATTTAAAGACAAGGTGATGTGTCAAGAGTTGTCAGAATTGAAACTGCCATGGAACGGAGGTAAGGCTGCTGTGGTGTCAGAGAGGGGCATGGCCTCACAGCTGAGGGTTGCTCAGAGCCAGTATGGTTGCAGGTTTTTGCACTGACTGCTTCAGCGCTGCTCTTGCTTTCCAAATTTAGCCCAGAGCCTCCTTGGCTAGGGAGTTCAGCAACAAACAAACAAAAAGAAGTATGTTATGAAACTGTGCAGTTATTACAGCCTCTAAGAACTCAGCTTGTAATATATTACAGCCTTGACAAAAAGCAACCTTTGCCTAAATTACTTCACTTGTCTGACAGCTGATTTCCATTAAGGGTTTGTATGGATCATGCCAGTAATCTTGATAAACCTCTGATAAGGTGTCCAGATGTCCTGGTTTTGCCAGTTTCTAATTAGCAGTCCTGGGGTCCTGTCATTTTAAGTTGGTGTTTGCTGCCCAGGGCCATAAAGTGAAAAGTTCTCTGCATCTGATGTCAATTCTTCAAAGGAGGACCCCCTCCTTGCCATTGGATATTGAGTCCTGGTTGGAGAGACCGCAAATTTGATCAGCCTAACAAAAATTACAGGCAAGCCTGGAAATAATATTTTCACGTTCATGTCTTATTTTTTCTCCACACCTCACCTGCACCACAGACAGGCACGCACACCGAGGCTCTTATGGAGAGACAGAGCTTCTTGTACCACATGGTATGTTTGCACAGACAAGTATAAGGGGAGCTGGAAACAAGTGTGGATGAGGAGATAAACATGGAGCTCTCCTTAAGCCTGGAGGCTACAGAGAGTCCAAATATGACCCAGCTCTGAACTGATGCTTAAGGATGGCATTTTTCAGTCTAGAACTGGAAGTTCAGGTCATCCCCAAGGGCCTCAGGCTTTAGGGAGGTGTGGGGGTCTGCATCTAGGCACAACAACATGTCTTTTTTCGGTAGCAAAATAAGAAAAGGAGAGATGCAGCTGGAGAACACTCCTGCCTAAGCACAAAACCCTTTAGCTATTTGCATTGATAGAAGCTACTAGCTGATCGTCTGTCCACACTTCAGCACAGTTTCAGCAGTGATGAACATTGCAGAGGCAGTTTTACCTGCACACTGCTATGAACATACACTGGGGACAAAAACCTCTCTGCCTTTTTCTCACTGAAAGGCAGCCACTGGAAGGAGGTAGAGGTTGAACATCTAAAACCAAAAACCTGATGGGTGGGAAGAGCAACTAAAAGGAGTGCGGATGGAGTTAACCTGACGAGTCCTTCAGCAACACAAGCTATAGCATTTTGCTCCCTGCCTAAAAAACACCATTCTATCATGGCAAGCAGGAAGAAGCAGCACTAACTACTTCCCAGCCACAGCAATGTCAAGACCCTTAAAAAGTGCAATAATACAGATTTAAAAGTCTAAGCATACTAGATCCAGTTTAAAGGCTCAAACAAAGAGCGCGTGTAATTTGCCATCTTCCCATCAAGCACTAGGAAAAGGAATTACGTGTGAGGCAAATCCAGCCAGACCCTGCTTTGCTGTAAAGGCCTTGAGATCCTCAAAAACACTCAGCCTTTTCTTCCATAAATACAGAGGATAACATTTCAAGAACAAGCCAACAATGAGTTACTGGGGTGGAAGACAAATTTTGCCACAGTGGTTAAAACTTAGAGTTTAGCTTAAGACATTGAGGTTTCTCACAGTTTCTCCAATAAGAGAGGTAGGAAAATAACAGATAAAACAATTTTCATGATGCAGAAACATTCCTGTGTTAGTGGCACTATTTGATCATCCTCTTAATGCTTTTTGGTTTCACCTCTTTTCTCCTCTGATGCAAGCACATCAGACTTGCAAATTATGGGATTATAAAAGCCTTCAGAAGGGAAAAAAAAAGCAGCTACAGTATTCAAAAATAGCACTGCAGGCATTGCTTTCCTGTCCATATTCAGGAGGAAAGCACTTACTGACAGTCCCCTGCATTTCTACAATGTGGCTTTACTGTCACCTTCTCCACCATCTTTCCATGTCCTTCATGTCACAGAAGAGATGTTAGGAAAATGTAGCATCCTGTGCTTATATTACCTGAGGCCAACCAACAAGAGGCTTCTTGGCCAAGGGTACTGAACTGTAACAGCAAGAAGAAAAGGTGAGTGTTGTCTTGCAGGCACTGGCCACTGCCAAAAGCAAAGACACAGTGGTAAATGCAGGCAGGCACAGCTCAGGGCTTTGGTATGCTTCCCCAGCAGACAAGAATTGTCCCTGCTTAGTTTCAGTGAGAACTCATCCAGTTGACCCATGGAGGAGAGCCTTCAGTATAAGCTGCAACTTGCCAGGAAAGTTAACTGGCCATGTGAAATCTCAGAAGGAAAATGAGGAGCCCCATTTGTCAGAGTTATAAGCTGATAAAGTTGGAACCTTGCCTCTCAAATAATATTAATAGTAAATAAAACACAGCTTTTCAACAAGTGGGCAAGCTAAGCAAAAAAATACAATTAAAGTCAACTTGCTGGATGTCAGTCCCATCAGTGGCTCTATGAAAAGTGTTGAAGCAGGAAGCAGAAGCCTCTCTTCATAGGGATGCAGTTTTTCACTCGGTGCACATTAAATGGCATTATATCATCTGCATGCAAGGAAGGGACTTCAATGAACAATTTCTACTCGTGCTGCTTCTGCCCCATATCATTCTTGCTGCAAGATTTGCATTCTTTTTTTTTTTTCTCCTCTAAGTGCAGTTAACTATGGTAGTTCAGACCATAAAAGACTATTGTTGGCTGCGTAAGAAGAAGGATTTATAGGCTGTGCCATTTTTTCTTTCAACAGATAAATGCGAACACCAAAATTATGGTACAAGCTCTTAAAGGCTGATAATTAAAAACAAAGGTTATTCTCTACGTAAAGGAGTACTGAAATCTGCAATGTGTCCTTCAAATTGAAACCGACTGTATAACTCCCAAATAATGGGGATACAAATTAGCTATATGTGATCATCCGCTTCTGTTTATCCAGAGCACATTCGTTTCTTGTGGTTTTTGCATACCTTGCATTCACAGTGTGAATGAGCCACACACAGCTAGTGTTTACCATCCAGTATTTCACTGGGGGAAGATGGCAATTAACGTTTTGGCTTAAATTCAAGAAAATCTCCCTCCTTTCCATGACCCAGTGCCTGACTTGCCTCTTAGAATGACAGCCAAGACCACGTACCTTAGAGCAAAACCAAAAGAAGCTTCTATAAAAGCACATCACTTATATCCAGAAAATATAACACCCACTGAAGTGGAGCTTCAAAAACTCATTAATGCAATGCCGGAAAAAAATAAATCATGGAAAGACAAAAACGAGTTCACCCTGTGAACTAAGTCCTTTTGATGTACAAATTAGCCTACACATCAAGCAAGCCCTTGAGAAAAAGTCTTGTCACTTCCTCAGTGACATGTGAAGTAGAATTTTTCTGTCCATTCCCAAAAACATAATTTGGAATTTTAACGAAATGCTAAGGACCAACCTACTCCCTGGAGAGGATTACTTTAATATGCTTTTGACTTCGGGTAAATAGAAGTTGAGTTGCTCCACGGTCCATTAGCATTTTTACATCAGCCCCTTGATGGAAACAGGGAATGGGGAGTTAATGAGAAAAGCTAAACAAAACCCAAGAAGCACCAGCAAGACTTGCAAAGCTCAGGAACATCTGAATTTGGACTGGGTTACACTCGGGTGGGAAGATTCTTGTTGATTTTTGTCTGGGCTGATCCCTTCCCAGCACCTCCAGCCCACAGTAGAGCATGGCAGCACATCAGCACAGCCCAATGCCTTGGCACAAATTTCTACCTCTGGCAGCTGAAGCCCCAAATCTGGCCAAAGTCAAAGGGAAGAATGACACTGGTGGTCTAGACCTATTCTCCAGAGAAGCTTTGTCCACGTCATTTGCACACGCACAGGCAGGCATGCACAGCCCGAATACACCACAGTGTCTGGCACGGTTGGAAGCCAGGGTTTTAGTGATGACAGGGAAACCACGTAGATGAGGATCTTTCCCAAGCAGCCAGAGCTGAACAGCAAAGCACAGGGAAAGCTGCTTCCACCAAGCAGCAGGCAGCAAAAGCCCTCCCATCCGCCCACACTTCTGGCTGGTCCAACTCGTTCCCAAGAAGTCTCTCCTGGGAAAACACGCTTAACACACTCATACATATGCACACAAGTGCTTCACAAATCCTGCCTGCTAACAGCAAAAGAAACTTGGCTGGTCTGCAAAGCCAACAGGAGCAGCTCCTACAGAAGCACTTGTCCCATCTCTGAGGGACTCCATCCTCAGATTGTACTCTCAGCAAACTCTCGCCCCCTTCTTTCCCACCCCCTCCTCTCCCCGCTCTTCCATATTATAGTTTCTTTCCACTGACCCTTTTCTTTAAAAATTCAGGGCTCTTTCTGACTCCTCTCATGAGCACAGCCAGCTCGGTCTCTTTATGAACTACTGGACCTTGGCAATGCTCCAGCATCACAGAGTTAAGAAAGACATTTTCTATTCAGCAGTGCTGACTCCATCACATAAGTCTCTGTGGAGTAGGTCAGAAGGCAAAGCCTGCAGAGTGTAATAATATTTGTACTGCTGTCTAATCCTTAGAGGGAAATTCATAGGAGGAAAGATGTAGAAGGAAGTAGAACCAGCTAAGAGAACACCAAGTGCCTCCAAACCACAGGGCTCTTCAATAAAAGGGGAACAAAGAAAGAGAGTTCCAACAATATCCACAGTGTTTCTTAATCTAATTATATTCCTACTCTAAGTTTTGTCATCATAAGAAATGCCCCTCACAGTCTTTTGTTGTCTTTTCCTTCTCCATAGGTAAAGTTGCTCACCTGGTTAAACAGAAAGCTGATAGTAAAACAGTCCAAATATATAGCAGATGCATAAAGATATATTGAGAAAAGATTGTTAGAGACAGAAAAATCTCCCCCTCTCCTCGCCCCATAGCTCTTCTCCCTATTTCTTCCTCTGGTGAAAATACACCTCTTTTAGAAGTGTCCCTGTCTGCTCTTGGATCGGGGCACGTTGGTCATTCTTTAGGCTTGAAATATGGTGTCCAGAAAGAATTTAAGCTTTCTATTTTAAGTGACAAAAACACTGTAATGAAACTTTTTCTTGCTCTTATGGAAGAAACTTTGCTCTTCCCAACATTCAGAGTGAGGATTCTAAACAGTATATGTCACTTACATATCAGAAATATCTCACTTGACAAACCATATCTATTAGAAGTTTCATGTAGAGTAATGAACCTCAATCTTCAACAACACCTCTGCTACCCTCTGTGTTAATACTGTCAATTTAATTAGGTGGTTTTAAAAGAAAAGAAACCTGAATGAAAGAGATAGTATAAAACAATCCATCTTGTGAGAAATTTCTGTAAAAACATTTGCAGCAAGGTGTTAAGAGTTAGTTCAACCTCAGTAAGAGAATCAATAAATGTACGTGGTCATGACTTCTATCCTTGCATTAACCTTCCTTGGAAAAAACAGTGAAATGCTGAGAATAAATCAGTTCTTAATTAATGCTACCAGTTTCTTGAAATAGTCACATAGGTAATCCACTTTCCATTGGCACTTCAATTAATTTAAATATATAAATTATAAAATAAATATATAAATAATAATAAATAAATATAAATATAAATTAAATTTAAATTAATTAATGCAGACTTCTTTTTTTCCCTGATCAGTTGATCAGAAGAAGCCTTTTCTGTCTTCTTTTTTTCTGTCTACTTTTCTTCATCCAAGCCCTGTACGTAGTCTCCCCTTCTGGCTAGTTTCGGTAAAGTGAAATACCCTGGGTTCAGCTTAACTGCCCAGAAGTCTGCAGTGTGAGATGCTGCCAAGAATCCACTTGGCTTCCTGCTGCTGGAGGGCTTAGGAACACGTTGGAGCTATGTTGTTGCGTAAGTTCTTTAATCTACTCAGTGAGGTCAAAACAATTTGGGAGAGATCGTAAATCTTGAACTACTGAAAATAGCTCCCCAACAAAGTGTAACACTGTCAAGGTGATGTACAATTAGCAAATGTACAGTTAGAAGAGTGGCATGGTTAGGATGCTATTTATAGGTTCACAGATAGAAAGATTACTGTGGTGGTGGAAAGTAATAAACAATGAAATGCACACCCATGCCCTAGGCTTGCTGTAGAAAACCCCAAAGGGAGATATCTCCAAAAGAAAGTGGAAGGAAAAGTGCTACAATCTCCTAATCAAAGAAACGAGGGTGCAAGGGCAGATTTCTCAACTGTTCATTGAGGCTGAAATGCTGTGCAAGCTGATCTGGGACACTAACGCTTCAGAAGATATGGGATACCAAGCTAGATGTTCCAGTAGGATGCCACATGGGAAAATAACTTGTTTGGTCTGAAGCTAATACATGAAACTGAGCTGTGGCTGAAGAGAGATTAAAGATTTCTTGGGGGTAGAGGTGAAAAGTTACCACATCCTAAAAGAAATAAAACTTGTAACTAATTCATTTGCTTACTTTTTCAAATGAATCAATGAAAACTAGATATAAACTTTCCACTCCTGAGAGTTCTGTGTAAGTTTGGGTTCCAAGAGGAATACATAAGGGAAAATAACACAGTAGAAATCATTCTCCATGAGAGACTGGGAATCAGGATGCTCCATCTTAACAGCCGTCTATGAAATTACGTACAAATGTTGGTGTGTTTTTTTCTCAGTTATTTACTCTCCTTTTCTTGGTAGTGGTAGATTGTGTGGTAAGAGATGTACTGCCCCATCTCAGCAGATGGAACTGGAAAGCTTTGTACTGCTTGAAAAGAAATCAGAATAGTAAGTGTGAAACTCGTGGTGGACATAAGAAAATCTGCTTGTGGCTAGACGTATCTCCAAGGTAGTTATTGTGCCTGTCCCACTTTAGGGTTTGCTTCTCAGCAGCATTCATGCTCTACAGGATTTCCATTTTGAGCACTGACATTTTGAGGGGAAGACTTTAAGTACATGATGGGAGAAAACCGACTACCGAGATCTACTTCTGTCTTGGCCAGATCTTCACAAGCAAGGGGACACATCTGCTGCTCTTTGTAAGCCTCAGGAGAAGGATGTTCCTTGCTGCTTCCCTGACATGGACTAGGAAAGTCTATTGAAGGCACCGTCCTTGAAGTAGTTTTCCACATAGCTCACAGGACTTCCGCAGAGCCAAAATAGCATGCAGAATATCTCAGAAAATACAGGTATGTGGAGGATGACAGAAGCTGCTACAGTGCTGGACCTCGGGTAAGCATCACTGCCCTCCCATTCTGCCTTGGACTGAGCCAAACTTTAAGGGCTGCATTAAGAGTATGTAGAGAATTCCAGCCTCAGTTTTGGCCTGGTTCCAGGCAAGATGAATGAGTCAATAATTATTGGCACATTTTTGCAATACTTACAGGATTCGGATACATATTTATATTACAAGTCACCAAAGTCTTCGTAACTGATCATGATGTTCTTAACATTCATGATGCTCTAATTAAATGTTAGAAGTCCTGATGGTTGTATACGGTTTCAGATTTCAAAGATTCTCACAGAAGAATTTCCCATAAATCTGGAATAAGCACAAAAGGAACAGCAGGCAAGAGGAAAAGTCATCTATGAGTGAGGAATTACAAAATGCAGTAATCAAACACAGCATGGGATGATTTAACAAGGCTTTCATATGTGTTAGAGTGCCTACACTTTGGAAAGCTCTAGCTACTTCTAGGGACCTGCTAGAACACTGCATATAAGCTAATACGTTTCTAAGAATACATTTGTTGTCTGCAGGTCTGCAGAAGCTCTTTGTGAGTGCTGCACCTCATGAGGGGCTGTGGTATCTACCATCTCTGCAATGGGATGCCAAGCAGTTGTTCTTTGCTGAGTCACTTCAGAGGGCTGCACGGGAGCCCTCTGCTCTGCTCTGTTGATTTCTGTGATCTCATTTGCTCCTTCCCTTCACAAACATCTAGTTCACCCACAGCAATATATGTGCAGCCTAGTCGTTATCCTTTTTCTGTTGCCTGGATTTTAATCACTGCTCTGTTCCTAGTTGTTCCGTGATGGGTTCAGGCATAAAACAAATCTGCTCCTGATTCTTCCTGTCAACAAATGAACTAAAGACCATAAACTATCCTCTTCCTAATCTACTGTTTCAGCATATTAGCTAACATAAACCTGTTCCAGTGACCCATGTAATAGCCATACTGACATTTTATGGTTGGTTTCTCAGTCCCAGATGTAAATGATTAGAAACTACAAGGGATTTCTTTATACAAATCTATTAATAGCTCGGGGAATTTTTTGCTTCATTTTTAGGGTAACATATTTAGAGTCCAAAGTGTGGAGCATAAAGCAGTGGTTGGCGTCAGAAGCCACTGCAATATACATTTCAGTTTCCTCCAGCCAGCCACTGCAAGTAAATTGATGGCCTGTTCTCTGGGGCTCGTGTGTTCCTCCTTGGCTGCTGTCTCCCACGCTGCTGGTGTTATTACTCTGTTTTCACTGCAGAAGAATGCAGGACATTCAAGCTATTCCAAGCAGCATCCTTGATGTCTGGATTTCATGGGAATGTTTCACACCGCAGTTATTGCTAACTGTTAACTTTCATACCTTGGACTGTTGTTTTTGGCAGCTTGCTCTGTTTTGCTAGTCGGACAGACGTAAGCCAAAGCAGCCTTTGCTGCAAACACAAGATGTGTCGCCATCTATCATGCTGTTGCCAGCAGGGAGACCCAGCTGATGGCACCCTGCTATGTGGAAATAAGAGGGGAAATAAAAGACAAAGAAATAGTAACACAAAAGGACTTTAAAAACAAAACAAAACAAAACAAAACAAAACAAAACAAAACAAAACAAAACTATCTTTGCTGTGATCTCCGAGAAAGTCTTTCAACTCATTTCAGGGAATAACTTGTAATTTCAGCACCTTAGTGCTGTTAACAGGCATTCAGGCACTGGTGTGAGTATGTGAGCAGCAAGGACACTGTAGCTGTGTCTGTGAAATTCTGTCCCTCTTCATGACATTCTCCACCTAATACCAAACCTGTAAAAGAAGGTACCCTTTGAGGAGTGACTGGAAAGATTTGCAAGAGGCAGAGGGGATACAATACAGTCTCCACCACTTGTACCTCTCTTCTGCCACTTGTAGTACGTGCTGTGAGGAGGTCTCAAACATGGGCTGAGTTCACCATTCTTTACACTCTTACAGCTGGCAGCTTGTCAAGATATGCTCAGAACTGGCTTGACATTGCAGGAATGAAGAAGGGGCATGAGAATAGAGGGATTATGTTTGAAGCTCTTCCTGTGGTTGATTTGATTGATACCAGAGAGATAAGACCAAGATACAAAGCTTGGACTCAGACCCAGAGTTTGTTGAGTCTGTCAGAGTTCATGGGTCTTGAGATGGTGAGCTCCGTTCAACTGCTTCAATTAGGAGCTAGAAAAAGCTCAGATGCAGATCTGGTTTGCAATTTTCCTCATGCCAAGCATGAATAAATAGAGGTTTGGAGTGAGTCCACATGCTGCACAGGGACGAAACCATTGTTTATGTCACAATGGAAAAGGAGGATAATCATTATTAGGAAGCAGGGTCGTTGTTCTATCCAAAACCCTAAAAATCCTGTAGTCTTTTCCAGTGAGTAGAAAAACAGAGTGGACAGTCATCCAGCTCATTATTTAACAGGCTTTTTATGCTGTTTTTCTTTTCATGCAGAGTGCTTTTCTGCAGAGAACCGGTTGCAAAGCATCATAGAAAAATTTGCTGAGCACAAGAAGTTCCCTTGAAACATCTCAAAGTCTACAGCAGTGCTGGGAGAGGGTGTCTGCCTCCATCCCCGGCAGATCTGCCACAGGAACAGGCCAATTGCTTGCCTTCCTCCTCCCATCAAGTCTCCAGAGCTGTCATTCTAATCAGTGCAGTCACTGGACAGGGAGGTGCAGACCATCAGAAAGTGAGATGTTCAGCTCTTCTGGGGATGTTCAGCACGTGGTACTAACTCTATAATTCAGAGGACTGTCTGCTTTCCTTAGGAACTCAATAAAGATAAATGAAGCGCCATTATTCTTCTGTAATTCGATTAGGCATCTTTGTCAGAGAACTATTAATATAAAGCCAAGGAATATCAAAGCTGTAAGGACACCACAGAACTGAGAAGGAAAAAAAGAGAGAGAGAGAAAGAAAAGAAAGAAGAATTGGGTTCAGTCCACTTCAGATCTTTCCTGCTAGAAAAATCATTGTCTTACTGACAGGGAAGAAAAGCACAAAAGCATTCGTGGTTTGTTTGAGGCCACACAGGAAGTTTGAGAGAAGGCTGGGAACTGAGACTATATCTTCAGCATCCAAATCCTTAACCACAAGGCCATCCTTTCCATAGCTATCTGTCTTGGGGAAGAGAAATAGAGCAATTCTGAATCTCGTGGGCCAATGAATTATATTACAATGACAAGCAGAATCTGTCCTCTGTGCTGGCACATTCTTTGCTGTGTGCAATTACCTTACCAGCAGTCACTGGGCTGCATTTGTTGGAAGACCAGCACATAATCTAGTGGAGATAATGTCTTGATGCTTCTTTGGACCTGTAAGTGAACTCAGTGGCCTCTAATTGTATTGTCCAGTGAGTAACGACCTATATTGCATAATCCCTCCACATTTTATCATCTGCAGAGTATTTTAAATTGACTTCTCAATGGAAAAGAAAAGGCTGCTGCAGAAGAGGATGAGTGATGCAGCTGGCTCAGAAAAGCTTGGACATACTGCCAATATGTCTATCTGGCAGTAATTCCTCCTGTTCCTTATCACTCCTCATGCTTTTGAAGACTGTGATGGGAGGAAGAAAGAAACAAGGTTTTAGTAACTTTTTTTAAAGTCTAAGGATTAAGGGTGAGGTGAGACAAGGCTTGTAGGGACAGGTAACGCCTTATTTTAAGCTCATAAAATAAAAATGTCTGGCCTAATAAAAGATACTACCTCTGCCCTGTAGTCTGGCTGGTGTGGTATACTGCCCTCACTGACTGCTGTTGCAGTCATGCACACTGGTTCTCCAGAACACTGGCTCTCGCAGCACTCAGAGATGGAAATAAACAGCTTACTGTTCCCTCCAGCTCTTAAAAGCAACAACTGAGCATTCCCATGTCAGATGTTTAAAACACTGAATAAGTGAATAAATGTGCTGTGAATGAGAGATAACAATCAAGGAAGTCATGTGTCTTACTGCAGACTTCTAAGTGGTGGAGATTTGGGAAATGTTATTCATGAGAAAGAGTAGGAATGACAATTAAAAAATTTATCTTTAGATAAGGTTTTGGTTTTTTTTTTTCTTTTTCTTTTAGGCATTAGATATAAGATGAGAGGGAAAGAACAGAATAATTCATTATCTTGATCAGAAGACACAGTGGGTTTTACCATAGTGACCTGTCCTTTCTAGAGAACAAATGACTGCACTCTTCTGAAGGGCATGTGTGGGGAGGACAGTGGTGCTCCCTCAATCAGGCATGACCCTTGAATTGTTTCCACAAGTACAGGATGAAGCAGGTGAGGTTTCTCATGCTGATTGTGCTACAGGAGCTTCTCACAAACAGCAGAGAATCCGAGGCCATTTATTTTCATGGGAGTTAATCCCACCAAGACTGATGCTGATGGACAGTCGGCTGAATATGAGCCAGCAGTGTGCCCAGGTGGCCAAGAGAACCAATGGCATCCTGGCTTGTATCAAGAATGGTGTGGTGAGCAGGACTAGGGAAGTCATCCTGCCCCTGTACTCAGCACTGGTGAGGCCTCACCTCGAGTACTGTGTTCAGGTTTGGGGCACCTCAGCACAGGAAAGACATGGAGGTACTGGAGCAGGTCCAGAGAAGGGCAACGAGGCTCGTGAAGGGCTTGGAGAATCAGCCCTACGAGGAGAGGTTAAGGAAGCTGGGGCTGTTTAGTCTGGGGAAAAGGAGGCTGAGGGGAGACCTTATCACCCTCTTCCAGTACTTGAAATGTTCTTACAGTGAGAGTGGGACAAGTCTCTTCTCACTAGTGACATGTGACAGGATGAGGGGAAATGGCCTCAAGTTGCGCCAGGGCAAGTTTAGGTTGGATATTAGGAAGAACTTCTTTACAGAAAGGGTAGTTAAGTACTGGAATAGGCTCCCCAGGGAGGTGGTTGAATTGCCATCCCTGGATGTGTTTAAGAGCCGTTTGGATGTGGTGCTCAGGGATATGATTTAGTGGAGGGTTTTTCTAGTTAGGGTACTGGTTAGGCTGCGGTTGGACTTGATGATCTTCAAGATCTTTTCCAACCTGGGTAATTCTATGATTCTATGATAAGACATTGCCGACTAAGCCTGGTTATGGTTGTCCTGCCAAGCTACTCCTTGCAACTCAACAGATCATAGTACAGATGATAAAGACAGGATGTCAACCTTGGGAGCAACTGAGGATACCAAAAGAAGTTAATGGCCTCGCTGCCCTGAGTCAGTCTTTCCCCTGTGGCTCTCATGGAGATCTTACAGAACTGTGGTAAGCAGTATTGTGGCTAAGTGGGTATTCTTAGGGAGAGGTAGGGTGAATTCTTACATGCACATTTCAGTATTTAAATCAGAAGCTGGAATTTCATCAGCCCACTATGAAAACTTAATATGTGAGTGCAGGTTTTGAGAATAAGGTCTTTTATTCCATTCTCTAATGTGGATTTAGAAGTCTTGCTAAGCACACTCCTCCAATTCCAGTCAGAGGTAAACACTGACAAGATGCCGACCAGATAACCTTTCAGCTCACGTCCTTGTTTTATAGGAATTAATAGGCATTTCAGGACCTTCTGAAAATTGTAGAGGTGTTCTGACCAAATTTCATGACAATACATGAGACCATCAGAGGCCACGTGTGACACTGGGCTGGCTGACAGCTAACCACTACTTCTGCTTGCTGTTGAGAGAGACTAAACAATTTAACTCTATCATAAACCATTTCATTGTGTTTGAGGTACTAAGAGAAAGTGCTTGAAATGCAATGAGAGAGACTGTGTCAAATCCTTATGCATAGGAATCACCTTATATTCATTTTATCATGAAATACCTGACTTCCATGTGTTCTGAGACATGCAGGGTTGTACTCTACTTCTGTATCCTTCATCTCCCCAATCTTGTGCCTTTTTCAGGCTCAGGCTTCAAAGCTGTCCAAGAAAGACCTGGCCAGATGCAGAGATTATTTGCTAAACATCCTGAAAATATGCAGGTTTGTGAAAGTTGAGCCTGGCAGCTACTTTTACACTCCCTCGCCAATGGAAAACAAACCTGAGCGCCAGAGGCTGTTCAGTAAAAGTTCACTAATAAACTTTGAACTGTTAAAACCGTGTGTTATAGGTACTCTTGTTAGCCAGTGTGTGTTATGCTTGGCTTTGAAAGCACCTCAGCTTTCACTTTATGCAAATGAACCAGTCAGATGTATCTGACACAATCTTGGATGGCCTGGCAGAAAGGCTTTCTGGACCCTGTCACACTTTGGAGAGAGGGAGCATGTGTATGTGGCAAACTGTATTCAGCGGAAGTTGGTTCCAATGCTGACATGAGCTCCAAAGAAATGGACTGCTCTTCCATGTGGGCTCATAGAAAGGAAACATGCTGACACCTGGTCCCAAGTTAAGAACATTTCATGTAGAAGAGAAGCCACCTCAGTGCCAGCCTCATGGAAGTTTAACATCTACATTTCCCACATTTGTGGGATATTGAGGAAAGCCTTATAAATCTGATGCAATCTATAAAGGGACAGTGCCTTAAACAGTCGTAAAATTCACATCAGCATAAAAGAAAAAATCCAGATGTTTGTGACTGGATTAATTACTTATAAGTGTTCAAGTAGTGTGAGTCAACAATTTCTTGCCTGCAAGTTGTTCACAAGGGAACTACTTTCTCCATGCCCCATTTCTGCTGTGTAATTCATCACTTAGGTCCCATAATATTGTTTCTGATTCCTGGCTGAGTAACTAAACACTTCTAGTTGTGTATGTAGACACATTTAAACAGGATTGTAAGGAAGAAACAAGTGCAAAAATAGCGAACAGACAAGAAACACATTTCAAACATGCTAGCACTAATTTAAAGCAGTCATGGCCCAAATGTTTAACACAAATAAATTCTCTGTGTAATCATTCATGTCTTTATCATCTGTTAAATTAATGTTTGGTGAAGCCAGCCATAGCACAAAGAATTTGGTTATAAAAGCCTCTCTTTGTAAAATCAGCGTGTCCCATTTTCAAATTTCTTCTACATCAGCACAGGATGGTCACTACAGATACCTTCAGGCAAAGGGAGAGGTGAAAATTCATTATCTTTCTCCTGCGTAATTCACTCCTCCACCCCCAAGTGTGAGGCAGTTTTTGCTACACTGATTGAAAGGTATACTTATGAGAGGTACTGCTTAAGTCTTGTTTCACCACAAAAACTCCCTGGCATGAAGCTAGCTATAACTCTTCTAAACTATCCATTTTGAATGACTGTCATTAGGAAAGAATTCGGTGGCTTTCCATTTCATATAAGGTAATGGTTTCTAGAGGATTTTTGGGCAGCAAATAATAACTTTAAACATTCTCAGGAGAGAGTTGTACGCCTGAATGATGTAAAACATTCAAAGTCACCTGAGAAAGTCTGTCTTTTACCACCAAGTTTAAAGCATCTGTTACTTACTGTCTTGTTCTTGCTTACACCAGATACTTCAACAAAGACAGGAGCAATTCCCCCAGTAACTGCCCTACTATTGCCCTCTCAGTTACAATTCACATGAATCCTACCCAAGTTACTGCCTGAGATGTGGTAGTAGAAATACAGTGAACACTCCTGTAGAAAACTCTGCACTATTTCGAATGAAAAACAGTTCTTTTTAAAGTATTGCATCTTCACTGGCCAATGGCTGGCATGGTGAGCAGAGAAAGAAAAAAGACAGGTTTAAGGGGCCAAGTTCTGTAACATTCAACTCTAGCATGTTAAAACAGGTTGAGAACGAGGGTAGAGATTGTCACATGAATGAAACCATGGCATTACTTGCACCATCTCACAGCTATACCACTAGGAAGCCAGTAGGAAACAAGGAGGAGTTTCTTGTGTGGGACAGAGGGAGGGATGAGGAAACAGAAGATAATAAAGAAGTTTACATTCAAAATCTACTTACTAAAAGCCACTTAATCTTGGTTGGTTTTGGAAGATGAATAAAAATAAGTTAGAAAATAGCTGTTTTTGGAAGTGCTAGCATGTTATTTTACTAGTTTTCTAATAGTTTAACTAACATAACTGGATTCCAAGAGCACCCTAGTGCAGGCCACATAGCCAGGGCAGGCTACACACAATTTCTAAGTAGATATAGTTAAATAGATCCTACTAGAGTAAACACTGGAATTTGGATGAAAACAGTATCAGTCTCTTAGTCCATTGTGAGGGTTGTCACCACAGTATGCATCTTCTCTCTTTTTGCCATCCAGTCATTCAAATCCTCATATAATCTGGCATAGCTTCAGCAGGCCAAGACACAGAAGCCACTCTAGAATTCACTGTAGCATTTCTCAGAGCAGAATCTCTACATAAGTCAAAGAGGTGATATGAACATTGTTCCTCTTGCTTCCCTGATGAGTAATCATAGCCCACTGCTTAGGACATAGATAATAACTCAAATGCTTTTGCACTAGTGATAACCTGCTTATGGCTGAAAAAAACAGTTTTGTATCCTATGAGCTGTTCTACTCCATTAACCCTAGACTGACATTTTCTGTCTTGTTTTGAAATGCAGACTTTGTTTAGAAATTTGATTGAAAAAGAGAAGCTGAGCTTAATCTAAGTAAATGTACTTCAGTGCAGCAGGCTACATTTACAGTGGTATGCCAGAAGACAGCTTTGCAGACTGATGTCTTCCTGAAGTTCTCTGTCAGTAGGTGCCCATCTCCCCTCCAGAGGAGATTCCATTCTAGAGTGACCACCAATACCCACCTTGAAAAACGCTTTCTATTGTTGGAATGAGAAGACCAACATGAGAAGACCAACACTGCCAGCATGTAACAGAGGAATTTCACTCTTTGGGGCACCTTCCCATAACTGTACTCATGCTGTACTACTCTCAGGGCTCACGTACAATGTCTGCAGCAATTTTTCAGCCAGACTGTTGTCCTCACATAGAGTGGCTGAATGGCACATTAAGGAGTTTGCAACAGAGTACAGACCTCATGTATAAACACAACAAGAAGAATAGCTAGGGATGAAGCCAAAAGGAAGTAATACTGAAAGTGAAAGGGATGGTCCCACTTCACAACCTCACTTCTTCCTCCTTCCATTCCAAGGGGTGAGAAACAACCTTAAGTATCAAGACAGAACGTTAATCTTTGCATGAAGCAGTTATTGTTTCTCATTATTATTTTAGAATTCAAACCTGTACACCATAGCCAACTCTTGTTAATTTTTATTTGTAACAAAACTCAAATATGACAAAGTAAATTAAAAAAAAAAAAAAAAGAAAAAGAAAAAGGAAAGCTATGAAGATGTAGAGAATTACTGCTGAGTCTTACTGACATCATAAATCATGAAAGACCCTAGAAGCACTTGTAACTATGTCACTCTAAATTTCCCTTTGGGTATTCTGTGTATTATTACACACGCTCTCTCTATAAATGCAGATTTAAAAACCCCATGAGTTTCAAATGGCACTTTATTACAGAGCATTTAAATCATTTCTGAGAGCAAGATCCATTTAAGCATGCAGAATTTTTATTAGAAGCACAAAAGAGGAGTCCAGCTGTTCCTATAGAGCAAATGTGTGTGAACCAAGGCTTTGGAGCAATTTCTGCTGTGCCAGCCACAGTGTTAAATGTTGGCCAAGAGGGACTTGCACAGAACAGAGCAAACTAAGTCTGCAGCACAGCTGAGGAAACACTGCCCCACATTCTGCATTTCTTATTAGAATGACCTAGTCCCTGAATCACCCAAACAAGCCTGTCAGAGACCTTGATCTCACAGCAGCAGGCGCTGCAGAAAATACAGTGTTGGAGGCTCCTCTGGCTCTCAGAACCTTAGAGAAGAGGGTAGAAGGAAGGTGTCAAGTCTAAAATACCTGTCCTGTAGAAAGAGCATCTATACTTTGGGAACTAACGGCCTTGGCCCTTTTAACCATATCATAGACCAACACGTTATATATTTTATGCAAATATGTAAACAACTGATTAAGTTGATTTTCTCAGTCAAACTCGTGATCTTACTCTTAACTGCTGGTAATGCACCTCCTATTTTGCAATCACTGTTACAAAGCAGGCGGCTAAGTCACCAAAGGGCGCCCACTGGAATACCAGAGTTTACAGCGGTTATAACTCTTTCTGTCTCCAGGTCCATTTTTATTTCTTACAAAGGGCTCTTCTTCCAATTAATATGTGGGCATTTCATTTCTAAGCATACGAGGTACATTAACCAGAACAGTTGATCTTTTTCATTGAATGTTTGGAAAAAAATAAAAATAAAAATCAGACAGAAAAATGAACTAGGTCTGCCCTAGTTGGCCCCTGATGGAAACTGCAGAATGAAATGTTTTAATTGCCAGAAAAGTCCCTTTGCCAAATTCGTGTCTTTATGGAGATTGTCAGAAGTTTTCAGTTCCCGTCCAAAAAGCTGCCAGAGTGAAATCCAATCACTAATGACAGCAGGATTAAAAGTGCACAGACTGGCTGTCTGAATAGCAGTTTATAATAGAACAAAAATGTTGTGGATTTTACATGAGTGATTCATAGCAAACTTTTTAATAGAACATAGATTTTAACATCAAATGCCCATCATTTTATCCTCTGGCATTTCTTAAATGCATGGAAAATGTTGGACTGGAAGAGTGAAAGATAAAAGCTTTACTCATAGTACATTTCTCTCTCTCTAGTGAGAGCTGAACTGTCAGTTAAATGGATTAGAAGTGGGTACTACTGGAAATACAAGAATGTTTGAGTCCTTTCTAGTGTAGAATACTGATCTTGACTTTACCAAGGCTTCCTCATACCTTAAAATGTCTTTCTCTGCAAGAGGAGAATAACAAAAAAGGACCATGACATTGCCCCACCGTGTTTTAGTCTATATGTCTAATCATGACACTTATCTGCAACAGAAACTCAAAGTTATTAGCTAGGAATTGCATGATTCTAGCTTACAGCACTTAAAAGTGCAATGCACTGTTTGAAGGACTCCATAAACATGATTTAAAGAAGCAGATGGTATGGAGGGAAAGTAGGAATTCAATCTTCTACATCTTTACACACGAGCACTTCCAACCAACAGAACAACTGTTATTATGAGCATACGAAAGAAGTTTACAGAAGAAAGAAGTGTCCTCTTCTCTTTTTGATGATTAGAGTAGCTCAGGTTAGCTAGATGAAAGTTGGAAGTACACCTGTCTCTGCAGTGTTTACGTTCACTGTACATGCACATGCATGCACACAGAGCCATCTTAGCACCCCAACCCTTCAGAGCAAACACTTTCAAGCCTTGGAAAATTCATGAATCTTTAAAGATGATCAGCTAAGAAAAGCAATGGGTCACAGTCTGAGTCAGAATTGCAAGGAGCTGAGGAAGAACAAATTCCAGTGTGATTCATTGTAGTAAAACTGCCATAACATAAAACAGAGACAACGAGATACGTTTTGATATCTTAAAAATTCATAGCTTGGTACAAGAATAGAAATCACACATCTCCTTCATTCACATACTGATCCAACAAGTCACTACATATTTACCTCCGTGAGCAGTGAATCCAAATATTTGACTCTGATACAAGATTAATTTTACCTATCGTTGTCATTTTCACTACAGTATGCAACTCTAGCACGAGACTCTTCCAGAGAGGGAGAGACACACTGTGATGTTAGTACATCTAACAGGTTGGAAGTTGAAACATCTGTTCTTGATCCGTTTTAATGAACATGTGATGCTTATCTTGTCTCAGCCAAATCAGAGTTAACACCCATGGACTTTATTACATGTATTCATTTGATATACATGCTCAAATCCCATCCACAGGACGTCTCATTTTATTCTACAAGACAGAAAATATTATTTTGCAGTTATATAGGAATAATGAATAACACCAAAAGCTCTTTCTAGAACTACACTCTTGCTTTGAGCTCAAGGTTGTTAATGTGTACACTTGATTGGAATACTCCTAGGTTAAACAAAAACACTATATAGACAAACACAAAGCAGTGGTTTTGCGATGGAAATATTAAAATCGAATGTAACTCACACTTTTGGACTGCATTATGTAGGCATTTATTAAGATTTTTCTTTTTTTTTTCTTTTTCTTTTTACATGGATAGAAAAATAATGAAGATGAAAAGTAAGATCCATTCAACCCAAAAAAGCAAGACGGTCACTAGTCTCAAGAATATTAACAAAGGCCTATCTGCATATCTTCAAAAGCAAGCAAGGAAAACAACAACCACTAGCTCCTTTTCCTCAGAAGCAGACTTTGAAGAGGTAACATCAATTAGTGTGGGAAATAATCACATAGGTTGATGAAAGCTCTATATAAATATAAGATGTCCTTTGGGCTCCATTAAAAAGAAATTCAGCTATGATGAGAAGAAAAAAAAAAAAAGGAAAAGAAAGGAAAAGAAAAGGAAAGGAAAGGAAAGGAAAGGAAAGGAAAGGAAAGGAAAGGAAAGGAAAGGAAAGGAAAGGAAAGGAAAGGAAAGGAAAGGAAAGGAAAGGAAAGGAAAGGAAAGGAAAGGAAAGGAAAGGAAAGGAAAGGAAAGGAAAGGAAAGGAAAGGAAAGGAAAGGAAAGGAAAGGAAAGGAAAGGAAAGGAAAGGAAAGGAAAGGAAAGGAAAAGAAAAGAAAAGAAAAGAAAAGAAAAGAAAAGAAAAGAAAAGAAAAGAAAAGAAAAGAAAAGAAAAGAAAAGAAAAGAAAAGAAAAGAAAAGAAAAGAAAGGAAAAGAAAAGACAAAATTCTGGCTCCCTTAAGTCAATTGGAGCGGACTCATGGCATAAAAAGCAACAATGTGCTAAACCTTGGAGAAACAAATGTTTTGGCCACTGAAGAAGACAAGGATTCAAGGCACCGGAGAGGACAAAGAAAAACATGCACACTGAGGGCAGAAAGAATCCATTCTTTTAAAGAAATAGGGAGATGGAGGGTAACTTTAAAGACTGTCTAAGAGAGATAAGCATCAAACAACAACAAAGCCCTTCATAATACTTCTGCCATTTTTGGGAAATTCTTGTTCAACAGCTGAGCTGGTTTCAAGCTAGTGGGCAGTTTCATCTTCTTTCTTTGTTTATTAATGTGATTACTGTCCTTTCCCGTAAGTTCCTTTTTTGTTGTTTTAAATGAGGAAAACATTATCATAGATTCTGCAGAATCTGTAGCACCTCAAGAACTGGCGTGGTTTTAAATAAATAGCACTAATATTTTAAGGCAAGTTAAAATAAGGAAAACACTCAAACTTATTAAAACTCTAGTAACTTCTATTTAGATGTGCTATACTAAATTCTAACTCTCTAAACTAACGCCATATTCTTCCAGGCAGGGATTTTAGTTTTCCCCTCACTACTCCACATACTTTGTTTTAATGACAGTAACACAACTTCCACCTCAATATGACCCTTCAGTAGGGACAGTTTTGTTCAGTGGTGCCACAGTGCCAATCTGCTGTACAGTTTAGATGACGGCTGCTGTTACTTCTCTTATTTTACACTACATTTTTCAGAATAATTTGGCCAATCTTACACCTTCTTGTTCAGACTTGTTCAATCTAATAGCACTAGATGAATAATAGCTGCCAAGAGATTTGTGCTTTTTCTAGACCCGTCAAACTAATCAGTTGATTATTGCTGGGAATTGCCAAGTTTGTATTCCTTAGTATTGGGAAAAGTAATTTAAAAATAGAAGTGACAGAGTAATCTAGATACTCTGTTGTTAGAAATGTGCATGTAATAATCATTCTTCATATAAACTTCTCCTAGCTACCCTGTTCAAATGCAACTTTTTCCATGCTTCTCTTCAGTGCAATACTATGAAATAAAATAACGTGACAGACGCAGCCCCCCATGAGGAAACAGAATTACTCTTCTGCATGTCTTTTAGATTGTGGTTATCTATCTCAGCTCTTTTTCCATGGAAAACACTTTCCTTCTCCTACCTTCCAGTGTTCACCTCTCAAGGGCGTGTACTAGAAATGAAGACCAAATTGTACAAATTGTTTAATAATGCAAATGAAAGCCTGTCAACAAAAAATTTTAACCATCTGCCAAGAGCGAATTTGGATAAAACAAAATATGTAGGGCAGTGCAGAAGACATCGTATTGATACAGCAAACAATGTAATTATTTTCTTAAGTGGCTGGCTCTCTTAGTCATTGTCAGGCCATTAGCTTAGCTATTATTCTTCTCATTCAAAACTATACAGTCATTTGAGTAAAAAATTTGTTTTGTACATCTTGCCTATTCTAGTATTATTCATACACTCAGGAAGAACAAACAAAGAAACAAAAAACCCAAAACTTTTCCTGGAAGTGTCTCATTGAAAACAGTTATCTTTCCATCTCTCACTTACCCCATCCCCTCTTCAAAGAAGGATTCATGTTCTACTTCGGTCGACACAAGCTTCAGCACTGACATTGGTGGAGCCAGGACTTCGACCCTATAAGGAAACCAGAGAAACATTAACTTCATAATTCTCAGAATAAGAGACAGACAAGAAAACAGACTAAAAGAATCTCAGCTTGCAACGTACATAGGTAACATACTAAGCAAAGGAAGATTACATGCATAGCACTTTACATACTAACCAAAAGATAGACAATCATAGGAAAATACTTGCAGGCATTGAAAAAGAAATAATAATAAAAGACATTACATTCAATTGAATAATTCTGCTTTACTCATCTAGGAAAAGACATAATATGTTCTTATTTTAGCCTGGGCTTTTCCTTGACATCTCAGTTTTTCTTAATACAAGGCTATTCTTCACAACTGCAAATGATACAGCAGATAGAAACAGTTCAAATTTTTAATATTTTATTCAACTCTCTATTTGATTCTCACTCTATACTGTGCTTTTGTGTTCTTCCTCACTATGCATCTGAAGATGAAAGTAAAAGAAGGTATCATCATTATTCTTTTCTGTGGTGCCCTCTGGAGTTGACAGAAGATCACCTTTGCTTGCTACAGAACAGATATTGCCTTATCTAGGGAAAATCCTAAAGTAAGTTCTCTGAGTGTTCCTAAAATAATTCAGAAACAAGCATAAGGAACAGCCTAATTGACATTTCATGTGCAGAATTAGTAAAGTGCTATAGACTCAATCCTGAAAAACCCCAACTGACAGAAAAGTAATACCTCTTATTCAATCTAGCAAAGAAATCTCATGAGATGCTTCAGCATTTTCCAAGGCTTTGAAAGATCTTGTTGATTTTCACTCACTGCTGTACTTAATGACAATTAAAATCACTAACTTGTCTCTTACCACAGAATCACAGAATCGTAGGGGTTGGAAGGGACCTCCAGAGATCATCAAATCCAAATCCCCTACCAAAGCAGGTTCCCTACACCAGGTCACACAGGTGGGCATCCACGCAGGTCTTGAATATCTCCAGAGAAAAAGACTTTGCAACCCCCCTGGATAGCCTGTTCCAGTGCTCCATCACCCTCACCATAAAGAAGTTCTTCAACACATTTGTGTGGAACTTCCTATGCTCCAGTTTCTGGCCGTTTCCCCTTGTCCTGTCTCCACAAACTGCTGAAAAGAGTCTGGCTTCACCACTTTGCCCTCCACACCTCACACCTGGATCAGGTCCCTCTCAGTCTTCTTTTCTCAAGGCTAAGCAGACCCAGTTCACTTAGCCTTTCTTCATAGGGAGATGCTCCAGGACTTTCACCATCTTTGTGGCCCTCTGCTGGACTCTATCCAAATAGAGACTGCTGTCTTTTTTGTACTGGGGAAGCTCAGAACTGGACACAGCACTCCAGATGAGGCCTTACCAGGGCAGAGTAGAGGGGGAGGATCACCTCCCTCGACCTGCTGGACATGCTCTTTTTAATGCACCCCAGAATGCCATTGGCCTTTTTGGCCACAAGAGCACACTGCTGGCTCATGGCCTACCTGTCATCCACCCAGGTCCCTCTCTGCAGAGCTCCTCTCCAGCAGGTCATCCCCCAACCTGTACATGCATGCATATACGTGCAACTATTCCTCCCTAGGTGCAAGACTCTATACTTGCTTTTGTTAAACTTCATCTGGTTTCTTACTGCCCAGCTCTTCAGCCTGTCTAGGTCTCGCTGAATGGCAGCACAGCCTTCAGGTGTGTCAGCCAATCCTCCCAACTTCGTGTCATCAGCAAACTCACTGAGGGTGGCCACTATACCCCCGTCAAGGTCACTGATTAAGATGTTGAACAAGACCAGATCCAGCACCGACCCCTGGGGAAATCCTCCAATGACTGATTCTTTGCAGTTGCCAAACTTTCTTCATCTGTTTGCAACATTTTCAGAGGACTCATCGAGGTAAATGCAATTGATTGTTTACATCACAGATAGGAAGACTTTTATAACTCCAGAAGATAAACAAATCCACTAAAGAAAAATTATAAATTAGCAATGGGAAATCTAGAAAGGAATGCATCAGTCCTTATCTATTTTCCATGCCTCTGAAAAAAATACTATGGATATGCAACCCTATCTTCCGCATCATTTTGTCAAGGCTAAATAATATGAATTTTTAAGGACATAAATCCAGATCCTCCCAGAACTCTAGACAAGCACAAGTCATACAATTCTCACAAGCAAGAAGTTTCCTCAAGCACTGCCAGGGCATGACTTGTTCTTCTAGCAGGCTCCACCACAGTTGTACCATTTTGCACAGGTCTCTTTCCAATGGCAAATATCTCAGTAGCTCATCAGTGTAACTGTACACACTTTCAGTCTTACTATGCTAGTTACAGCTAAGGAAAAGATTATTTCTCCATTCATTTTTTACTTTAAGAATGTGATATATTCATTTTAAATTCAAGGCACTTCAGGTGAACTAAAGTAGAATTGATGCCCAGAGTAGGTTAACACCTTCAATACAGTGTTTCAACATGAAAAAGATAATCAACAGAGCTACAAGATCTCTTCAGAAGAATAGCAGGTGTCTGCCTCAGAGTAAACCAGTTCTTTTGCTATGCTCTACTGACTGTATTGACGAGTTTTCCATTAATTATGACAGGAGCTTAGATACTAACTCACATTTATGCATCTACGCACAGAAACCTTCATCTGTCTCTTAACCTAGAGCTGAATCCCACACCCTGTTTCCATAGTGCAACAGTTGAGCATAACTTCAGTTGTGTCCTGCAGAAACTGAATCACTCTCTGGCATCCTCACATATACCACGTCCTCAAAGCACATTTCCCCTGTGCCTTTCCAGGAAATAGCTGGCACAGTGCCTGGGGGTGCATCAAACCCAAACTCTTGCTAAGCAAGTGTCACATCCAAGCCTTGGGGGCTTTAGGAGTACAGTGGCAGTTACTTCTAGTTGCAGTAGCATTGCACAAGGGTAAGGATGATTACATGCAGGCAATCTGGTTGCAAGCCAAATCTGGTCCCTCCTGCAAAGACTTGAGCAATCTCTAAGTCACCAAGCAGAAATTCAGTAGGCCCTCAAAATGATCTAATGCTCAGTAAACACGTTGCCACCTTCTTCACAATGACCTCAACACCTGAGCATTGTGAGAAGCCAGTTTTCTCCATAACACTCATGCTAGATGTTTCCAGAGTCACCTATCATCACTGTATCCAAGGCAGAAGATATTTCAGGACACCTTTTGAGATGATAATCCCTTTGGGCACTTACACTACCATTTGAAAGAACGGGACTATTCAACTGGGAAGCTGGTCAGAACTGCTAGGAGACCAGAACTTGGTCTGCGTGATAAATAGCCTCATGTTACTGGGGGAAAGAAAAGGTGACTAGGCGAAGTTTTAATGGACCTAAGCACCAATGTGTAACAGCTTAAGAAATTGATCATTCTTCATACCCCAAACCTTATAATGAGCAAAGGCCTGCTGTCATGGCCGTGATGTATCCTGCATGGAGCAATGAATCTGAAATCACCTGGTTCATATTTCATTGCTTTTGCTGCAATATACAGTCATCTAGCTTGCTCCGTCACACCACTCATCATACCCTCAAATAGGGTCCTTGTTGAACTTTCTTGGATTCAGCTGTTTCATTGCAGTAATATGACCTTATGAGATATCTAAAAAAAAAAATAAAATGTTTTCATACATATTTCTTAATTTCTGCTGTCAGTCTCCAAACAACAGTTTTTCTGTAATGTAATAAGAGCTATTTACTGGTACTGAAACCACAGGCTTACTGTAAGTTTTATAGCATCCAAAATGCAATGCAATTTTCCTCCTTTTTTTTTTTTTTTTTTTTTTTTTTTTTAGCCCATAACAATTTATTGCCATAATCACATCAGCACTGTCTCACTATTTTGTTTGTTTTGTATTTTTTTTTTTAATGTTGTTGAAAACCAGACTGTAGAATAGTTGCACATTGCTGTTTAAATTGTTGTTTAATAGATCAACAACAAGCATGTGGCTAAAAGTAACTTATGCCTGACTGGCATTTAATTCTCCTTTTCTTTCTTGCTCTCTCTCCTTTTTCCTTTCTAGCTCATGTTCCCCCGAGACACACATACACACACATTCTTATTGGCTCACATAAGGATACTAACCACCTAAGATCAAAATTTCAGCTCTGTATCTTGACTGCAGCAAGGGACAGATCCTTCCTTTTCGCCAACATTTTGTTTTAACTTGTGAAGTAAAGTTTGGGAAGAAAAACACACACAGAAAAGAAAAAGACCTAACCCCTTTACCCTGTCCCCAAGAAAGGTCAGACCTCAAAACCGAACTCTTTCAATTCCTAGTGATGCATGCTTGTTGTCTGCTCTTGTTATTCTCCCATTAGGACTAAACAAGACTAACTTTATTTACAGCACATGCCTGAAGCCTAATTCAAAGCACTTTAATATCCATTGATTCACTCCCACTGCCACTCTTAACCAGGCTTTGGCTCAAAGCTGTGCTGTGCTTCTCAAGCCAGTTGTGCACAAATCTTACCAATTCTGAACCCAAGCCTGTGCAGATTAGTTCACGCTCCAGAGCATAGTTCACACTCTGAAGATGTCACGGGGCACCCTGGCTCCTGCCAGGATCATGAAATCCTGATCTGGGCTTGTAATTTTTTGTGTGACATCAAGTGACATCATCAAACTGCCCACTTGCTGTAGGCTTTATTTTGCTCCCCATGCTGCTTGCTCCAGAGGGAAAGAGGATAAAGAGATCTCTTTATGCCACTCAAGTTACATACGGCATCCACATTAAAAGTCTCTGCATTAAGCAAGGAGTGACATGGCTGCTGGTCAAAGAAGCCTTCTGGCCTGTCACAAATGTCTGTCCTTTGAATATGATGCAGGTGACTGGTTGATGCTAATCAACTTCATCAACACAGAAGTTAGCACTAGTCCTAGAAGAGATTAGCAATTTAAGCAAAATAATCTGGGTATAGCACCCAACCAACATGACAGAGGGATTTACTTCAAATGACAGTCTGTATCTTTTACTTTGCTTTTAATTTACCCAGCCTTTCTGCTGAGCTAGTAAGTTTTGCTCATGTTGCACAAGAGCATCAGAGGACAGGAATGGATCATTATTTTGTTTTACACCGTGAAGGAGACATCTTTAGTACATTCATCAATCCAGTCGCAAGAAGATCCCAAAGCAAACTGGGATTTCCAAAAGAGAGTAGAGTGTCCCAAAGCAGAGTTACTGACAGAGAATGCCTTCAGTCAGCTGGTAACAAATTTTAGAATCTCTTTACTCCAGCCATTTATATCAGCTTCTTTGCTCCCTTCTTATCTTATTCCTCCTTCTACACTAAACCAACTGACTGCATAAGAAGGAAGAAGAAAATGTCCCAGGGAAGGTTAATAGGAGAGGGAAGGTATTCTGGCAGAAAAGAAAAAAAGTAATAGGAACTTTTAAATGAAATTCTAAATAACTACATTTATTGTCTGTAAAACATTCTTATAAATGTTTTAACAAATCTGCACAACATAATCAAGCAAACAAAGTTTAACTTAATTGTAATCAGTCATATTTTAGCAATTGATGTAGTTAGGGCACATACATGTAAGGGTAAATTTGCATTCACCATACTGAAATTTTCCAGAAATGTCTCTGGACTCTAAACTTGCTATATTCTGAATACATATGCTCACGGCAGGGACTGTCTGTTATAGTTTGTTTTTATCAGAAACGCTTCCAATTACCCTTCAGTTCTGCGTAGTAGAATGTGAAGTCCCTTTATGATCCTTGCTTTTTCCACCATCTAACATACCAGAGAGCATTCTGCATTCTCTTGAAAGCTATTGCCTTTCTTTAGCAGTCTACCTAAATTTATTAGAGGCTGGGATACTGATGACCTCTATTCTTATTCAACCACAATTAGTTAATTCCACAATCCCTCTCAGGGCTCTTTCACTAAGTTATTTGTCTTTATGTCACTCTATTATACACTCAGAATGAACTGTTGTCTCCTTGACTACACAGATCCCATTTGGAAGAACAGATCTATCAGACCTTTTATCATCAACATTATTTGACCTTGAGACATACAATTTGGCTATTAGGAAGAGGCCTTACAACATTGAACCTCATAACATGAGCAGAGTTCAGTTTTGAGTTGATTTTGCTCTAATCAGCTCTCTCTTTGCTCAGAGCATAAAACCAGATCTCAGAATTTGGCACCACAGTGCTTAAACAATAGAGACAAAGATTTTGTTACATCTATTGCTGCGGTTACATCATAATAGTTATAGTGGGCGTGGGGGGAAAAATAAAATAAAGCAAAATAAAAAGAAATCAAAATAGAAGCCTGTTCTTTATAATGTACACTTCTTATTTCATTCCTCTTCTTAAGCAAAGAAAGGAATCACTGTAATCCTGCTTTTCTCTGATTTTCAAGATGACAGGAATACTTTTTGTTGTTGTTGTTGTTTTGTTTGTTTGGTTGGTTTTTTGTTGTTGGTGGTGTTTTGTTTTGTTTTGTTTTCCTAAAGGACAGCACTTTTAATTTTTTCCTTATGATGAGTCAGCCTGATGGCTTTAGTTATTGTCTGGTGTTGGTGGCAAAGCCTAGCCACGTCCATAGAGCAGTTGGGGGCAGAAATACACTTCAAAGCCTCAGCTCTTTCCTGGACTGAATTAATATCAGAAGTTTTACCTTAGCCCACACATAGTGTGTCACTGTTTCAGCAGTAGGAAAAGAGAAGACTCTTGAAAATATTAAGTCGTCAAGAGTATTGGAGAGTGCACTGGACAGGACAGGATGGGCAGAGCTGCTGCCAACTCAGCCCTTCCTGCAAGGAAAGAACAGCAGGGAAAGCTGAAAGAGCAAACAGAGGGTGAAGATGAGTCTTTCCTTCCTGAATTGGATTGTCTTCCTCGAGGACTCAGTCTTCCAGTATGTGCAGGATTTAAGACCCTTTGACTGTAATAAGATTTTCTCCAAGACAAGAAAGTCAGGGAGCAGAGAAGTTGTCAAGGGGAAAGAGTGGAAATGATATTCAAGACAAGACACACAGATGTCATAGAGATGCACATAGCTTTAACATTACAGCTTACAGCAGTCAAACATGCATATTTGTTTCTACATGAGTCATTTTCAGTGGTTTGGTAATGCAAAGCTGCCGCAATGCACCAATTACTTGAGTATTAACTTCTACCACTCTGTAAGAGGCCATGCTTTTGCACTATTGCCTCAAAGTTTGCTGAAGACGGACAAGTCCAGGCAAGTCCTGGTCAAGGATTGAGAAATCCTTTGTCTGAGGGACACAGATGGACAAGGTCAGGGGTAACAAGAGAGAGATAAGCTGCAGATGAATGGCCGTGAAGTGGTCTTTTGTGTGGGTTTATCTGGAGGGAGATGGCCATCTCAGGGGTATTCACATGACTCTTACCCAAGCCCCCAGGAATGCCACATAGGCAGGATAAAAAGAGGGATCAACAACCATCAAGTTAGGTTTTCTGACATCAGATTCCTCACAACCTGACACCTGCATGCTGAAGAAGATGCCTGCATGCTGAAGAGCAAGACAGGTATCTGGCTTCAGATCCCTCCCTGCTGCGTGAGACCCTGCTCCATGAGACCCTGCTGCTTCTTCCACCACCTGCTCTGCGCTGACCATCTGGCTGCTTGTGGCCAGCCAATCTGCTGCTACTCTCCACTGCACTTTTGCCTTGGACCAATGGAACGACGTGTGCCAGGACGCTGCTGCATCCAGGTGGTGACTATCTCCACTTCAGGCAATTCTTGCTTTCTTCCTACCTTTCCTATCGCTCACTTTCCCCTCCCCATCACCTCACCCTCATTCTCAGTAGTCACCGCTCTCCCTTCCCCATCTTCTCAGTTGATTATTGTTTGTAATAAACTGGTTGGACCAACATTTGAACTGTTGTTTCTTAATCTCACACCGGGTATAATATATCAAAGAACCTTGCCTCCCTCCTATAAATTGGAGCAAGACACACTCCCAAAACTCTGACTAGTTCTTCAAGGCAAGAAACACATAGTTCTTCAAGGCAATTTCAAGGCAAGAAATACATATTTTAAATTCTGGATGTACTGTTATGTTATCATTTATAAAGCACATACCAAATAGCACAGCAGTTCATATTCTTAAAATGTGCACAAATAGAGCTTACAGACAACTGAGTCCACTACCTAGAAAGCGTAGGAATCTGATTTTCTGTGGAACAGAGGGGACGGCTCCCATTTCTTTATGGGTGAAAACATGGTAATGGAAAAGTCATCATTTTGTATTTATTGTACTGATGCTTTAGTGAATTTGCCATGTTTATTGGTTAGCTGACAAATAATTTTTAGTTCAGCCTTTCTGCTGAAGCAGTCATTGTTGCAAGCAGCAAGTACAAAACCACACTAGCCACCCGAAGCTGAAGTATCAAATATATACATCTGAATTAACCTTCATCCATCCGGAGCAGAGGCACAGGAGCCCAACAGCAGCTGATTCTGCCTAATGCTCCATTCCAGTGTTTGCAAGACCACTCATATCTCTCTCCAAAGTGGCCAGCAATTAAAGTAGGGGCATCCTCCAAACCTACTGACCGTAGTCTCACTGGCTGCTTGAAGGGCACCATTCAAGACACAACAGACTCTGCTGAGTACAAGGGCTTATGGCAGGAAGGATAGAAGTGGGTCCTTATAAAGTGGGTGCCTGTAACAAGAGGGCTGCTGAGAAACAGCATTTGGGTGTACTTTTATTCAGTTCCTGCAGCTGGTTCTGTGAAAGCCCCCACACTTGAAGGCTCTCAAACATTAAATCTGTAGCCAGTGTAAAGCTCAAGTGTACCTTTTAAAAGCACAACAGACAGTGTGAGAGGTCTGTAGTATCTTATGCACAAGTATGAGCTGCACCTCCAAAAACTATCAACACACAAACGTCTTGTACCATCCCTGCTAATTAAAGCACCTCAGTACCTTGTCATCCTTAACAAGAGAAAAAAAAACAAAAAACATTGATGTAATGCTCCCATGTGCCATCACTGGGTGGCAAAGACAAACACAGAGAGATTAAGGATAAAAGCCAAAGTCAGGGTGGGAAATTTCACCACATAAGAACATAACTTGGAAGGAACAAGTGATGATGCCTACTTCTGCAGGAAGCTCCTGGTTGTGGAGTATAAGAACATCACAACACCTCGCAGCATCCAGGAAGGAAGGAATAGGGCAGGAGTCTGGTCCTGCTCCATCCCACACCCTACCACCAGGTGCAGGTTTTTCCCTGCACTCAGGGGGCGGGAGGAAGGGGGAATTAACTCCTTTTGGAAGAGCCAGGCTTGTCCCACATGTTGGATTGGGAGCTATGGATTTTAATATACCCTTCTGGACTTTAATTCTGCCAAAAGTTAAGCTATTCAGCATCTCACTTTCAGACACTTAGGTAGTTTTTGGATCTATCTTTACAAGTTCTGCCAAAGATTGCATAGGATGGCTGCAATAGTCCAAGGTCTTGAACTCCTGGTCTCCTGCAGTCTATACTGAAGTGTTAATCGCTGTGCTGTGATCCTTCCTCTCCAACAGGTTCTTTTTAACAGATACAGTCACCAAAAGGCAGAGGGTCACGTCCCATTGTAAAAGACAGAACCAGTCATATATCCCAAATTTAACACAGAGCAAACACTGACATTAGCCTGCCAGCAAGCTTGCGACAAAGAATTATTCACAAAATGGCAATCAGCCCAAAGTGGCAAATGCCTTTGAAAACAGAAGCTGTAATTACATAAAGCTTTGGTTTGGGATAACTGGCTAAGCACTGTTTTCTTCTCAGAGAGAGGTACTTTCCAGCAGCAGAATTTGACCTGAACAACAACTACAGAACACCGCAGAGCACTGAGAAGTTGTGGCTTCTCCCCTCCTCTTCCTGCTCTTACCTTTCCAGTTCAGCCCTTGCCCTGCGCCTCTAAGCCAGACAGTGGGGCACGTCTGTATGGCTCCATACATACATTGCCATCCTGTGGTCGGATTCTGCCAGCACAAGCAGTTGCAAGAAGGCTGCAAAAGGACGTCCGGCGAACTGAGTGCTGCTTTTTCACGACACAGACAAAATAGGGCTTTATAAAGGCTGTGGGCTCAAGCTAGAGGATGCAAATCCAACCATGTTTTTGAAGCTTTGCAGCTCACGGGCTGTTAGATTAGTGATCCAGCCGAGTGCTGAAAAATATTTGTATAGTATTGAGATGCAGGTAAGGAAAGAAAAAACCTGAAGAGGAGAAGAGAACATCAGGCTTTGAAATCTTCAGGAAAAACAGAAATGGCCACCACTGACTTGAGCCCAACACAGGGCAACAAGGAGCAACAAATGACCAGGGAAGTGTAAGCACAAAGGAAAAGCCTCGACATGATAGATGATCCAAAGACCTCTGGAAAACCTGACCCCCCTACCAGGAGGCAGTTGGAAGGAGGTCATGACATGATGAGGGTGAGTGATAGGAGAAAGAAAGCAGAGGCTGGGCAGGAGCCTGAGGGCTGCTGGCACGTTTCAGAAAGTTGCCCTGGGTGTTACATCCAGCCCTCTGTGGTGGCAGAGAGGGATGTGCCAATCTAGCAAGGCGGTGTTTTGGCTGCCTATCTCTTTGGGCCTCACAGACGGGGCAATATTCCCTCTGCAACTGCTTAGGAAGGCAAAAGGAAAATGTTGATTAGCACGTAGAAGAGGAAGTGGCTTATTTTGCCTGATTATAATCATGGGAACTTTGTTCCCTCTGCTCCAGTAACCACATTGGTAGCAATAACTGGAAAGTTAAGTAACTGGTAAAGAAACCACTGAATCAAATGTAATCTCAAACTGCTTGCATAATTTTCCTTGAATGGACAAAGAACATTCACTTTCCTTCTACACTGGGCTCTCCCTTTCCCCCATCGCCCCCCAGAAAACAAAACAACAACAACAACAAACAAAAAAAGCCATTTTTCATCTTCTTATTGGGTCACAATCTGCCTCTTTTTCCATGGAGGACTGTCAGAAGGTTGCACAGGTCTGCACAAGAGTGCTTGAGAGCTCAGGCTGGGCTGGCGATGTTCAGTGTCTGTCAGCCTGATGCCATTATGGTAGGCTGAACTAGTGAGTTATGTCTTGAGAGCCTTTTCCAGGCATAGGCTTTTGTGTGTGTGTGTGTGTTAAAGCAAAAATTTACAGTGTCTTAGACATTAATTTTCATTCGGGGTCACAAGAACCATAAGTAATAATGAAATGTTGTTTTCATAATTGCTGTGATTGTATTATTAAGTTCTGGAAAGCCAAAGTGAGATTTTCCTTAGTTTTGTTTAATTAGCATCTTAAGTGAATGTACTTCTCAATTAATAGGTACTCGTCTCAGCATAGGATGGAAATCCTTCAACATGGGCAGCTAGAGCTTTGCCAGGCCAGGCTTGCATGCCAGTGCAGAGCAGCCAAAGGATCTCATACTTTCTATTTCATGATGTTGGTGCATTTTGGCTGTGCTGCCTTCCTCCTCTATCATGTTCCACACCCCCAGGGTGACACATGCTCTCTATAGTGCCCTGACTGTGGGTCTTTTCTGGGATACAGGGGACATCCAGTAAGGGCATTACCACATATTCTGAGATCTTTTTGTTTTTCATATTATTCATTGGAAATTAGGTTCAGATATTTGCTGGAAATCAGGCCCCCATGATGTGAAACAAAAACGAAAGCCAGGAGAATGGCCAAATTTCCCTGGATTTCCCCTTCACAGTAGACCATTGCTGCTATCCTGCAAGTATGCAAAGATTTCTTCTCCCCTGTAGTCTTCAAAGTCAGCACAAGAAGAAAAAGGCAGCAATTTGGCAGCTTTAAATTTTCAAGCCCTGTCTTGCATAGTGGAGACTACCAGTGTTTATTAGAAGACCATGTGGGAAAGTGATTTTGTTTGGAAGATGCAGATAGAAAAGAATAATTAAAAAGTAACAGAAGATTGGTCTATTTAGTGCTGAAACAGACACCCTTGGCTTAGGAGCACCAAATAAAATCAGCCTTAAAAATATCCACATAATCCTCCCATCTTCTCTTTCTCTTTAGATAAGAGCAGGGCAGAATATTCCAGGGATTTAAGGCATCATTTGTTTACATGGTCATATTTTAATCATTTCCAAGAAGCTAAGGTTACACAACCCCAGCGTTCAAGCGGTCCCCTACCTTGCTGTTTATAAGAAGTGGGGCCTGACATTCATAACGTTCCCAGGTTGCTCCAAGGGGACAGGAGGAGACACCAGGGGAGGGAGGCAGGAGGAGGAGGGAGGTGAGGAGAGAAAGGTCAGCTCGCTTTTTAAGCGGCTCTGAGCTTGCTGGAAGCTTTCAGCTTGTGGGTGGTAGGTGTATCGACTGACACAGGGAAGTGTAAGCGTGAAGCTGGCCACCCAAGACCTCGAGGTCACTGCTGACACTCCAGATCTCTGCACTGGGGAAGGCACCTGCTCCCTTGCCAAAACAAACCATCTCCCGCTACGGGCATACTTGAAAAGACCTACTTATGTCAGCCCAGGGGAAGAGGGAAGGGGAAGGGGGAAGGGGGGAGGAATTAGAGGGATGTGGGGGCTTTTGGTTTTACTTAAACAGTCTCAAATAACCAGTTTACAATGCAGCGATGTTCTTCAGAATTTATTAAAGGGGGAAAAAAAAAGAAGCCGAGGAGTCTCGACTCCAGATCTGGTGAGCATTAATATGCATCGTGCTAGAATTTCATGAGGCAAGCGAGTTTCATAGCCCTTGCTCTGGTGGTCCTCTGCTGACAGGATCTCAAGCCGCTATTTGTTATCTTTAGGCTTGATAAGTACATCTGGTTTTGATTCAGGTGGCCGCGAGCTTGTCTCAGAGTTGAAAAGGGTGCTTTGCTCAAATTGAATTTTCTCACAAATTTCAAACCGGGATGAGAACCAGAAGAAGCTGGGCCCTGTCACACAAAACTCCCGTTTTGCTTGCTCGGCCCTTGGGCTCGTAAAAACCTGGCACAAATCAGTTTCACCTGTTTGGCTAAGTGAGTACATGCGAAAAGTAATAAAGCTATTAGTGCAGTCAGATATTTCTCCGCATGTGTTCTGATGTAAAAAAAAAAAAAAAAAGGAAAAGAAAGAAAGAGGGGAGGTGAACTCTTCTCAACCCTGCCTGTCACATATCATCCCGTGTCCCTGTAAATCAGTTGCAGAGAGGCTGCAACTGGTTCTCCGTGTCTTTATGCTGGGCATCGTGGGCTGGCAAGGAGACCTGGTTGCAATATGCTGCCAGAATGCATCTCTCTCCCCAGAAAGGTGATTTAAGTTTCTGCCTGAGGTGAAGAGGAGAAGAAAGATGTGGACACCTTCCTGTGTGACCTGCTGTAGGGAACCTGCTGTAGCAGGGGGTTGGACCCAATGAGCTCCAGAGATCCCTTCAAACTACACAAATTCTGTGATTCTGTGACTTTTCATTTGTCAGTCACCATCTCGTTCTTACAGGCTGTCTTTGTACAAGCACCAGACTTAAACCATAGTTAGGAAGGAAACGCCTTCCAGGCTCTCTATGGAGAGCTGCTGTGGATTCCTTTGTCCTCCTGACACCATCTACAGCCAGGCAGAACAGGGTGACTTGCTCCTGGGATTCTGCTTGTTTGAAACAACACACTTTTCTGACACTATTTCCTGGAGCAGTGTATCATTATGTCCTCACAGCCCCATGTTTCATGGCTTATGAGAAAGACTCATGGGGAAGCTCAGAGATGAAAGAATTTAAGAGATTTCTGGCCCCAAGAGAAGGCCAGTGACATCTCCCACTCTGGCAATACATATTACTACTCATAAATCCATGGCGCTGCAGCAGTGGTTTCTGCTCATGCAAGATCCTCCATCAAACACTGGAAATCTTCTGGATGGGAGATTCCATAGCAGTGCACTCTGCAGATTTTCATCCAGTCATTCATCCGTGCTCTTCTTGAGGAATCTTCAGGATGAAACACTGGACATTTTTGTTTGATATACCATGTGTTTTTCACATCCCATTTTCCCATTTCATTATGCTTCACTCTGTTGAGCATTTTTACTTGCAGTGTCTTCTTATGTCTCCTTTTATAAGATTCATCTGCCATGGAGATTAAGAAATTGCATTTGTGATATATATTTGTCATGCCATCTGAATGTAGATAGGCTCACCTTAACAGAATGAAGAAAACAAATCTTTTCAAATACAATAATAATCCTCACAAAGATACTGCAAAATTATGTCAAAGCAACTCTGTAACCTAGATCCGACTGAAGGAATAAAAAGAATGATACTGTTGGCATTTTTCATAAGTATTTCTACATATTTTCCAAAACTAAATTGCTATAAAAATATGAACCATCTGTATAGCTACTTGCAAAACAGGGTATCACTCTGGAGGAAAAAAAGTTACCAAGTTTCCATTAGGATGTTTTAGATGTTAACATATTAAAAAGAATTGATCAGCCATGCCAGTTCCCTCTCCTAAACGTATAGAGAAGGAAAATGCTACTTTCTTATATGAGAGGTGGAGAATGTGCAGTAAGCCATGTGCTGCTCATCTGCACCAATATTTAATGGTCAATATCTAATACACGTAGTTCATGTACTCTTTAGGGCTTGCAAGGAAGGTACCCTGTTTCTGTGCTTTCTGCATATCCAAGGTCAGAGAGGAATTTGGCTTTTTAGTTGTCTCAGTTTAAAGTGCTGTTTAATGAAAATATCATCCCTTGCTCCTGCAGGTGTTCCATGGAGTGAGTGTTTCTGCATAGCATGTAAAACAGTCTAATGACCGTAATGGCAAAACTGAGCTCTGAGCAAGAAGAGATTTGAAGGACGCCGAGAGAACCACCTGCTGTAAATCAAAGAGCCAGAACTAGACTATTTCTGCCCATCAAAACTCATCCTGTCTGGAAACAGTCAATGGAAGTGCCACATTCTTAGGTAGGTGAATGGAGGAAAAAAAACACAGAGTATTTGGATAGCTTTCTCAGCTAGTTCCATGCCCTTGGTTCTTCAACAAGTGCTTGAACATCTGAGGGACCACTTCCTCAGCATAAAGCTCTGTTCACCATAATGAGAAGAGACATAAGAACAAAGTTTGTGACTGGGTGATATAAAATTTATCACTGATTTCTGCACTTGCTGCCCTGAATATCTCTACCCTACTGCTCCTCAAGCTGCTGAACCCACTTTCCCAAACTCTAAACAATGTAACTTATCTACCATCCAGTTCTGATGTAATGTCTTGCCTTTGCACCCAAACTGCAGAAATTCTTCTCATTCTTGCATCATTTCTCCAGGCTCCAAATCACAGCAAAGAATGGGTACAATTGAAAAAGAAAACACGCTTAATTTCTACTAGTGGGATGCTTCCTTCTACCCACACTGGCCTTATTTAGGAGGCCGTGAGAGTACAGGGCCCTCTCTATGCCATGCAAACCGTGTGGCCCTTTGTAAATGGACACAACACATGGGCTGCAAAACAAAAGTAACTAGAGTTCACTTTCAAATTAATATCTGCTGTGTTTCACGACTCCTACATGTGATTTTTAGAGAAGGGTCAAAGGGAAGGCCATAGAGCTCATGGAGTTTTGTCTTGTAAGTCACAGGCACAAGACCTCCTCAGCTGAAGAGCAGAAGAATCATCAGAGCATCATTCACTATGAGCAGGTAGAGAAGATGAAGAAAGAGCAAAGCCCTGGAAAGAAGACAATGGCCCTGTCCCCCACAGCAGCAGAGCAGTATGGAGTGGCCCTCTTTGTCTTTGTAATGAGGCTGACACAACACCATCAACCGTGGTTGGTTGTCTGGCCTTTCTCTGAACCCATCCCAAGACTCACACACACTTCAAAACAATTTCTCCTAACTTATTTCCATTCTCTGTGCAGTAAAATAAAAAGATAAAATTCACTTAAAACCCCAAATCTCAGTACTTCTTTGTTTTTTCAGTAGCCTACTTTACAATGATGTATGCTTTCCCTCTTTTAACTTTCTCATCTTTCTTTCCACCAAACATTTTCCAACAGCCACAGTCTAACAATAAAAGCAAAATATTTAAAGTGCCAAGAAAGAAAGATTGGACTTAAACTGGTTGTAATAGATCACAGCCACAGAAAATGCACAGAAGCTGCAAGAATGCCAAAACTTCAGAAGAAGCATATTTAACAACTGTAGGAGTTAAGCAAAACAGGTTGGAATGAATTTTTTCCAAGAGATATTGCTTCTAGGTTTTCTCTCTGCAAAATCTTGTGCTGTTTGACTTTGGCTCTTTATATATTACAGGATTCTTATCTGAAATTCAGTTCATTCGTAACTACGAATGCAATATTTTTAGTTTAATGAAATTGAAAACAGGTAAGAGGAAAAATCTCTTTGAATTTCATGTGATACAAAGATGTCAGAAATGGCAGGATACAGGATAAGAGTAGAAAAAAGGCAAACACAGTCATATATACCATTGAGAGGTACATGTACTGAGTAGTATACTGTTGACTACTAATAGTTTTAATTCCAGGAAGTCCTTGGAAAATTTATTTCCTTTTTTTTTCCCCAAAAAAATATACAGCAGGTTTGTTGTTTTTTTTCCCTCATATTTGAAAGGGAACTTTAAAGCTAAATACAAGCATAATTACATCTTGAAGTAAGATTTCAGTTCTAGTGAGTTATAAGGATGCACAGTAAATCACGAATGCTTTCGGGAAGAAATCATCCATTTGTAAAATACCAGATAACCAGACATTTAGAATGACATTAATCTCTGTTTGTCCTGTATCTCCTTCTGTAGCAAAAGGGCAGTGGCTAATTTAATATTTCTGGGTTAGAATACAGGCAAGTTCTAAAATTTTGTTAACAGCAAATAATCTATTGAGTACTTAATTACTACAAATTTTATATTCTTGAAAGAAAAGGTAAAAAAACAACAACAGAATTTCAGAAAGTAGTTTGTTTTTTTAAGTATGGGTATTTTTGGTACAGTCCTGTGGTCAGGAATTTCAGGATCCATCTTTAAGTTTACTTCATTTTCCATGTCCCTTTTCTCAGCCCACAGAGAACCCATACAGAGATTAATGTGATTCAGCGTGGATTTTGTTTGCTGATTACATTGAAAATATCATCCTATCAATTCTGGAGACCTTTGTTATATAGCCTTTGCCTGAAAAACAGCTGATCCTCATGAATGTTTGATCTTCTCTACAGCTTGAGTAAGCTGTGCCAGAGACATAACTGAACAGCAACTTTAGTCTCCCTGTTATGTGTGTATACATGCAGAAAGAATATTTTTTGCCGTAGAGCTCTGTGAAACAATTCTGTAGACTAGCCAAGAATTGGTTGGCTGTATGAATAAATCAAATTGCACTATGTTAAGCTGAGGTACTGAGCTATTTCTGTTTTACAGGAAAGGAGAGATCCTCATTACAACTAATTAAGATGTGCAGATGGGAGTGGAATTAAAGAATCCCAAACACACCTACAGGTTTTGAGGAATGACATGGGAAAATGGGCAGCAGGTTCATGAAATTTGTTCACTTGATAACTCTTACCTACACTTCAGTCGTATTTCTTCTGGGTGCTTTTACTTGTTTTCTTACCCATTTCTTCGCACACCCCCTCTTCTACCAGTGCTGAAGTTTCCCATGAAAGGAACCAATATTATAGGCTTTCTCTTTGAGCGTTCCCAGCTTACCAAGAGTTACTACTGGATATTTGGTAAGAGATATTTTTCCACTTGCAGGGATATGAACCCAGCAGAAAAGCTGTCAAGAAATATGTAGGTATTTACACCTTAAGCCACACCTGGAAGTTTCATTAGTTAGCTCTGTATCTCTGATTTGTGAAGGGCTGGCAGAGCTCCTGCAGCAGAGGAGAAAAGAATCCCTATATATTCCCTGTCCCATATGCAGAGATAGCTGATGTTCCTGTGAGCAAGTCACTGTAATGCTGCAATTTCTGGTCAAAATACTACAAAAATTATGCATAGGTAGACCTATAATCAAGGTACCTAATTTGAAGCACTAAAAAGCCCTTAAGCTTAGTGGAAGTTGTGGCCTGAGTATGCTTACAGACATGGCATTTGCAGAGTTAAGGTTGCGAATATGGATATTAAGAAGGTTTGGAAGATTTTAACTCCAAACCAGTTTCAACCAGATACCCACAGACCAAGTTTTCCTCCAGAGGTGTACAAGGACCTGATTATCATTTTGAGGCAGCCGGAAGAGAAGTGGTGGAACAGCATAACTTGCGCATTATAAACTTGTCTGGGTATTTTTTGGCGTTATTGTTAAATTAAAATTATATTAAAATGAAACACTTCACTATTTAGTTTTCTGTCTGCCTGGCAGGTTTTGCTACATAAATCTAGTTGGAGAAAATTGGCCCATTTGACTTGGACATTGGATATGGCATTTCTGCACCATCAAGAAAATGGCTGCACATTTTTTTAATTGTTTCCCTCACATATAATTTTTAAGCAGTCTTATAAAAATGTTTTCCTTGTTTCACTCCCTGCTGAATTAAGAATGCACATGAATAGTTGCCAGTTGGCCTATGCAATAGTCATTCCCGCAGACGGCAATGAGAAAGTATGAAGTGTTTTTTGGAAGAACTACCTTTCTTTGCAGAACGTACTAGACTGTGTAGCTTGAAAGAGATGCCTTTTATTCCCTGCAGACCACTTCCTTCAGCTCAAGAAGAAAGAAGAATTTTCTTACTGGTGAACACACAGAATAAATGTAAGGAGTCTTCTACGTACTGTGGTCTCTTCAAGTAAACAAACATTTGCTATTTTGTTGTAATTTAAGTGACATATACTCTCCAAAGATATTGACTGCATGTTAAGATGGACATCTGTTGTCGCTGAAGGTATGTATAGTATTTAATTATCTTCCCATTGCCTCCAAACTCTGCCTTTCAAACAAACATGCACATACACATACCCACTGACGCATACAGCTATGGTTCATAAAGACCATTTTGGGGGGGGGAGTTAGGAAGGGGACACTCACCCTGGAAAGCCACAGTTTCCTGGAAAATGATATCATACCAAAACACAAAATGACATTTAAATGTATGGAAAGTAAGAACAAAGACCAAATTATTTTGTACTTCTAGCCTGTCAGACAAAAGCAGTGTGAAAAGGTGAAAGTGCTGCTTTTATTCAATCTCATTTCCTTTTATTAAAAATAAAAGCCAATCAGTTTAAAAAAAAAATAAAAAAATGAAAGAAAGAAAAGGGGAATAAAAAGGTGAGGGTACTCAGATGGGAAAAAACAAAGGGCGAGCACAAGGGAGAGCAGGCAGGATGCATATACGGTGTGACTGAAACATCGGACCAGGCTGCAGGAGCTCCCTGCCCTGCTCCTGCGACCTCTGTCTGGGCGCATGGGGGCTGCCCAGGGCCCCCGGCACTGAACAATTGCTCGCTTGTTGCAGAGACCGACCGCCCAGCTGGAACAACACTCTCTGCTCCCAGGCTGGCTTGGGGAGCTCCTCCACTGGGCAACTCTGGGCAAATGTACAGGAAGTGTGAATAATTGAAGGTTTTAGCATTAAAACAAAACAAAACAAAACAAAAACAAATAAAACAAAAACAAAACAAAAAAAGAACACCCTCACAACTAATTTTCCACTCTGGCACTTGCTTGATGTTTCTATCTCTTGTGCAACACTGAAAGAAATCCACACCTTCAGACTAAAGCCTGAGCCTGACTGCAGCAGAAGAGGGGGGACCTCTAGTCAGGGTTGGATATGCTGAACTTTAAGGGTCCCTTCCAACACAAATGATTTGATGATTCTATGATAATTGATTTTAAGCAGTCCTCATCACAGAGGAATTTCTGTCTGCTCTACCTAGCTAGTGAAGATGATTTATTTAGGAGCACAGCTGCAATGCTCACCAGGTGTATGTGTCTATCCCAGTGGTGACCACAGTCCTGGGACATCACCCTGAGCAAATCCCCAGTGCTCCCAGCCACTACCAAGCAGATACCAACTGTTTAGGCCTTCTTCCGTTGGTCTCCACACAGCAGTTGCAAGACCACCTAGAGAAATGTCAGGGTAATCTCAAAAGGACACCCTTTCAAATGGTCTTTTCTCCATTCTGTTTTCAAGGGTTTGGTTTCTTTCACTGTGCTCTGGACTGTGTCATCTGGCAAGGGCTGGCTCTATCTAGATCTAATTGTTTTCTCAATTAAGCCTAGAGAGAGAGAGATTTTCCCTCTTGGATTACCAAGCTCATTTTAAGAAGGTAATTTAGTGGCTTAATTTAGTGACATTAAAATTAAATTTTAACTTCATTTTTTCTCCCTGTGCTGCAGCGTGTAATGAATAAGCTGCCTCTTGGGAGGGGTAAATTTCTCTCTTGTTTTTCCTTAATGGAGAAGACACTGAGGAGGAAGGAAGTAAGAGGTGAACTGAAAAAAAAATTAATCCTTTCACATTTGGACCCTAATTCAGAGAATTAAAAAAAAAGCCAAAACAACACAGGTTAATCCTAACACCCTGACATGTAATCATAAGTAAGATTTTGAATAGAACAAGTTGTGAGGAATAAAACAGTGAAGGTATCTTTAGGCAGTTTTGTAAATGCAGCACCACACAGTCCCATTTACGTTGGGTAGACATGGGCAGAAGCAGCTCATTCTCCTCTTTCCTGATGGCACCTACAATGGGTTAGACTGAGAGTCAGACCTGTTGGCCTCCTATTGCAGAACACTGGTTAGCTGAATCTGACTATTAGGGAGGTCCTCTCTCCTGTTTCTCCTACATTTGAACCACCTTTACATCATCCTCAAAGTCCCCACCAGCGTAGACATCCCATGGGTAACTAGTTATCCTTGTATCAGTTCTGCTCATCCAGACATGCCTGGCCTTTCGTTGTTGCAAGTTGGTAATTCCACTGGGATCTGCACAGCTGGAAGCGTCCAGTCTGCAAAAGCTCCTAAGCACCCAAATCTTGTTCTGATGACTGCTGTGATGGATGGTTTTTAATATTACTGAAAAACAGGGTGAGCGTGCAGGGGCCATGCATCAGGAGGAGCGAGGAAAGAGAGCAGAGCACTCCAACCACTGCTTCGTCATTGAGGAACAGGATTTTGAAGGGATTTATCCTGTTACAAGTCACTTTTCTGGATCCTCTTCAGGTCCCCTATGTTTTTGCTTTGCTCAGATCAAGTCCCTTCAGCTGAGGTCAACGCAAACTTTGTCTCACAAGGATGTAAGGAGCACTGAATAAGGCCTTTTGTTCCTGTGTTCAGCTTTACTCTTAAAAACATACAATTACACACATGAAAACACAGCTTTGTAAAAAGACAGAGAAGGATCAATGTAGTAAAGAATCTGATGGAGAATGTCAATTACATTAAGAATTACATTAGGAGTAGAAATACAGAATCACACAGAATCACAGAATGACCCGGGTTGGAAGGGACCTCAAGGATCATGTAGTTCCAACCCCCCTGCCTAGCAGGGCCACCAAACATACGCCTTTACTAGATCAGGTTGCCCAGAGCCCTGTCCAACCTGGTCTTGAACACCTCCAAGGACGGGGCATCCACAACCTCCCTGGGCAGCCTGTTCCAGGACCTAACCACTCTCCTAGTAAAGAACTTCCCCCTAACATCCAACCTAAATCTTCCCTCTTTTAACTTAAAACCATTTCCCCTAGTCCTGCTATTATCAGCCCTTTCGAAGAGTTTGCTCCCCTCCTGGGAGTAAGTTCCCTTCAGGTATTGAAAGGCTGCAATGAGGTCACCCCGCAACCTTCTCTTCTCCAGGCTGAACAAACCCAACACAGTGATAAGTTTCTATTTGTGCTGCTATCAAAGGAACGGGAAGCACCCAAGTGGCAACCATATTGTAAAGCATCCACACTTACACTGCTCTTCAGATTTGTCATCTTGAAAATGTGCGCTTGTTGGGCTATGGTGATTTTTTTTGCAATTCATTTCACAACATGTAGGTGATGAACTTTCTTTCCACACGCTTTTAAAGCACTACAACAACTGATCTCTTCTGCCTTACAGAACTACCAGCAATTTTGTCTTCCTCGCAAAATTTGCCTTTTAAACACATGACCTAGCACTCACCCACTCATTTCTCTTTCCCCTTCATACAAATGTTGCTTCCACACCTCGTCCTGATCCCTCACTCACGCCTCACACATTGATGCAAAGGAGAAATAACATACACAGCAAAAGAGGCTTTTTCCCAGTGTCAAGATTAAAAAGCATTTTGAAAATCCCTAATAAGGAAGAAAATTCACTCTTACTGATTTCATCTTTTAAATATCCTAGCATTTTGGAAACAAATGTACGATTTCTTTTTGTTTGGTTGTTTGTTTTCTTTTTTCTTCTTTTTCTTCTTACTTTTTAACACAAACTTCATTTCGCATTTGAGTACTAATTAAATTATGGGTGACTTCGCAATCCAAAAAGGGAAATAATTAGCAATTAAACCTCCCAGTAGATAATCAATTTCTCTGACTAAGAAAAAAACGATTGCCTCCAGAAGCCTGTAAGTGCCTTGCTTTTTATAATTCTGTTTTCCAGTCTTGCCAGAGGGCCAGCTGTGCTTTGTTGCTGGGCATGCTTCTAGAAGTGACCCCCACACACACCAAAGTGGGACTGAAAGCCTGACACAGACTTCAGCCTTCACTGTGCAGGCTGAGCCCCACTTATGTGGAGTGCCGTGCAGAATATTGCCAGCAGAAATCCTCCTCTGCGGTAACTCCTCAAAGCAGTCCCAGAGATGACTCCTCTCTGTCAGTGCGGTGGGAGAGCCGGCAGTAGCTGATTCAAAGGCCTCTGAAACGCTTTTCAAATATTTTTACAAGAAATTGAGAGATTCAGCCTTGAGAATTCGCTGTGCCTTGCAAAGGGCTCATAAATAAACAGCTTTTGGGATAACGTTTCACACTTCAGCTAGCTGAGGAACAGACAGTATGTTACTCCAAAGATTTCTAGGGAAAAGAGTTCCTCACAGAGCCTCGTAAAACACAGAAGTGCTTTCTGTCAGCTTCACTGCCACACGGCCGCCTTTCCTCCAGTGTGCATTAATCACCTGTATTCTCCTGTCTCCCAGTCAGCTCTGATTTTACTGCCGAGTTTTGACCGACTCTGCAATCAACTCAACTGTTTCTCACCACTCCTCTTCTGTGGTGCCGTTTTTATTCTTCATTTGGGCTCTTGTTGTTTTTCTGAGTTATGTTTTTTAAAATGCTTCCTGTTTCTTTACATTTTGAATTCACAGCTCCAGCAGTACAGCAGAATATACCCATTAGTCAGACATCACACAAACATCTGTTCCCACAGGAACAAGAATATACTGACCATCCTCATTTGCTAATGGCTTGAGCAGCACTTACAGGGAGTGCTGCCGAAAGTGCCTGCTACAGAAAGACTGCCAAAATGCTGCTTCAGTTTTAATTTTCTCTGAGCTGTTTGGTCTGTATTGTTACAACAGGAAAAAAGTTTGTGCCTCCATGCTGGTATATAATTTAAGCAACCTCTGTGCTGCATGTGACGATCCATTTTGGAACACCGTGGAACTCTGCTCCACAGTGCTCTGAGCAACAGCTTCGGAGTTACCGCTGTTGACTTTATCAGATGCTCTATCAGGCTTAGGTTATCAGCACTGCACTTTTCTTTGCCACATGCTGTTGCTTTCAGTGGGCTCACACAACAGCTTCTCAGCTCTTAATTCAGATAACTGCATAAAGCACAGAAGTGCACTGTAAACACCAACATGCTGCCCTTCTCCCCAAAGGAGTGAATTAACAAAGCAAATGTTATGTCTCTAAGTGAAAATGTTCAGCAAACCAAAGTCACAACATTTAGTACCTTCTCTTCTGTTGCTTCCAGTTTTAGCTTACCAAACTGAAATCCATTCACACCTTGTTGCCCCATTCCTCTGCCTATGGCATAGGGTGGTAACTGCATATTGCAAACTGCTGCTCGCTTCTTTACATTAAAACACAAATTCTTGACTCCTAACTATGTTAATGCAAGCGCTGCAGTTCTTGTTAGGGTGCAGTCCTAATACTGGCCATCTGTTTTATTCTCCTGGTTGTTGGTAAAAACACACTATTTTTTCCACTATTTTCTTTTTGTCCCGTCATTAATATTTTTCTTCCCAAACAAGATAAAATAAGATTTCACTGTGAACCAAGTATTTTAAGAAGGGCAGTTCATTTCCTGCAGTGTTTTTGCCAGTTAACATTTAACTTCTGTTAAAATCTAAGCAGTTTTATTTTCAGGACAAAAATAAAATTAAAATTAAAACAAACAAACAAACAAACTTTTGTTGTTTTACTTTGAGAATGTTTAATTTGTCAGGGCCCTTTTCCCCAATCAGAATTATTCACCAAAAGCAGAAAGCAGACCAAGCACCAACAGTCTGCAGAGTTAGCCAAGAGTACTGCTCCAGTATGGCTAAACTCATCTGAAGGGCTTTTTCCACTGTCTTCCACTCCAATAATATTTGATGCAGGTGAATTAAGAGAAAGATATTTGATAGGGAAAAAAAACAAAACAAAGTAAAATGTATCAATAAGAACTGTGAAGCTGGTGGAGTTTCATACAGACAAAGCTTCACAGGGATGACTCAAGGACAGTTCAGTTTGAAAGAGAAATAGGTCTTCTTTGTGATTTGTTGGCTTGCCCAAGATGCATCTGAACACTGTTTTACGGCAAAGATATGGCTGCTTACAGACATGAACCTACATGAAAATGCTAAAAACCCATCCTGAAGCTAGTTTTCTCTGCTAAAGTGCGCCTGGGATGCTGAGAGAGGAGAGGGCAAACAGAGTGGGGTGGCTGGGTCCTGCTGTCTTGTCACCCACCATGGTGTGAAGGACTGCTGGTGGCCTCTCTGCCTGGCTGACCTCCCCCTGACTTGGGGCAGGGAGAAACAGAAAGATTTTGTGCTCTGGCGGAGCTGCGCCTTCCCGTGACCCAGGCAAAACCCTCCAGCCCTTTCCCACAACGCCGCACCGAAGCCTCGCTGCAGCTCTCCGTTTATTTTTTCAGGTGAGTAAAGGCTGTATCAAGTGCTGGTTTCTCAGTTGCTTTTAATTAGGCTTCTGGAAGCCGCTCTTTCATCTCGGGCGAAGCCTGCGTCACTTCGCTCTAGCTATTTTCGGTCCTAAAGCCGCGGGTTCACTTTCATGAGGCTAATTGAAGGCACACGGGAAAGCAGAAAATGGCTAATCCCAATGATTTGAGATATTTTACGGTTCGGGTGAAACCGCACATTTTTTAGCTGAAGAGAACCACTTTCTAAATTTTAACCACACAACCACTTCCCTTGTGAGGGGCCCATGGGAGAAAGAGGCTGCAGTGACATGAGACATGATAGGGCCCCATGCTCGGTACTGGAAAAGTCAAATAAAAGGCATAATATAAGGCATGATAAAAGGCATTTCACCAGCTCTCACAATTACAGTCACCAGTATCAAACCTTACAGACAGCCATCCTTAACAAGTTATCATCTCTGCATTCCTAAATACTCAAGTAATTGTAAGAACAGTCTTCATGGTATCATAGAATCATTAAGGTTGGAAAAGATCACTAAAGATTGTGAAGTCCAACTGCCAACCCATCCCCACCATGCCCACCAACACACATCCCTCAGTGCCACATCTAAACATTTCTTGAACACCTCCAGGGATGGTGACTCCACCACATCCCTGGGCAGCCTGTGCCAGTGTCTCACCACTCTCTGAGAAGCAGTTTTTCCTCATATCCAACTGGAACTAAGCTTAGAGACACATACACTTTAGATGTAACTGAGTGAATGCTGGCACAAATTTTCTTAAATGCATGTACTATAGACTTGTTTGTATCTGTTGTGAACTTAGCCCATGGTCTGATTCACTGAAATATCTTCTCACACCAGTAATGACTTGGGACCAGAGCTTGTCCCTCCATGATAGAGCTCCTCATTTTCTCAGTAGTGCCACTAAGCTGTGTGAGAGCTTTGACAATTTTTTCTCCATGATTACCAATTGTTACTAAGTCTGACCCCTTCCAACTGGCATTTTTTATAGAATTTTGAGGTAGATAACCCACAGCAATACTCCTGTATTGATTTTTAAACATATATATACACATATAAATTGCTATTTTCGCGAATAAGTATAACAGTTTGCAATTGTCCATTCCTGAAAATATACCAAATGTATTTTGTGTAGTTATCGGATGAATAAGTTAGGAGAAGAAATCACAGAATCAAAGAATTGCAGGACTTGGAAGGGTCCTCAAAACATCACAACCCTTCCTGCTAAAACAGGTAACCTACAATAGGTCACACAGGTAGGTATCCGGCTAGATCTTGAATATCTTCAGCACCTCTCCAGGCAATCTGTTCCAGTGCTCCATCACCCTTACTATAAAGAAATTATTCTGCACGTTAGTATGGAACTTCCTATGTTCAAGGTTTAGGCCATTACTCCTATTGCTACACACTACTAAGAAAAGCCTGACCTCATTCTTTTGCCTCCCACCTCCTTTTAGATACTTACAAATATTTACCAGATCCCCTCTCAGTCTTCTTTTCCCCAGGCTGTATAGACTCAGGTTACTCAGCCTTTCCTCATACAGGAGATGTTTCAGGCCTCTTATCATCTTTGTGACCCCACCACTGGACAATCTCTCCACCCCAAGAACTACTACCAGTACTGTGTTGACAAAGAAGGCCCACAAAAGATTTCAGAAACAGCCATTTTCTGTCTCAGCTATTCCACAGGCCTGTGATGGATTTTGTCCTTCCAGTGGTTGGATTCATACTTTATTTTTCTGGATAGCCGGTGTGTTGTGCAACACATGTATGTGAGCAGCACCAAGGAAGTGTGAAGAACCCAAAAGATTAGGGACACCTGTGGCATGCTGGGTTGTGACTCCAAACACATGCACCCTTCTCCTTCTGCCAGAGGAAGACTTGGAAGAATTCAGGAAGAACCACTGCTCACAGGAGTTTTACTGCATTTAATTCCTCCTTGCAACAAGGGTGCAGCTTCTTCAGTAATGGTGTTACATGGTAAATGGGGAAAATTCAGCTTTCAACTCAGTTACTGGTAGTGGGAATAGACAGAGATAGCCATACTCCAAGCTAACATGGCCAGTATAATCCCAAAGCTCTGGTGTCCAAAGTATGCAAGTAGGTGACGGTATAGGGTAGACAAAGAAAGAAAGCAGAGAAGCCAGAGCAAATACAGTCAAGAGAAAAAACATCTCTGTATTTTTGGTCTTTTGTTCTTTTGAACAATAAAATAGATGAAAAAGTTATTATTATTTTTTTTATGATTTTGTAAATACCTTTTTATTCAAAATTGTAAATAATTTTAAATTCAAAACTGTAAATTGCTTTTGACAAAGTACAATGAATTTATAAGAGAATTTGGAATTGCTGAAGCAGCTTGTACTAATGGTCTCCTACAGGACGAAGTTTAGGGGAGCCAAACCTCTTTGAAAACTGAAGGGACACTGAGACTTTCACTCTGAAACATTTTTCACTTCACAGGCAATCTACAGCTTCTAAAGCATTTTAAGAGGATTAAATAATTTGAAACAGAAAATAAATAATTCCGACCTTTTCACATTTCAAGAAAATCTGAAAAATTCTGCTTTGGTTTAAACCAAATGTTTTTTTTTGTTTGATACTTCTGCTCAGTAACTGAACTGAAAACCCACTATTCATCCAGTCTTTACATAGGTAATTGCAGCTTGAAAATGGGAAAAGTTACATAAATTATGCTCAACAATCCTTCTACTTAATTATTTGTTGGTTATTTTCTTGGAGCTTCAAAGCACAAATGGCTCTTCAGGCAGGATTTAAACAATGTGAAGGTATTGGGCTAGCTTGCAGTAGTTATGGGCTCATATTTTGCATATGGAGCCGTTATTCCAACTAATAGATCACCACCAAGAGAAGCCGTTTAAAATATCTTTATGGCCTATATCCTGACAGAGAAGGAGTTGTAAAAAGGTCATAAACTGTGCCAAGAAGCATAAAAAGAAGTTGGTGCTCTGCGTTACAAGAAATGCAAGATAAGGTACTTGCACGTTCCAGGCATGGTAGGTGGGTGGGCAGGACGCCTAACAATATCCAGATGGGCCCAGAGCATGGACTGGAGGTAGACTCTGCAGAGCTTTTTGTCTGCTGTTTCTTATGCACTTCATGACCTCCTTGTCCCTAGTCTTCAGCCTTTGCCTTTTGCAGCCCCTGGCCCTTGCACAGCCATCTGACTGGTGTCCCTGTGACCTCCTCTCCTCACTGCCTGGGCTTCTCCTTTGCTTTTCCCAGCCAGACACCCCCCTGGTCTAAGTCCTTGCCATCCAGACGTGACCCTCTTCTGCCCCTGCCGGAGCAGGTGCCTGCTATTTTCTCAGATTTCTTCAGGGAATGCACAGGGGTAGAGACAGCCAAATGGGTGGGTCAGTTGTGCAGGAACTTGAAGTTGCTGGTCTTGTCCCCTGGTAGCCATGTGGTTGGAAATGCACTAACTCTGCCTGAATCCTGCGCCTACGTCCTCCCCCGGTTTCCCCAGGGAAACTTTAACCCGAATACTGTGGTGGCTGAGAGGGGTTTGTCTGCTTCTGCACCACCACAAAGTTCCAGGCAGGACAGCAGAAACAACAAAGGGACAAATCTTCATTAACACTGTGCCCTTTTTACTTTATGACAATTTTGATGGATTGTATGTTGTGTAAATTGGATGCCAGTTTCTTTTCAGATATCACAGCTGTCAAAAAGAACATTAATATAAATAAGAAACAGGCTGTAATGACCAAATGGGTATTAATTCAGTCTTTACTTTGGCAAAATCTCTTGCTTCTTTTCCATACGTGAGAATGGAGCAAATGCTATAAGATAGTTTTCATAACCTTTATACAGTCCCATGCGCTCTTACTAAGATGCTTAGTCACACCAGAATGCGTTCTCTGGGGAGCTACTCACCTGTCCTTCTGTTGGTTTGCACAGTCTGAGTATAACCTAAGAAGAACTTTAACTAAAAAGGAACAAGTCTATGCCTGGGAAACTCCGGGCTTCCATCACATTTGATTTTCTATAGATAGTAACAGTAGGTCTCTGCTTACAGCTGTGCTTGCATAACTCCTGCTGCTGAGATCCGCTGAAGCCAAAGTGGCAGCATCAGTGTTATGCCATGATTTGATGGAGTATTACATGCCATCCCTCTGCTGCAGGGACTCTCAAACCTGCTGGTGCTAAATAATCACTTCCTTTCAGCCTCTTCACTTGCACTACTCCTTCCCAAACTCCAGCAGAGACAGCTTAGCCATCAGCAAACTCTGCAGGAGAGCACAGGTCCCAATGTTGGCATTTGTTTCTGACAGACCCTCAGTCAATGTGCCCCTCTTTCTTTACAGCAGGATGGAAAAGCATACTTTACTATTTCTAGTTCTGCTCCCTGCTGTGCTGTCTTATGAGATCTTTGTCTCACCTATGCATTATGTAGCTATCATACTTATACAATGACTCTGCTGAAGACAAGCCTGGAGGAAGCTAATCCAGGGATTTTGATTCATTAAGGTATGAGATCCCCTGGAGTCTCTCCATTTGCAGTAGAAACGACTAGAAAACTCCCAGAAATTTCTGTAGTACTGTAGCCAATAACATCATTGTTCTAAATGCAAACCAAGCATCAATGGAGCAGGTGTGGGACTGAAGATGAGGATGGGCTCATTTTGAATACGACTGGAATTATTGCTGTCACTAAGGATTTAGTTCTGAGTGGTAAAGCTCCTGCTGAAGTCTTGGAACAAAGATTCTGAGGTTATTGCCTGAGAAAAACACATTGGTCTCAATTTCAAAAGGCTACACCTGAGAGTACCTAAGGCCTTTGCTCAGCCACTCCCTAATTCTAGAGGTGTGTGAAGTCCCTTGCCACTTGCATTTCCACCACTGCCATCTTCTAGCCACCAAAAGCTTGGGTCTTTAGTCTCACACTTATCATGCTATGTTGTAAAGAGAGTGCTTGAAATCTGGGCTTTGCTATGATCCACATAAACTTGTTCCATGCCTGCTTCAATTGCAAAGTCAGTCCTGGACATGCCAACTGGCTTGGTGCCTACAGAGCACAGCCAAGGATGGTCCCCTCTTGCTGTCTTCCCCAGTGTCTGGTAAGTTACAGCACTCAGTGAGGATCTGGTGGGCCCTGCTTCAGATCTTTCCTCCCTCTGCAGTAATTTGAACCTGCAAAAATAGCCAGTATGCCAGAGAGAAAGTGAGTAATAGTGTCTGAGGCCACACAGAAAGCCTTCCCATGGGATGAATGACACAGATTTCCTTCTTTCCACATAAACGCCCTGACCTCTAGGCCTCACCTTCTCCAGTCCAGTGAAGAGTTATTGCCAACAAAGTGAAACAGCTTTGTGGTGGGAAAGGCCCGACCTGGAATGCCGCATATAGCCTGGTCATGGCTCACATGCGCCTACACCGGAGGCAGAAGATGTGCATTCAATCAAATAATCTCAGAGGAAAGAATTAAACTGAGAGATAACATAACTCAGATTAATTTTTGTGGTTGTGGATATTTGGAGGGGCAAAAGTGAAGAAAACTGATGTTTGTATGTTGTGTTCAACTGATACTGAAGTAGTGAAGAGAACCACCTCATGTTCATTTTCAAACAATGGCTTTCAGGACAGATTTACTACATGACAAGATGCAGTTGTATCAGTGGCTACACTTGTGCTTTCCAGGTGGAAATATTCTCCTTTTGTAAAAAGATGCAGGAGGGAAAAAAGGATCCAAGTCTTCATCCTTTCCTTCCTTCATATCCCCTTCATAAAGAAGGTGAGACTGAGGGACATCTTTATTATATCCTACATCGTGTCCCACTGTGCTCAGTCAGAGGCCAACAGCAACAGCAAGTAAAATAGCCCTCATATGTAAATCTTGGTCACCTTCTTCTGCTCCTGGAGTCTGAAGAAGGATGATGTCTGGAGAGTTAGTGAAGAATTCCACTCCCTGGCCTATAACCAGTAAAAGCACTGTATATTTTGGTATGGGAACTTATCCATGGTAGGAAATTTACTGTTGGAGGAAAATGGACAGAACAATACAAAAGCTTTTCACGTGATACTTGAAGAGGCTTCTTGTGTCCAATATATGTGTAAAACAGCAGTCCAGTATATGCTAGTGCCAAGGCAACACAGAGATCCTGTGAAGTTAGATTCTGCATGAGCAGTGACACTATGTTAAATTGTTTGGATGTGGAGAGTCTCACCAATGATTTGTAACTACCTTTTACTCTTGCTATTACTTCTAAGTCATCATGAAGCTTGAGAAAGATTCTCCTTTGGCCTATTCCAGTTCTTACATAGAATCATAGAATGGTTTGGCTTGGAAGAGATATTAAAGACATGTTGCTCAAAGCTCCATTCAGTCTTGAGTTGAACACTTCCACAACTTCTCTGGGCAATCTTTCCTAGTGCCTTACCACCCTCATAGTAAAGAATTCCTTAATATCTTCTTTCAGTGTAAAACCACCATTTCTTATCCTATCACTACACACCCTGGTAGAGTCCCTCTCCAGCTTTCCTATAGGCACCTTCTAGGTACTGGAATGCTGCTATAACGTCTACCTGGAGTACTCTCTTCTCCAGGCTGAACAACTCCAACCCTCTCATACTATCCTCATAGGAGAAGTACTTCAGCCCTCTGATCATCCTTGCATTTGTGCTTGAGATTGCACTGAGTCATGTGTAGGACCTTGCATTTGGCTTTGTTGAACTTCATGAGGGTTTGCATCTGCCCATCTCACAAAGGCTGTCTAAGTCCTCTGAGTGGCATTCCTTCCCTCCACTGTGCCAGCCTCCCCACTCAGCTTGGTGTTGTCTGCAACAGAACTGCAAACATCACCAACAGATTTCCAACATTCACGCAAAAGGCCAAACTGTGGCACGTTCAGTTACATTTGAAACTGGAGGATGTGACAGAAAACAAACTGCAGAACATTATTTATTATTATAATGTCTTGGAAGCTATCAAGAGGTTAGCGTGGGTTTTTCAAAAATCCAACAGTGAAGCTAGAGCAAAGTGGGGTTTTTTAAGTCAATAAATTTAATTCCACGTTCATTTCAGCTTTCAGAGTACAGAGACATGCCTTGCTTTTCAGAGTATAAGTTCAAATTTTTAGAAATGTGCCTTTTACTGTCACCTCAGTCCATTAAGTAGCAGTTTTCAGGTAGAGAGAGTGCCATAAAATACAACATTCTGTTCTGCTAAATACTTTGGCAATTATCTCAGATGTAAAAGCAGCACTGGCTCAGAATTTTGGTAATAGACTGCTCTCTATTGCTTCTGTGTATAGGAAGAGAATTTGCTCTCTTCCCTTGATAAATAGATTTCTGTAGTTTTGTCCCCTTGCTTTTTTTCTCCTTTTTAAATGGAGTTAGCAGAAATGACTGAGGAAGGAACATTTCTTGAAAGCTTCTTATGTGACACACTGGGAAAATAAGCATTCACACGCTGCCAGGACTGGAAGGTAAGCAGAGAAAGGGCATGTTTTGGGCAGGCACTTTGGGCAGGATGGGGATATTTTGTGGTAAACTATCATACTAATCTGAGGTATTTCAGCCCAGACAACTACAGCTGCTGTCAAAGAGAAAAGCTCTTCATTTCTGCTGATCTTGCAGCTTTGGATAACGTGTGTACTTGCTGCTGCCAGTAAAACAAAGGGTTCTTCCAGAGGGCACTGCTGATCTAGAGGGCAAAGCTATGTGTAATATTTTTTGGTATACCATGATATGTTGGTCCTAAGGGAACTCAAGCATCCAGGAAATATTGAAGTTAGAAACGTGGGTGGAAGCTTTGCAGCCCACAGATATTTCTAAATCCAAACGACATCCTGAGGAAGTGAGTCTGGAAAGGGACTTTCTCATGCTGTACTCTTTCCCAGCTATTAACAGCATTATGTGCTTCACAGCACCATTTGTGCAACAGAAATGCAATCACTTATCAGAGATGAAGGCTATTTAATCTACTAAGGAATTCAGCCTTTGGATTAATTCATGGTATGCTTCTGATACTCCCTCTCCAAACATAATGTATTGCAGCCATAAATGGTGAAATTAGGCATGACAAATTGAGACTTGCAGTCTAACTGCCTCCCACATGGGTTGGAGTTTTGTGCAGCCACCCACACTGAAAAGAGTGTCTCGGGCCATCAGCCATTTTAGGCACAGCTGGAGCTGTCACAGCTTTACTCAACGTGTCTATTTGTGACAGGTACTGGTCAAATTGGGGCACTTACAGTTGGATGTGTAATTGTGGAAGGAAGATACTTTTGCAATGATTTTAACACTTGTTTTATGTGCTTATTTTCTGAAATGTTGACCCAAGTGCTACTTGCAATTGGGCAGCCCAAAATACTGGAAACCTGCAGTGGCCTACGTTTCCTTCAACTCTTAGTTTTCTTTGTGATCCTCTTTCTTTAGACCACCCTGCTCTGTCCAAATCGAATCTCTGTCTTTATTTCAGATACCCTGAAAGTGAGATCACTTACAGTTTCCATATATTACTGTTTCATCTCTTTTCCCAACAGGGAGACAAATGAATAGTTGAAAGAGATAAAACGAGAGAAAAAGCCAAAAGACCAGCTTCAGCAGAGTCGGTAATGAAACACATATAGTGTTTTTTAAAAACACTTTGTCAGAAATGCTTTCTAGGTTAAGCCTGTAGAGGACTAGACTGCTGGGGAGGTCACAGATTTATGGTCTGGCATCAGTTCTGTCATGAGATACTGTCTAGTGAAGAGGTAATAGCGCCATGCACGCACACGCACACACACCCAAAACACAGCTGGCATTCTCTGACACCGCAGAGATATTATGGCCAACATGTATTTTATCTGGAAGTTTTGGAATGATACCACATATATGTTTGCTTGAATTTATTGCATTGTTTTGGCGCAAAACTAGTTCTGCTTTGCAGATGAAGAGATTCAGTCAATATGACTCTGGTGGACTATGGATAGGTTAGAAGAAAAGGGTCAGGTTGATTGAAATTCAGAAAGAAACAGAAAAACTGTTTATTTTGGGGTCCTATATTATGTCTAACTATCACAGTTCCCTATTGATAACCTCATCAAAGAGGCTGAATTCTTCATCAATACGGAAAATTTACTGATCCTCCCCCATTTTGAAGATCTCCAAAGCTGAGAAGAGGCCTCATGGAGAGAGGTGGGCAGATGCTCATACTTCTACGTATGCTTTAGTAAGAGTTTTTCAGTACTTGTATTTTTCACACCAGGCATGTATCTTCAAAGAAAGCAGCACCAACTATCAGCATATGACTTAATGGCCTCTATAGAAAGAATAGAAGAAAACCCAACAACTCAGAAACGATTACAGGAATGGTACAGGTTTTCTTTGCCACTCATCTGACTGCTTATCTATATAGGTACCCCAGCATGAAATCCAGATATCTGAAAATTCAGAGGTCTGTGTGAGTTAAGACACAAAGGGTCAGACACATACTGGCAAGCCAAACACTGGAGCACATTGGAAGGACTGTGAAGACCAAAACTTATGCCAAGTAAATGAGGATGCACAGGAACAAATCTGCCTAGAGAAGGGATTTTTGTAACTGGTCATCATGTAGTCCTCTTTGCTGAACCTGGGGCAGCTAGGCTGGAGAGCTGCCTTGCTGACTTAGTCTTGGTCTTTGCTCAGGCTTTTATGGAAGCATGACCTTGTCAGAGGCCTCATTCACACTTTAACACCTGCAGTGCTTAGCATGATAAGGATTATTTCCTTTCTCCCCTTCTCAATCAGATACTCCATATCTGTGATGCATTCTATAGTACACAGTGAACTATTTCCCAATCTCTGCAAGTTCTGAAAGATATGGGAAAAGAAAGAAAACAGTGTTCTGTGCTGCAGAAATGACAAAGGAAACAGCTTTCATATGTGCCCAAGGGCTAAGCTGGTAAAGACTGATTTCATGCTAGCTCCCAGTTTAATATGTGGATGGCTTTTTAAAAGACAGGTGAGGCAGAAGGAACTTGACAAACTCATCTGAGATTTCTCTCTTTCAAGAATTTATCAGGATGTATTGAAAAAAAAAAGTTAATGAAAAGAGCAAAAGCAGGAAAAGGCTGTGTGGCTTATCTTGTTCACTTCCTGAAATCCAAACAACCTTTCAGGAAGATCCATATCACACCCTATCTATTCACTCTGTTTCCCTGCGCTGAGGATGGGAGAGTCTTGTCAAATCTGAGTTTTGGGAAACTTTTGGAACTCTTTCTGAAAATAGATTCCAAATATTTGCCAGTCAAAGGCAGTCAAAAACCATGACAAGTACTTTGGAACACACTGGTTGGGGGGCTGAAGGAGGGTTTTTCTTTTCTTTTCTTTTCTTTTCTTTTCTTTTCTTTTCTTTTCTTTTCTTTTCTTTTCTTTTCTTTTCTTTTCTTTTCTTTTCTTTTCTTTTCTTTTCTTTTCTTTTCTTTTCTTTTCTTTTCTTTTCCTCTCCTCTCCTCTCCTCTCCTCTCCTCTCCTCTCCTCTCCTCTCCTCTCCTCTCCTCTCCTCTCCTCTCCTCTCCTCTCCTCTCCTCTCCTCTCCTCTCCTCTCCTCTCCTCTCCTCTCCTCTCCTCTCCTCTCCTCTCCTCTCCTCTCCTCTCCTCTCCTCTCCTTTCTTTATTTTCACTCTACGCATCATTGCCAAAAACATGGGAGAGGTGTGCTGGAAGGTGTCTGTGAGCCAGCAATTAACCACATGAAGCAGTCTCATTGACTTCTTTGGGACACCAGTTGCCAATAGAGACTCAGCCAACACAATCTAGTTGAGTCCTAGCCCCAGCTGGATGTGACAGCCCAAGACATTAGGTGCACTGGAAATGCTCCTGGTTTTGTAACTCTTGCTCCAGGTGCCTGGTTTTACAGAGTTTGCCTATGTGGTCTTCATGTGGCTGTGCCCTGCAGCTCCTCATTTCTTGTGAAATTGGACAGTTGGTTACTCTTTTGGAAAACAGCTTTCTTCACCCTGGAAGGCATGTAAGAAGCTGCAGCCCCTTCTCAGTTCCCATGAGTGGTTTGCAACAACTGGAAGCCATGGCATACACAAACTCTACATCCAAATGAAGTGCCTAAAAAACCTCTGTGCATGTTCCTGCTGCTTTCTGCTGTGGCGCCAGCTAATAAATGTACTTGTCTTATCTCAAATCCCATCCTTCACAAATATTCTGTTTCTTCTCTCGTTCTGCTGGAAGAAATGCTCCACAAATGAGTCTTGCTGGACATTCCAAAAAGCACATGAGTGTGGTGTCAACACTATGAGCCAGCCAGAGTCAAAACAGCAGTACATGGGGTGGTGATGTGAATTCCCTATTGAATAAAAAGTTCAAGATGCAGCTCTCAGTGGGCAAAGTGACGGGTTCTGTCTTTTGGGATACGTAGGGTGTAGACTTTCTGAATTTTCTGAAATGCAGACAAACCACCAACTGATTGCTACACCATGACACTGACTAAGCTGAAGAATCAAACTCCCAAAGTCAGGCCAAAGAAGAAGACAAAGTTTTGAACACAAGAACACCAGGCCCCATACCAGAGTGAAGACCATTGAGCACATCACCAGGCGTGTCTGGACTACTGTATGTTGTGGACACATTGTATGGTCTGGATTTGGTGCCTTCTGACTTCCATCTGTTTGGGCCAATGAAAGAGAGACTGCAGGGGCAACATTTTCCTAGCGATTATACCAATTAAACCATCATAGCAGCTGTAAAAGAGTGGGTCACCACTGCTGGTGCAGATTTTTACAAGCATGCAAGCTCTTGTTCATCAATGTTGAGAATGCATAACTAATAGTGATTACTGTATTGAAAAACAGTGTTCTGTAGCTGAGAATTTGCTCTATCAAATAGTGTTACTGTGGTCTTTATAATGGTTGTGGTTTCCACAGAAATAAACAGGAGGCATTACTTTCAGAGCAACTTACATGCAAGCAGTCAAAGCTGTCTCTTCAGATCATGAAGAGTTTATTGACATTTCACCACGTTAAGGGATAAAAGTTGGGAGCCTTCATCATAGACTAGACTTCTTAATGTCTTTATCTCCTCAACCTATTTGCTTAAAATAAACAGAAGTATATGGAAGGCTTTAAGAATACTTTTAATACTTATCTAAACGTTAAAATGTGGGGAGATGCTTCGTAGATAAAATGAAGAGTTTAAGGAAAAATGTCACCAGAAATGTGACATGAAGGAAGCTTTGACTGGTTTCCATTTAATAAAAATCAACACTATGGTGTGAACTCCAAAAGTAGACCAGTTTCCTCCTCTATCTTATTTAGCAGTGGCTGGATGGCTAACTCACACAGTCTCCTGGAATACAGGCTGAGCTTAGGGAAAGTGTGGGAAATGTGGGTATATGTTTTTTACGCACTTTAGCATGTCTCACTTTTAGAACTGGAAAAGAGCAAAACTGGAGTGGAGGGCAGAATAGGTTTTGTTGGGCATGTCCTTCTCATGTATCTGAAGTGAAGACATCATGAGGAACTTATAAAGAATCTCTTTCTCTCACGGAACTAGGACCAATTTCTAGTTTGGCCATTCAGAGTAGCAAATTTAGCTAATCATCTGAAAGGTTGGAATAAACTGTTAATAAATTAAGCCTAAACAGCAGCCAAATTTCACATCTTGCAAATAAAATCTGTAGTTGATTGAAAAACCTTGTAGCTTGAAAGAAAAAGGAATTTTGAGCCAGTTGTATTCTGTTCCTTGGATCAGCTCTCAGCTGTCTCTGCATGAGAGGCTTGTGAATCCAGGCAGGGCCCTCCCTTGACCTGTCCCATACTGGGAGCACAGACCTCCTCATCCTCCCCCATCTTCTCTTCTAGCTCATAGTATGGAATGAACAGGACCATGCCACACTGCAGAAAGAGGAAGACTAAACCAAAGCACTCAACCAGTCTGTGGGGATTAAAGGGCATAAATAGTCATGGAAATGCCTAGAACTGAAATGATTCCTAAGAAGCGGCAACAAAAAAACACCACCCCATCACTCCAGCCCATTATGTGAACTGCAGCATGAGCATAATATCTCAAATGCGTGGTCTCATGCTTAAAGAAGAGAACGGCTGAATGAAAAACATGGGAGACACTTTTCATAGATTACATCTTGTAGTATGTATTCATGACAGGAATAGAGATAGGATTATAAAACAGAATACTCCAATACGAATCTCGGTCTTCAAAAAAACTTTAACCCCAAGTAATGCACCACTGGTCCTTCAGCATACGTGGCCAGCAATCTTTCTGGATGCATTGCCTTCTGAAAGCCCTTCATCCATTTATGTGTGTTGGGTCAGTTAAATTTCGTGAAGTACCAAAGAGATGGTATTCAGTGACATTTGAGGGTTATGAAAAACAGGGCCTGAAGGATACTGAGAAGGAACAAAAAGTTTTTGAGAGGTGTCAGAGGCAATCTACTCCACTCTTTAAACTGCTACTTTTCACTCTGAACCAATCTGGTTGCACATTTACGACCAAGAATGAAAGGTCAGGCTGGCAGAGCTTTAATTTTGGAGCAAAGGGAAACACTGGTGGTATGGTTTGATGTATACTTTGGTTTCTTTGTTGAGTTTTTTTTTTTTTGTTCCTCCTAGTCTGAGCTACAGTGATCCATCCATCTCTAAATGTTGACACTTTAACTCGATACAAATCCCCCTGCCTAGCTTTCTGTCTTTTCCATTTTCAGTTCAGATTTCCCCTGTGGTCTTGCAATTCACTCTCAGGTCATTAATATCCTTTGCTGGCAAATCCTTCTCAATATATGGAGTAAGAGCGCTTGCCACCGACTGATCTTCCTTCACCTCTTACTTCCAGTAAGGAATGCAACCTCGGCTGCCTTTAGACATTTTCAGCATCTATATTTCTACTCCTATCATTTATAGTTGCGTAATGGCGACTTTACCAGAGTTATCAAGGCTCTTTATTTTCATTCTGTCTCTGCTGATATTTGCTTGTAACCTCACTTTTCTAGAGGGGTGGCAGACAGGAGGCACGGCAGACTCAGGCAGCTAAGCACAGGCTTTTCTTACTATCCAGGATGTGGCATTAGCCAAGAGAGTTCCCCCTCATTCTGAAGGAATAAGTATGAGAAAAAAAAAAAAGAAGAAGCAAGCAAGTTACAAAACCAATTTAGGTGGAATGAATAGGTCTTTGTTCTCCAGGGCAGGGTTTGCATTTATATTTGCTGTGCTAGCCACGGTCATGATTTAATTGCATATCTTAATGACTTTTGGTGTTTCCCTTAAAGACTCAGAAGCTGGAACCAGGGGAGTCCATAAGGCCCTCTGCATTCATTCACAGCAACGGTAAACCTTTATTTTTGCAACAAAGAGGAAGAAAACTCTCCTCAAAAGACTCCAAAATCCAATAGAAAATAAAATAAAAGGAAATTGACTTTTTGTTTGTTTGTTTGTTTTTAAAGAAGTTTCAGAATCTTTAAGCCACTCTAAGGATTTTGGAAGGCGTTGGAGCTTTAATACTCCAATCTATCAGTGCTGCCATTACGCAGAATGTGCCACTACACAGGAATTTGCTCAAGGAATTAAAAGCAGAGACCATCTGCTTTTGCTCTGCCAGACCTTTCATTCTGTTTCTTATTCCTTTGGTTCAAGTATTAGCATGGAGAGAAGATGCTGCCCACTTCATCTGGCTGCCTTTTGAACTCTCATGCCTTTGCTAATGAGGCACCCAATGATAACTCACTGCTTATGTGAAGGCTGGTGTCAGCATACAGCATGTATGTGGATTTCATTGTTATTTAAATGTGAACTCAGAAACACAGGGTTGGGGTTGACAAGAGAATCAAGCCAGTATTTGACTTCACAAGTGGTTAAGACCCTTCCCCAAAGACCAGTGCCACCAAAGGCCCCATCCTGTCCAGTCAAATCACCATTAACATCACTATAACTTCATGGGTACTCATCATGGCAGGAAGCAGAACGTGAGTGAAATTGTGCCCTCTACCTTTTGATATTTGATTTTGAGTATTTGTAACAAACTACTTTCTGCAGCCTTCTCCCACCCTTTACATCCTCCAGATGACTAATTGATTTTTCAATGTCTGATTGAGCTGCTGGGGCCCACATTCAGATCCCCAGGACTTGCGCAGGTAGCAAAAGCTGCAGCTAAGATAAGAACCAGAGACACAACATAGAATGTACTCACTGGTCCATCAGGCTCCAGCTGAGCTGGCTGTGGACATGAGGAGCTTCATCTCTCTCCTGGCTGTTCATCATCTTCCGTCTGCCAGACCTGCTGCCAGAGCTGCATAAGTGTTTATTAGCTGAACTCTGTCAGCATGAGCTGAGTTAGCATTGATCTACTGCCTGAGCTTTGCTTTTCCTTGGGAAAGGCAGGGTAGCACTCACACAAGCAGTAATGCAGCACATGTGAGTGGCAAGCATGTTGTGACACTGTGGTTGGGTGGTGGTCAGCAGCTAGGGATGCTGCTCGTTTAGACAGTACTCCAGAGCAGATCACAGAATCATGGAATCAAGGAATCACAAAAACAGAGAATTACAAAATGATTTGGGCCAGAAGGAAACTTGCAGCCCACACAGTTCCAACCACCTGCCATGGGCAGAGCAGAGACCCACCAGCTTAGTGCTGCCCAGGGCCCCATCCAGTTTGGGATGCACCTTAAGCACCTCCAGGTGTGGGGCACCCACAGCTTCTCTGGGCAGCCTGTACCACTGTCTCACTATGCTCTAAGAAACATATAACTTAACCTAAATATCCCTCTTTTAATTTAAAACTTCTTCCTCTTGTCCTATCATTGTCAGACTGTGCAAACAGTTGATGCCCTTCCTGTTCATAAGCTCCCTTCAAATACTGGAAGGCCACAGTGAGGTCTTCCTGGAGCCTCCTCTTCTCCAGACTGAACAAGCTACTCTCCCTTAATCTTTCTTCACAGGAAAAGCGCTCCAGTGCTCTGATCATCTTCATGGCTCTCCTCTGGGCCCACTCCAACAGCTCCACATCTCTTCTGTGCTGGAGGCCCCAGACCTGGATGCAGTACTCCGGATGGGTCCTCATGAGGGCAGAACAGAGGGAAACAATCACTTCCCTCTCCCTGCTGGCCACCCCTATTCTGATGCAGCCCAGTATACTGTTGGCTTTCCAAGCTGCGAGAACACACTACTGGTTTGTGCTGAGCTTTTTATGTACCAGGACCTCCAAGTCTTTTTCCTCAGGGCTGCTCTCAGTGGGCACGCAGATGTGTGATCAGTGCTGGAATGGTAAAGACTGATCAAGGCACTTTACACTTCTGTTCTTGTTGCTGCCTTTGGCTTGTTTGTCTACTTGGACCACAGACTGTGCAGATGAGGGACTAAGTCCAGCATGAGTTGGAAGAACCAAATGTGGTGAAAGCTGAGTACTGGGAATTTGCAAGTAGCAGTGAAGGCTGGGAACTGGAAACTTGCAGGTCACTGTTGAAAGTCAGTGATCTGATGATCACTGAGGCTAAGGGCAATCAAGAGCATGGAAACTGGCAACTAGGGAATAAATAGGAACAATCCCTTGCTTATATTATGCCTGACACTGAGGAGGTACTGGTATGCTGGGTTGTATTAAAGTGCCTACAGTATGTCATTGTGAAAAAAACAGACATATACAAAACAGATCTATTAAAACGATTCAACATTGTATGATGGAAAAGGTAAAGAATTACTCTGCTTATTTTATAAAATTGGTAAAGAACGGGCTTGGTCAGTCAGTCTAGAAGTAATTATGTGAAGACACTTGCTAGCAGGAATTTGTTCAACCTGGCAAATGCAGAGCAAGAGTCAAAGACTCTGAACAAAGCAGATGACATAAGATATATATATATTTAAATGCTAGAAAGATCAAAAACAAATTAATTGTATGAGGTCTTACATCATTTTATGTACTGAACATCAGATATGTCTATCACAGAGGACTTCTCTGACCATATAATTTCTGGTTCTATGTCAATAATGATCATTTACGCATGGATTTTCACACGTCTGTTCTCACCCTTTCCCTTAGGACAACCACAGCATTCCTGTGCATGGATTGAAGACAGGATAGTGTTTTACTAGATCAGATACCAACCCTAGCAGCTGCTTAATGCCCTCACATCCCATTCAAGCCAGTGTAAGAGTAGTCGTCATCTCACTTGATGTATTTAACATCTTACAGAACCTCTCTCTTGATGTAAAAACCATATGGTGTGAAGTTTTCTATTTATACCAGGAGTGTGCAAATTTCTTCATGTTTTTTCTACTTATGTCAGCAGATTTACATGCAAATCTGAAATCAGATCTGTTTTCTGTTCAGGTTCTGCAGAGGAGCTTAAGGTAGTGCTGCTGCTAAAGTGAGAACAGTATGAAATGGTAGTATGTAAGAAACAGTCCTTGTCCCTCCATTCATTCCCCACATTTGCCTTGGCCAGTATCCATGTTGCACAAACTCTGATCCTTTTCTGGTATCATACCCCAGATCCTTCCTTGAGCCCTTCTGCACAATCTGAGAACAGGCCTGGAGTGAGAAGGGGCTAAAACCCTTATTTAGTGTAGACCCTGAAAATGAGGTGGTCAGAGTAACGTTAAAGGCCACCTACCTCCACGTGGATGGCAAGGTGTTCCCTAGCTGAGGCGTGGGGTGCCACAACGCTGCCTACCCCAGCCTGAGCTGGAAGGTCTGCCTTGACTTTCCAAAGCACCCTCCCAATAAGTGCATCGAAGAGACTTTTATTGAATATGAAACAGCAATACTGACCTCTCGTGGCCGCGCCATCCCTTTGCATCATGGTGTCTCAACCGGCGTCCTGGCTCGTCAGTAGGGTACCACGGCTTCCAGGCCCTGGGGTATAAGGGCTGAGGGATCGAGCTGGTTGTCTGGATTGGTTGCTGTGCTGTGCAGTAAGCTGCCTGGAGGACAGCAATCCTGGAGTGCTGAGTACAGCCAAGTGCTGCAGAACCTCAGTGTACAATTGCCATACAATGTAAAAACGATGACAATAGAAAAGTGTTTGGGCAACAGATTATCACAAGATAAAATTCTGCCTTGATCAGATGTTAAATGCATTGCAGAAAAATTTCTGGGTCATTAATATGTGGCACTGTCACCCAAATAATAAAGTGCAACTTCGTGTGACAATTTGTGTCTGGACACAGCAGGGGGGTTGAAACTAGATGATCTTTAAGGTCCTTTTCAACCCAGCCTCTGGTTGGCTTGCACTTATTTCCTTTTAAAGGTTGTTTCTGAGTGTGTTTTTTCATGACCACGGCCTTGCCCATGCTCAGCCCAAGGGCAGATACAGCTACCTCAGCACTGAGAGGCACTGCAGAGGGTGACAGCAGCACTGCTTCATCCAGAAAGGCCTGTGGCCCGCGGATCACAGCTCCGCCATTTGCTCCATTTAGGGCCCAGTTCAAAGAGAGCAGAAGGCACTAGTGGGGCTCCATTTTAGTGTCAGCTCTCTTCAGTGTTATTATAAATGAGCTAGACTCAGGACTTGAATGCGTACTAAAGAAGTTTGTAGACTATACCAAACTGGGAGAAGCTGCTGAATCTCTGGGACTTGCAGATAGTTCTTGACAAACTGGATGGCTGAGCAATCACCAACCACATGAAGTTCAAAACAAGTAAGTGCTGGATTCTGCATCAGGGATGAAGCAAACCTGGATATCCATGCAGACTGGGGGACAAGAGGCTGAGAGTAGCCCCACAAGGAAGGGATCTGGGACTTCTGGCTGACAGCAAGTTGTATCTGAGCCAGCAGTGTGGCCTAGCAGACAGGAAGGCCATCTGCAGCCTGGGGTGCACCAGGCCCAGCACTACCACCAGGTGAGGGAAGGTGTTGGCCTGCTGTGCCCTATGCTGCGTGGCTGCACCTCCAGCACTGCATGCAGGTTTGGGTGCCACAATATGGACATCAAACTATTAGAGAGCATCTAAAGGAGGGTTATGAAGATGCTGAAGGATCCGGAAGGCAAGAGGTGTGAGGAGAAGCTGAGGTCCCGGCGTTTGCTCAGCGCAGAGCAGAGGAGCTGAGGTGAGGCCTGATGGCGGCTGCAGCTCCTCACAGGGAGCGGAGGGGCAGCGCTGAGCTCTGCTCTGTGTGACAGCGACAGGGCCCGAGGGAACGGCATGGAGCTGTGCCAGGGGAGGGGCAGCTGGGGGTTTCAGAAAGGTCACAGCCCCAAGCTGGTGGAGTTAAGAAGTGTTTGGACAGTGCTTTCAGACACAGGGTTTGGTTTTTGGTCGTGCTGCGTAGAACCAGGAGCAGGACTTGATAATCCTAGTGGGTTTCTCCAGACTTGGGATATTCTATGATTCACTCTGCACTTTCATCACACTTTACAGCATCCTTGAGATTGCACCAGCTGTGCTGTGTCCTTAGGGCTAGGTGGCTTAGCTCAAAGATAAATGGATATCTGCTGTGTGTGAGATGTGAGTCACCCCGAGAGAAGTCTTTTCTTTCTTCCTCTCTTTTTTGTATGAGGAGGCTTCAAGAGAGGAATCTGGAAATCTCCAGTCCCTTTCCATAACCTTTCATTAAAACAGCCCATAAAAGTAGTCTCTGGAAACTTTAGGAGACCTTTAAGAAGAAGAAAAAATAATAATAATAATTAAAATTAAAATTCGGTTTTATTGAACAAATGGGCACGACTGAAAATATTCAGAAAACTAAAATTAATTTGAAAATAATTAAAAATAGGAGAAGCTTAGTGTATGTTTCCAAGTCCTGAGTAATATTAAAGTAGCATTAAAAAGCTGCAAAGGAAATTTACTGTGAGCAGGTGTTTGAAATAATTGGGGGAGAAAAAGAGTTGACCATTAATTAATGAAGAATTATGAATGTCCCTTGTTGGACTTTTTTTCCTGTAGTCAACATATTTTTAACCACATGCACTTAGTGAGCACATTTTAAAAGTGTGGAGTTGCTTTACGGACACGTAGTGGGAGCTGAGTGTTATTTTATCCATGTTTATTTTATTTTTGCCAGTGGCATGTATTTAGCAGGAGCTGTTGAGATGACTGAAGTACTACGACAAAGTCTTCCTCATCAGCCATAATGCATAAATGCTAATATTTAACCACCGCCCTGTCAACTCCCTGATGAGGCTCAAGGGCATTAAAATCTGAACCATAGTGACTGGCTTCAGAACAACACACCAAGGGCAAATGCACCTCAATAATAGAGTAATTTTCTAACAGTCACTGATAAAGTTAAGGACCACTAGAAGACTTTCTTGGGAGGAAAGTGAAAGCAAAGCCCACACAGTCAAATAACTTGGAAGAGTAATCTCTCACCTCCTTATATAGCACACATGTCAAAGGAAGAGGCTACCCAGCACAGCTCTGCTGAAATGATGAGCGGAGCTCATGCAGGTGGGGTGTGTTCTTCAGACAGCAATACCAAATAACAAGATGACAATCAAATGCATGACAATTCAGAAAGAAAGGAGATCCTTTAGCTAAATAAGCACCAGAAATTTCAGCAATCTCTTCTTTTCTCCCTAGAGACCTCATCTAAGGACTTGCAGCAAGACTTCAGCCCAAAGTACCTCAAGCTCCAGTTATGTGCAGTGAGAGCAGAGGCTTTGCTGCAAGGCGTGAGCAGAGGATGTGAGCCCAAGCAGATCTTCGATTTAGGTACCTACATTTATTTCAATGGAATTGACTCTTCCTTTGTTTATCTATACACCTTCATAGCTAGTACATGGGAAAAAGGTACTGTTTCCCTTACTTCCTACTATAAATGACAAGCACATTAAACACAACACACAAAAACTCTAGAGTAAACAAAATCAGCATTTATTCTTGTTGTCTGTTTACAAGATTGCTTTATGTTTTCCCAAAAGAACATGTACCAGAGAAACATGAGTTAATCTACAAAACCAGATATGGAAGATGGCATGAAAATCCACATGCTTTGAGATTTACTTTTCATATGCCTGTCTTCTAAGGGAAGTTGCTGTGGGGTGCACAAACATTAGTTCTGCCACTCCAGAATGTGCTTGCTAACTCTACTGACATGGCTAAAAACATATTTACAAAGCATTACCTCTACCAGTCTTATACTTTAAACAGGTAGTTAGTTGTTCAGCTATTAAGCCTTCATGGAAGGTGAAAGAATCTAATGTCCCTAAACAGATTCATGCAGTGTTTAGTTTTATTCACACAAGACATGAGGACAAGTATATATCGGTGATGATAAAAGCAGTATGTGAAAATGCAGCATCCTTCTGGAAATCAGGAAGGAGTTTGGAGCATCAGTGCTCATTCATCACCTCTGTGTCTTTGGCACTAAGCAGAACTACAGTTCTTATCCCATATTAAGAGTTCACTAGCAGGAAAATGCCCTGCTCACTGGTGGGGCCAAATGAAGGGGATGGGACGTTTTTAGATCCCTATTGGTGGAGAACATCTCCTGGTGAGAGATGTTTTACTGAAAGAGGCTGCCCATAATTTGTAATGTCAGCATAAAACCAAAGATGTTAAAATATCTTGACTCTTACTGCAGCAATTTAACCACAGCAGAAAAATGTAAACTCACTGAACTTCTTCAACTGTTAAGAAATTAGGCTTCTCTTTATTTTAACTGGTCAAGACTAGGGCAAAGTAGGTGTTCTGGGTTTGTTTGTTTTGGTGAGGATGGAAGATTAAACCAAGCTCCTGCGCTACTTGCATCTCAAAATGTGGACCAAATATTTTCCTTGTTTAATTCCGTAGAGCTGCACTGTTATTCCTGGTAGGAATCAAGTTATGGAATAGCTTAGCTTAGGCTTTAACTTCATTCAGATTTTGACACTGGAAGGAACATGAAAAAGAAATTAAGAAGTAGCTTCTGTTGTTATCTCCAGACCAGATTATCACAGGTTGCCAACTGCATACTCTATGAGGGTACTTAGGAGTGACTGGCTTCAGGTTCTCACAAATATGGATATGACAGTAGGGAAATATTTCTGTTGTATAGGTTTTTACCAGTTTCATAGCCTATAGGTTGTTCATCATGTAAAAAGAGTTGGAAAGCCACTAGCATCCACCTTGAAACAAATAAACTTGTTAGTAACTCTGATGCTAATGTTAGACTACTCTAGTGTATCCTGGGTAAAAGTGAGATTTTTTTCTAGCTGAGTGTCTCTGCTGTATATACATAAGCAGGAATAACAGCATCCTAATCCTTAAGTATGTCAGGCAAATGAAATTTTGCTTTCCTGAGTCAAGTTTTCCCCAAAACCCTGGTAAAATATTTCAACTTCCAGTGAATTCCCCCAGGTCATCACTGCAGAGCACTCATTACATAATATTAGTAGTAAAGTTGCCTACGTGAATGGAAACCTCTTCTTCTTTGTGCATCCTACCAAACTTGGAGGTCAAGTCATCACCTGGTATAAATCCCTGTGCTCCAGTGATATCACCTTTAAAATGTGTATGTCTGGAAAAATACAATAGTGTACATAGAGCAAATACTGCATCTTGACGCTTTATCCTTGCTACCACCAATGATGTTGCTATATGATTCTGTTCCCTGGTGATTCTTGTAGTACCTGCAGCCATCTCTGGCTGTCTGTGGATATCAGGCTAAATGGAGTAACCACAATTAATAAAGTGCCCTTCATGCCCAAACCAGCTCTCAAGCACAGTAATTCACAGTCTCCAAATAAAGGCTCTTAAACCAACATGCAACAAAAATGATTAATAAGCAAACTCACGTAGATGCTGTTGAATTAATAGAACCCAACTGACTTGTTACGTAGTAGAAAATAAATAATGCTGTGTCAAAACAATAACTTAATGTAGTAGTGTTTAGTTATTTTTAATGTATTTAAGGAAAACGACAACAAACACAGAAGAGCACACTGCTCAGAGTGCAATGAGACAAAATTAGAAAGGCAGTAAAATGAAGCTGTGTCAAGTATGATTTGGCTAAAATCGCAGCAGCCAGCAAAGATACAAACAAGCCTAACTACAGGCATTTATCACAGACACACTGCTACAGTGATAATTATGCAGTGCAACTTTTTGTATCCTTAACAGCAACAGTGGTTTTAGTAACGGGCATGTCTCCCTTTTGACTCAGTGCTTTGAGTCAATAGCAAGATGTATGCTCAGGACTTTTCCCCTCAGCTGGACACCTGCAGGCCTGTGCTTGTACCAGGAACCAAATCGTGCCTTCAATCATTGCAGGCACTCAGGCAGTCTTCCTCCAACTTTCCCACTCATCCTCTGCTACAGGAGTTGTTCCAAGGATGAAACACTGGGCAGCTAAGATAAGACTCAAGAATACAACTATCATTATCCATGTTAGTAAGATTGAAAGATAAATCCCTTTAGTATTTTAGCACCCTGCCCAGTTGCACAAGCAAAGAAATAAAGAAGTACTCCCTCCTCAACTCTTGCTTTTTGAGAGGGTCTTCCCTCGCAAAGCAGTTGAAATATGTCAAGCTCTTCCATCCTTCCTAGTAATTCAGATGTGTATTTCTGACAGAGAGCTGTACAGCTGAACTCGATGGATGTGTGTAACAAAGGCCATGTTCCTCAGTGATCTTCCAGAGTATCAGTGGTCAACTCAGCATATTGCACTCTAACATTGGCTGATCCTCGTGGCATGAAGCTCTGAATCATGACTCACTTGTACAGTGATAAATTACCTTAATTCAACCGAGCAACAAAGCAGATAAAGCTATAGTCACACTGTTGGTTTAGTACAGTTAATAAGATTCAAAATGACATGCAATTTATTCATACTCATGTAAATGTCCACCACAGGAAAAACAAAACCCAAACCTATAGTACTGGCAGTAAAGTGTGCAATAAGATCATTCCAAAGCTAGCCAGCTGTATTTGAGTCTAATCATTAACTTTGTTACTGTTCAAAAAGCTAACAGTATTTTGAAGGTAGTCAGATAGGAGTGAGAACTCCAGCCCTAGCAGAAAGGTAGGTTTTCTATTTTGCACAAGGAAACGTGAATAGTGATTAAAGATAAGCAGCTAGTTTCTACCTAAAGGTCATATTCTGGTTTTCTTGCTTTCAGACTGCTCAAGAGCAGCTTTTCCAGAGAAACTTCCATTTCTGCTAGTCAAAGCTTACTTCAGTTAAGACTACAGATAAGAATTTCAAGGTGGCAGTGCTCTACATGGTATTACAGTTAGTGGCAAATCACTGTGTGATTGTAGTAATGGTTCTCATCTATTCACGGCTATTACAACACATCAATATTTCTCAGATTTCACAGCTGTAAGAAGCCCTCTATTGGTTTACAGAAGGAGTCTTAATAGATCTATCACAATAACTTTAAAACACTGGATCAAACTGGCTGTAGATAATGTCATGGCCACGATGTCCCATTAATGGGCCCCTTTTATTTCATCTGTGAGTGCTATTCAGAAAGGACAAAGGTATGAAAGTGGGTGGTAATGAATAAAGCTGTTCAGTTTTGTCTTCATGTTGATCCCCTTTAATAAAAGACATAAATATAAACATGTATGAAATATGCAGCTAAATATATAGAGATAACTATGTTAATCTGTAGTTGGAACAGAACTGGATTAATCAAAGAAAAACTAAAGGCCCTGCAATATGTCAACATCATGGAATAAAACACTTGCTATGTGTGTAGTTCTGAAACCATGCAGTCAAAAAGCCATGTACAGCAGGGAATAAGTCTCATTAGTTCAGCCTCACAGCCTAGGCAAGTAAGACTCAGATTCACTTAATAAAGAACCATATTCAAACAGTATCAGAATTCAGCTGTTTTTTCCTTCCTTAGAAAGGTTTGGGAGTAAGATAAAAAGGAAAAATAATAATAATAATAATAATAATAATAAATTCTTAGAAAAACAGAGGTTCTAATGAGCAGAAGACTGACTCTCCTCTTTGCCAATAGTCTTAATCAGTTCTTAGCAATAAGGAAAGTAGCTGGGGTAAAGTCAACCTCTGTTAAAATAACTCTGAGTTATACCTGCATAGCAGAGAAGAGAGTCTGCTTGGGCATGACTGAATAGTGCCTTCTTTTCTTTCGCATGGAATTAATCCAAGTGTATTTAAAATGAACAGTAATTCACCAGGCTAAAATATCATAAAACGTCTTATGGTTGTAGCAAATTCACCTACCTGCAAGGAAAGCCTCAATTCTCACTTTTATTGGTATTAAATGATCATGGCTTTAAGTTCATTTGAGAGAATCCTTAGCTCATTTTAGTGTGACATTAACTTCCAACCTTCTACATTATGCACTTTTAAATTGACTGTTTTTTTGGTTTGGTTTGGTTTTGGTTGGGTTGTTTTTGTTTTGGTGTGTGTTTTTTATGATTTGATTCCAGTGTCAAATCAGCCTTGCTTACACAGATAACAAAGTGCCAAGTTGCCTTTTGGCTGATGAGAAACAGACAACTTAACCTGGTAATGTGAACCTTAAGGAGCTTTTGATAACTAAATGAGAGTGGAGGACAAAATAGAAAAAACACTGTTATGAAACCAAGCAAACGTGGCACTCCTGGACATGGAGAACATGGCGCTCTAGAAGAAACAACTTCTCAAACTGGAAAAATACTCTCCTCCTTTTGAAAGCTGAATAGAGAAGCAGCATCTCAGAGATTCTGGGACTTATCCTGCAGCGAAAGCGCTGTTGGTCCATTTAGTAAAAGATTCAGTCATGGCAGGGAGGTAAAGCACCAGGACTGCTGATATTTTCCAACCTCTTAGCAGCAGTAACCACACAGCAGCTTTTCTGCAAAACAAACAAAAGAAGAATCCAGTTATTTCAGCAGTATACATTTTTTATTTGGTTAAGCATTCTAAGACAACCACACGGTGGTTTCTTTGTGCCTGATGAAAAGAAGGCAGTGCTGAAGATTCTTGTTTACAAAGGGCTCTTGCTGACATCTTATTTGTGTGATGTTTTATGAAACACTATAAAGACAAGGCCTTCTTTGTTAGGTGGAGAACAGGTCCTGGATGTCTCCCTTGAAATGCATCTACTCTGCTCTTTGGTCACCCTTGCCGTACAGATCCCAGCACGGAAAGGGAGAGTGCAAACCTCTCCATTTATTTGTGTTACCACTGGAAGCATTTATGATGCCAGGTCTAAATCAGATGGCATTTGAGTGTATTATTTTGGGGTAAATGTGGTAACCACACTATTTGCTTGATAAAAATAGATGAAGGGATTCTTTAAAAACAAAGCAGGACTATGACTCTAGATCCACTCAAAGCAAACTCAAGTAAGCTCCAAATAGAAATAAAGAAGCAGAGGAAATAACACTGCAAAAGGCAAAACAAGGTTTTTCCGCATGTTATGTCATGGGTGAGTTACTATGCTACAAAGCTATTAAAAGTTCATTGGAAAACAATTTTGACTGCTGTCAAACAGTCAATTTATCTCAAAGTTGATCTTGGTTCCAATAGAAATGAGTGCAATACAGCGCTTCCTGGATTAGAGAGTTCTCAGTATTTGGTTGCTGTGCAGACAGTAAGTAGAAATGGTGAATATAGACAAAACCACTAGTCTTGCAACAGGTCAAGAAAACCTTTTTTGAAATGCACTGCATGGAAGTACACAAGTGATTGCACCAAAGCTTCACGTAACCTCTTCCAGAACCAGTGAAGTGGGGATGAATGCTGAGGACCGCAAAGAGGATTCATTCTGAATGGATTTTCACTGCAGAAGGTGATGCTGAGACATTACGTATCAAGCAGCTATGTGGCTTCATATGGTAAGCTGGAGGTGATAATGGTACCTTAGTCCTCGCTGACTTCCAGTGTACCATGGAAAGACAACTTCACATAGCCAAGATAGCCCATTTAAAGTTCATTAACTTGTGCGGGACTATACCACACTGTATAGTACCTGCTTAAATCATACGGTTAGTCAAAGCAGAACAAAAAATTCAACCTCTCACAGGAATCAGTCTTTTTCATATGTTTCTGGACAAAATTACTGCAAATAAAACCCATCATATCCCTTGCCCTATCAAGCAGAGAGTGGATGATGGCAGAACTAAAAACTTGCATGCAGTGAAAAATGCACTACTTCTTTTTTGGAATCTTGGTTGCTACTCCTGATGTGTGACTAAGAGGAAGTGGTTTTACAGTGTGTGTGTTCTCAGCCTTGTCCACAACTTGACCCTCCACTGAGCTTTGCCCAGAGATGTCCTCAGAACTTCTGAGTGGTTCCCATGGTCCTTCAACAGAGTCACTAACATCTGTGGTAGTTTGTAAAAGGGACTGTGGGAATTGCTATACTGCTTTATGGAGATACAACACCTCCTGAGATAGCTGGATTTCAAAGTGGCTGAGCAAGTATGCTTTGGTCAAACAGTGGGGATAGAACATGAGAGCAAACTTGAATCTCCCTGGCCACTATGGAGGAGGCAGCCAAGCCAGACTGAGAACCACTAATGAAGTGTTTGTTAGCGAAAAGGCAAAGTCAGAGAGACAGAGAAAGAATGAGAGATGCTCTGTCAACATTGTTTTGGATGCTACAGGCTAAAAGGGCAGAGGAGGGCCCTGTCAGAATTGGGTCCTCAGAAGTGTGGAGCAACTTCTTTTAGGGAACACCTCGCTTTCCTTTCAGTACAGTTACTGGAACTGCCCTGAGGGTCTGGCCCATGCCTTTGCTAAAAAGTAATTACTTTTCATATTCCTACCCTTTAAAAACCATACTCTAACCACAGCATGAAAATCTGAAAGCTTTCAACACTGAAAAGTTATGGGGTGAAATCTTGCCCCATGAGAGTCAGGGGTAGCATAACCATTCCCTCTAAAATGGCTAGGGTTTGCAGCACATATGGCTTCATATATACAAGGGTTTTTGTACATTGCTCTGAGTTGGTACAAGTGATAGAGCCAGCTTACATTTTGAACGCTTTCCAAACAACAGTGAAGATAGCAGTGAATGCATTTTGGAATGTGAAGTTAGAAGTGCGCTTGGTTTTTGGCCTCCCACTGATCACCTCCACAGTGCAGCGGTATTTATTTATTAAAAAAACAACACTTAGGACCCCAAACAAACCTTCTGTTTTGCAGCTCTTTCAGAGATTACGGATCCGAAGGTGCCTGGGACTCACAGTCACTTTTAACCTTCTTCTAGGGAAAAACAAAAAAAAAGAAAGAAAGACAGCTGCCATTACTGGAGCATTAAATGAAGATCAGTCACATCTCAACTCTAGTTACAGTAATAGTAAAACACTGAAACATCAGCATCTTTAGTGAAGCTGTTTTGGAAAGTGCAAGTGGCATGAACAAAAAGTTTCCAGGGGAGGAACCACAAAGGATGAATGAATTGTAAGGTTTCTATTAAGGGCAGGCTCTTCTTAAAAGAAAATTGGTGATAGGAAGCAGCATGCCAGGTGAGTAGCCTGTGCCCTTGCAGCGTTTGAAAACGACAGCCTGTTCCCCAGGTTACAACAATCAGAGCCTCTCTGGAGTCAGACTAAAGGGATCAAATGGTGTTCTATGAAACTGGTGACATACTTTCTTATTTTTACTGTCTGTGCTCACAATATAAAAATCTAAGAATCTCAAGGGCATTGCTGTTCTGGGAAATTACCAAGAAAATCAAATTTCAATTAAAGTTATAATAATTTATTTGATTATTATTTCTCATTTTACACTACTTATGCTTACCCTTACTTTGTATAACAGGAATATCTCTCAAAGACAGATCTGTTAGGACACTACTCAGTCCATCCTGCCACAAACCTGCACCATCTCTTCAGCACAACTACTACTCTACTATCATCACAATCTTTGATCTTATTTTATGAAGATCATTTTAATAATTAACAAGACAGTCTTAGTGATAGGACATGGAAGTTTGGTGGCCCTGCCAGGCAGGGGGGTTGGAGCTTCATGATCTTTGAGGTCCCTTCCAACCCAGGCCATTCTGTGATTCTGTGATATTAGGAGGAGGTTTTTCACAGAGGGTAGTGACACAATAGGACAGGTTGCTCAAGGAGGTTGTGGATGCTCCATCCCTGGAGGCATTCAAGGTCAGGCTGGACGTGGCTCTGGGCAGGCTGGTCTGGTTCTGGTGGTTGGTGACCCTGCCCATAGCAGGGGAGTTGAAACTAGGTGATCATTGTGGTCCTTTTCAACCCAGGCCATTCTATGATTCTATGATCCTAGGCATTATAGCAGTCATTCTATTTAACCTAGATTCGCTTTATCTGCAAAGAGACAGTTAATATTGTGCTCTGAAAAAAATCAGGCATGCAATTAAAATGATTCCTCCTTTGAATCACTGAACTACAGTGTGGACTCAGATTCATCCAGTGAGAAGCTCATCAACAGCCTGAATCTCCCACACGTACCAGTTAAGTTATTAGTTACAGCAGCTAAGTAAAAACAAAGGGACACACATGGCTTAAAGTGGCAAGAAATACAGCAACAAGGTGGACTACAAAACAGATGAGGGAATGCCAAAGCAAATAATGATATGCCAACAGAGACAGGCAACAGCAGATCTACAATGCGCAAGGATATTTAAATTTAGGAACCTGGAGCCTGCAGTGGAGCTTGTGGTCTGATAACCATGGGTGTTTTAAGGCAGCAGTGGCACTTATTCTCCAGCTAAAAGAAAAACAGAATCCTATTAAGTATTTTTCCTAGAATCTTATAGTTCAACAATTATCTCCTACAAGTCTTGTGTTCTGCTGTCATGCAGTGCTGTCATTTCAGGATATTTTATGCCAGATAGCAGCTAGTCCAGGAAAACACCAGCATAAAAGCAAAAACTCATTCAGGTAACTTCAGAGAATGTTATGGACTCAGCGAACATCAATAAAATGGCATATAAAAATACTTAACATAGACATCAAAAACTTTGATATGTAATAATAATTCTGCAGTGGAGCAGTACAAGTGATACAACTACGACAAGATGGTACTGAACACACATTTCAAAGATCCAGAGATCACGTACCATTTTTCCTTGATGAGAAGCTTTGAGATGAAATCTTTGGCCTGCTCAGAAACACCTTGAAACTCCTCATCTTCAAAATCCCAGCTGCAGGCCAGGATATTGTTGAGAGTCTCATTGTCATCATCACCCAAAAAAGGAGACAGTCCACTGAGGCTAAGTAAAAAGGAAAATGTTAAGTCCTTCAGTCTCTTCCCCTTCCTGTACATGATCTCTGATGTGACATCTGTGATTGTTCTGTTACTTCTGGTCCACCTTAAAGCAGTTTATTATCTAAGAAGGTTTCCAGACCGTTCCCATTTTCTATTCTATTTACATTTTTAAATAATCACTCTTTCTCCTTAACAAAATAAACATTACAGTCTTTCACTGAGGGTCATATTTTCCAGATCTCTGACCACTTTTTCAGATACAAACTGGGAGTTTATCAAGAGGTCCACAGTATTCTGGAAGTGTAATACCTAATTGCTAAAGGTAGACTTGTAGTGAAACAAAGAAGAAAAGAGATCGGATTCCTGAATATGGAATTTGGAAAGAGGCCTATATTTTTTATTTTGTGTACTGATTTTGTCAGTCTTCCAAACAACAACAGATTTGGATGACTGACACAGAATAACCTGGAAACAGTTTAGAAAGCAGACTGAATCCTACTTACAGCATGTAAGCAATGACTCCTACACTCCACATGTCTGTAGGAAAGGAGACAAATTCATAATTCACAACTTCAGGAGCAAGAAATTCAGGAGTCCCAAAGTTTACTCGAAGTTTTTCCCGGGGTTTATATCTAGGCAAAGGAAACATTAACAAAGGACATTATAGCTCTAAAGTTATATCATAAGTTGTCCAGAACTTAGTAGGGTTTCAGAAGCATATGTGGCATTCAGGAGGAGATCAAGGGCAGATAGAAGTACAGATTAAGAATAAATACTACCCATACATAGGAATGAAAAACATTTGGAAGCTTACATCATTCTTCAGGGTAAAACTCAACAACTAAACGAAGTAAGAAATTCAGATTTCTAAGATTACTTAGAGCAGCTGTTACCATCCTTTGGAATCTTCCCCATATTACAGGTTATGGTATCTGCTTAAACAAGAAAATGATAAAGAGTGAATTATAATGTAAAAGACCCTGTAGGCCTCTCATACTCTCTTTTGAAGAATCTCATGACACTGGGACAAGAGGACAGACAAGAGGTTCCACAAATGTCCTTGATTTTAGCTGTACCAGTATACTTATTCATTAGAATCAGATCTCTTTCAACCTTCAGCCTGAAAAAAGGTTTCAGAACAAAACTTTTTTTTACCCAACTTCAAACATTCCTCATTAAAAGATGTCTTTGATTAAAAGAACCAACTTGTCACAAGAGCAATAGGAGACCATTATGGTTCAAAGATGCAACTGCAAAGAAGTAATACTTCTTTGATTCTTTCCTAATTCATTTACAAGCAGTAATAACATAGGCACATACCTTCTTGCCAATCCAAAATCAATAATTTTTATTTGATTTGCAGATCGGTTCACACATAGGATATTTTCCGGCTACCAAGAGAAACCAGAAAGCACTTCAATGAGAAACAAGCATGACAAACAGGGCTTTTGGAAAACCATTTGGTGAAAACCACTGAAAACAAGGTAAACATGCCATAAGCACCTTTTTCTTTCCTCTTTGATCAGATTTCTCTGAATGGGTATAACCCCTTCTCTCACATAGCAGTTGAGGTTGGATGTTCTATGTCTGACAACTGCTTCTATTTCTTGCTTTTCAGTTTGACATAAGGCAGCAGTTCTGATAAAGAACTTGTAGGGGGAATGAGGGAGAGAATATAGACATCCGTAGTGAGGTTTCAGGATACTCGCATGGTGATTTTGCAGACCTTAATAAGCTGACACTGGATTTTTTTTATTTATGTTTTTCTTTAAAAAGAAATTTACTAGGCTTTGAAATTTATATCTTTAAGTTTCTGTGTTCATAGATGGTCTGGCAGTAACTGTCTGATTGAGCACTGATATATTATGCTAGTTACAGCAGCTTTATGTTTTCATCAGCTATTTTACCAAAAGGTGTGATTCACAGGTTAAATCCCTCTGGATTTTCACAGGGCCAATTGTTCTTCATTGCCCTGGAAGGAATCCATTGGCTTCCTAAATTACTTCCAAATCAAACAGAAGGTAGCAAGGATAGAATATGGCCAATTGTCTTTGAAATGTAAATATCTAAAATAAATTAATTGCCAGCAGTTTTATAGTTTTATATACTTTGTCTTGTTGCTCGTTGAGTCCTCTTTGAAATAAAACAGCCCACAACACTTAAAACATTAGTTAACCTTTGTCACCATTACTAATTCATTTTAAATGCAGGACTTGCTAACATCACATGTCCACAGTTTCTGTGGTCCTGGATGATTATAGTCAGGATGAATTTCTTTCAATTTCAAACATTCTTCCTCAAACTCATCTGTTACTGACAACAACCTATGAGTAAGCAAAACAGAATGCAGAATCTGTAGCTGGCTAGCATATGTAAAGAGAGGTCTCTGGGAAGAATTCATTGGATTGTATGTGGGCCTCTTGGTCAGCAGTATGCCATATGAAAACTGCACCAATTCCAAGAACATAATTAATATATCTCAAGGACCTGTGTGAAATTCTTGATAGGTTTCTAGCAATCTAGATGTTCATAAAGAAAAAGAAAGTCTGGTAATTGATAAAGCAACTGAAACAGATCCCAACAAGCATCTGTTCACTTGCTTAACATGTGCAATAATATAAATGCTAACAACTCAGTTATTACAAGACAAAAACAGCAGCTGTAATAAAAAGCTCACCAAAGACAAAACTATGGATTTAGGACACTTAAATAGTTCAGATTGCTAAGCAAATACCTGATGAAGCATCCACCACTCTTTTCTGGATTTTCAGCTGCACTGGCAGTTACTGTCTAACCTAACAGATGCTGCATTATTTGCATCAGCCAATTTTTTTATTACTTTCATTTAGCAAATACTTTTTTACATATTAATTTCTATCCCATGGCTGATGCATAAGACAGAGGTCTTGTGCAGCTGAATTAAATAATATTCGCACAATACTTTTAGATGCAGATGGAAAAAAAAAATGAAAATAGCAAGATATTCTTGCCAATATCTTTCTGAATTTCTGTAAAATCATTCTGCAGAAAACTCAAGAGTTATGTAGTTTGATGACATATGACCACAATTCTCATCAAAATTACTTCTGTAGTGATGTAACTGATCTCAATGTGGATGAAATAAATACACATCAGTTCAAGGAAAGCAGAATAAAGTTATTTGTTGTTTCTCCCATAGAAATCTGCTAAGCTGCATGGCCAACACTAAAGAACAAAATTTCCACAGCTGTCATTGCACAAAACAAACATGTCAGTTCTTTACCTTTAGATCCAAATGAAGAATGTACATTTGGTGCATGTACTGAATTCCCTCGCAGATCTGTTTTATGAACGAGATAGTATCCATCTCTGTCAGATTGCTGTTATCATCAATAATTCGGTCAAATAATTCACCTCCTTCCACACTGATGAGAGAAAGACAATGAAGTGGTCATCAAGATCAAGTCCAAATCCACACCCATGCAATTACAGAATTTAAAATACTGACTATTTTAAGGATTCACAGTCAGGTTGAGTGAGAGAGGTCTACAACATGAGCTTGTATTCCGATCTAAATTTCCCACATACTCAGTACTGATGCATACTAGCCATAATTTCTTCAAGGTTTGAGAACCCAGTCTCCCATTCATTGAGAGATGCTGTCTTGGGACATAATTTTGCACCAGTAGAATTAATGAAGTCACATGGAAAACCAAGACAACACGCTACACAACCTGCATTAAATCCTTGGTCTTCTCCCTGGGAGTTTAAGAGGGACGTGATACAAAATTTCAATTTGAAGCAACATAAAATCAGTGAAAATGACTTCTTAATTTCCTATTATGTTTCAGAATACCTCCATTTTACCAACTGATATCTACGCTGAATTCTAGCTTATGTATTATACTAAATATGTAATTCGAGTTCATAGGACTACCTAAGAATATACACAAAAAGTCAAGCTCTTCTGCCATGCATTTCAGTGTTTTAGTTGCATCCTTTTTGGCTTTCTGAAAAAGAAGAAACATCCATTTGTCTTTAGGGCAGCTATTTTGAAAATAATTAGCCTGATAAACCAGCATAAAAGACAGGTTAATCCATGCAGGTATCCAGTAAAATATCATCCACAACATCTACAGTAGGCATCCATTCATTGTAAGATGTCTTTGCATTCACCTCACAGAAGAGGAGATATTCTGAAATGTCTGTCTCTTAGTTGACACAAAATATCATTCAAAACTAAAGAGAAGCTATGTAGCAGCTCTATCTTCAAATGGCCTAGTGTGGAGCATCACTTGAAAAAAATACATAAATGGCTCCATGGCACTTTTTCTTAATTTTTTTTTCCAATTATTATTCCTGGAAACATATTTCATATGCCCTTTCCACCTGCTAAAAGCTTTATTTCTAAATTCAGGACAAAATAAGTAGGAAACAAATAGTTCTAGCAAAAGTGGTAAAGACAGAAATGGGAAGCAAAGAACACACTTACTATTCCATGACTAGGACAATGTCATTTTTTGACTCAAAGGCATCATACAGCTGGATAAGGTTCACATGATTCAACTGGTTCATGACACTGATTTCATTCTTTACTTCATTCTGTAAAAAATCATGAATATTGTTTCAGAGGTTGTTGGGTTTTCTTGTTTTTTTGTTTTTTTGTTTGTTTGTTTGTTTTCCTAAGACAGCTACATGAACAAGGACAAAATCAGTTTGAAACAGATATCTACAGTATCTTCATGTATTCACTTGTGTTAAGCAAACCGAAGGTTTGCCTTTGATTGTTCCTGCAATGGTAGACAGCAAGGCTATAAGCACTAGACTGAACATCATAGATTGAGTAGGGGACTGCTTCAGTAATACGTTAAGAGAAAAAGGAAGGGGAAAGAAAGAGCAAAAGCACACATGGACAAGTGGTAATCTATGTAAGAAAAGTCCAGGACAGTCCTCAAAACCTCCCTGTTCAGTCAAGGGGGAAAGACTGGTACCTCCGCTCAGTCTAGCTATTTTAAATGTGCAGTTTAGGGTGGGCTGAGTCATTCTCCAGTGGTGCCAATCTCTCTTCTGACTTAATGGGATTCTTGATGATCGGCTTACCCACAGACAGCTATGCCTTAGAGAACCACAGATAGCTGAGACAAATCCCACCCTTGACTACTATTAATGACACAGCTGTCACAGAAAGGATGCTAGGAATGTCTTTCTTGTGAAAGCAAGCCCCAAATGGCCATGAGTTTTGCAAAACAGGTCAGACTAATTCTTCTCATTTATATCTGTGTTGATGTCAGGAGCCCAGATCATTCCTGTAATCAGCATACCTCACAGTGACATGAATTCATTGCAGTAAGGATAAAGTGTGGTGGAGGGGGAAATATGCTATGTCACAGGCCAGACAAATACTTTCACCATTAGAAAAAACACTAATAGAATTAAAAGTAGAAAAGTTAAAAAAAAAAAAAAAAAAAAAAAAAAAAGCCAAAGAAACACAAAGATCTGAAAAGAAAGTAGGAAAAGTTATGATTAAAAAAGTGAAAAAAAAAAAAGCATGAAAGCATGAGAGAGAAAGCCCAGAAAGACTTTGATGAGAACTAAAAAAGAGCTGCAGCCAATGGTAAGTCAGCAGGTTTTATGACTATGATGGCTTGTGAGCCACTTGGCCATGGTCTGTTGAGTAAGTGAAGAACAGCATGAGGTCCATTAACAAACAAAAACTACCAACCTTCTCTTTATCTCCTCTGGCTTTTATAATTTTGGCTGCTAGTTTGAGACCTGTTGCTTTCTCTTCACATTTGTGTACCTGACCAAATCGTCCTCTAGAGAAAGAAAAAGGGAAAAAATATTAATCAAAACCATACCATTGCATTGCCCTTGAGTGCAAACTAAGTTTTACAGTATGGAAAAAATCCTCTCCCTTATTGTGTTCTATTTCAATTGTTCTACTGATACTATTTGATTGTGTAAATCAGACTTTCTACTGCTCATTTAGGCACACCAAAATTACACTGTTGCAGCTGATATTATTCCATTTTTATGATTCATGAACACTCACTTCATTACTTCGAACAACTTTTAGTATGTGATGAGGTATCCCAGGCAAGCTAACAGCAATACAGACTGTAATGATAATAACTCATTTATGCGTACAGTCTGCTTTCCCCACCTCATCATTCTACCCCAAGGGAAGGATGTAATTTCATGATGAAACAAAGCCTACTCAAGACCATGTTGCTATCAGAAATGACAATATCATAAATAATGGCAGCATGAAAGATCAAGCAATTACATGGTTGGTCAGATTAGCTTGCTGATCTACCTAAAAACATGCAGGTATTTTCAGGGATGAGTTGAGCTGAGGGGAAGAAGGATACAACATTTCTACATCCCGCTGGCTTCAATGTGAAGTACTACCGCATCCTAGGAACATCATGACAAAGCCCGAGGGCAGCTGTCTGACCTAGAACAACACCAAATACAAGCCAAGTCTGATGATGCCAAACCTTCAGCCAAAATTCACTCACACAGTAAAGCTAGCCTCCTTTTTTCATTCCTCTCAAAGTACTGTTAAAGCTTAGCCTTTCTAGGCAGGCATGATGCTTCCATTCACCTCCTGGGGTTCCTGGCTATAAACTTTTTCCTTGCTTTACATGTTGATTGGGTTCACTTGACTTACCCTCCCAAGATTTCATTCCTGTTGACATTATAATAACTGCTGATGCCCACCCTTTTGGCTGAAACAATCCGGTGATCAAATGGAGCTGGTGGAGAAGTATCATCTACAGAGCAAAAAACAGATAGCATATGAGGGGTCACATGCAGTGCTTGTCTGTCTCGTATATTCCAGTCCTTCTTTCCCCAAGATAAATTCATTTTAAAACTGAATAATCCTACTCTAAGTAAGTTAAATAGATAGTTCTCTCTGTTATTTAGAAAAGGTTTTACTCCAGAACTCTGGCTTAGAAAGTACAGTGTCATAGGGGAGCTACACTAATTAAGACAAGTAATCCTCTACTTAGTTAGCACCTTCTGCACTGTGAGTATCAGAAGCAGCATGAGGCTAGGTGAAGACTAAGCCAGTGTAACTCTGTGCCGACAAAAGGCCTGCACAATTTGTGTAGAAGATCTGGAAGGAATTTTTTCCTCTCCAGTTTTTAATTTCTTAGGAATTGTTAATATATGAGTATATACTGTAATTCTCCATTGGTCTTTCTAGAGACACAGAACTCTTCTGTAAGCCCAGCTAGATTATGTCATTCATCTCCCTTCTTGTGATGTTCATAGTGAAGGATCCTTTCTCTACCAGGCCATCTGATTGATGCAATTTGTCAGACTCCCCAGCATTGTGTCTGCCTTTAAAGATTACATTTACTGCTTGTGCAAACAATGGAGTTTATCCTGTCATGTAACACTTGGGGTTTCCAGTATGGCACAGGGTCCGATGTGGTAGACACATGCTGCTTTGAAGAGTTTCTATGCTTAAAAAAAGAAGGAAGGTAAAGGGAAAAGAGGGACACATGGCTTCACTGGGGCAGGTACAGAGTTTTGGCACAAATGTAGATCTCCATTATTACTGTCCAGACCTTCACATGCCGGACCATTCTGCCATCCTCATGTCAAAATCCCTGCTGGATACCAGCCCTGCATGCCTAATTTCTCTTTGAATTTTTTGCAGGACATCACGATTCCAAATTCATACGCATGTTGTTTTTCACATGATTGATATTCCCAAGAGTGACCTTTGGCTGACAAAGGTGACAAATACTTCAGATGGCTGGGAGGGCTATAGCCACAGTGCTTTAACATGAGCTCTCTGGCCTGGAATGCCAGGTCTTTTTTGCGGAGGGCTTGTTGAACAATTTGAAAACCATTCATTCTTACAGTGAAAATGATTATGACCACAAACAAAACAAAACAAAACAAAACAAAACATGACAGCATGTAGCTGTCAGGAACACTCATTAATGTAACAGTGGAGTGTCCTTATTCAAAGCAAATGTCCATTTTTTCCAGGATACCAGCGGTGTACCTAGATTTTTTTTGACAGTGTTAATAACTTACATGGTCAGGAAGTTAGTTCATGGTCAAGGAATTGTGAAAAGCTGGGGCTCCTGGAAGTTCGCCACCTACTTGTGATTCTGCAGAGCTTGAATCGCATATCCTTAAATATGAGCCTTTGTATATTACCAAAACAAGCCCTAAAGGCAGAATTTGACCCTAATGACACAAACTCCAAGGGCCTCTGCATGTGAGTGGTGGAAGAATATGGGGTTTTTAATGCTCAATTCTCAAATGTTACCAAACTTTGAGCAAGAAAGTGCTCATTTAAAGAAGTCAGATTATGTGTCTTAGTTTTAGTCTTTGAGATTTTTTTCAGTGACAAATCCTCTGTTTTTCTTTTACTGCATACCACAGGGGATTTCTCACTATTCAAGAATGTCCTGCTGTTACAGATGAAAGGCACTCCAAGAGAGAGACACTGTCTTTAGTGCCATCCCTAACAATCTGCCAGAGCTCAGGGCAGCTTCAAGTTTGGGTCTTTAGTTTACTATCTCCTGTTTCTGTTAGAGAATCTAAGGGCCTCAAACAGATATTTAATTCATTGTTTCCTTTTCCCACTCCACCCTGCATTCACAAAGCAAAGCAATTCATTGCCTCCTATGTGTGCACATGCACGTATATATATCTTCAAACCCATCAGGCCATCACCTCATGTTTCATCATTCATATGCAGGGATAGGCACTGAAATTCTCAAGTGGAAGAGGTGTTAGAAATCTCTGCTTCAGAGTTCATTGCCTGAACACCATTTATCTGACTCTTCAGCAGCATCAGTCAGGCCTCCACATAGCAGTTTGTACTTCTTTATTTTATAGATTACAGTTCTCACTTCAGATTGCTATAGCACTAATGTAAGGAACCTAGTTTTTCAGGCTACATCCAGAACACTGTAGATTCTGTGTTAATAAATGTTCTTAGCACCTCCACAAGTCAACCAGTTTTGCCACACACTATGTAATTCCTCCCGCCACTCCGTGTCTAAAAGTTCTAGCTCTCTGTTGTCAACAGAAGAAGGAAAGAGAAAAGTAGTCATGGAGTAGTCATGGCAGAAGCAAATCAGTTGCGACTAATTTCTTAAGAACGGAAGCATCTATGAAAAGATAAGCCAACTTCTCAGGTAATAAATGTTGGTAGAATTCGATAGAAGCAAACAGAAACATCATATTTCCCATCACTTTACAACATGTTCCATGAACAACTGATTCCCATTAGAACTAACATCCACTTCTTTTTCCTCTTACTAATTATGCTCCTTATGTCATTCTTCTCTATGAATGTCTTTGTCTGGCCATCACTCTCAATACCAGTGAAATAAAATGGTTTGGTTTCGCCTTTAGAAATACTTCCTGTATGAGCACTGGGTTTTATTTTCGTTTTACACGTTCCATCAGAACTTTCTGCATGTAGCCTCCTCTGTTGTCATCTTTGATTAGGCCTTCAACATTGACTCAAAGCTTACTGCTACCACTATACTGAAATTGACAGGTCTGCTCAATGACTGAACTATAATTTCCTGTACCTTTTCCACAGCCTTTACACCTGCAAAGACAAAACATGGCATTAGAGTGAGGTACACTTAAAACAGAGAAAATTTAGAAATATATGTCAAAAACACCTACGCATTCAAACACCAGGCTATTTTGCTTAATGGTGTAAAATAATAAGGTTAAATAAACTGTTTTAATTCTCAGAGGAATTAAATGACCTCTAAGTAATCATGACAGCAAAGTGATTCTTCATTACCAAAATGCCTACTTGAGTTCTACTGATTTTAACATTTGGCTATCAATCTCACCTTTAAAGCAATGGGAGAGGACTGGGATTTCACTCTGTTCTTATAGGTTCCTGAGAGCTTAAACTGGTTTATCCCTGAAAGGCTAAATATAAATTCAGCACAGAAAGAATTACAGTAAACAAGTTTATCAGTGTAATTTTCTGGGCAAAGTTTTACAATTTTATATTATCAAGTAAGTTACTAAATTTTCTAGTAACTTAATTCACAAATGGCACATGGCCTAACCTAACCTTAATTTGTTCATATGTCATATGATGCTGCAACAAATAAACATTACAGAGTGTGAGAATGCTCATCAAAGATTAAGAACAGCATAATTCTCATATTGCTATCCTTTCCTCTATGCAAACCACCGAAGTACACTGCCAGTACTATGTATGGTAGATTGACTGGCTGTTTTCAGGCTTAGAGCTTAGATCAGACAGATAAACTCATTTTCAGGCTTAGATCTTAGATCGGACAGATAAACTCATTTTATGTTTTTGTATCTCAATGGATTTTCACTAGTATTTATACTAATTAGCTACTTTGACTTAAAACCTGAACTACACATTTTTCTACAGCAAGGGTCTCTTAAGAATGTACAGTCTGACTTTCAGGCCTTACATTCCCTCTGGTGCCTCTTGATCATGGCTCTGTTCTGCCTCATCTTCATTTTCGGAAGGTGCTGATGGTTCCTCATCCTCCTTTTCATTCTTACTATCAGCTCCCTCCCCTTCACTCATCCTCTCTTCTTGTTCTTCAGCTCCAGGCACCTGATGTTCCTCCTTTGTCTCCTCATCTTCTGGAGACTCCCTCTCTATCTCCTGTCCAGTTATCATTTGACAAGCATCATCAACAGCATCATCTTCTTGCTGTACAGAGCTTCTCCTGTAACAGCTTTCAAAAGCTATTTCTTCTTTCTCCTCTGTTTCTTCAGAATGAAATTCAGGAGAATCTGTTTGTAGCAGAACAGTACTTTCCCTCTCAGCATTTTCCTTGTTGAGCTTATCAACTTCTTCTTCCTGACAACAGGACTGGCTGTTCTGGATGACCCCCTCTGTAAGTAAATAGAGCAGCAAGGCATATGTCAGTAGTTTTCATAAAGTCAGTAACCATATTGAAGTAGAAGTTGCATGCTCAAAACCACCTCCACTGCATTTTGAACAAGGCACTCGCTTTCCTCTCCCACTTTCAAGTTCAGAGTAAATATCTCCTAAGTCCCTTCCCTTTCAGAAACAGCAGTGGAAAAAGCTTTTCTCATTCAAATTTATTGTCAGGTTAATAAGATCCTCGTGCAAAGCATTTATTTAGCAGTTTGCCACCAACGAAGCTGGTGAAGGATCTTAAGCATAAGTCTTACAAGGAGTGACTGAGGAAACTGGGATTGTTTAGTCTGGAGAAGAAGAGGCCCAGGGGAGACCTTATCACTCATTACAATACCTGAAGGGAGGTTGTACTGAGTTGGGGTGGTTGGTCTCTTCTCTCAGCTGTGATAGGACCAGCGGTAAAGGGCGTGGTGGTGATGGGTCAATGGTTGGATATGATCTTAGAGGTCTTTTCCAACCTTAATGATTCCATAATTCTTAATGATTCCATAATGATTCCATAATTCTTTATACTTAGACATATGACAAGCTGCTTGGATGTGATAGCAACATGATGTTTCTTGCAATGTTCTCATATATGCTGGTGAGCACACACATAACCCAAGCAAGAGCTGCTTAGGAGACCACAGATGACTTCTTTGAGGGTTATTACTGAAACATTCAGGGCTTTGCAGCTTTACTCTTAGGAACCCAAAACTGGTCAGAACAACAACAAAGAAATATTCTAACCTGCTGAATCTGGTGGTTCCTCCTCTTGTATAGAATTTGTTCCCGTCTCACTCAAATCCAACTTTTCTTCGACGACCTGTGGAAAAGGCAATAGGTTGTATTAGTGAACAGTGTTCATGCTGCATTGTTCCTCGTGAAACTGCAGCCTGATTTATCTGGTGAGTCCAAGTATTCTGTGATCTGCCTGGAAAATATCAAGATTGAACCTCAGGGACTTAAAAACCTTCCAGAGATGAGCTGTTGCCCTGTAGTAGCTTTTGCTGTTAAAACTAGATTAGTTGAAGGAAAACTAGAAATATTTAATATCCTACCAAAAATTTTAGTAACAGTCTTACTGAAAAGAAAAAAAAATAATAATAAAAACGTTCAGAAATATTTTTGCTGTTAATCCACATCTGGTAACAGCATTTTTAATCATCCAACAATTTAAAACGGGCTGGCTGAGACAGTTACCAGGAATCAGAGAGCGTAAACCATCCCGACAGCTTCCTAGTGCGCTCTCATCTAGATTTTACAATGTTACAGTGACATCTAGAGGTGCTTTATGCCTTGCCCGCTCCTCAAAACTGGCTATTACTGCTACACTTATGGCTAGTGACAAATACTCTTACACCTTTTTGCTCAGTGTGTTTTTTCATCAGTCACTCCTAGACTTGTGGAGGGAGGGTGACTGGTGTTTCTTTTCCACCTGCCTTCTTGTTCTTACAGTACTATGAAACCAATGCTATTATTTAGTAATGTATCCAAAGGGTGTGAAAAATGCAGACACTTCCAAATATTTTCCAGAGAGACGACTTTCTCTCTTTGAGAACTGCAATATGTATCAACAAAATATCCACAGTCAGGCACTAAATTCTGAGTGTCTTAACCATGTAAGCCATTGGTGGTGCTTTAATTTCATCAGGCTACATAGAAAAGAGGCATGAAAGAAAATCAGTGAGAAACCAGAACAGTTAAGAAAAAATAAGATGAAACTGCATGAAAGGATTTCAGCAGGACTTCTTTGGAAGATGTTGATCTGCAAGGGACAAAGAAACTGTGCTGTGAACATGGGAATTGAGGCTGAAACTTATTTGGGATGTAGTTGTTCCCAGGAAGTTGCAAGCTGCAAGAAGGCCTAAAATAGGACTAACCAAGTACCCTTGAAATAAAGATTGGAGCCTTGTTCTCACGGAACATAAATATAAATGTCCCAGTTCCAGGTGGATCATAAAGAATCAACCAATGCTTATTCTGTTTTTCATGATGGAAAGTGCTGAAAGAAGCACAGAAAACCCTTGGACTTATTCATTCTGCAATGTGACTGCAATTACTAATGCACTCAGATTCCTGTAAGTATGTCAACCACACCGCACCACTGAGGACATCAGCTCTGATCAAATACAGTCAGCTGAGCAAATAACCAGAGAAACGGCCTCTGAGCTCTTTGATGCAAGGGGCCAGATTTCACTTCTGCGTTCAGAATTAATTGCAGGCACACAGTGCTTTCTGCTAAATACTGCTGTAGTTTGCAGGTGTGAAATACAGAAGTCAGCTTTTGAAAATCCACACCTAGTGGAACATTGGATGATGCCGAAAATCTGAAGCTGCCAGAGTGTTACATAAATTACTACACTGTTTATTCAAGCACCACTTCTGATCTCTTACGTTTTAATAGCAGACAAGGAGCTCATACTAATTCAAATGCGAGGGGAAAAAAATAAAAGAATATAAATAAAACATTTACCATCAATCTTCACAATAAATAAATGTAACTATTTGCAGTAAGTATAAAGACAGCAGCACAGCAGAATAAGAAAAACAAATACAAGGACTAGATATTTGACTAGTACAATCTGTAGATGTATCAGAGGTACATGCATGTGCATTCTGGTTCTCTCCACGTGAAGGGCTTTGCTTTTAGTAGCAGCGTGTGACTTCAATTTGTCAAAACTTAACCCAGCAGTAAAAGCACGAGCTTGCTCTCATTATTTCTTCCCCTCAAAGGGTGTGATTGTTCCAGGTCTACTGGAGCTGGCTGAAGTCAATGGGCTCCTTCCTCCTGGCCAGACGCCTGCTGCAGGAGATGTGGCAGCCTGCCCTGAGTTCACCCAGGGCATGTGTCCCCAAAATGTCTACCCAGGTGGAGACACCCACAGGCAAGATGTCTACATGCAGGCAGCCAGACCAGTCCCCTCAAGAATCTGCAGCCTGTGAGCACCCAAGGCCATCATGGTTTTCTCAAAATTTCATCAGAAAAGCGTGGAAGTTTCTTAATGGCATCCATCCTGCCTGCCTACTGCTCATAACAAGTTTCTTCCTTCAGTCTGATAACTGTGGCCCCTCAAGAGATCTTCTAATTAAATCCCAGAGAGGTTTCATTTATTCATGTATTACTCATCCTGATTCTTTTCTGTCTGTAAATTCTAAAGGTATTTGAATCAATAATTTTTAGGGCAAATTAGACTTCCACCCTATTGCTTTACCTTTATTAAATGATCTGAATATATACTACTAGGATTATGGCACTATGGTCATTTTCCCTACCCATACCAGCCCAAGGTTTTCAATGAAGTTTTCATTTTAATGCCAGAAAATGTTAAGTACTAAAGGTTATACTGTGATCCCACAAAATATACCAAAGGAAAAAGGCATCTTCACCTACAAAAGCTGGTATTGTGTATTCAAAAATACATTCTGTAAACGTAAACAGACTCTTTCATAAATAACTTTGCTAGGGAGAGAATAAAAACCCACATGGTGATAACAGAATAATGCAAGATATTCTGGAGGCTAAAACTTCAGTATAGAAAATGGAAAAAAAAAAAACAAAAAAAAAAAAAACAAAAAAAAAAAACACTTTTGAGAATCCTTTAAATTGACTTTTAAAAGTACATCATGAGCCTTGCAGAAATTAAGCAATAAGAAATCATACGTATAAATATAATATATTTTACCAGAGATTTAAAATGCAGTGAGAGATTAATGCTTTTTATAGACATCTGACCCTTTTTTAATGAGCTGCACTTAGTTAAATTCTTTCTTTATACCGAAGCAGTCTTAACCTTGGAATGTTTTCCTAGCTAACTTTCAATTTTTTTTATACACCTAATAAAACTCTTTGATTTTTTTTTTCCTACTGCAAAAAAAAATTTGTAATGAATGGCCTCATGAAGCAGCCTCAAGCTTTTAGCCAGAGATCCTTTATCACTCCATCACATTTCATTTGATGTCAAGACGTTAATTTCAACTTCATTCAGCCGAGATCAAGACATGCAATATGGCACACATCTAGAACACCTTTCTGACTTAGTTTCTATTTCTCAGATTCGTAGGATACCTTGTAGATCATTGTTACTACAAGATATCCTGGTTTAGTATCAGATCTGATCTCCATTCATCAGTATGACTGCAGTTACTCAAGCTCAGTGAAGATTTCATTTCATTAACAGACAGAAATTAACCATGGGTTTTTTCCACCTGACCACCATGAGATGAATGCTCTCAATACTTCCACGCCGGTACATGGGAGAATGCATTGTGTACAGTGGAGATCCTGGTGCACCAGAATGATTGTGATGCTGCCTGCATTATCCCCAAAGCCCAGTGCTCAGCCTCTCCTTCACTTTTATTTTCCTTTTGAATATTTATTCCTTTTTTGTCTCTCTCCCAAGAATCCAGCAATGCTGAACAATTTTGATACAACTTACAAATGGTAGAAAATGCAGACGTGGGAGCTCTAATTTCCTGGCAGGTGGTACGTCTGCCACATGACTTCATTTTTTGCTATGCAACATAATCCACTGGCACCTCTCTTCCACAAGACTCTCAGTGCTCTCTGAACTAGATAAAGAAATCATTCTTCTATACAATTCAAACACAAGTCACAAGGCTCATTCAATCACACTTCAAAACACATTAGCCATGAGAATCGTAATTCCCTATCTAGGAAATACAAGAGAATGTGTGTGTGACGTACTGTCTTAAAAAGCCATCGGTAGTAATCTCTGCATGAAGACACATACTAAATGCAGAATACTCCATTGGGTTAACATCATCCTAGGTAAGACTCCCCTTCTCCAGCCTTCTTGATGTCTTCTCACGTGTGATGACTGACAGAGTCCCATGTGCTTCACAGGTTGTGCATGTGCATCATAGGTACCGGCACCACATCCCTAAAGCTTTCTAGGTGCCATTCTCCACATTTTTCACATTACTGTTAAGTGTCTCATCCTCAGTAGTAAGCTCCACTGACTCCATAGTGAGAAAGGAAGGGAAGAGTCCAGCTCAAAACTCAACAAAACTTACAGATCCCCCACCTGTCAATTACTGGAGCAATATTATTTTTTTGCTACAGCATCAGTTAAGAAGACTCATTCACATTTCACACCTTTCCTAACTTGTCTGTGCTAAGCATGTAATGATACCCATGGCAAATATGTTCAGACTTCTTGAACAGTCCTTCACAAGCCACTTTTGGGAAATCACACTTCTGGGAGACTTCCAAAGAGTTACAAACTTCAAAACCCATTCCCTGCAGCTTTGATGACTCACTTTTAAATGGACTCCAGAAACACAGGTTTCCTGAAAACAAACTTCATTAACAAGAAGGGGCTCTGTGTGTGTGTTTGGGGGGAAGATCTCTTCGTTTCCCCTTTACAGACATATTTTCCTGTGGCACCTCACCACAAAGGCAGCATATACCAAAAGAAATGTGCTTGGACTCATCCCAGGCTCTGCTGGGGCTGCTGCCCAGCCAAGCATCTCTGGTCTCTGTCACTGGTGCATGTGTATGCAAAGACCAGGATGCTGCCAATGCAACACTAAACCAATTACATTTCTGAGTAGCTTCCCTTGTCACCAAAAGCCAGCACGATTAGGGTTCTGCATTTAATTGCAATGGTACTCTCTCCTACAAGAAGAGGCATTCAAGCACGGGGCATCCCAACTACAGATATATCTGACTCCTGCTTGGGGACACCTGAAAATTGATTGAATTAGCAGAACTCCTGATGTCAAAAGGTGGACTGTAGATAACTGGAGTGAGCAAAGACTTCTTGCCTGAGCAAGTCCCTCCTACCACTGTCTCCCCCCTTCAAAGGAGCCTTCTTTTACAGGACTGCTCCCTGATGACCTTTGTCTTGCTCTCCTGCACTCACAAGTTTCCTCTGTATCTCATGGCGTCACTTCAGATTTATAAAGGAATCATAGTGGATTCCTGCAATGGTGGCTGTAATGTGCAGGCATTAATGTCATACCAAAAAGTCATCTGAGGGTATGTGCAGGTATTTAGAAATCAGCAGTGCCTGCTTTGATTCCATACATTCCTCAGGTAAAGAGGGAGCACAACCACAACTGCAGTGCCCAGAGCTGGATCCTACCCAAGGAATATTGACGGCAGAGAGCAAGTTCAGATGCTAAAACAAAGCAAAAGTATACAATGCTCTGAATTGGAAGTGCATGAAAAACTTCCTATGGATGTCAGTAAGAGAGAAAGCAGGGCAAAACAAGATAAAGATGTCTTTTCTGGAGAAAACTTAATGGATTTATAGACAGAAAAAGTGAGGGAGATAATTATAATTCTTACAATTTATGGCTCATTCAAAAACTGGAATATCTCTACTGTGGACCTATTTGGGGAAAAGCATCAGTTCTGAGGGGCAGAGAAGAACTCCCAGATACAAAGACAACTGATGCCACTGACATTGTGTTTTCCAAGCAGTAACACATTGCTGAGATCCTACAGAAAGGTTTTGCCCTCTAAACTACTGAGGATTGCAAAAACTCTTGCAGACAGAATAAAAAAGAAAGAAAGAAAGAAAGAAAGAAAGAAAGAAAGAAAGAAAGAAAGAAAGAAAGAAAGAAAGAAAGAAAGAAAGAAAGAAAGAAAGAAAGAAAGAAAGAAAGAAAGAAAGAAAGAAAGAAAGAAAGAAAGAAAGAAAGAAAGAAAGAAAGAAAGAAAGAAAGAAAGAAAGAAAGAAAGAAAGAAAGAAAGAAAATGAAACAACTCGTGCCTGTTTGGCTGGAATATGAAATATTCACAGAACATGGCCAATCTGGAGAGAAGGAAAATAATGCATGAGGGACCTGTTAGTATTTGTAGGCAAAACGAAGGAATCAGAATAATGGTTACGGGCTGAGGTTGAATGGATCTTAAAACACAGATTGCAAACAGAAGTTTCACTGCCAGCTTCAACTAAAGCAACGAGTGACTTGCAATTGCACTTGCAATTGTGATATCTGTGCAGGAGAGACAGAGGGTTCAAACAGAAGGCGCAACTCCCACTGCTGGGGAGTTTCAATGAGGGAAACAGCCTCAAACTGCTAATAGTTATTAGTCCTGTGGCAAAGCCTGCAGAAATGGCAAGTGACCAAAGTTACAGCAAGCTGCAAGCAAAGGCAGAAGGTTCAACATCACTTTATGATGGCAACAAAAGGGACTTTATGACCCTTCAGGTGAGTTAATAGTACAGAATCTCTAAACTGTTTAATTTGGAGGAAATAAGTGAAATATTATTTTACCCGCCTTCCTGATAGGTGGAAGGAATAAGACTGAAAGTGGAGTTACAGTGTCATTTTGAAACAGGATTATCGCAGACTACTTAGAAAGGTGAAATTGAGGAAAACCTCAAGATTTTAAAGACACTGCTGTAGAACTGCTGATTTCCCTCAGTGGTAGTAGTGAGAAGAAAAAAAAAACTTAGAAAAACAAGTAATGCTTCTCCTCTCAGCCACTGGTGACGGGGTCATGCCGTATGTGGTGGAAAATGGCTGGGAGACATTTGGCAGCTCTGACAAAGCGTGAAGTGTCTGCAGTCTACACAATATTATAACTGCAGCCCAAAACAGAAATAAACTAAGCTCCTGTACGAGGCAGCAGTGGTATTTCAGGATGGCAGTAAAAGGCAGGAAAACAGAAATTCTGCTTCAGAAGAGAGTGATCTCTATATTTTGCAGAGCACAAGGATTCCCACTGGGGTCTGTGATCTGGAAACTGTTCCAGATGCTGCTGAAGCCAGAAGAGAAATTGCTTATCATCAGCTGCTTATCACCACTTCTTTACACCTCTCCCATTGCCCTTCTTCCCACCCAACAGAGTCAGCCGTCCCCTTTGTTCCACCTCTTCAAGTGCTCTCTATCCAATTCTGTAAAATGAGCCAGTTAAGAAACAGTCAAAACCAATTCTACAACTGATAAATCAAAGAGCGCCTCTCTAAAGAGGGAAGGACAGGAGGACAGGTGACTAAGCAATACGTGAACACAATACACTGCTTTATCTGGATGCATCATGGCCACCTCTTGCACAACCTACTAGTAATCAGGGCTGATTGGATTATTGTGCAGATCCAGGCCGAGGACAGCCAACTGTCAGGCAGCTCGACCTCCTCAGTTCAGCAGCACCTGGCATGGCCACTGGGAAGGCTGGGTAAGGGACATCATAGCAAACATCAGATCACATTTAGCAGTGCACAAAAACAGGTGCTGTCTTTTCAAACAGGCGAATGGATCACCTTCTCGTGGCCATAAGGAAACAGAACAGAGCTGTGCATGTCTAAAATGATTGCAGGGTTGCTCAGTAATACCATATGGAGGCCAACTGGGACAACAAAGTTGCTTTGTCTTACTGACTGGTGGCTGGAAATTGTTTTCAGGTGGGGACCAGGGACAGCAATAAAGGTTTTGCTAACAGAAGCAAGGGTCTCCCACAACTGGGTAGGTCTATTCATTGCTATGCCACCAGGTATCACTAGTTCATCTCAGGTGCAAAATTCTGCAAGGGTGAGAAGATATTTCTCAGTTTCTTAGCCTTTCTTTTTCCTTTTGTCACAATAATTTCAAATCTCATTTGTAAATCTGTTTTGAATATGTGGCAGGCAGAGGCACAAGCAACCAGCTTCACAGTCTTATGGACCGTGCTTTTCACTATCTTGCTCAGAGGTGCTTTTCACTATTAGGCAGAAGAGTCTGTCCTGAATGCAGATAAATGCTGGCTGCTACTAAACCATCAGGCACTCTCAACAGCCTCCGCTGAGGGACATTGTATCCTCCCATTGTTCTTAATGCAGGGCTGAATTCAAGTCTGTTTTTACTTAGAACTGAGTTGACTAAGTGTTTACTGAAGACATCTGTTGTTCACAAGAAAGGCAGATAGTTTTATGATGGTCCTATGTTAATAAATCAAACATACAGACAAGAAGGTAATGACAAGCTAACATATGTATGCTATCTAATAAAACAAACAAAATATTAGCAAAGTAATACTATCACCAGCATGACTCCAGACAAGCTCCTGCTGCCTTTAATAAGCCCTGGTGGTAGACAAGTTCCCAGTAAAGACTCTTTACCTCACCAAAAGTCACTTTGAACAGCGGTGGAATAGTGAAGAGATTACAGATGGAGATGCTGTTGGAATAAAGACAGAGATCCCAATCACCCCTTCTCTCTTTGGGTCTTTTTATCAAATCCAAGCCTGCCATGTTCTACTTCACATCTGGAAACCCAGCATCCCAGCTCAATCATCAGGAAACACCACTTCCCCCCCACGGAACCGGCCATGATTTGCCTCATCTGCTGCACAAACTGGCACCCACACATTCACCAGTGAAGCCACCACGGTCCCCTTCTCCCTCTTAATCCACAGTTGTACCACAGACAGCTTCTGTCACAGATACAGGATACAGCCATTTTACCATTACATAGATCACTTGTGGGCCTCCCTGTGAATAGGACTTTTGCAACAGATGTTTTCTCTGATGTTTTAAAAGCAAAAGAAGCCATAAGATTAAAAATAATAATAATAATAATCTTTTTTTCATCAAGGTAATGGTACAAAAGGTGAAAAATTCTCTTTTGTTCAAATTCATTCATTGAAATCAGTCTAACTTGATGTTCAAAGAAGACCTATAAAAATCACTTTTATTGTTTGTGCTGTTCATCAGGGCAGCTACTTTTCCCTTTATTACTGATGTTCTGTAAACAAGGCTGCACAGGTTATATACCCTTGCATCGTGGTGGATCATCCAGTTTAGTGGACGGATCTTTACAGGATGCTTTTCTGCTGCTATTCAGCATTGGTTACTGTTAAATTTCCTGTAATGGCTCAAATGCATCTGCCTAAAAGTAAGCAAGCTAAAAAGCACTCGTTATGCTGAGGACAGCATTCCAAGTAATACTGTGTACTTCTGTTTTCAAGGAAGGTCATTTCCATTAATAACTACACATGGTGCTTCTTCCACTCAAAAATTTGAGATAAACTCCTTACATTACTCATTAATTATCAAACAGTGAAGCCTGACTGTGATTATTTGGGTGGAGGAAATGAGAGCAAAGCAAAAAAGAGTATCAAAGGCAACATTTTTAGCTCATTCTGGTTTCAACATACTTGTTAGAAGAAATTTCTTAATTTTCTACTGCTACTGGGCTTCTTTAAGCAACAAAGAATAGTTAAGCTACCTTACAAGAGTCTATGATAATCAAAGGATCCTTTCAAGAGACTTTTGCATTCTCTGAATCTGGCTTGTAAAGAATTTAACATAACTCTCGTTATGGTGACACAGGCATTTTTCCTCCAAGGAAGTTTACAAAAGCTGCAGCTCCACTTACAGTAACCTTACCTCGGATCCCAATTTAGAACACCTCCCTCCCCACTGACGTCAGCAAAAATACCAGATCAGAACATCAGAATAGTTAAGTTCTTCTTTGGAATAAAGGACTTGATAGACATGAACATTTCTGATCCAAAGTCTATTGTAGTCATTGGAGAGTTTTGCAACAGGTTCATTGAGCTCTAGACCACACAACATGTAACATGACAGATACAACTTGATTTAACTCAGTAATTATAAACCCAGTAAAATGTTTGAGACCAAAACCTACTGATCTCTGTGAGAGTCTTTGTCACTGATGTCAGTGACCCCTCATTATGTTTTATAATAATGAAAAGATCATTATAAAGAAGCACAGGTAGTAGTCACCAAGTAGATTTTTGTATTCTTTTTTTTTTTTTTCTCCACCAAAACTTGCTGGGTTTCATCTTTTCTAAAAAAAATGAGTATGTTCTCTCTTAAACGTTAATGAAATGGAAAAGCGAAGCATATAAGACAACATATCTATGGCTTGCAATGATTCCTGATGAGATGAGAAAGAAACCTAGGCTCACCTTTTCACTCCTCTTCTTGAGCAGAGAATCAGCTGTTGTCTCCGAGAAAATCTGCATCCGAAAACCACGTCCAGCTGCTTTTGTATAATCACCTGCCTTGCAAAGCTTACGTTTTAGAATATGATGTTTTCCACTTGAATGATGAATTATTAGTGCTTTAACCTTCTCAGCGAGAGGCCCTACAAGCTTCTGTATTGCAGAAACGCTTTGTTCCAGTCCATCTAGTCTTTTAACTTGCTGCTCTGCATTCCTGTTTATATCAGAAAGAGATTTTTTCATTTTAAGGCAAAGCCTCTTCATCTGATTATTTCTCAGATTTTTGTTTTTTTCCATCTTCAATCCAGGCTCAGATGTTTCTGCTTTTACAATCTCAATATCTTTTTCAATGCAATAAATTTCTTGGGAAACGCTGTTCAGTTTCTTAAGCACGTTGTCCTGCAGCATCAACAGCTTATCTATTTTCTGTTCAAGGTAGGCGAACTTCATATCCATGATGTTAAAACTCTCAGTGCTGACATCACTGCTTACAACAGGACGAATCTGCAGGGGCTCCATTGTATTATCAGGCCCCTGGTTTTGCAAAGCATTTGGATCAAACATTTTTGCCAAGTTGTTGACCATAGATGTAGAAGAGCTTTGCCTGCTGGATGTGGTCATTTTGCAAGTTTAGGCTGGGGGAGGAAACGCTCTGATGCTCAGCTGCTTGAGGATGATATCAGTTGCAAATGCTTCCCATCCAGACTGCACTGGTATACAGCCTACTTTATCAACTCCAACTCAACTAATTAAGTAACTACTCTCCCACATTTGACTAAAACAGAGGAAAGAGACACCCAAATTACTTAGGAAGAAAAGCGCCTTGAATCCATTATTAATATATATACATATATCTGTTTCCAAATGAAGCAAATAGAGAGATGAGCATCCTAAATGCACTCGGTTCAGTGACACCAGCCCTAGCAGGGACAGAACTATTTGCACCCCAAAGGAATTTGTCAGCAAAAAGGCTACATGACACATGAGAAGCACAGACGTTTTTGCAGTAGTGAAGCCTAATACGTAACGTGATCCTTGCTCCAAAGAGAATAAGGGCCCTTGCAGGGCCTTTATGCATGGCTGCTTGGAATTACCACATCTTAAGGTGAGATTTTCAGATGAAAGCTTCTATTGCTTGAGAAGCATTTTATGCCAGCAGGAAGTTTGATAGAGTTGTTAAAAACAAATACACAAAGGAAAGTAAAAGAAGGAGATGCTGCATGCAGATTTTTGGGGGAAAAAAAGATATGAGAGCCCTATTCTCTGCTTTATATCTCAGCTACAACATATCTAGCTCTCTACACATAAGCAATTCCCTTCATATGCAAAATCTCAATTTATATCCATACTTACTGAGACTATGCTAACATGCCACAAATGTAGAGGCTCTTGCATTTTACTGTGATCTGTTCGTACAAGTTTCCAAAAATTGACAGAGTCTGTTCTTCCCTTTGTTTGTCTGTCAGTATGTGTCACAAAACAAAGGGTTAGTGTCTGTAACTCAGTCTGCTCAATTATTGCTTTTGCAAAAGGCTTTCATTAGTTTCAGAAGGATGAGATCAGACAAAGAAGAATCAGTCTGATCAGGAATAGGATAAGTCTGAATTGCTGGACATTTCTCACGTTAGTTAGAATAAAAAAAGCAGATTTTAAAAAGTAAGCATTAGAACCAGAGCTTTTCATTTCAAGTCCATCATATTCCACATGAGCTAAATGCACATCGGTACGGATCACTTTGATGGAAAAAGGCTACTTTTGGGATACAAGGAAAAGATCACCTTAGACAAATGGCTGTCATAGGTTGACCACACATAGGACAGTCAGAACTTGTGCAATACCTCTCGCAGAATGCAACAGGTAAAGTTAGCTGTTGGAAAGCAGTCAGACAGACTGTTGCCTTATTCTGAGGATCAAGAGCTTCTTTTGTGACTCCAGTGAACCAGCCTCAGTTTATCCATCCTTTAAATGGCAAGCGTGAGGGATAACTTGCTAAAGCATGCAGTGAGTTCTGAATATCTGATGCATCCAATAGTCTGTAAAAATTGGTTCTGTGCACAAACTGAAGGATATGAAAGATCTCCTTATTTCTGGGTGCCTTTTACAGTCAATCACACCTGACAATTTAAGAAGTATTTTCTCACAGTCGTTTATGAATCAGTACGCAGCCAGTGTTGATAAGCTAATTCAGGAGCTTGTTCTCAGGTTACCACAGCTTAATAAAGGAAAGAAGTTCCTAGGTACATTTGTCACCTCCTGGGAGCAGCATGTCACTGTGACTGAAAGGTGAACTGTGTCCATGCATGACGCTGAAGCGTGGATCAAAATCTCTTCTTTACATAGCAGACATTACCAAGAAGTGACCACCACGTGTCATTGTGCGTAGCACGTTCGCTGGGTGCATTGAGAAGGTTAAATGATTTTAAAATAGGAAATAGGATAGGAGGGGAAGAAAACGACAGGGAGTTTAGGGATCCCTATTTCATGGAAAGAATTATATACAGAAGAGCAGTTAAAAAAAAAAAAAAAAAGAAGAAGAAGAAGATTGAAGCAAAGAGGATCATGGAGGCTCCTGCAGAGAGCAGTTAGTTATGTTTAAATCCCTTTGCCTTTTTCCGTTCATCTCTGTTAGAAAGATAAACTAAACCCTCCTGACAGTTTCACATCTGCAGAAGCCTGTTAGACACAGAATTCCAGGAGAGGTGTTTGCATGCCTGTAAAATGGCCAGGTTTGCAGAGCCATTTATCTTGTGTGAAGTGCCAGCTCAGAAGCTCACTGGGAGCTTCCCCCGACCACTGCCCTGCACAAGCACAAGGTTAAAGGTTTATTGTGCCTTGCCACCCAGCTAGGGATACTGCCCAGGGGTTTTCTTAGGGAAAGCCTGTCAGCCACAGGGATCCTCTCCAAAAGGAACATTATTTTGTAACAGCAAGGAAATGATGATAAAAAAAGGACACATGGATAGTAATGGCAAAATCATGTGTTATATTACTGCACACAGCCACATATGTTAAACATTTAAATCTCTTCTAACAGTTGCCCAGGGAAACGTTATGTGAAATACCTCAAACCAAAACTATAAATATTAATAAAAATTTTAAGCTCTGTGAGGTAAAATCCTATTATCAGGTATCTTCCGTAAAGTCCTACTGATTTAATATTACGCCATGACATGAAAAAATATCAGGCACTTTTCAAATGTAGAAAGCCAGCTATTAAAATGCTTCACTACAAACCTATCTGTAGCTCTGTCTGAAGCTGACATGAGCTAGGAGAGATTACTGCTATGTAGAGGTTAGAAGAGGAACAAATGGAAGACATTTAACAGCAGTTTGCTTCCTGGGTCCAGGAAGGTGTTGCCAGTAAGTTCTTCTATATTGGGAATCTGATTTAGGCTGCCTCTTGCTCTGCAAACTGGAATTACTCTTTCAAGTTATTTTATTCTCCTCTTACAAGTTTTAGTGATGACTGAGTTTACTACAATGGTTTCTTCCTGTTTTCCTTGCATTCAACTATCCACGGCCTGTTTTATTAATGAGCTTCGAGCTCACTGAATACACTGAGTTCTCACTTAGCCCCAGAAAAAATTTCCTGTCATATTTTTATGCTTGTTACTCTAAGCAGTCCCTAAAAACCAACATAAATCTACCCTCCATTCCAGAACACTGAATGTAGAATTGCAACAGCAGTCCCCATGGTGCCTACAGAGGAGGGTGGTTACATCCCTGCTACCTCAGGTGCCAGATTTCAGGAACATTGGTTTGATGGTTGGAAAGCCTGTCGAATGATTCTGAGTTCTGAAGTTCCTCAGTTCTCTATTCTGAGGGAAAAAACAAAAGGTGATACCAACTTGACTGGATGGCATTTCCTCACCCAAACCCTTCTTCCTCAGCTCTCAGTATCACTGTGTCAGTAGGCAACTATTTGAATTTGCACAGCACTGAAACTGCAAAAATGGCTGTAAGAGATTAAGGGCACAAACAGAAACAATAGTAACCCTTCCTGAGTGGAAAACAAGAAAGTATACATCCGAATGAAAAATTACAAAGAAAACAATTCCAGTCGTTCTGAAAGCAACGAGTTTCCCACCTAAATACCTAAATATTGTGCCTTGAAATATTAGTATCAGGTTACTACATCGTGGAGGTGACAGTACCAACCCAAAGGCTGATACTGAACACTGGGAATTTTTACACGCAGTAACACACTGCGTAACACAGTGCTAATCAACTGGGATAAAATCACTGTATTTAGTAATCTACCAAAGGAGTCTTGTTTCTTCCACACAATCGCTGCTCAGCTCAGGTTGAATTAAATGATTTAAATGGCTCCTACATAAAAAAATTATGAAAAGCAAACAAAATAACCCTCACTGTGTTTGTTTATTTCGAGTTGTGTGGGGAAAAGCCCTAAAGCAGCACATCTACCATACAGAAGCATATAAAATCTGAAAGAAAAAGTAAAAGGAGTAGCAGTGGATGAGTGACAGTTCCTGTGACTTTCACATTCTTAACATCTCTACAGACATGATACAACAAGTCTGCAAGAGATGAGATAAAACTTCATGTGTAGCATCAGCGTTAACATGTGTCAACAAGAGACATAGGTAGGTTCCACTTCAGCCATCTGACTCATAGAGAGGTTAAAGGTGAAGACCAGACGGGCTAGAGAAATAAAAAGTCTCCCTTCTGCTTTCTCTCTTGAACTCACACTGTGGTCAGTATTGTTTTCTCTGTACTCATGAATATGAACAATCTGGCTAGCATTAGGAAATTATCACAGACAAGCCAGTTTGCTGCTCCAGCTCTGTTAGCTTTGTGCTTCTGAACCACAAGCCTCAGGCTTAGAGATGCCCAGACCAAACTTGTAGCAGGTCCTGATCTTTTTGATTGGATATCAGTCTCACAGGTATAAGAGAAAATCAGCTTCAGAAAAAAAGCCTGCTAGTCCAAAACACCCAAACAGTCTAATTAGCAAAAAGAGCTAATACTTGCTTTTTAACATATATTTGTGATAATTTATCAGTGCAAATAAAGCCTGAGCATTCTTTCTGCTTAAACGAGTGGTACATTCAGTTTTCACCAGCTCTTGGTCCTCTGACCATACTGCTGAGATGCCAACTTCCCCTTACCTTCTTTTCTCTTATCAGACTCATGTTATAAGAAATTTTGCTCCCCAACCCCCTTTTCAGCCTGAGTCTATTTAGTTTAGCTCACTTCAGCTCAGTTCTTCATATTTCCTGTTAAAGGCCCAGACAGAGCACCTCATAAATTTATGTTAGCTGGCATCAACCATTATAAACAAGAGCACAAGTGGAAATGTTTGAGTTGAATTCCAACTTCTTGGGCTCCAAGCTGTGTGCCAGGATATGCTATACTGAACTTTATCTGGAAAGCACAGTGCCATGCTCATCAACCGTAAGCTGTTCTAGGCAATACATCTCCTGAGCTCCCATGTCTGGGTTGATATTTTACTGTTGCAGAAGCTTGGAGTGTCTCTCCCCTGCTCTTCCTTCATAAGTAAAACATAAATCCCTGCCATTCAGGAGTTTGCAGCACCTGTGTGATGCATGCTCCCCATTCCAACTATTGCTCACTCCTAAGTGTAAGCAAAACGTGTTTTTCTGACATTCCCACACCTACATCTGGGCGATAATCAGGTTTGCATAGGGTACATGTTAAGGAAAAAGCATGAACAATTAGCTCTGGCTTACAAGTGCTAATTTAGACCACGCCATCATGACCTCAGATATCACACAGATATTAATTGTATGCATTTTCACACAGTCCAGGTAAGAATAGATACAACATAATACATTTCAAGTAATATCCATACTGAATCATCCTGCACATTTATTATTAAAATAGTAGGAAGATCTGAAAGGTAGCTTTCTTCATACAGCTAAAAGACAGCGCAGTAGCACATAAAGTTCTTCATATATGAGACTGGCCCATATATTGAGCCTCTTAAAAACATCCAGTGCTGAAACCTCCATTATTTCTCTAAGCGATGTGTTGCAGTGTTGACAGTTTTCTATATTAGAAAGCTTTCCTAACCTAAATTTCCCTTGGTGTCACTGATACTGATTTCTTCTTGTCCTGTGTATGCACAAGGAAAAACATATATACATATATATATAAATTGCTCAAATCTCTATAATAAAATCTCAGAACAGGTGAAAGAATAGGGGCAATTCAGAAACAAACAGCAGGAGCCAACTTTTCTGAATGTCCTACAGTAAAATGATCATCTACCTATTGTGTTTCATAATGACTTAAGAGCTTCATAAGAAATTAAGACCTTTGTCTCACAAAGGTCTCGTTATTTTCATCTACAACTTCCTTTATCTTCTGCCACCTTCCCATACGTTGTTCATTTCTTTTTATTCCTCTTGGTGTCTATTTTGCACCTTGCGGTACACGCCTGTATATACCTAGAACCTCCACATTCCTCTTCCTTCCTCTAAAACAAACCCTTTCCAGCAATCTTCACCACTTTCCTGTCTTTATCTTTTATCTTATAGTTGATTTGTATTCATCTATTTAATGAAAAGTCACCCATAAACCAGGAAAGAGCAGAGAATATACGTTAGCCTACCCTTATTAAGTTCTGGTACAAATTCACCATTGTATTAGACATTTTGCAAATAAACAAAAGGAAATCTTTTTTATGGGACTCTGATCAAGGGAGATGCAGGTTTTGTTCTCAGATTGGCCATAGGGATGCACATTTTGTGGCTGGACTAGCTGTAGGACTTAGCAGAGCAGTTCCAATAGTACTGTTCATCTCTGAATCATCAGTTGTGTTTTATGGGGAAAACATAGATTTGCTTTATTCCCTATCATGATACTGGTCATAAACTGCAGAAGAAGACTCCTTAAATTATTTGCAAATTAGAACTTTTGAAGAAGATTGTTTCATCATTTACAGAATATTTAAGTGGAAATCTCCACAGCCTCAAATAAGAAACAGCTTTGGGCTGCTGGGGAACAGGAGAGCTGCTGTCTAAAATGTTCTTTTAGGACATGCAATTCAGGAATTGCACGTTCTAGTCACAGAGCAGAAACACTGTATATGGGAGTGCACAAGCAAGAATTAAAGCATGTCTGCTTTTCTCTAGTAAACAACAGCTCCCTGAGAAACAATATAAGCTTACAGCTGCTCAGCCCTGACACAGACAGAGCAGGTATGAAACCTACGAAACAGATTCAGAAAGCCATGCTATATACAAGTTCACAGATGTCAGTGATGGCAAGCTGAAGAGGAAAACCATACTCTTCTCCTTCCCCTCCTTCCTCTCCCCCTTTACTACAAAGACACATCAGGATGGATCAGGGAATTTATCCAAAAAGATGCATTTCTACAATCAGCAGTCATGTTGGACTCTTTCACCATGGGGGCTGAAATAACTGTATGGTTAAGATTAAGTGACATACTGTGTCATGAGTGATATACGTTTATGGCTCCCCTGGGGTCTGCCCAAAACATTAGTTTGGAACTCTGCTCAAGGTCAGAACAGGAAACAGCTTTATACAGGGCAGGAGAGCAAAGCAAGGAAGTCTGGCACTGAACTTCATGAGGTAGGACTAGGGAATTTACTGCTCCACAGGGCTCTCTGCATGCAGCTATTCTGCGACCTGTTAATTAATTACGAATTCTGACTTCCTTTACTATAACGACTCTGGTAACTCAGTATCCTGGAGATACTGTAGCGATAAATCCCAAAAGCAAGTACCCGAAACAAACTGCAGCGAGCCTGGTTACAGATCAGGGGTCAATCTGCATATGCCATGTGCTGGCGTTTCAGAAATACTATCACCTCCAAATTGGGAACCTCTCTGAAGGTGATCTACATTGTACTAGATGACCTTTAAAGAACCAGTCCAACTCAGCCATGATTCTATGTGTATCACTTTAGGAAATGTCTAGCTCCTTGAAGATGAAAATGATGATGGAAGACACTACCCATACTGTGGGGGTGATATTCCCCACACTGCGGAACTCTGAAGATCCCTTTAAAATGGCATAGAATTTGCTTAGACGGGTTCATCCACTGTAAGCTGTGAGGTGCAGTATTTGTGCAGGTCATGCACAATTCAGTCACAAGTGGCATTGCACAGCTAATGGGCTTCTCTGGTTAAGAACTACACAGGGCATACAGAAGCCACTGTAATCATCATCTGTATGCTTAACAGCTGAACTTGGAAGCACTTCACCATCAAAAAGCACGATAGTCTTTCACCAAAGGCCAGTCACCACTATCATCTCCCACCGTCAAGATACCACCTCAAAAGTCTCACCTCTGCTTAGCTGTCTCCATTTTACTACACTAAAAACAAAACAAACCTCAAAACCTGGAGTTTTTTAAGGCTGCAAAATACTGTGTGATAAATTACCCATTAATAGCATAAAACTCTATTTCCAGGAAGCCTGTTTAAAGGAAAATTCCTGAGTTTCTGAGGCTAAAGCCGAGGTGTCATAACTCTGAAACAGAGCAATGAAAGGAGCACTGTCTCCAGGTGCAGCAGGAGCTGTACCTCATTTCATCTGCTGGGTAGACTGGTTAAAGTCTTTGGTAGCGTTCCAAAACTTTCTGGCAGCTAGCATCCTGTATTAAAATTTATAAACCACGAATGGCCTTTTCTAACAAAAAAGTTAATTCAGGATGGATAGGCTGAAAAGACTTGAAAGAGACAGTCATCAGAAGTGGTTATATGGAAAATTGGATGTAAGTAACACCTTTCACTCCATCAGAACATACTAAAAATATAGCAAATGTAATTTCAGTGTGAAAGGGAAACTATATTGATTAAAAGATCTTTAACAGAGCTGTGAAGAAGAGCCCCAAAGCTGCCTGGCCTGCTGGGAGGTAGAAGAGATACAAATGATGCATTATCTCCTTCAGAAGGAACATACTGAGCTCAGATAGAGCTGTAAAACCTATCTATGGTCCAGTCCACAGTATCAGAGCCCATGATAGCAGGAACAGTGAGCACTGTCTGTGGTGGCTGCCCACCCAACAGGCAATATTAACAGAAGAAGCAGTTGAGATCCTCATGGGTCTCGGGCTGCCACTCTGTGGTCAGATAGCTTTATAAACAAATCTTCAACAAGCGAAAGCAGTGACCTTCAGATTCATCATAACTTAACCTACTGTTCTCCTTACTGTGAAATAATGCAAAGACAGCAATCCCTGGGCTAGCGAGGGTCTCAGAGTGACAACTAGGACAATGTGCTAACTCATTTTCACCTGCAGTGGTGGTTCCCTGCTGCCTCTGCTGTGAGACTGCTTATAGAAGTGCAGAAGAGGGAAGAAGAGTTTGGGGTTTCTTTGCTTGTTTGTTTTGTAAAGTACTAGTAAACTCTCTCCACAACACTATTTACCTATTCTTGCATCATATACTCACCAAGAAATTATTTTATCCTCCTGTGCTGCTGAGGTACCACACCAAACCCAGGAACCCACTCATTCTGCAGGTGAGCCAGGGCAGTGCTTGTTTACCCAGGCAGGCTCTGCTGAAGCAAACACATTTTTTACCACTATGACTGCAACCAGAGTCGGAATTAAACAGTTTTTAACTAAGCAAATCAGCATGAAAAGCAGCGTGCTGAAAACACCTCGATCGATTTCTTCTCTTAGAAGTCTAGTGAAATAAGTGGCACACTCATACATAGCATAAATGTCAGAATCCAAGATCGCATAGAAGAAAGGATAAGCATCCTGAGACACAGACATCAGCAACCTGTGTTTTTAGGAAAAGGGTAATTTCAGTTGAATTTTATAAGGTTTGCTCATTTGGGTGTATATTTTGTGATATTTTAATAGATTGTAAATTGTGCCTGGCAAGTTTCCATAGCATACTTTTATGCTCTCATGGAGAAGAATTCAAAGAAAAAGTGTTACATAAAATTGAATTTCTGAACTGTATTAAAAAGCCTGAAAATCCAGGAAGTTAAAAATTGTAGTTTTTCTCCATTTTGATCTGTTCATTTCATTCCCAAACAAATAACCCACACTGCTCAACTTCATATGCAGAACGAATGGATGTGAGGTAGAGGTCCCTGAAATCTGTCTTCCTGTCTTTCTGTCCTGCTCAGGGTACATGTGTTAACACCATTTTGCAATGGTGGATATTCTCTGAGACTTTCAGTTATATGTCTTCTTCAGCAGCTATTTTCTTCCTCGTGGAGCATTCATCTCAACAAAATCTCAACAAAATAAAACGTGTCTGGCTCTTAACCTCACAGCTGAACTTTGAAAGCCATCACAATCATCACCTATTTTTGCATCCCTGAACTCCCTCATGTTCCAAGTAAATGATCATTCCATATGTCCAGCCACCTGGCTGTAAAGATTAGCCTCAATCACTGTCCAGCTGAAGATTCAAAGAAATGAATACCAACATCATCAGTATCAAGGCATTAGAAAGAACCTGCATGGTACTTCAGTTTTCAATTACCTGATGAGATCCAAAAGATGAGGTGGTAGCTGGCAGAATCATAGAATGCCATGACAAATCTTTTTTTTCTTTTCCTTAAAAGAATAAAATTGTCGATTTTAAATGTTCAGTGTTGCTATTACCACTTACACAAAAACTGGGGAGAGGAGTCTTGCTGACAGTTACTGCCCTTGGTAAATGAATAAAAAAAACACTTAGACATCACCGACTTCTAAGGCTCTTTCAGAAGAGATTTCACACAGTCAGTTCATTCATACATTCTCTGAATATTATATTTGCACAGAACTTGCTATCCTGGAGAGCACTGAGACGGGGCAGGATTTTCCTTGCAGGTACTTCTTTTGCCTCCAAGAGCCTGCAATGGCATTGGCAGATGCACGCCTGCACAATCACATTTCTTCTCCCATGCTTTTGCTTTCCCCTGTGACACTCTTTAGGCAGCCTAGAATTAGCAAAGAACCTGCTTAAATGGAATAAAGTGTGTAAGGAAGGAAGGAAGCATTCAGTTTAAAGGAAAAAGAAATCCTAAGAATAAAGGCGCTGTAACAGTCACCAGTTTGTTATCTAGAAAGGTTACTAAAACGTTCTAAGTGGCCAGATGTTATGACAGTCTATAAGAATTAGAGAAGCTCTGATATGGCACTTTTGCCATATTTTCAGCTTCTTATTGCTTTTCTTGGGAAGCAATATTCTTCAGGGCAGATCAGCAGTCAAAAGACATCTTGATTGTTCAAAAAGAAGACGAGCTAAGGTTTTATGTTGTAGAAATGCTGAAAGGAAACCACTGTCTGAGGTCAGGTTGGGCATCTAATGAGCACAGTGACCCAAAAGACACATAGCTGGATTACAGCACCTATACCTGGAAAGCTATTTCCCTGCTTTAATGTGCAGGTGACGTAAAATCATGTAAGATTTAAGGTGCTTGGCCTCTGGGAGAAGCCCAGCTGGCTGAGCAAAAAGCACGCTCCCTTTGGCCAGCTGCAGCTTTTCCCAGACAAAAGTTTCTTTTCATAGCATTTTTTATCAACATTAACTGCTGGCTAAGTCAGTGGTTTGAATAAACAATAAAGTACAACAGTGTTACAGAAGCTGGCTAAATAAAACAGTCTCGTATTACCAATTCATTAATATTCCACTGCTGAAAAAGTGTATTTCAGGCTGGAAATGCTGAGGGATTGCTTTTTTCTCTTTTTAGAAAATAGTATTTTATTAGTGCTATGCTGCTTGCTGAGAAGCCTCACCTCACCAACACATATTATCACTTAGCAAACCACAGTCCTACCTCTTAAACATCTGATTCCACGTGACTACCAGGTATTTTTTACTTTTCCTGAAAACACGAAGCATTGTTTCATCAGACCTTGAAGGACTCCAGCCATCAGCACCAATAAACCTGGGTCCAGAATGAACACCTAGAGCTAATAAAATGGCTTCAGCATTGTTCAGTGTAGCACACAAGTATCTGAAGCAAGATACGTTTTCCCAGTGAGTGGGAGAGATTCAGTTTACTCAGCCTGCCTCAGTTGTGTCACTCCTCTGCCAAAATGCACACATTGTGCTTCCTGTTTTCACCTGTTTCAAATTAAAGTTCACTTCCACCGCACACCTGCAGGCTACCGACCTGGAAGCTCTAAGCCTTTGCTAAGTCCACGCTGTGGGGTTCGGAGTTAGTTTTATGAGGAGGACTTTAAGCTAAGGACATCCAAACTGAAGTATGACCCATTTAGGAAGGAACTTCCACCTGAGTGGCCAGAACAGGTGCAAGGCAACCTTTGCTACAGGTGGTCATGTTTCTGTGTTTCGCCCTCCCCTATCACTATGTGCACCCAGAAGCATTTCTGACTGCTCTTTGAAAAGTCTCAGAGGAGAAGTTTTGCCTGCTGTTTATGCTTACTTGCAAACTTCTGAAGACCTACTTGAATGTTCAGGTGAAAATATCTGAGCTGTGATGTTATGGGAGGGAGAGCTCTTCACAGAAGCTGAAAAGTGTCCACCCCTCAACCAGCTTATGCAGGACTCCAGCTGCATGCACTGGAGAGAAGGCCTAGTTTCTTAGTGAAGCAGGCAGCTGGAGCAAGCACTGCCTCCCAGTCTCTTGGAAGGAAGACAAGGGAAAAGTTCATGCTCTCACCTTCCCCACTTGCCCCACGTAGTTGACTCGATCACTAGTGGGTTTTCTTATCTTATCAGAGAACACACATGGTGTTGATGTCTAGCCAACACAGTCTGAACATGCCTCTATCTTGCCTGTGCTTCTGCATGAAGGGGACCAAAAGTTGCCTCTAAGTTTGCACTGTTGAAGCAAAAACGAGACAGAAATGACTCCTGCTGCGCTGTGCAGCTGATCATGGAAAACCACCTGTGTAGCAGTATAACATTTAATAAACACAATGAGAAACTGACTTGAGAAACCAGTGGGATTAAGGAATATCATATGCAATGTGCAGATGTGACAGTGATTTTTGAGGAATCTGATCTTTTGCTTATGATGCTTTCAGATGACACCGCTGTCTTTTTCCATAGTAAACAAATAATAAAAAGAGAAAAAAAAAAAATCAAAGCATAACATAGCTCAGAATAAGTTTGTAGTATTTTTGTTAATGAAAGATTAGTTCTGGATTCCTGAGTGTCTAGTGACTCCACTTCTGGGACAGGGAAACATGAGAAGAACAGTTTTGTTATGAAACAAAGTCTCCTCTTACCTCAGAGGCCCTCTCCTCTCTTCCCCTGACCTATCCTCATCTGCTTACCTCTTCTATTTACAGACCTCCATCAAGATTACTTGCTTTAATTTGATCATGGGTTTTTGGGCTCCAGAAAGAAACCATCTGGCCAAATTCCACAGCCTCTGTCCCGTGCAAGGGCAGAGCAGAGGATCAAAATGGCCCTACCTCACTATGCAGCCGGTGGAAGCATACATTACAAGATTATTTTGCTTTTATTTCTTTTAAACTCTGCGATATCTTTGGGATCACAGGCACAAGCTATAATTTTTTTTCACCCTTTGCTCCTTCAGCAGCTGTTACCATTACACTGCTTAATGCTGGCCATAAGAATAACAAGAATGAAGTTACTGAACCTCCAGAGCTCATAAATCATAGCTTCAGTCACCTGTAAGATGTTTTGCCTAAGCTTAGCACCCCCTATAGTCGAAATAGAGAGAGAGAGATCACTACAGGAAAGTTGCTACAGGAGCAGACAGCAGGAAATGTCCCTGGTGGTAGCGCCCTCCCTTCTGACTTGAGGGAGCCCAGCTTTGACCAGACATCTCATTTTCCAAGGGCAATGGACAGAGAAGCCTAATCTCACCTTTTGTTCCCAGTTCTAAAATGCTTGCAACTATGTTTAGAATACAGACTGTCAACGCTGCAGAAATTTGAATTATGACTCTTGGTGTCATCTAAATTCTATCAAGGACAATCCAGGCGATCTCTACTTCTTCTGCACCTGTGGGGTAACCTCCAGTGAGAGACAAGAGTAAAACAGTCTTAGCCCAAAACATCAAGTAGTGGGGGTTTGATTTTGTGAGAAGATGTAGTAGACTGTGTTTTTGTCATTACTCTTTTTCATACACTGGCCATATGTGTTGCTTGGAGGAATGGCATCCACAGGAGTGATGGATTAGGCTTAGATCAGAAAACACAGATTATTTCCTCACACTGCATAAATAATGCAGGTGAGCACTCTGAAAGGGATTATTCCTTGCAAAACTTCCATTGGATATTGCCATTGGAAAGGCAATATTCATGAGTTGGAACAAGTCCACAGCCCTTGGAAAGGCAAGCCAATTTTACACAACAATCTCACTTTGCAATTACGCGCTGCTCTTTGCTTTCTCGTTAGCCTGCTTAGCTAGCTTTATAGTCTCATAAAACAGTTCATTCCTCTTTCTTTCATTTGCTCTTTTTTTTTTTTTTTCTTTCTTCTTTTAATTTCTAAAAGAAATTTGCCATTTCTAACGAGTTCTTTTGCCTCACTCTCAGTACTCACTGAAAAGTTAGGCATATGCCTGCAAGTACTATCGCGGGTCTACAAAATCATGGTCACTGTGAGAAGATGGATGGGAAATGACTGCTGTTTCTCTCAGAACAAGATGGAGATGCTCAACACAGTTATTGCACAACAGCTTTAAAATGAGAAACAAGAGATGCTCACACTAATTACTTGCTATTCTGAGGGCACTGGGAGTGAGCAGACACACACGCACACAAAAAGCATTGGACAAAAGAACAAGGAATATTTTCATTCATGACAACAGCAAAGATGTAACTTCTGGCATTGGGCTGCTGTCTGACTGCCTGAAGCTAGAAGAGTTTCAGCAGGGAAGAATCTCTCTTCATGTTCCCTAATTTAAGATGCTCCTACTAGATCTGGAGCTGGAATGTTGGCCTAGATCTGAATTCAGACTATTCAAATGAAAGTCCCTCCCTAATTACTCGTAATCCTTCCTTTCTGCCACTGGAATATAGTTGACATATTCCTTGTCTCTGGGTCTGTTCTACCCTAACAGTGCAGACAATTTCAAGCACTTTAGACCTGCTTGTGCCTGGAATGAATTTGAAGTCTTTATATGACCTCATTCACCCTTCCGCCTGCGGGATTCAATTTCATGACCTACTTTTTTACCTAATTTTTTCATCTGACATCATGTAAAATGAATTGAGATTATCGAGAGCACAAGTCTCTACTCCCTCTGTGATTCATATGATCCAATGCGAGAATTAGAAATAGTTGTCATTGGAGCTAATCAAAAAGTTTTGAAACAAAACACTAGAATGTGTCAGAAAATGATGGCTCATGAAAACAGAAGACTTTGGTGGACACATGAGAACATGCTGTGTCCAACTTAATTGGTGAAGAAGGCAATCAAAGCCGTACTTGTAACATTGCTGGAATGCTTCATACTCACTTTTTATTTCAGTGCAGTTCTCTTTATGGAAGAGGGAGAGCATTCCCCTCTTCCAACAGCACAAGATGATTGTACTGAAACTGAAAACCTTATGAAATGAACCAGATTATCAATTTCTTTTCAAACTAATTTCAACCAGATTGCTTAGTCAAAGTATTTGATAGCTTCTGTAAAGCTTCTGGCTGAACCTGAGTTATGACTATGAAGCAAATCAACTAAAACTGACATTAAAATATGATCTTGTGTGAAGCTGGGGGGAAGTTATTTTAGGTTTAGTTTTAAATGCTGATCCTTGTTAAGTACAACATACAGAGTTAAATTAGAGCATGAAGCTCAGACAACAGATATACCTATTGGGATTTGCATAAATGTTCGTGTTTTTATTCATATTTCTTCTTTTCTTTATTTTTGATCTTTTATCCCTGCACTTCCTCTTCTCTTTACATGGTATCGTTTCTTACCATCATGTTTCAGACACAGTATACACAGAGTAAAGCCAGATCCTTCAATTCTTTGATTTTGATGTACGAGCTGTTTCAAATTTACTTTCAGTGGTAAACATGCCACAATGGGGATCATCACCTGCTGTGATCTGGCAGATCAGGTACCAGTAATTTTCCTAATGGAGATCCAGTGTCAGAGATCAAGCACGAAGTATCAGATGTCTGGCTTGCCACAGCCCAGAATCAAGTGTCGTGGCTCAGGACTGTAACTGTGAGGAATTAAATGTCACGTGTCACAGAATGAGGAGCAGATAAAGCCCTGAACCTCACTGGGGAACTGCCCCTCCACAGCTTCACCATCAGACATCAAGAATTAATGCAGCAAAGGCAAAGGTGGTTATTAAATGGTTGTTCTCTTAGGTGAGCAGAAAGTCTCTCTGCCAAACACTGGTTTGGTCTTGTATTAATACAGGCAAGAAGTACCTGTTAGCCCACTACTCTTCCTAAATACCTAAATATCACTGTGCTCAGGACAGTGTTCGGGAGCATTTTGTGCAAAGCTGTGGATCCTCACAACCTGGGCATTTAGACACTACAGAGTACCTGTTGCCAGCACGCTCTCCACACTAACTTCACATACAGTGCTGCCTAGACTTTGGAATTATGAAGAAGCTTTAAAGGAAGAATCACTGACTTAACTCATACACAAACACCGTGTGTGCGGAGAGTAAGTAGAAAGCTGCTGGTGGGCTCCAATTTCACTGTTTCAGTGTGCAGTCACACATTCACCTGCCTCAACATATGAAAGCTGTAACAAGAGACCAGCTACACACAGTAATTTATACGAGCCTTGGAGACCTTATTCCACTGGGGGGACAGTGATTTATATGTCCCAAACAGGAACACAGAGGTGCAGTTTAATATCAGTAAACAATGCAATTTGCTTTTTTTGCGGTTTCTCGGGTTTTCAGGATCATAAAAATCTGCACAGAGTTAAAACTGACTGCAAATTAGAAGGCTTCAATCTGTCTCCCTCGTGCTTCAGTCCTCCTCACACTAACAGGTTCGTCTGCTCAAGTTCAGGAGAGACTATTTGAGCAGAATTACTTTAAAACCTTGAAAACACGCCATAGAAAAGATGTGAGCCCACAAAATATGAAGGAGAGACTTCTAGACTGCAAGAAAAATAAGTGAAAACAAATCCAGACCTTCCACTTTCCCCTTTTGCTATCCCACCTCACCAATCTGGAGGCAGAAGCAGTAATCATTTGAAACACGAGCCCCTGCAAATGTCTTTAAACTGGAAATTGTTGCAGTGGATTGTGCTCTGGCCTTTCTTCATGATAAATCCTATGGAAAGCATCAGAGGTGCCTTCCTTGTAAAGATATCGATCGCCTGAATGAACAAATATTGTGACTCCGTGATTCATCTTGAGCAGGGAAATAACACTGTTAGATGCAAACAGCTTTATCTTTTTAGCATTAATACAGAGACTCACATATCTGTAGATCTTAGGATACAGTCAGCTGTTTATAATCATATATTCTAATTAGCTTGCAATAATTCATTAATATTGTCTTGTGATTGTCAAAGATCCTTCAGAAAACAGCCAACTGCTGAACCAAAAAAGGAAACAATGCTGTCCTCAGTAAGCACTCCTGGAAAGTACTCACAAAAGAAGGTTCACAGAGAACATTCAAGACTACAGTTTGAGGCTATGTCACATTTTTATAGAGCTTGGAATTAAATCCTTGGCATATGAGCCATCTGTAAATCCTATCTATTATTGGCAGGGATAAAAGAACATGCCTGGAGCCATTTAAGGAACTGCAACAATTGGAAAGAGGTGGCCTTGTTATAGTTAACATTCATTTCACTGGACATCATGATTAGCGAACTTAGGAGACTTTGGGGATTAGTTCCTTTGGTTCCCATCTAGTTTTGGTATTCACAGTTTAAAAGTCAGGACAGAGGATAGAGCAACAGCCACTGCATCATCACATTTCATGTCATAGGTCTGACCCTTTGTCACACCAACACCTGCTGTGCTGCTGACAACTACAGTATGCTAACTTTTCAAATGGCCATGATACCATCCCCATCTCTGCCGAGGTCCACAACCTCTCCCAAGGGTGTGAAACCTGATGTCTGTATTCCAGTGCCTGGAGATCACTGCCGAACCCTTCAAGAGTGAGCAACATGTCTGTCCTTGCAGAATCAGTCGTGGTTCCTACTACTTGAAAATTCTACATTCCTACTACTTGAAAATCTAATGAACAGGATATTCTTAGGTATGTTTGCTCCGCAGCACATTAGGAGAAGTCATTCTGTTTCCAGGACTTTGGAAGGTTCACAAGGAGCAAGCTACAGACTAATTCCCAGACAAAATTAAGATGAACAATTCTTGGCTTGATTATTCTGCAGATTACATTGTCTTCTCACCAGTTCTCACCTATTGGTTAGGACTTGAATATTCTCTTTTACAAGCATAGCTGCCCCTTTGAAACCCAGAGTAAGCAAGGCAGAAATTCGGTGAAGAAGGGCAATATCTCCTTTTCTTTTAGACGGAAAACTTCCATGCAACATGGTGGTAACAGAGATGTGGAAAGCCCTGTTAAAGGAAATGCTGCAGAACCCAACTGATCTCCTTAGGAAGGATTTGTGACAGAGTCAGTGCCAACAGTTCACATAAGAATCATTCTGTGCTTTATTTCAGTGGGCTTCTCTGCTGTGCTGTTTAACTACTTTGATTGTTTGCCAAAATTTAGCCTGTCTCAAGCAAAAAAAGGCACTTCGTTCTGATAATCTCTCAAATACCATTTTCCTAGGAAAAGACAACTCCCATTATTAGCTCATTGGCAACTCAGAATACATCCAGTCAAGTCACGCACACATGAATTTACATCTAGAACAGCTGGTCAAGGTCTCATAATTTCTGATCCTTTGCATGCCTACCACAGAGCATATTGACGTGGTATATGAAGTGTAAAAGAACGAAAACCATCCAGGAAAGGCAAGTGATTCCAGAATCATATTAGTAAAAAAAAATTCATCCTCTTGCTTATAAAACCACAAATGATCTGACATCTCGAAAACTCTTTGCAGAATCCAGCTCTGTTTTTATCCCTGAAGATAGCTCCATAGCTCCATATTTCCTATAGGGAAAGGTCAGTAATGCTAACAAATGCAAGTAAGGAACATCATGCGTTTGATGGCAGACAGACTAATCTGTGGTACCCATAGCGCAGGCATCACAGTAGGCAATGAAAAATATCACTTTAAAAATTAAAAAAACAAAAACATTAAAGTATAAAGGTATATATTGTCTTGCAAAACATCGAAATATCTTCCTCCACCCCCAATGCTATCTTCCAGCAACACCAATTCCAGAAATCCAATCTTTCATATTTTTTGTGGGTTCTGGGCTAGCCAGATGGCTAAAAGACTATAGAGTCAACCCTTAACCAGGAAAACCAAAGAAGCCAGTTTAAATGAAATGGAAAAAGGCCTCTCAATGAGCAACATATGGAAGATTTAGTAAATACATGGGAAATCTAGAAAGACAAATGAGGAAGGAGTCGAAAGAAACTGTGTGCACTGGGAAGACTACAAAAAATAAGGATGAAATTTAAGATTTATGAGGGGAGAAAAAACAGAACTGATCTCATGCTATAATCCTAGGAAACATAATCAGCAAAGCCTCATGCAGTTGCCATACAACGTGGCTCCATTGTCAACTATTATCATTCAAAAAGCAAGAGAATCCTTAAAAGCAAAATGAGCTGAAATAAGAAAAATCCAAGATAAAAAAGTAACATCGGAAGCAGAGCACAAAACATGATAAAAACATAAATACACATATAAAACATTCTATGAGACTGAAACTTGCACCACCTGAAACTTCTGGTGAAAGATTTCCAAGCAGAACTGAGATATTAGCTATGTCATATTTCCAGAAGGTTTTTTCACCACTGGAGGTCACTGTAAACTTTAGTTGGTCTTTATCAGGCCCCCAAATAAATGAACTGTACAGAAGGTATGTAGGATCCACGTGTTGAGCTGAGATAGAACTGAAATACCACTCTCAGAGTATTTGAAAAATACCTGTAGCTAACTGTTGAAGACTTCTCACTGCTGGAGGAAAACTTCCTCCTGTTCCAACTACATGCAAAGCACTTGGCAGTCTGTTAAGAGATTCAACGCATGCCTGCACAAACACAGTGACCAGCTCTACATTTTTTTTGTCAGTTTGCTTCTGTTACCAGTGTTGCAGACACTTTCCCTGAACATTAGGAAGCTGATGCTAGGTAGGGTGATGGGGACACAGCGTGAAAACTAATAGCTCCATAAAATCAAAGTTCTTCGAGAAAATGAATGTAGGATTAACTTTAGTAGGATTTCCTATGTATATATATATATATGTATGTGTATATATATATATATGTATGTGTATATATATATATATATATATATATAAGACAAATTTTTGGCAATATTCTTCAATAAAAATATAAGCATGTAAGGTTTGAAGGTTTGCATCCTGTTCATCAAGTTTTCTTCTCTTTTTGTTGCATTCAGACGGCTATTATTGGGAATAACCTTTCAAATGGTTCCTAGCCCAGCCATTAAAACAGATAGTGGAGCATACACACTATATAAATTATGGACTTTAAACTGATACTCAGGTTGTAGAGAGAAATGTCCAAGTTCCTGTCTCCCATATCATAAGGAATGCCACTGATAACGCACATCCACACACACACCTGATGCTCACAAAACAGAGATCCTGTGTAACATAAAAATGAGAATACTGGAAATGAAAAAAGGCAAATGAGCTCAACTGTTTAGTGAGGAAAGGGAATTGTCCACACATAAGTTTCTATATTTTCTGCTCATGAAAACACACCAGACCAATTATTCTGTCAACAAGAATAGCTCCAAAGGAATTTGGCCTGGTTTGATCTAAATGGAGAACTTTTGTAGAAGAGAGGCAATCTGGATCCCTGACAATTAAAGTGATTAAATTAGTGATTAAAGCACTACACGGTTAAGCAAAGGATAAAAAAAGAAAAGGACAATGGCAAGTTCACTGCATGATAACTTGATTGCTTCATTGTGTTGTTCTCCTCTCGCTTCTATTTGCTCGTGGAATATGATGTCCTTGAAAGAATAATCGTGTTTTTACTAGATGTATGTGGGACTGAGGATCTCATTCTCAACATCAGTGCAAATAAATACGTATGTTATTAATAATATCTAAAAACCCCATGCAACTTCAAGCATGTGATCACTGTGATTCTTTCATCACTGTCAATAATGTTTAGTCCAGGACCACCCACATGCTGAAGCATCTCTGGTCATATCCTCTAGCATATGGTTTTAGCCCACAGGAAGGTAAAACATCTCAGCCTTCCACTGGATCAAACAGTACTTGCTTGTTTGCAATTGTAATTCACTAACAGATAGCAATCGTTTCAATGCCTGATGTAGTTCAGAAGCCTACCTTTTAGCTTCATCTCGTTCTTAGATAACTAATGACTCTTTGGGACTACAGTGGAGTACCACAAAGACTGAAGGAAACATGCCTTTATAAGCTGACAAGAAAAAAATTGGAACACACATTGAACAGTGAGTCAACAGATCTCCAAATCTGCATTAACTCTTCTCCATGCGAAATGCTTCACTGGCATAAACTTCAGTGTTTCATTTGAAACACAAATGTAGTCTCATTCCAACTCCACGATGATAAAACTTCCATATAACACTACAGATATGCACTTCTTCTTAACTTTCCATGTATTGCTTAATTACTATAAATCATCATGATTTCTAAGCTGCATAATTAACTTTTTAAAGTCAAATGCAAACGATATATATCCTTTCTTAACTTTAAATAGTCTATTTTTTTCTTTGGTGTCTGCTGAAGACTTTGGGAAACCATTCATAGTACCAGACTCTGCTTACGTTAAGCATATGAATCCAGATACAGGAAATCCTGGGAACTCAGGGAGAATGGTAGATCTAGAAATACAACTCAAATAATTATCGCCAACTCATATTCTTCCTATTAAGCATTCCTCTGGTTTTGGAACCTAGACAGGAACCTAGGCCAGTTTTCTCTAGCACGGTCACATGATACTGAAATGGACATGACTGAAGAATTTTTTTTTGGAGGGGAAAAAAAAGATCTCCCACATATTTGGCAAATGCTAGATAAAAACACAAAAGGTTTCATACAACCTCCATGAGAGAATACGTTCCCAGACATAAGAAACAGGTGTGATGAGGAAGATAATTCTTTCATTACAAGTGAGTCATGCAGCAGTAGCAGTATGCCTCAAGTCTTGGCCTGGAAGTCAGAAAGGCTGGCTGATAGCCCTGCTTGTATCAATTATCTGCTGTGTGACCTTGGATGTTTCTTTCCATGCCCCTTTGCCTCTGCCTCTCTATGCAGCTCCATAATTACCTGCCTGTTTGCATTGTAAGGTCACTGAAGTGACGGCTGTCACTCATTCACACGGTGCATAATAAACTGTAATGCAGTTTGCATTTCCTGAGGAGGAAATTAAGGAACAAATGTGCATCCTAAGCTGGCCCCCTGAATTACCTAACCAGGCATGAAATAACCACTAATGAAGCAGCAGGACCAAGTAGGCCAGGAATAGTGCAAACAGGCATCACACAAACCTTCTTTACAAATCCCACACTAGCCCTCATAAATATTCTGAATCACTCTGCTGGCATTTACTGTTAGTCAGAAAATATTTCATCTGTATTATTTAAGAAGATCACTAAATAAAATCCACTTGACTGGTCAGGAATTCTAACTGTAAATTCCTAGCAAAGTCATTCACAGCTGCTCTGCCTGATAGAAGCAAACAAAAGTTTTAAATTTGAGTGTCTTACTGTTGAACGTATGACTTACGTTTGCTGTAGAACTTTACTATAAAGACTTTTAATAAGTATTTTGTTATGTACTGTCCTGTGTAGAAGCTGTTCTCCTTACAGCAAGGAGAGGGCTGCAGGTACTGTGCTTAACAAACATAGTAATGCTGATGGGAGAGGCGGTGATTTGTATGTATGCACTTCACTTTCACCATGTGGAAGCATAACAACGAAGTGAAAATACCTTCAAAGACCTAGGTGATTTTAGTGTTTGCATATATCCATACTTTTTCTGTATGTCTCAGTTTTAACAGAGGGTTTTTCTATAACTAAAAGTTATTAGACAGCAGAGTTTAAAGATACTGACTGTGGATGTAGTGCTAGAAAGAAACAGATCTTCTGCCTTTCAGTGGCTAGAATATTGCCTTGGAAGAAGAACAGCTTAGAAGATTATAAGTGACTAAAGTAAAAGTACTTCTTTATAGAAACTTAAGCTAACAGTTTTAATAAATTTCTCTGATTCGTTTGCCCTAATTGCCCAGATTCTGGTCATTCTTCTAGCTCAGTGGTGCTATATGGACTTTAGACCCTCCAGCTTTTAAGATGCCCTCACCAGCAAGCTGTATTTCCATACCATTTGTTTTTATTTTTATATAACTGTAATAATTCCGTATTAATGTGGAAATGGAAAAAAAAAATGTATAGCATAGGCATAAATAAGAAACCTTGGTTATCTGTAGGATGGTCTAAAATAGATAAGAGCAAGATGCTTTTGGCCTTTTTCCCATGTTTTCATGAAACACCATGAATTTCAGAAAAAGAGCAGGAAATATTTGGTTCGGCAAAAGCAACACCTCACTTGGTGAACATGTGCTTTCATATGCAATGATGACATTAAGAGCTCTAGGATCATCAAAGGTCAACAGAAAATTATCCTGCACCTTGTTGTCTCACTGCCAATAGTTAAGATAAAAGGCTGTAATTTTCTCCTACCATCTTCAACTATAGTCACTATTTCAGGTATGAGGTCAAATAAACAGGCTCATAACTGGATAGAGTCATAGCTGAAATTAAACCTGTCTGTCCGCGTACCTCCTCAATCAATGTTTAGTCCAGGCACGAAGAAGGGAGATCTTGTGTACCAGCATGTCTTAGTTAGCCTTGAAGACAGAGAACTACAGAAATATACTCTCTTCTCTCTTTAGTATCACAAATTCCTTTCTGTGTATTACAATAATAGCATCTGTGCTTTCTTTAGCATAACGACGTATTATAGAACAACACTTTCATTTCTCCCAGGAATTTCATTTGTAGATGCTAATCGAGCACTTAAACGCATTTGACTAAAATACCTTTCGTAATATTCTATTCAGTATGTACCTAACAGTTAGATTTTCTATACAAGCAACTAAGGGAATTGTGTGAAAAATAAATATTTTCAGTACACATTTAAGAACCAAACATGAGAATCTACATTGGATTGTCCATGTAAGGGGGAAAAGGAAGATCCCCAGCTCATCTAAATGTTTGTTACACACAAGGTTTCTGTTTGAGATGACAGAAATGTGACCTCTCCAGTGCAAAGGCCCTTGTTTGGAATGATCACGCTGTGCTCAGCACTGGAAAGTCATTTTTATTGCACTGTGACTTCTAAACGTGTCCACTAGACATCGCACAAGAGTGCCAGAAGATAAAGGTCACAGGGACGGTCTGGATTTATCTCCCTCCATCTCAGTGTGTATTACAAATTGGCTGGGTAGATAACCCGTAATGAGACACCTTTGGATGATCACGGCTGAAAGAAGCCCATGCTAAGCCATGCATCCAAGGGCAAAGATAAGTTTTAAAGGGAAGGAGGCATTTTTCTAGCCAGCCGAGATTAATCATTTTTTACACTAAAATAAGCATCTGCGCCTTTGATGTATCAAAACTGATCTGTTTGTCATGTTTTAACAGCCACAAATAAACCTCCCAGCACAGCACTTACAATCTAAATAAAAACCAAGGAGAATGATCTCAGGGAGAACAGAGTAAGTTGCACGTAAATGAACATCCAAAAAATAATGAAAACATCTAGGAAGCTGCTGCAGATTTCTGACATTTGAGATTCTGTATCAAATAGCATGAAGGAACTTTGCAAAGTAATAAGCATTCAAATGGCTGGGATCCAGCAGGCTGAGGGTTCTGAGGCATGCCTCCCTGCAGATCTCAGCATATAGTTATGTAAAGAGGATCCTAGACAGAGAGTCAGCAATTTCATTTCCATGTTACAGATGTCTCTGACACTGACTGAGGGCATGACCTGACGAGCAACTCTGTCTTTCATTTTATTAATCCCTTATCCAGCTGTTCAGACAATGAATTCTTCAGAGTAGGTCCTATCTGTACAGTGCCTCACATAATCTCATTTAGGGCCTCTGTTTGCTCATAACACATACAGTAAGTATAAGGGGCTCTTTACAGACCACTAAGCAGTTACAAAAGGCAAAACTAAGAAGGGAAAGAACAGCTATTTAAAAGTTCATTTTATTCTTCTGCACATCATGTCTTCCAGTGCTGCTTTATAATCTTTATGGAAACTGAGTGCTTAGTAATGGAATAATGGGTCAGTCAGAGACCCACTGACACAGAACTGGACACAAGGTGGATGTCTACTTTCAGTCACAGCTGTTATCCATCTGGCAAAATGACATGTCAGGGATGTGATGGCATCGTGCCCAAACACATGACTTGTTCACAGATCTCTCTTCTAGACTCTTTTAAGCTATGTGTAACCTGGCACTTGAAAAAGAAAAAAAGTCCAAGAGTACAGGTACCAGCAGGCAAAAGACCAGTAGGATCCACAGCCTTCAAGAGATCAATAATGTTCATAGGATAGGATAAATTACTGTAATGCAAACCTCATTTCTTTACTGGTTGAAGGCTTATCAAAAGTATAGTTAACTGCCATTGGAAATATGTTTTGGATGGACATGTAGAAAGAAAATACATCCACTAAAATTTATTTGTTATAGCATTAATTTTTCTTTCTCAATTAACTTTGCTTTGAGGAAGAAAGTGTGCCCCGGTGGCGCAGCGGTAGAATTCCCGTCTGCAACACCAGGGGGCCCGGGTTCGAATCCCCCCTGTGGAGCAGGGGGTAGAAGTGCCGCTCTGCTACACAGAGGGCTCGAATCCCGGGAGTTGGACTCGATGATCTCTAAGGTCCCTTCCAACTCGCACAATACTATGATACTATGATACTATGATGAATACTATGATGAAGAAGCATCATGACCAAATGGTATTACCTTTCCATCAGAATCCCTTAGGAAGCCAAACTCACATTTTCTCCAGAATCACAGAAAAGTGAGCAAGATCCTCCTAGATATTCTTAGACCCTACCCCTTCCTCTCTCCAGTTTGGAAGTTCATAAAGTACCATTCTTAAATACAACCTCTACTAGAGATCACCAGCCTTTCTGATCACACCAACATGTCCAAGTCTTCACAGGTCTGAGAGCCACAAGAAACATATCAACATGCAAAGGAACGAGGGAGATCTAGGGGTGGTTAAATTGCAGATGACAACAATTCTTCTCCAGAAAGAGAAGGGGAAGAATAAGTCTGGAATGGACATGCCACAGGGTCCTCAGATGACACAGCAGTCTTGATCTCAGCATGCTGTTTGCTCATTTCCTCCCAAAGCCAAGGATTATCCAGGAGTCCCTGCATGAGTACAGCCCTACTGACAGACTCAGGCAAGGAAGCTTGCCCTGCTATTGGAATACTTCTGAGTCGGTGTCACCTTTCTATGCACGAGGGCTTAGGAGGTATCTTGGGAACTTTGCACTTTGTATGGACCTATAACTCAAAAGAACAAATGTAAGATAAGATGTGAAGCAATCAAAAGACAGATGTTTGACAGGTACTACCACTCTGAATTTCAAAAGTGGATTTGTGATGTCTGCAACAAAACTGACAGTCACCAAATTATGCAAAAATTGAGGAAAAGGATGCCTTAGCACAAATAAGGATTAGAAAACAATCTTCAACAGTCTTAACATACTGCATTTTAAAATCTTTTTCATTCAAAATACAATGGATATAGTCCTCCTGCTAAGAAATGACAATTAATACACTCAAAACTGGAAAATACAGGGGCTCCTCTGGAAACAGTGCCTCCTATTTTATTGTGTTGGACTCCAACATCAGAAGCAGATGGTGGTGGTATGGAAGTAGAGGCTGAACCTTCCCAGCATGTAATATTCCATTACACTTTGTCGCTGTGTGACAGCGGGCAGCAGGGGAGCAAAATTACATCTGACGTGGAAGTGCGTACAAAGCAAAGGTATGTAATGGAATTCCTCTGCAAAGAAAAAATGGCACACGTTGACAATCATCAATGCTTGCTGAATGTTTATAGATACCAAACAGAAGATGTGAGCACAGTGAGGCAATGGATGCATTGTGTGTTTCAGCAATGGTAATGTGAAAGACATGTCATGTTTCAGACAGCTACATACAGTGGTCACACCATGAAATGAAAAGCGTCTCCATCAACTCAGTCACAAACTGGTAGACTATGACCAGGGAACTGTCTATGGAGTTGAATATCAGCTTCAGCGCATTGGAAACAATGGTGGCAGTCTTGGAGCACATTGCCAGTCCTGGCTGGACAGTCATAGAATCTTTATAGAAACTATATATTTTCCTAGAAATGATGCTGGTATAGCTGCTGTAAAACAGTGGGTCATCTCTGTTGGTGTGTGGCATGCAGACTCTTATTCATCGCTGGCAAAAATGTGAAGTTAATGGTGGTGACTGTGTTGAAAAATAGCGTTTTGTAGCTGAGAATTTGCTTTATAAAATATTGTTCTTTGTATCTGTTATAGTTTTCATGGAAATAAATGGGAGGCTTTACTTTCAGAGTGACCTATGTAGTAACAGTAACAAGGTGGTAGAAGCACACTGAACATATAACTGTGGGATGAAGTAAGCTGCTTTTTTCTTACATTCTACAATTCACACAAGAAAATATGAAAAAATTTACTGAGTTAGGTAAAAACAGAAAGCAAATCTTTTTTCAAGCTCATCTGCAAGCAAAATGATAACTCAAGACTGCTCCAGTGATAAAATGCATGGCACCAACCACATATTCCATTATTTTCTTTGCCAGATCTACAGAAGCCAGTTTCAATAAAGGAAAAGGTGCTGGTTTGGTTTTGACATGTATACTAAATGTTTCTCTTCCCTTTACCACTCCAGTCTGAATGTGTTGCATAAAATATATAACTGTATGCTATGAATGGCTTAGTAACTGAATGCAACTGAATTTTAAGTTTGGAGGAGCAGCATTTTCCTTGACTGGTACTGAAAATCTAGTTCTCCATCTTCTATTAGGAGGATGAAAGATCATCGAATCAGAATCCTCAGAGGTGGAAGGGAGTAAATGTTTCAAAAACAAATCACCATTGAGTCACTGACATTTTAACAAAGCAATTAATAACAAGTTTTTATTTTCAGAGTGTCCCCTTAGTTCTTCCTTTCTTTCTATTTCTTCATGTATCTATATGCCATAGAGCGGAATCCATATAAATGGAAACAGCATCAAAAACCTTAAATAAAGTCTTTAGTTGTTTGTTTTTTTTTTTCCTTTTACTTAGAAAAACATCAGTCCAGATTTCTGGAAGAACATTTTTTTGAGAGAGAGAGATTAGAGAACATTCACATAAGGAGTTTCTTATCATAGAAGCGTATACAAAGAATTCTACACAATTTCTTGACTTTCATAGCATTGAATGGAATCATAAAATGGCTCGGGTTGGAAGCCCGATCATATAGATCCAGTCCCCTTGATACAGAGGACCTTCTTTTCTTTCTTGAAGTATGTCGTACTGAGCGCTGATATGCATAGTAATATTTGAATTATTATCTTTATCACTGTCATTTGAGCTCTTCAACAAAGCATGCGGAAAACTCCATTACATTCCCACAAGGTCATGTTTCCCTGGCTAACACTGCCTGACAAATATGCAGAGTAAGGCTGCAGATGTTTAAGAATGCAAAACCTTTACATCAAATCAGTTTTGAGATTCTAAGAAAAAAAATAATTTGCAGTAAATTAATTAAGATTTTAAATATTCTGTTAATCTACATTCTCCAAGCTACTACAGATAAATTGCCTTCCTTCTTGTCTTTCTAAGCTCATACATTTCCTATGTTCAAGCAATGTTTCTTATCAAGAATTCTTCTAAAATCTTGTGTTAAAACACGATTGCACTGGAAAATCCCAACAAACATGATCGCAGCTTCTAATAATGTAATAACGGATCACTCCAGAGGCTTAGCTGCTGGTTCTGAAGGAAGATAGTGCTACAAAGAGGAAAATAATGGGCAGCAGCCTAACTGGGAATCTTTGAGATCTGTGAAACCAAGAAGGTTTGGCAACCTCACTCCCACTGTGGCCGAAGAGGGTAAATTTGAGGCAACCCCTTGTCCAACACCCAGCAGAGGTCACTAGAGGATGCATTATGTTTTAACGGGCAGACAAAGCACTTTGACAGCAAAGGGAGAGATGCAATTACCTGAAAAGCACATCAACAACTGTCTAGGTCTATTGCAAGATATGCTCTTGTAAAAGAGACGAACATGTTCCAAGGGTAAAAAAGTATTTATTATTTTTTTTCCCCCCACTCTAGGAGAGAATACACAGGTTTAACTGGCTGCACTTAAACACAAGCAACATTCACTCAGTTAACAATATCAATACTGATCAGCGGAATACATCTTAATTATTAAAAGTATATCTACTACCTGTGTATTTCCAGGTGGAGGAATCTTTCTCTTTCTTCTACAGCTTAACAGAGCCCAAAGTACATGCCAGAAATAAGAAGCCAAAAGGCAGAAACTACTTGCAATCCAGGCAACATTTCTTTGCAGGAGTAGATCCATACTTTTACTTTAATCAGATGATTAACTTGAGTCTCCTGGTTTAGCAAATGCAATTTGGCAGGCGCCCTCAGAACCCTCCCCAGCTCCATAAGTATCACCTAGCTAGACAAGGCTTGGAGACGCAGCAGGATCCCATCTCATACTTCAGTGCATTCCCTGAACCTATAAGGAAAAGAAGTGATGGCCTACTGACAAGCACGAAACAGGTGCAGGGATCTACACGAGATATATATTGCATGGACTTGAAAGGTTTACTCTGACATCCCAGAACTTCTCAAATGAAAGCAAACAGTGCAATCTTTCTGCAGTTAGCAGTGCAGACCACCAGCCATCTGCTGGGTGTTTTTCCTTTTCCAATAGGCAAAAAGCCTATTGAACAATAAAATTCATGAGATTCACTTAGAATGCATCAAACTGCATGTGCATAGAAAGGTCACTTTGAAATGCTGCACTGATTACAGTTCCTTTTCTTATCACACTTACAGTCTATCCATGTTGCTCTCATATCTAAACCACTATTAAGTACATATCAGTTATACAAGCCATCTCCTCATCTGATATTCAGTATCTGTTCATCTACAGGTACCAAGCCTTTGATCTAATGGATGGAGGTTCTGGGTCATTTCAGCCAAATGGATGTGAGACTTTCAGTATCATCAGCATAAGTTCTTCCCCCTAAAATTTCAAGCAACAACTAAGACTTCTGCTGCTGAATTTTGCCCAGCAATTCAATTTGCAGCAAACACTGAATAAAATAAAATAAAATAAAATAAAATAAAATAAAATAAAATAAAATAAAATAAAATAAATTGTCTTAAGCAGTCAAAACATGGCAAGATTTAAAAAACAAAACAAAACAAAAAAAACTGAAAATGACATCTTAAAATTAGAGAGAGTAAGCAGTTTCAAGTATAAATCCTTACACTCTTATAGAGTCAGAAAACAAAGTCTGAGGAATAAAGTCATGGTTTATCATCATGTATATGGATACACAGCATCCATAATTCTTATGTATAATAATATATATGACAGGTGTCCATAATTACAGAGTTCAGACACTAATTATGGAAGATAAAACAGTAAGAATTTCTTTTCTGCTTGTGATTTATCTTACCACAGCAAAGAATTTATCGCACTCAATCTGCCAGTAGAGAAATATGAGCACTGGAAGTCTCAAATACAAAAAGCTACAAATGAAAGTATAAAAATCCTAGCATCATTTCTAAATAACAAGTGATTCGAAAAATCTAAGTGACATTCTTTCTTTACTCGTCTTTTGGCTTTAGAGCATTCTCAAATCGCATTTTGAGTTGTTATGCAATTATTTTGCAGAGAGTGCTTTTGAGTTTGTGTTTTTTTTTAGTCAGGTAATCTTGATACTCTTTTTCCTTCTGAAAAAGACAAATATTCCGAGAATGGGAACTGAGAGTGTTAGGTAAAATATGACTGCCTGAAATCACGGGATCATACACCTTGAGTCACAGCAATGGATTGTCATGAACTTGGGAACTGAGGAAAACACTTCAAAAAGCATAAAGATCTGCCAGACTGAGCACAGCAATGCTATGCCTGATGACAGAAATCAAGCAAATCAAAAAGGAGACTGGGAATAAAACTTGGCCCAAACTTGGCTGAAGTCCACTTGAATTTTTCTGACTATAATAAGCCGACCATTAGACATGGTGCTCTGATTTAGAGGCTGAGGGAAAACTTTGTTAATGAAGTTTCACTGCCAATGTATGAAATCTGTTGTAAGATTTGGTTAACGAGTAGTTTGAAGAAGGTAAAATAAGAAACAGTTTTCTGTCCAACTATTTAGTTGGATATCTTGACCAGTATTCTGGTGTAAAGGAAAGTTACATGGTTTTGAATTATACAAGATTAAAGAAACACCTTTTTTCTTTCTTTTTTTTTCTTTTTTTTTCTTTTTTTTTTCTTCTTTTCTTTTTTTTTTTTAGGAAATGCTAATTTTTATCAGTAAGGGGATAAATTCTATTCTGGTACATAAGACTGTGCTTTAGCCAATTTAATACATCTTGGCTTATGAACTGAATTGCAGTGACTAACAAACAACTCTGCAAATAGAAGGCAAAACATAACAGGCAAAACTGTAGGGTAAAAGAGTTACTGCTTTTAACCAATGTCTTTTCTTTCTGTTTTGCAAGAGATACAAAACAGAAGTCAAATGTGCATACATCAAGTTATCAGCACTCAGTAGAGAGAATGTAGTGCATTACCAACAACAGTTCAGCTGTATCTGATCTCCAGACAAAGGTACTTTATGATTCTTACACCTTCACACGTGTGGAGAGCATATCTACTGCCACAGAATATCGCCCAAATGAATGCTGCATTGGCACCATGTAGAAAATGGCACCTACTCACAGCTGCTCGTTTCTACCCTGTGCCACCACCTCCCATGGACCAGCACAACCACCTGGGGCGGCTGTGCAGTGCAATGGACAGATCACAAAAATCAAGGACAGATTTGGACTTACATTTTTTTTTTTTCATCTGGTTTCCCCACACACAGAAAATTGCTCTTAAAAAATAGAAGAGTTTTGCGCTGGTTAATACATCACCTGAAGCAAAACGTCGTGTTGATTTCTGAGGACAGAATTTAGCCAAGATATATACACGTGTTCTGCCAACCGTACAAAGGAGGGGGAAAGAGGACGTTCTAAATAAAACACACGTAAAAAAAGTAAAGAGCACTTTTGTTGTGGGTCGCTGGAGTCACCTCCAACAAAACATGGACCTGGTGAACTGATGTGGCAAAGAGTGACATCTAGAGGACTGTAACACCGCAGCTTCTCGACAGTCCAAGCCATACTTAATTCTGTAAAGTCATTCACAACTGATGGTCAGCAGTTGGTGGGTTTATTTTCCCTACTTGTATGTTAGTGGTTCTAGACAGTCTTTTTAGAATATGTTTTTGTTTTTATGAGAATATACCAAAGGATGGAAAATGTGTTTGCCTACATTAGAAAAATATATATATATATTTCTGGAAAAATAGGTGTTTTGTGGAGAGCAATCACTGTCCTCTGTAATTACATTCAATTACGCATGTACAGCACTTATTTCTTCCAACACACTTTGACCACTCTCTGCTAGATGGTCCATTGAGTTGTAATCGGCTCCCACAGAAGTGAATGGATGTTTTGTTACTGCTTTCAAAGTGAGCAGGACTGCATCCACAGAAATTATGTATGTGTGCCCACAAGCATACATGTGTGAATACATACATCTGAGCAAAGCTTACTCTGCTTCCTGCCAGCAAAATCCTCTTTCTTTCCTTTCTTGATCAGTATAATAAAACTGTTTGACGGGCAAGCAGTCAAAGTTAAGATCCTTCTAAGTAAGGTCTTGGTTTTCCTTTCATAAAAGCTCATAGTGCAGCTATGGTCCAATTCTGTATCCCACTGAGAAATTCCTAAATATTTTGTGTGAAAGTTAAGCTTTGCAATTAAATTCCAAACTTCTAAAAGCTTAGGAGAAATATAACTAGTATTTATATATCTGGAAACCTCACCCCAGTGATCTGGTAATTCACCTAAGTTCAGATGGACTGCCTTTCACCTTTTAAGTCCAGTCCCCAGGAAACTGAGAATCTAAAATGGGAATGCATAACTATTTCTCCAGCTTACTACTAGCAACCAGCTGTTCATCTTCTAAGCCTATTCACTTCTGTGTGAAAATGAGGAAAGATCCCATCATCTCAGCTACTACCCACAATTTTTCATCAAACTAAGATACACAAAAGTACATAAATCAGCTCTCATAGCTACGGATGAAGGATCACGTTTACCACCTTCGGCTTGTCCGTAAAGAGATACAGAAAGAGCTATATAGCAGCAGGATCAACTTCCATTTTCTCTCCTATGCAAGTTGTTATTTTCACTGGAAGAAATCTAACTTAAAAGAGGCAATAACAACATCCAAACTTCAACCCTCCAGATATATATATATATTTAATTCTCATTTTCAGTGTAAGTCTAAATAAATCTCTCCAAAAGAAAAACAGCCTTCACATACTTCATTTTCATATGCAGAACATTTGCTTTTCTTAAAAAGTAAGAACTGCAGTGGCTCATAGAAGATTGGCAGAATTTTGTACAAAAGAGAGCCAGCAGATGAGGAAATATCATAAAAAAACAGGTTTTGGTCTTTCCTTAAGTTGTGAATACAAATTGAAACATCGCTGTATTTACACTGATGCTCCGGGCCATCATCTGAACTTGAAAATATTCAGAATATTTAAAAAACTGCATAGCAGCACAAACAATCAGTACACAGTAAGTTATAGAGCAATTTTTTCTGATTAACCCATTGCCCTACTGCAGACATAGTTCTTAGTTCTAGCCTAAATGACGCGTCAATGTCAATGTTAATGTCTAGACTGCCTTAGTTCCTTTGGGAAATCTGCTCTTGCCTTGTGATTCACTCAGCCTCCGCAAATTCTACTGCTGTTAGATGTGACCAATGCTTTCAAAGCAAGGATCCAACGAAATCCATATCGACTTTTTGTTCTGTAAGAGCCACGGAACTACACCACCTCTTCAGAATTTCTGAATGTAAGTCCAGCTGTAAATAACCCCCCTTGCCCCACCTCCCTCCCAAAAAAATACATAATAAAAAACCACACGCTTGCTTGTACAAATTCAAAAGATGGAAGATTGTGACCAGCCTCTCGCAGTCGAAATATACTTCCACAAACAGAAATGAAACAAATCAACACTGCTGAGAAATAAACATAATAAACTCTTAAACTAACTGGAAGAAGAAGAAAAGGAAAGTACTTGGGAAAGACAAAATTCATTATGCAGGAAGTTACCTTTGCATCTTCTGTTCCAGGATCTGATCCACTGCATTTTTCCTCATGAAAACCTCCAGTTCTCTCCACTTTTTTCATGGTCTGAAAAAAGGACGTTTTCTCTAGTCTGTTACTGTTGTGTCGTGTATTGATTTCCTCCAGCCTGTTAATCTTAAGTAGCTTCATACTGTGCCCAGTTAATTTACTTTCTGTTTTCCTCTCCACCTTAGATTCATAAACCAGGGAACACTCATAGCTTCTGATTTCTCCTCTTTCTTGTCTGTACAAAAGAAAGACAAATTGGAAGTATCAACATTATTTATGAATTTAAGCATAGAAAACTGCTATTGTTGGAAATCTTTATGTCAGATATATGTTTTTATATATTCTGAACCAGTACAGAAATACAATTAGCAGCACTAGCTGTTAACACGTGGTTCTCCATCTCTACGTCTACAATGAACTAAGCAATTCATTCAGGCTACAAGATGGATGTAATTCAATTTATTCATAGAGACAATTCAGATCTGCCAGATCATCATGCATTACTGTTGCTTGTTGACTTTACTTATGGATCGCCACCCACTTTTAACCACTGCAGTGGCTCTCCATTGCTGAGATGCGTTCTCTTTCTCTCCACTGAAATTCCACAAAGTGACAAGTGACGATCCTATGATCCTATGAAGTCCATTACATTTTCAGATATTAAACAAATACCTTTTTCTTTTCACTGCCCCATACCACAGAAATGCATCATTGCCAAAGTAATTGTGATCTCAGACCTTCTGTTGAATACCAAACTCCTCATCTGGGTTCCTTCCCACTGCACATCCTCACAGTGTGTTTTGTACTTTCATGACATAGAAACATCAAGGCTTGTCTAATGGTAATGTTGGCTAGAAAATTATTGCAGGTCAAGCTGATCTCCGGTTGATATTTCTGATCAATTTTCTATAGAAAAGTTTTTATTCCACAGCAAGGTTGTGGGTTTCTTCCCCCAGGTAATTACTTGTTTACACTTGGAAAATCATAGAATATTGAGTTGAAAGGGATCCACATGGATCATCAAGTCCAACTCCATTCTGCACTACTAATTTTAAAAGGCTACAAGAAACTACCCTAAACTGGACTTAACAACTCAGAATAGGCCCAGGAAATACGGTACAAAAACATTCTCATTCACTGTACTGGAAACCCTGGTACAAAAGCACTGTGGTAATGCCTTAGCTCTGGAAAGCTGGATCTGGTCAACCTCATTACACAGCTCATGTTTTTTATTTTAACTTGCATAAATACCATAAACTATATGGCATAATTAAGAACGTATACAGTCATTAGCAGCACAGAGAAGCAGACACCCAATTAAATTCGTTATTTTTACCCAAACACTTTCCAACAGAAAATATCCTTCACTGTATTTCAATCCCACATCTGTACAGGTGCAACTGATTAGATGTATACCCACACCAACTCACTTTGCACTTATTTATCCCTCCAAACTCTTCCCAAATGTGAGAGATGACTTATGCTATCACAAGTAACACAGGAGGTAGCTTGCTTGTGGTGATGTTTATAGATCAAGACCAGTAAAGGACTTACAGTGCAAGCTTGCAGCCTGCAAATGAGTCTCCTAGAAAGATTTCTGCTACTCATTTATTGTAAGCTGGTGGTAATATGTGACCAAGATGCTCATAGATCTGCCAGCAGATGACTGCTCAGAGTGGGAGAGACATCCCTGAGCATGCTGTTAGTAAGTGATATGCACAGATATCGGCATGGGATGGTGAGAAATTCATCATCTGAATGAGTTTTGCACCCAGTATGTAAAAATGCTGGCTCTGCTGCCTCTAGCCGTCATCACTAGCTCCTAAGACTCCACCATCCCGTTCCATCTCCTTCAATTGAAACGACCCTTTAAGAGCTATTTCTTCTCCAGGTTATCAGAGCAAGGCTCATCAGTTTTGCTACATGTACCAACAGTTGCAGATTCCATACCACAAGGGCTCAGTCTAACCTTTGAGCTATCATCCTCATTCAGTCTATTCAGCACCAATGGGTTATGGAGCATATCCTGAAGCTGTCAGAAAAAAACAAGTGAGGTTGACAGATCTCCTCTCCCTAACACCATATCTCCAGCTACTCAGTGTCCACGTGTTTTAGAGCAACTTGGCTGTGAAGACCACTTTTGGCCTGACGTGACTGCAAACAGGGAAAGTTGATTCAGACTCTCCATAGTTCCTCAAAGCGCACATCATCTTGCAGGTTGTGACAAACAAATGTGACCATCCATCTAATGAGAATGACATGTCCTGCTGAAAGGGCATGTTGTTCCCTCAACCTGACCGATGGGTCAGTTATCTGGGAAAATATTAGTGGGATGACAAGCCTGAAGGCACTAATGTGCTCCATTACCAATGAGGGACTAGGATCAAATTCAAAATGTTACTGCCTTCTCCCCCATTACTATCTTAATATATTCCTGAAACAGAAAGCTAAACAGACCTGCACAGTCCCAGGGATTCAATCCCATCCTCATCATGTGTCACAGAACAACGTGAGACTGTGGCCCTCCACCTTATTGAAAGTGAAAAACTGTGTTTGGTTAGGTGTTGAGCTCTGCTTCTTTCCAAGGAGCATAAACTTTCTTTCATTTACATTCCCTAACTTTGACCTCAGAGATGCTTTCTTCTGGGTCTTCTCCCCATGGCAATCTTTCAGTTTAAGCAAAACAGCTTGCTTCATGTGCCGTATCCTCAATTACATGTGCAGTAACCATACACATGACATGGAAACATGGAAACATGCCCAGCTGTATGTAGAGATATCGTACATGTACCAAATGTACAATCAAAGTATAAGATATAAAGGGAAGACAAAGAGGGAAGTTCTTCACAGAGAGCGTGGTGCGGTGCTGGCACACAGGCTGCTCAGAGAGGCTGTGGATGCCCCATCCCTGGAGGTGTCCAAGGCCAGGTTGGATGAGGCCTTGGGCAGCCTGGTTTAGCACCAGATCTGGAGGTTGGTGGCCCTTCCTGTGGCAGGGGACTTGGAACTTGATGATCCTTGGGGTCTTTCCCAACCCAAGGCATTCTCTGATTCTGTGATTCTACGGTATGATTTTAAAATGACTCAAAAATAGAAATGAGTGCTCAAATATGTGTCAGTCAAAAAGAACCCACCTTTCTCTTTCTCAGTCAGTTTTTAGATTGGAATCCTGTCAGTTAGAACTAGGTTTACATGATGGGTTGTACAGCACTTCACTCAAAATTCTGTCCTTCACTCTCAATCTGGAGTTCCAATGAAAACCATTCCCTACCAGTTGGTCTCTTGCAGACATTCTCAATGTTTAAGCCGAGAGACAGTTACTTTTACATAGTAGCTGGACTTGTTTACCTCATAGATCCCAGCAAAGCACGTCTTGACATTAGAGTGACCTGAAATTTACAAGCTGAGAATGGTTACGTAATAGAATATAATTAAATCTAAATGTATAATTTAGGAAAGAAAATAAGACGTATGGTGGAAAGAATTAGCGTAGGGTCAAATTCAGATGGTAAATCAGGACACTGATGGCACAGCGTTCTATGCTTTTAATTAAAATACAAAATGGATATGTGGCACTGAGGGACATGGCCAGTGGACACGGTGCGGATGGGCTGATGGGTAGACTAGATAATCTTGGAGAAGGCAAGGCTCCGGGGATGCCTCACTGTGGTCTTTCAGTAGGTGAAAGGAGCATATCAACAGGAAGGGGAATGGCTGCTTATGAGGGTGGATGGTGAAAGGACAAGGGGGAATGGTTTTAAACTCAGACAGGGGAGGTTTAGGTTAGACAGTAGGAGGAAGTTGTTCACACCAAAGGTGGTGATGCACTGGAACAGGTTGCCCAAGGAGGCTGTGGATGCCCCATCCCTGGAGGCATTCAAGGCCAGGCTGGATGTGGCTCTGGGCAGCCTGGTCTGATGGTTGGCAACCCTGCACATGGCATGGGGGTTGAAACTAGATGAACATTACGGTCCTTTTTAACTCAGGCCATTCTTTGATTCTATGATCTTAGAGGTCGTTCCAATCTTAATGATTCTATGGTTCTAAGAACGGGCCCCCGGCACTTGCAGAACCACCTCTACCGAGTCTGTCCCGGTCACTCAACACCGCCCGGGCGACGTCCTACCTCCGACAGCCAGGAAGCGCAGAGGGCTGACAGCCCGGCTAACGAGGCAGCAGTGAGCACGTCCTCCGGCCGCTAGGGGCGGGATACAGCTCCCGAAGGGCTGCGGGCGCAGAGGGCGGGTGGTCTCGCTTCCCGCTCCGGCGCGGCCCCGACGGTGCCGCGGGAACCGATGGAGGGCGCCGAGGTGCAGGTGCGGTGCCCCGTGTGCCTGCGGGAGCTGCCGGGCGCGCTCATCAACTCGCACCTGGACCGCTGCTTGCAGGCCGCGGATGGCGAAGCGCAGCGGGGCCGCTCACCCCCTTCCAAGAAGCCGCGCTTCGCTTCCGCCGAGCAGGGCGGCGAGGCGGAGGAGCAGCCCGAGGAGGCCCGCCCGGCGGCCGCCCCCGTTTTCTCCCTGTTCCACAAGGGCCAGAGCCCGGGAGCCCCCGGCGGGAGAAGCGGGACCGGGCGGGGAGATGCCGCCGAGCGGCCGGAGGAGGGCGGCGGGCCTACGTTGCGCGGGGCGAACGTGGCGCAGCGGCTGGAGGGGCAGCCCCTGGCCGACAGGCTGCGGCCGGACACGCTGCGGGACTACGTGGGGCAGGAGCGAGTGCTGGGCGCCCACACCCTGCTGCGGTCCCTGCTGGAGTCCCACGAGATCCCCTCCCTCATCCTCTGGGGACCGCCGGGTTGCGGCAAGGTGAGTGCCTGCCCCTGGCCTGGCTGCAGCTGGACTCCGAGGGAGGAGCTCCATTTCTGTGCTCACCTTTTTTCTCGGTCTATTACATTGTTTTCTGTGGTGACCATCCACAGAGCACCTAGATTACCAAAACTGTAGCTTACTTCTAGAATAAGACATGACCTGCACCCATTGTCCTTATTCCCTGCAGTTTGGACTTTGATTACACAGGCCAGATTAGGTTCATTGCAGCCAATGGGCTTCTAGTAAACTTCTAACCCGCTAAATAAATGCAGAAGCAAAAAAGCTTGAAAGCAGCAACAGGATAGAATCATAGAATTTGATTTGGAAAGGTCCCTTAAAGGCTATCTAGTCCAACTTCCCTGCAGTGAACAGCAGCATCTACTGTGAGATAAGGTTGTGCAGGGCCCTGTCCATCCTGACCTTGAGTGTCTCCAGGAATGGGACACCCACCACCTCTCTGTTCAATCTATACCAGTGTTTCACCACCCATGTAATAAAAAACTTTTTCCTTATATCCAAATGGCATTGAAATGAAGGAGGCTTACAGTAGTATAGCTTGCAGATGCGGGTTTGCTTTAGCCCAAAAGCTCTGTCTCCTGACAGAAAAAGACTTCGGTGTAGAAGGCAGCAAGCAGTGTGGCTCTGCTAGGCACCCATCCACATTCAAACACACGAACCACCATTAATGGATCTTCCAGTTGCAGGTTATGACTGCTGCACTCTCATGTCCTGTGTCTCTTAAGATACCCAGGACAAATACTGGTAAAATCCCAAAAGGCGCTGTAGTGTAGCAAGGCAGTGAAGGGATCCACAACTGGAGGGACTGAAGGACCAAATAAATGCTTTGAGTGTGTTCACTCAAGGATCTCAGCTTAATTGTCATTTTCCTTGTATTTCAGATTGGGTTGAGGGGGGCGAGGAGGGAAGCTAGGCAAGCAGAATACATGCTCTGTCAGTCTAATGTGTGCTCAGCTTTAAGTATTACACGCACGTGAGCGTCTTGGCTATGCATAAAAGCAAATGTGGGTTATGTGAAATAATGACTAATGAATTAGTGGCAGCAGAGGAGTTAAGAACAAGTTGCTACCTTGTCATTTTTGAAGATAAAAAGTGACTTCATGTGCGTGATGTTTGTATAATAATACCAGTTAATCACAATTAATAAGGAGCAGGTATAAGAATGGATGATAAATGGGTTAATACTGTTAGCAATGATGTACTAGGTTGTACACGCTACACAGCACACACCTGAAAAGAACCAGCTGTTGAATGTACACAGTTGCTGCTTCCTTTAAAACAGCAAGGTAGTGTCGGTAAGAAACCAGTAGATGAGGTAAAGGAGCTATTGGAGTGAGTCCAGGGGAGAACCATGATCAGAGGGCTGGAGCACCTCTCCTATGAAGAAGGATGGAGGGAGTTTGGCTTGTTCAGTTTGGAGAAGAAAAGGCTGGGAAAGTCTCATTGCAGCCTTCCATTACTTGTAGAGAGCTTAAAACAGCAGGGGGGATTAACTTTTAGAATAGTCTAGTAGTGGTACAACAAGGAGGAATGGTTTTAAACTAAAAGAGAGAGGATTTAGATGAGACGTTGGAAGGAAACAATTTATTCAGAGAGTGGTGAGGCGCTGACACAGCTGCCTGGAGAAGCTGGTCACATTCAGTGTCTGGATGGCAACTGAGCTCAGTGGACTTGGAGTTGTGTTCTGCTGAGACTATACATTTTTTGAATGGCTATGGAAAAGCTTGTTGGTGAGGTGCTGACAGCTCACTGTTGTGCTACTTTTGGAGCCTCCTGTGTTGCTGAGATTGGTTTTGGATAATGGGTGATCTGTTTCATGTCACGTCGCTTTCCCTCTCTCATGACGTATCTTCCTCATTCATACACCTTGAGTGCTGTTGTATTTACTAAACGTGCTACTCGGTGAGCTTAAATTCTGCTGCTGATCAGGTTTGCCTTACGACTTGCACAAGGACTGTTCTTTTTTGAGTTGTGGTTGAATTGATGCTGTACCCCAGCAAGTGGTTTTGAGGCTTCCCTCTTTCAGCCAGCTTTGAAGGGTCAAGAGCAGTGATTTCTGGCTGAAGCAGAAAATCCTACTGCAAAAAGATGAACTGTCCCCTTACCAGTGCTTGCTTGTATTTCTATTCAGAGTATAATTTCACTTGGGGCCTTCTTCCTCCTGTGCCATATTAAAGTTCTGTGCTTCTCTTGGGTATTTTTGATGTAATTCCTGTCCATAGGGATATAAAATGCAAGTTGAAGTAAACCCCTTGAAGATGGGAACATCTACCTCTTTTCATGTAGCATTTTGGACGAATATATATAAAATGGCTAAGAAGATGTTTCATGGAGAAGTAATCTGAAATGTGTGGACTGACTGACAACTAGTCTGTTTTCTTTTGACACGAAGAGCCACGTAAATTAATGTTTGAAATTTAAATGACCTTGTGAAGGAGAAAAATAAGTACTAGCACTGTCTAAGGACCTCATGGGACTGATATCTAAACCTTTTTCTACTAAGCACGGTCCTTTACAGTGGGAAAAAATATTAAAAATATTAAGGAGAAATAGAACTGGATGGTCTTTAAGGTCCTTTCCAACCTAAGCCATTCTATGAGAGGCTGCTTGCTCTCTTCTGAGCTAGAAGAGAATCTTTGCCATTAAACTGATGCAAATGCAGTAGTTGACATTGAAGATCAAGAATGCTCTCTGAGAGTTTTTATTAGGCAGTACATCGAAGTTGGGTACCTAATTAAAAATACATAGTGCTTTGATCTTATTGGCTGTTGGAACACTTGTTTGGTTAAAGAAACATTGAAAATTAGGATACTTCTGTTGTGAGGTGACTTTCGTTTGAGTTTTCTTTTGTGATGAGCCTTCTTATTTTAAGGGATCTTTGCACTTCTAATTTAACACCTTAGTTTTTTATGAATTCAGAATGCTTTAAGAGAGCTTGCTACGTCTCTTTGTTTCTCTTTTTGCTTTTGATACTATTAGTGTTGAACAAATGAATGTTTCTTCTGCTTTAAGAAGCTGTCCGGACACAGACCAGAAGAGGAAAAGCTGCCTCAAAGAGATGTCATGGTTTTTAACTTCTCAACAGTTAGCTTGTTCATCCTGACTATGCAATTTTTTATAAGCCCGCATGAATGCTGGTGTAATCTGAGTCTGCTGCTCTGTGATTTATGACACCTTAATGCAGGGATTTAGATTTTTGCTTGTCTGCCATGGGGCACCAATTTTAGTAAAGAGTTAGCGAGGGGACACGAGTAACTTGAGCACAGAATCATTTTGCTGCCACAGATAGGATTTAAGCCTTATAAACCTGAACGTTCTGTTTTAAATATGGTAAACATTGCCTCTTGTTTATGCCATTTAACAAGGAAAAAAGTAGGCAGCACGTTTGGAACTTGCTCCCTATGAATGATAGCACACAGAGCATTCATGCAGAATTTTCTGGGGTCTGCATGTGCAAGCTGGTACCGAGTTAATATGCCATGTTGGTCCAAGTGCAAAACATGAAGAACCACCCACAAGTTGTCCTTGAAGTTTCCATCAAATGCCCTTGGAGCTTATCTATTATTTCTAGGAGTCCCTTCGATTTCTTTTTATTCAGGACATTTGTCATGATGCGTCGGATGCAGCGCAGATGGGAAACGAGATTTTTATCTGGAAATGTGTATTATCTTTTACAGAAGCATAGAGTCCAGAACAGCTCTGAAAAACGAGTTTATCTGTGCAGTTGCCTGGGAGAAGTCTTCAAATGCCTGATATTTGCCTATGCCAGTTGAAATCGGGAATAACTTGGGGAAGTACTATGGGAGGACAAAAGTGGAGTTAGCATATTTGGGAAGTGGTTGGAATATGTTGAAACAAACCTGGATGTAGCAAAAGGAGACACAGCTCCATTTCAGGAAATGCTGTGCAATGACCTTGCCTCTGTTTATGCTTGCTCTGCCTTGGATTCTGGAAGTGCTCTAAGCCACATGCTGTTGCTGTTGTTTGGTGACACTTTACTCCTCCAGCAGTCTCACAGTAGGCTATTTGGGGTGTGAGGAACCAAACAAGTTGAGTAAGAATAGCATCTGCCCTTATGTAAGTGCCAGCTGCTGCCACTTCTGATTGCATTTATCTCAATAGGCAGCGTGTCAGAGCCACATTCATCTGCTGGCCTGACGATTTCCTTTAGGCATAACCTGACATGTTGCCTGTGTCTCTTGTGACACAATGTGGGTTCAGCTCAGTGGTGCTGGATAGGACAGTTTTAAGCTGTATCTCAGGGAGCTGCTTCCCCATCAGGCACCTGCAGGTGCTGATGCTGTTGGTGTTCCATCTCAGGCCTGTGAACCTGCACATGGCCTGTTGTGACTGGTCATCAAGCACAGTATGGCCTTGGCTCCCGCTGCCCCGTATCTAGCCTGTTGTGCTGTTTTGTACCAGGCTCTTTCCATCTTTTGTCATCAGCGCTGCATACGTAATTTCCACTGTGGAACAAACCAGCAGAATCCCTTGGTTGGGATGCCAGCTAGATTCATCCATGCTCAGGAATAGTTTGTGCTGCGCTGCAGTCTGTACACTAGTACCACATCTGCTTTGGTCACTTGAAGATAGCTTAGCAGACTGTATTGCCCTTTCAGACTTGTTGGGGTGGGCTCTCTCCATCTGCAAGGGAGGGCTCTTGCACCACAGCATGTTTCCATGTAGTGTAGAATGAATGGCGGCTCATCATGAAGAGGCTGAGAAACATGAAAGGGCTGTGGGGCTGTGACACTTGAGAGACAATCTGTTTTCTTTGACTGACATCTGCAACAGCTGTCTTACCAAATTCATGCGAATGAAGAATGGATAAGGAAGGACTCCATGAACAGGAAGCCACAGGCAGGTCCTTAAACAAAGTCTATCTGATCTTCCAGTAACGTGACTTAAGAGCTATATTAGGTTTCAGAGACACCTTCTTGACAGGATTATTCTTTGCTATGGTCTGACTGTATGCACTGCTTTTCCAAGTTTTTCAGCTTCTTTTTCTGATGAAAGCTGGGCAGTATGAACCCTAATACCCAGATGGGGTTTCTAACACATTGGGTGTTGTTTAACGTCCTGGTAAAAAGCTACTAAAACATAAACAACTCCTAGTTGTGTAAATGGTGAGTCGATGTATGTCAGCATCAGTAGGACAGGCATCATTTGTACTGCCCAGAATGTGACATGGTATATTATATATTATTATATATATATGGTATATTATTTGGTTTTGGGTTGTTTCTTTCTATGCGTGTCTGTTGTTGCTTTTGTTTTGTTTTTGTATTTTTTAATCTGTGTTTGTTGCAGCCATTGGGAAAAGAAACATTTAGGTTGATGTGGAAAAAATTCTGTGTGCAGGAGGTCTGGAGTTTTCTTGGTGTATCATGATACAGACTTCTGCTTGAGGAAGAAGCAGGAAAAAAAGTGAAATCATGGGAAATAATCGGCTTACAGAAGGATGGGGTAGGATTGACCTCTATTTGATGGGCTGAATGATTGACTGTGAAGAATAGAGGGAAGAAGCCAAGAATATGTCTGTCTGCATCAAGCAATGCTTTTGAAATACAGTGTATGTTATTATTAATGCAACTTTCGCTGACCCAGCAGTTGGCAGAGTGGGAGAGGTTATATGCTGACTGAGGACTGCATAGCAGATGTCAAGCAGATCCTTGTTTTAATGGTAACTTTCAAACAGGTTTCTTCATCGTTTCCCTACTGATTTCTTTGTATAGTTTTTTTCCCTAAAGTAAGGGCAGAAAGACACATTCCTGTGTATCCTGTCCCTTTCTTAAACAGTGAAACATTTAATCTGAAGATGGTATGTCCGATTTGACTGACTGAAAAACGCAAGGGTTCCGTTTCGTTTTGGCTTACAAATATTGTTTTCTTTGCTTGTACTGAGATACCTTGCAAAACATGTTGGGCTTTTGACCCCGCTGCAAGGCTTGCTGATTGACACAATGGAAAAAGCCATTCATGCCGTGTGCAGGAAAAAAAGTGATCTCTGCAATCTCGAATACCTTGATTTAGACTTGTGTTGACCATAACAAATCTCTTCATCTGTGTCACCTGATATCGATGAAGTGCGACTTACCAGTTTAAGTGGAGCTGTAAGAAGAATAGCAAACTAAATTCTACTTTTACCTCTCTCCACTGCCAGTATTAGAGAAAGAAGAGGGACACTTTTCATATTCGAGTTTGATATATTGGAGGTTTTCGTGCTTTCAATGGTGCTGAGGCATGAATACATTCTTTCGTCCCTTTTGTAGGGAAACACCAACTTTAGTTTTACAGTTTTGTTTTCTTAGCATAGTTTTAAGTGTCACTTTTTGGGTTGTTTTTTTTCTTCTTTCTGTTTTTTTTCTGGTCTCCCAGGACTCCCTGATATCTGTAGGCTTGAACAACACTCTGGAAAATGCTTACGTCAGTCTTGTCTTCTGCCACATTCCCAGGAGGGAAAGGGCTGCTGCTTTGAGCTCCTGGGGACAGGAGGGAATCTGACTTAAGTGTTGCATTGAGACGTGAAATGATACCTCTTCCGAAGACAGGAACCTCTTAGTAAACTGAAAGCAAGGATAAACGATAACATATCTTTCCCCTTAGTTTCCCTTTTCCCATCTTAGGCTGGTTGCCATTTCAGAGATGTGGAGATCCTTTAAAGAGACAGAGCAGCGCTGTTGGGATAGCGAAAGAGGTCCTGCCAGCACCAGTGGCATCTGATAGATGGTGTCTTCTGCAGTCTCTGTGTGAGAGGATCAGGTTTGAAGCACCTGCCGCTTTAACCTCAGTACTTAGAATGTCTTCTGAAGCAGTTTTGTCAGCACCTGTCCTGTTCCTCAGCTGCTGAGGCTCTCCAGTGTCCTCGCCTCCTCCTCTAATGGAAGTGAGGTTGATGGAGAAAACACCTGTTTTTCTTGAGCAGTACTTTCAAGCTGAGGTAATACAGCTCAAGGCATGCACATACACCTGAGAGGAGCGACGGAAGGTCTGAAGACTGTGCCTGTGTTTAGGTGTGGTGAATCTGCTTGCAAGGTAGTGCCAGAGGCTACCTCTGTGCTTTAGTGGCTGCAGTGAAATGTGCTATAAATAAATGACAGTGTGACCGAGCTGCCTACAAGGAAAGAAAAACAACAGAGCTGCTTACTGAGACCAGCCAATGGTTTGTTCAGGCAGCTACCCTTGACTTCCCTGGGCTTGATTACTCTTGGCTATTTAGGCTGAGTTACATTTTCTGAAGTATGCGTATAGTTTTTCAGAGCTCTCATGCTTTTGTAGAAAACTGCTTTTCAACAAAAAAATTAGTTCTTCTGTGTGATGGAAATACAAAAAGCTGTATTCTTCTTTCTTAAATGAGATAGCACTGTAAGCTCTTCTGCAGGTATCTCAGGATAGACCGGCTATTTATCCTTTAAAATGCTCTAAGGAATAACTGTACAATGAACTGCAGGCAGCCCATCTCCTGTGACAACTGTGTATTTGGAGAAGAGGTTTTCTTCAATGGTGAAAGAGACAGCTGTCATTGCTGGCATTTTCAGTGTTGAGACCGAGTAGGCCTGGTACTTAAAACTTCAAGCCTTAGAAATGTGGTGTGGAATTGGCAGCTACTCCCAGCGGAAAGTTTTGGAGTCTTCTGCGGGCTACAGTCTCATGAACTAAAATACCCTATTCTCTGAACTGTCAGTGCCGTCCCTGCATCCAAAGTATGTCTTTGTTCTTGATATACTGATGATTTTTGTAACAAAGTCATCTCCTCCTGCTTTTTCAGACTACCCTGGCACATATAATCGCCAGCAGCAGCAAAAAGAAAGGCATGAGGTTTGTGACGCTGTCAGCCACAAGTGCCAAGACAAATGATGTTCGAGATGTCATCAGCCAAGCCCAGAATGAAAAAAGACTCTTCAAGAGAAAAACTATTCTCTTTATCGACGAGATCCATCGGTTCAATAAATCTCAGCAGGTATTGTACTGTATAGCTTTTTGGGGAAAAGCCTTTGTCAGAACGTCTGTGAAATTCCCCACTTTGCCTTTGGGTGTTAGCTTACTTTGGGCTTTTGATTTTAATGTTAATGCTTGTGGTAAATGAATTACAGAATGCAGTATTGATGTCTCTAACCAAATACCGCACATCAATGTGCAGTTCCTGTGTCGCAAAGATTTAAAGAACAGGCTGAGCTGTACCTGTAGTTGACTTGTGTACTGGGCTTTAGGTGACATCTACCTGGAATTTTATTCCTTCAAAGTCATATCAGTAACGTTTGCTGTGCATACCTTCATTTCAGCCTCCACCGTGGCAATAACATTCTACGTTACCTTTTAAAAAGGTCTGGAAAGTAGATGTGCATAGAGTGTTTTAATGCTGTGCTCACCTCTCTGTGGTAACAAAGAAACTTAAGGCATAGCATGGTACTGTGGGATAGTATATTGCTGCAGCCATCACTTGGGTGTTTGTTTTCTATTTCTTTCCCTAAGTATTATATTTTTTAGTCATGCTATGGAAAGCTTAAATTCTGTCCTGCCAGTTAAGGACACATCCAGGGTTGTGGAACTATGACGTGGTTATAAAACTGTGTTGTGATCTTCCTGTAGTTTTCTGAGATGTTCTATCAAATTAGGTGGAGAATTGTAGCCCTAAACATTGGTACAAAGAGTTGGAAGTAGCGTCATTATTTGTAACATTTGATAAGGCATTTTCATGTTACCTTTTTTGCCAAACAACAAAATAAGGTTATCTAAGTAAGCTGCAAATTTGCAGACTTTTGCTATTTCCTTTTTAGCTGGTAGAGTTATTCTCAGTGCAAGTATGGATTATCAAGGCGAACAGCCTACCATGTGCATGAAATTAAATCATTTAACTAGCTGAGCAGATGAGCTGCCTTGTCAGTGAGGTTATTTGTCACATCAACAGGAAACCCAAAGACTCACAGCACAAGGAAAAAAGGATTTGAAAGCGCTAGGTAGCCTACTCACATGGGGTGTTTCAGGTTGTCATTGATTGAAATCAGTTGTTTCTGCTTCCCTCCCATACTCAGGACACTTTCCTTCCTCACGTTGAGTGCGGGACGGTGACTCTGATAGGAGCAACGACAGAAAATCCGTCCTTCCAGGTCAATGCCGCTCTTCTGAGCCGGTGCCGAGTGATCGTTCTGGAGAAGCTCTCAGTTGAGGCGATGGAGGCAATTTTGCTGCGGGCCGTCAAGTCCTTAGGGGTTCAGGTTTTGGGCCAAGGTAACCAGCACAGCAGCTCTGCGACTGGCGACAGCAACGAGAGCTCAGAGTGAGTACTTTATGGGCTGCAGGGTGTTAACATGCACAGCCTGAGGAATTGACTGCCTGCCAGGGAGAGGATGAAGCACTTATGGGGGTGGGAAGAGAAACCCTAGCCTCTTCTGATAGTAAAGAAAAGAAGTGGCAGCATATGGCAGGGGCAGCAGGGTGACAGGAGGGGAGAGAATTCAGAGCACTGGCTCTCTCCATCCAAAACATAATCTTACCGTCTGGATTAGGAAGGAGTTTTATACTTGGATCTGTAGCTCCTGGCTCACCCCGTAGGATATTTAAATCCATTCCTCTGCTGAGGATTTGCTGTGGAAGCCTGTAACTGACTCTTTTTTTGTGTCCTAATGTGCAGTACTTCTTGTTATGGGTTGTGGGCGCATCATATTTCCACTTAGTAGCAGATGGGGCATCCCCTATTAAATTAACTTGGAAGTGTGTGACAAAAGTTGGTTGTTTTCTGAGATTTTCTTTTTTTTAATAAGGTCAGGGAGGATGCTGCTGTTCTGTAGCTTAAGCATAAGTGCTACCTTGTGTTCTGTTGTGTGCTGGGGAGAGAATTTGCTGTGAGATGTTAATCGATTTTATTTTTGTGTACTACTAGTCAGTTAAAGTGTATTGATGTGATGGCAACAGTGTAGGCACTCTTTATGTGTGAAAGAGAATATATCTAGTCCTTTCAGTATTATCACAGTGTAAGCAATAAGGATAGCTAACTGGGATACTGTGGAGGCATCTATATGTTGTGGTGATACTTATCTTAGAAGAGAGGGCAATAGAACATGTCATCTTTAACATAAAGGCACAGCTGTGCCTGTGGCCACACCCTGACTGAGGTTCAGAGACTTTCCTTTCTGTATAGGATTAAAGTACGAGGCATAGTTTCAGTTGCAGTTGTTTGGGTTTGGGTTTCACTGGATTCCCTGTATCTGTAACCTCCTGTTAGCAATAGATGATTTAAACAGCACGATGCGGTGTTTAATCAAACTTGAAGAAGTCTGGCAGGCAGACTGTCAGACTAACACAGTTTCAAAAATATCTCCATGAAGAGAAAGTGCCCCACATTATAATGACCAAGTGGGAACCAGATGCTTTAAGATGAAAATGGTAGATGTACTCTTGCAATTGAATTTGGCATTTTTATTTATTTTAAGCCATTCCATCCCTTTCTCTGCTGCAGTTTTGGTCTCATTATTAACTCCTCCTTGCTTCACGCCCCATGCTATTTTTGCTCCTTCATTTCCTTTCCACCTACCACTCTCCAGGAGCAGCTGTGTCTTCTTTCACCTTTTTTACCTCACCACATTAAGGGAGCAGGGCTAGCATTAGAACACAAGTAGATGACAGTGTTCAGTCTATCCTAGGGAACAAATGAAAGGGATGTTATGAATTACAGCTGAGTTGGTTGTTCACTTTGCTCACCTCTTTCCGGAATTGGAAAAGGTGCTGTAACACTGAATGTCCCCAGATGTGAAGTATGTCCACTTCAGAAGGGAGGCAGATTTCTAGCCAAAAGGCAGAAGAGGGCTGTGAACATTAAATTATGGTTTTAGTCTCCTTAAGGTGCAAGTTTCTGTTTCCAACCATGTACAGTGTGAAATTCTGCATATGCTACTAGAAATCTGTTTATGAGATGGTCTTGGTATCCTGCCACTTCTGTGACCTTGCTCAGGTTTTGAAAAGGATGACGATTCTTTGTGGTGTCTTTAACCCCAGTGGTGAATCATCCTTAGTTTCTACTGGTACCATGTGTGCTCAGTGAGAATGCAGCTATTGTTGAATTTCATGGATTTCGTTGGCTCTGCACTACATGCATATGTAGCAATTATCAAAAAGAAAAATGTACTTTACCAGAATCTATTTCCTTACATTTTCTTGGTGGCTTTTTCTTGTCTTGCTCCCACTCTTGCTGCAAGTTCATAATGAAGTTAGACCACCTTGATTCTTTTTTACGCTTGTGGCCCTTTCTTTCTGTAAAGCTGAACTAGATCCACAAAGAGGCGTTACAGAATTTGGCATCTTTATCCCATCATGTGCTGGTCCAGCATTTGGGCTCAGTAGAGGGGCAGGATCACCACCCTTCAATTGCTGGCAGCACTTGGCCTCATGTAGCCCAGGACACCATTCACCTTAGTGGCCTGGGCTCCCTGCTGGTTCTCCCTAGTGTCCCACAGAACTCTGAGGTCCTGTCCAGATGGGTGGCACCAGCTGGTGATTTTTCTCCTCAGGTGCAGAAATTTGCCTTTCCCTTTGCTGAGGCCCATGGGGGTCCTGACTGAAATGTAACAGGGGCAAGGCAGCAGGAAAAAGGGGAGAAAGCATTCAGGATAGGGAGGCAGTGACCACCGTGCTGTTAGCAGCACCAACGCATTTTCTGCACTCTTTGTTTCTGCTTTATATCCATGGTGGAAGCGGACAGCAATAACAGGAGTCCATGGGGGCTGATGTGTGTCCCAGCTGCCACACAACCCCAGTCTGTCCAGCTCGATCACTGTTCTATTGCTGCTGGCAGGGAGGCCTCTTCTTTGGTGATGCCAGATTCAGGTAGTTACTGGCCTTCCTCTTTGGGGCTCACTGGGTCCCCCCAGATGGGCTGGTGCCACAGGGCACTGCCAGTTCCTCACCAGATACTGCCAGATCCACAATGGAGGTGGGACAGATACAGCTCTTCTGCAATGGTTGGCACCTCATCCCAGTTGGAGCTGGTCAGGCTGCCGAATAGGGCAGAAAGTTTATTACAGGTGTGGTTGCTGAAGCTTTTCATTGCATTGAATAATCTGGGATTGTTTCTCATATTTCCTATGTTCGCTGACCAGTCACTGGTGCCTCGTGTTCTTTGGAATTTTTCATTGGACAGATTTTCATCATCAAATCAGGTTCCACATATGAAGCTGTTCTCCATTAAAACAATCAATGGATTCAAGCCAAAGATCATGATATAACTGAAGCGTTTCAAAAATGAAGGAGATCAGTCATGGCTGCGTGCTGTTATTGGGTTTGAGTTTGATTCTTTACTTTTCCGTGTGTTTTCCTTCCTCTGATGCATTCCTGCATTACTCACAGTGAGATTATTTGGGACGGGGTCTGATATTGTGATGTCATCACAGAATGTCATCACATGTCCTCACATTTGGTCCATCCTCTGCTCTTTGGGGTCTTTGTTATTAGTAATATCAGGAGTGCTGATTTATGGTCATGGAAGAAAAGATGAAATGTAACACCCTCCATCAGGACGGAAATATGGAAAAAGCAGCATGGGTAGGATGGGTAGGGACAGCAATGCCAGCAGTTTGTCAATAACACACAGACTATGTCTTTATTAAATTTTTTTAACTGATATTTATTAGTTATTATAAGCAGCAGGCCGAGAGGTAGATGTTGTGCTCCCAGCCTGCCGGAACCATGCTCTGACAGCAGCAGTGCTGACCTAGTGCCGCCGCCGGGGTCGTCTTTTGGGAGGCGGGGATGAGTCCTGGGTGCTGCTGCGGGCCTTCCTCTTCGGGGGGCGCCGGGGCCCCCCACATGAGCGGTCCCTGCCCTGGGAAGAGGGGCCCGCTGCCGCCGCCTGCCCTGGCTCCTCCTGCTGCTCCTCCACTGAGGGCACTGTGCTGGTGCTGGGGTGCCCCAGTCCCTCAGTAGAGCTGCTGGGCAGCTCCTCAGTACTGGGCCCAGTGTGGCTGGTGGAGTGGCCTGGACCCGAGGCAGAAGACAGCTGATGGGAGGTGCTGGTGATGGAGCTGGCTGCAGGGCTGTCCTCCCTCCTTCCAGCAGTATGGCTGACTTGGTGGTCCTGCTGATGGCGGATTGTGGGACCATACAGGGCTGCTGCAGTGCTGATGAGCCTCCTTACAAAGGGCAGCACGTCGCCGCTGGTCATCAGCTGCAGCGCCTGCACCAAGGCCTCCTGGTCCAGCCCGTGCTGGCACAGGAAGTTCACAGTGGTGCACTGTCCCACGTAGACTTCCCACCAGTCATCGCTGGACGTCTCCTGGATCTCCTCCTGCAGCCACTGTAGCAGGGGTCCGAGGTCTTCCGGGTGGTTTTGGAAGAAAGCAGCCCAGACCTCGGCTGGGAAGTTGTGCTCAGGTGGGATGAGCACCGGCTCTGCAGGCCCCTGCTCGTCCTGCAGGCCGTGATCCGAGTGCGCTGCGGGCTGCGGGACAGCACACTCGAGGTAATCCTGGTCCGACCTCACCGAGTATCGGATGGTGGTAATTTTGTGCCCGCATACGGCACAACTCGGCTTCTTGCTTGCCCACCAGATGGCACAGCCATAGCACAGCTGGTGCTGGCAGGGGGTCACGTAGGTGACATCCTCCCGAATTTGCCCGCAGATGGGGCAGGTCCAGTTGGATGGCACGTCCATGGCCCTGGGCTGTGCGGTGGGCTGGGGAGAGCTGAGGTCAGGAAGCTGCTCCCCTCACAGGTGCTGCAGCAGGCAGAAGGTGTTACGAACTGCAAGAGAGAGAGAGAGGCCACGGTCACTCGCTGGCCCGATCTCTCATCATCAAACCCTCCCTGTCCCTGTTCCCCTCCTGCCTCTGTACAGGCATAGGCCAGCCTGGGGAGGGTCCCTCAAGAAGCACCCCCAGCTGCCAGCATGAGGCATTTCCACGCTGCCCACCTGCTCTGCTGCACGCTCCTCTCCTTGATGTCCCGGCTGCCTGCTACCAGCAGGGTCGGGGTACACCACAAATGGCCCTGAAACTGCGTCTGAGAGCTGCGCAAGCAGCACCCAGAGCACGTTCCAGCTCCGAATTTCGCCCTGTCCACACTCCAGTCCTCGCACACTCGCTTGGTTGGAGGCCAGGCACGAACTGCTGGGCTGGGCTGCTGCGCCCGCATTAGAGCAGCGTGGGCCAAGCAGTCACAATCCATTGCACGGAGATGTCACAGACCAGGGCTTGGCCGTGTTGCTAGGCCTTCCCTTCACTGGGGGACATCACCACCTGTCCCACAGTGATGGCATCATTGATTTCTTGGTCATCACCATGCGCCAGCCTCACCTGCTGCACGTGTGCCAGCAGCACTCCAGCCCCTGCACACATTTCTGGGCTTTCCCCTGCACTGCTGCCCACCCCATTTAACCCCCCAGCTCTTGTGTGCTTGGCATCCTTGTTTCACATCAGTATTCGAGGCCTGGGTTGTGTCTTCCCACATGCCCCATCTGGTATCTATGGCCATGGCACACAGCCCCAGGCTCATACAGCAAGAAGGTTTATTGTTCAATAAAATTTCATACTTCCCTCTGTCTCTTGGTGTAGGTGATCTTGGAGATCTTTTCCAGCCTTCATTATTCTATGATTCTGTGCTGCCCAAGATTGCTGTAGAGTGAACCTTTCACTTCAGTGGAACATAACTCGTGTCACTGTCCTCAACGTTGTCAGCGTTCCTTTATTTAAGCATTTATTTTACAGTTCAACCTTAAGCGCAGTGCTCTGGTGTGCTGAAAAGCCAGCCTGCAGAAAAAGCATAGGACTGTTAATTTGCTGGGGTAGGGTAGCAAAAGGGGACCACATTAGACGAGAATAGAGAACTAGAAATACTAATACGTTTCCACTACTGAGATGCTGTGTAGCCACTGAGGCAACTGTCTGTGCTTGTCAAAGTGCAGTGGAATTAACTGGCCACCAGTGAATAGGATGTGTGTGTGTGCCTTGCCTGAATATGGCCATTTGTGCAAGATCGCAGGGCAGCCCCAGCTGGTTTTGTTCAGTCACTACACAGGGTTTGCTTGCTGCATACCCCATACACTTCCATTTCCAGAGCTACAGTGGTTACCTGACACACATCAGGGATCACTATCCTGATCCTGCTTAGTCTGTGAAACGTGATGAAACAAAAGCCTAACGTGCTTCACGTGTAACTTCTGCTCTGCTGCCGCTCAGCTGATGTTGCCACGTCTGCACTGAGTGGACGAGGTGGCTCTGCTGACTACTGAGGTGCCAGAAGGTTTGTTACAGGTGCATTTGATGAAGGCTTTCGTTGCATTGAACTCCTCACATTAAGCTGTTCTGTTTTCAAATATCACAGAACTCAAGCCGAAGATGATGATGGAACTTAAACATTTCAAAAATTAAGGAGATGGGATGGCTGTGTGCTCTGACTGGGTTTGAGTTTGATCCTTTACTCTTCTGTGTGTTTTGCTTCCTCTGATAAACTCCTGCATTGTTACACTCGTACTGCTCACTGCTTTGGAAAATCACATTCTTTTTGTTTGTGGGTTTTTTCTTTTATCATTTCATTGAGCTCTGAGTGGTATCTCAGGTTTAGTTCGGATGGTAAACTAGATGGTATGTTGATGTATTTGAAGTTAGTAATGCAGTAGGAGTGCAGCTCCATGAAATGAAAGACTCCTGGTTTCCTGTTGGCAGGCCAAGGCTCCGTGCAGTTCAGCTTCTGAGTGTCCATTTTACAAGTACTGAGAGGTTATGAATTGGCTGGTTTGCAAATCGGCGTTTAACACGGGCTTCCTTTTGTTCTGCCATGTTGAGCAACACTGGAAAATTGTTCCCCTTTTGGAACATCCATCCAATTTTCTCACTGAAAACAGAGTTGCTGGGATAGAGCCCTTCTTCTGAGACAAGATTTGAGGTAGTAAACAAATGCGTATGGTAGTGTGTAGGTTTCTCCAAAAATAAAGCCTCCTATTTATTTCCGTGAAAGCTAGCACAGGTACAAAAAGCACAATAGTGTTATTTAATAGAACAATTTCTCAGCTACAAAACACTATGATTCAACAGTCACCACTATTAGCAGTGTGGTTTTGTTGGAAATGAACATGTGGCATATCTCTTGTGCTTCTGTTGCTACTGCTGTAACACTACCTGCCATCTCGCTGTGCTCACATCCACTCTTTGGTCTCTTTAAATGTACTTGGTCAGACTGCTCCTCTCGTGCCAGCTGTCCCACAGCAACAAAATGTAATGGAATGTATTGGTGGAAAGGTTCAACCTCTGCTGCCATGCCACTGCCATCCACTTCTAACTTCCTGGGCCAACATCATGAAGGAGGAGACATTACTTATGGAGCAGCCTTTGTATTTCACTTCAGAGCAGGAATTACACATAGCTGTAAAATTGTTGCTTTCTGTTCTAGAGTGAGTATAGTGAAAATAACTGCCCTGTGAATTCAGGACAGTAGATTTATATGTGGAAGAAGCAGCGAGTACTTTGTCTCCTATTCTATTGAAATGTTTGTAAATCTTCCATGATAGAAGCTCTTCTTGCTTGGAGTTCCTTGTATCTACTCTGAGTCTGCTTTTACTGTCTTGTCCCTGGAACAACCGCTCTGCCAATGGACAGGTTGAGGTAGTTCATGCTTTGTTTTGCACTGGTTCTTGGTGCGAACCTTCTTGAAAATACAGAGTTAAGGAGGAGTGGGAATTAGGATTGTTTTCTTCCCACAGCAGTAGTTTTCTGTTACTTGAGTTAGGATATCACTTTCAGCTCAGTGAGCGATGGATCCTGTAGGCTTGTTTATATTTTTGTCTCCAAGTATCATCAGTTACGAGGTACCAACATTGCCCAATGGCATCCAGTGTGCACTCTGAGTTAATTTTGGAGGGTGAAAAAAAGCACAAGGCTGCCCACCCATGTGATGATTGGGAGCTTGTGAAGAAATCAGAACATAAGTGAGTTGTTCAGCCTCCCTGCTCTAAGGTGTGGGGATGTCAGGGTAAACTGAAAGTGGGTAGGGCAGCTGAGCTGAGAACAGTGCAGGGTTAAAATGTCGAATACAAGGACTTAAAATTTGAGGTTTTAATTCCTCAGAAAAGCTACCGTGATTCAGTTACTCTGAGCAGAGGATGTTTTTCTGAAGCTCTGAGTGTGTTGGGGTGGAGATCACGGAATAGGGAGCCATTACATTATGTCACATCATTGACTCTCATCAGTGCACTGTGCCAACAGCTTGCTGGTCTGTGTCCCTTGATTTCCAAATAATTTGATGCATGCAGTGCTTGACTGTATTGCTCCGTTATGCTGTTCCCTCATTCAAACACCAAGAGGGTGTTTGAAACTTACTGAAGAAGGTACAGTTATTTTGGAGAGCCAGCTTAAACTCTGTAGCCTCTCAACAGTCTCCATAAAGAAACACCTTACCTTGCATGGTGCACAGTGAGGGAGGTGCATAAGGGGGGGATAATGCTACGAGATCTTCTTGTTGCAGGTTACCTGTGTATGTAGAGGAGAAAGCTCTGAGTACTCTTGCCTACCTTTGTGATGGTGATGCCAGGACTGGATTGAATGGACTTCAATTAGCAGTTCAGGCTCGACTGGCAGCAGGGAAGACCACTCTGCTGAGCTTTACCGAAGGTCGTTCTGTGGATGGAGTTCTGATAACAGAAGAACACATAAAGGAAGGTCTGCAGCGGTCGCACATCCTCTATGACCGAGCAGGTGAGTGCCTGACATGGTTTCTGTGATGTAGCATTTGGAAGAGCCTTTATAGTTCCTACTACTTCTTCCCCTTGCTAGAAGTTGCTCTGATGAAGAAGCAGATACAGTGAGATCTGGTCTAAAAACTGCTTTTTCTTCACACTAGAGCAGGCTCAGTCAGAATTTCCTTCTTGTCTGTTCTCTCTGCTTTGGAAGTGGGGGTGGACTGAGAGACAAAGTTGCAGCCTTGCTAACAGTTGTGTAGTAAAAAGTTTTGTATTTCTTTATGTTTTTGGGATATTGAGGTCTGAGAGGATTGCAAGACAAAGGAGAAGCATTTTTGGTGAGGAGACTTGTTCTTGGGGTGGTTGGCAAGTTTCCATTGCATTTTATTCCATTGAAAGTCTTGGTAGTGATCATGTTGACAACCATGTTACTCAAAAACCTGAGTGTCCTGCTTTGTTTTGAGACTAGCTTTTTAAGGTAGTGAACTTTGTAACTTGCTTAGGGCAGGTCACTTAAATCTAACACATTCAGGGCTTCCTGATGTGCTAACACCCAGGGCACTACCTGATGTCATGATGTGCAATACCAAAAGGAAGAAATCATAAATCCTGGCACTACAGTGATGTTTTCCTTTTTTCCTGTGTATAATACAGAAACTCATGTCTGATTTTACCACATGCTTTGTTGCCAAGTTTTATTTGATGTGAAATCTCTTTTTCTAAAATATCTCCTGTGTGTATCATTGCTTTTCTTTTATTCCTTTGCTGCATTCTCAGTGCTCTGTGTATAGATCCCAGAGCCATGTTTCATGGCTGGTATGTTCTCATACCTTCGTTTGTGTGAATTAGGAGATACAGGTATAAGGTCATCTTCCCAACATCTTTTCCTTCTCCTGAAGGAAAGGTTGTGTGGTACCAGAAGCAAATTGTTTGCCCGGTGATGTTTAAGCCACAGAACAAACCACTTTTCTCTTCATCTGCTGTTGCTATTACCTGCTGGTGTGTTGATCCACACATGAGAGCATGAAGGTGCTGAAAACACTGATGAACAGCATGATCCACATTTAGCAGGTTATGTTTACCTACTGTGATCTAAGGAAATCTGTTCTCTTAAATGTATTTTGCTTCTCTTCCACCAAATAGCTCTCTGTATCTCTGCTCCCCCATTCTAAACAGGAGAAGAGCATTACAATTGCATCTCAGCCCTGCATAAGTCAATGAGAGGCTCAGATGAAAATGCCTCCCTCTACTGGCTTGCTCGAATGCTTGAAGGTGGTGAAGATCCACTCTACGTGGCAAGGAGACTGGTGAGGTTTGCAAGCGAAGATATAGGTACGTACTTTCAGTATTTCTTGGTTGGGAAGTTGTGTTAACTAAGATCTGTCAGTCTTCTGACCTTCAAAGTTTAGTACTTGGGGTAGGGGTGAAATAAATACCAAAACAAATACTCCGTGCACAACAGGTACAAAGTAGTGAAATGCCTCATGTCCAACAAAATCTAAGCATATGCAGACAGAAACCTACGTTTGATGTCCTTGTGGTGACAGCTGCAGGAGGAACAAAGATTTTAGAGGTTAGGTTTTGATAATGTTCTTTCATTTCTAGCCATGACTGTGGGACACCTTGTGTCACAGAGAGTGTGTGTGGCAGGGATGTCTGGGTTATTTTTGTTTGTTCCATTGTTTTAGTGACTGTGGAAGCCAAAAGCCTACCTTGATGTGCAAACATCATGATGGGTGGGTCAGTAGTTTTAAGGTATTTTGATTATCCTAAATAACAGGAGCAGCAAGATTTTTAGTACATACATGATGAGTGGAGACTTAGCACGTCTGAGGAAGCTATGTCTGTATACCAACAGCTCCTCGTTTCTTTTTCACAAAGAGAAAGTGAACCTTGTGCTACCTGCTGCTGCTGCTCAGGCAGCCACTGTGTGGCAGCAGATTGAGGCTTTCAGAAGGAAAAGGGAGAAGACTGTGGGTGGAAAGTATCTCATGTTTTGCCAAGTATTGTAGCAGGTGATCCACCAGCTGAGACTGCAGCTTTGAAGTGAGCATGGATAGCCTTCCATGGCAGAGAACAAGAAACATTGTGATTCTAGTGAACTGACTTTAACCTGCTTTCATGTCATCCCTTCTTACAGGGCTGGCAGATCCTTTGGCTTTAACACAAGCAGTTGCTGCTTATCAAGGTTGTCACTTCATTGGGATGCCAGAGTGCGAGGTAAAGGCTTCATTAGTTCACTGATCTAAGAGTGATGTAAATTGTAAGATCTAGTTGTAATTACCAAAAGGAAACAGAGATTGCAAGGATATATAAATGTATTGGCCCATTCCAAGGCTTCAAGTAAGAAAACATTGTTGCTCTAGCAATAGAAGCTGTCCTTGAAATCTCCCTGTGCATGTGTTGTCGTATTTCAAGTAATTTTGTTTTGCTCTGACTCTTGTTGTCTTACAGTTCTAAATAGTCATATATACTGTTGTAAAGTAACTCTTCTTTTCTAGTAGCCAAAGTCATGAAGGACTGTATTGTAGTGAAATAATATTCATATAGTGGTAGCAGGAGGAGGTCAGTATACACACAAAGGCCTTGTAACGCTACTCAAAACGTCTGGATAACAGACATTAGAGCTTAAAACAAATCATTTAACACTTTCCCCTTCCTTGTTTCCAGGTCATTCTAGCACAATGTGTAGTGTATTTTGCAAGAGCACCAAAGTCCATAGAGGTGTACAGGGCATATGGCAACGTCAAAGAATGTCTGAGGATGCACACGGGGCCTCTACCACCTGTTCCGTTGCACCTGAGAAATGCCCCGACGAGGCTCATGAAGGACTTGGGCTACGGTAAAGGCTATAAGTATAACCCCATGTACAAGGAACCTGTGGAGCAGGACTATCTGCCAGAAGAGCTGAAAGGAACAGATTTCTTTAAGGAACGAAGAACGTGACAGCCCTGCTCTGAATGCTTTCTGTTTTTATGCGTACATTTGTACTGAGATGAAGATTTCCCTGCTGATTTCAGACCCATAATTCTGGAGATGAGAGTACAAAGTCACTCGGCCCTTGAGATACTCTTGGTTTTTCTGCTGGCATTCCAAAGGAGTTTTGTAAACCGTTGCAGTTAGGCGGTATGGAAACACAAAAGCTTTGCAATACAGTTCTGTCACCCACCGCTTCAAGGGAAGTGGAGGAAAAAAAGTGTTTTCCACTTTGTCTCTTGTAGTGAGATGAGGAATATGGGCTCGCTGCTTTTCAAAATGGGAATCCAGTTTGAGCTTTTAGAATGTTTATTTTCAGAAAAATAAGAGACTGTTCTCCTCTCTTGCACTAAAATACAGGAAACAAAATACAATTACAGTGTAATCCTTCTTTTTATGATGCCTCAGATTTTCTCCAACAACATTTATTCAACTAATAAAATCAATGCTTTTGCATTTGTTTGAGTACTCTTAAGACAGCAGAGTGGTCTTGAAAGTCTGAAGATCCTCTGACTTTATCATGTCTACTTTCTATGGCAGATGTAAACTATTTTTGGAAGCAGGGCAGTCATGAAAAACAGTGAATTGGTTGTTGTTTTTTCTCTAAATTGGAGAGGTTTGCATTTGAAAGATGGTCTGTTCAGTGGATTGGGAATTGGTTGGCTGGTTGCATCAAAGGGTGCACTACTTACACAAACTGGAGGGAAGAACTCATTGAGAGCAGCACTACAGTGAAGGTCTTGGGGGTCCTGGTGGATGAGAAGATGGACATGAGCCAGCAGCATGCGCTTACAGCCTGGAAGGCCAACTGTGTTCTGGGCTGCGTTAAAAGAGGAGTGACCAGCAGGGAGATGGAGATGATTGTCCCCCTCTACTCAGCTCTTCTGAGGCTTCACTGGAGTACTGTGTCCAGGCCTGGGCGCCCCAGTACATGAAATACATAGATCTCTTGGAGTGGGTTTAGAGAAGGGCTGCTAAGATGGTCAGAGGGCTGGAGCACCTCTCCTCTGAGGAAAGGTTGAGGGAACTGGGCTTGTTTACCTTGGGAAAGAGAAGGCTCCAGGGAGACCTCATTATGGCCTTCCAGTACTTGAAGGGAGCATATGAACAGGAGGGAGAATGGCTGCTTATGAGGGTTGATAGTGATAGGACAAGGGGGAATGGTCTTGAACTGAGACAGTGGAGGTTTAGGTTGGATGTTAGGAGGAAGTTTTTCACACTGATTGTGGTGGCACAATGGAACAGGTTGCCCAAGGAGGCTGTGGATGCCCCATCCCTGGAGGCATTCAAGGCCAGGCTGGATGTGGCTCTGGGCAGCCTGGTCTGGTGGTTGGCAACAGTGCACATAGCAGGGGGGGTGGTGAAACTGGATGATCATTGTGGTCTTTTTCAACCCAGGCCATTCTGTGATCCTATGATTTTGAAGTTGCATCACTTCCAATATTTAGTGTAACATTCTTGTAAATGCTTTTGGAAAGGAGATTCCAGACAGTGAAGTACCCTTCTATATTTTGAGTTGTGTTTTAGCATAAACTTTGGATTGAAAAGCTGAGCCACGCAAATTGAATGCCTGCTCTTACAATAGAAAAATTGGCTTCTTGCTCCTACTCAAGACATACGAGGGAGTGTCACACCTGCATGGTATGCTGGAACCTCTCTGAGGCTGGGGACAAGCCTCGCTCCTCACAGCAAGCCCCACAATCCTACAAACTCAGCACCAGGCTGAGGAAGAACTGAGCAGTTGGGACAGGGACAGTTGGCACATCCCGGGGCTGCAGGCACACAAGGTGATCAAGGGCAGGTCTCCCTGGCGCTGGGAGCCTATCGCTGTGCCCAGCGCTCCAGCTGCGGCCTCCCCAGAGCTGAGCAGAGGGGCAGCATCTCTGCACACTGGCACCTCATGCAACCCAGGACAGCAGTCAGGTTTGCGGGCAGCGCTCCTTGCCGGCTGAGCCGAGTGTCCGGCAGGATTCCTGGGTCCTGTCCAGCTGGGTGGCCTCAGCTGCGGTGTGGCCTGGAGGTGTTACAACACAGGTGCAGAAATTTGCCCTTCCCCGCACTGCTCCTGATGATGGGATTATTGGAGTAAGGTGTGCTCCATCCCTGACCATTACTGGGCCCTCACGTGTTTTCTTAATGCTGTTCTGAGTGCTGATCTATGGTGCTGGAAATAAGCTGCATTTCTGTGCCCTCCCCCAGAACTTAAAAACAGAGAAAGCAGCATGGGTAGGGACAGCAATGCCAACAGACGTATAAATAACACAGAGACTCTTTCTTCTTATTTGTAACCAATGTTTATTAGTTATTATAAGCAGCAGGCTGAGAGGTAGATGTTGTGCTCCCAGCCCGCCGGAGCCGTGCTGTGACGGCAGTGCGGTGCTGGCCTAGCGCCGCCGCCGGGGCCGTCTTTTGGGAGGCGGGGATGAGTCCTGGGGGCTGCTGCGGGCCTTCCTCTTCGGGGGGCGCCGGGGCCCCCCAGACGAGCGGTCCCTGCCCTGGGAAGAGGGGCCCGCTGCCGCCGCCTGCCCTGGCTCCGTGCTGGGCCCTGCGGGGCTGGTGGAGCGGCCTGGGCCCGAGGCAGAAGACAACTGATGGGAGGTGCTGGTGTTAGAGCTGGCTGCAGGGCTGTCCTCCCTCCTTCCAGCAGCATGGCTGACTTGGTAGTCCTGCTGATGGCGGATTGTGGGACCATACAGAGCTGCTGCAGTGCTGATGAGCCTTCTTACAAAGGGCAGCACGTCGCCGCTGGTCATCAGCTGCAGCGCCTGCACCAAGGCCTCCTGGTCCAGCCCGTGCTGGCACAGGAAGTTCACAGTGGTGCACTGTCCCACGTAGACTTCCCACCAGTCATCGCTGGACGTCTCCTGGATCTCCTCCTGCAGCCACTGTAGCAGGGGTCCAAGGTCTTCCGGGTGGTCTTGGAAGAAGGCAGCCCAGACCTCGGCTGGGAAGTTGTGCTCAGGTGGGATGAGCACCGGCTCTGCAGGCCCCTGCTCGTCCTGCAGGCCATGATCCGAGTGCGCTGCGGGCTGCGGGACAGCACACTCGAGGTAATCCTGGTCCGACCTCACCGAGTATCGGATGGTATCAATTTTGTGCCCACATACGGCACAACTCGGCTTCTTGCTTGCCCACCAGATGGCACAGCCGTAGCACAGCTGGTGCTGGCAGGGGGTCACGTAGGTGACATCCTCCCGAACTTGCCCGCAGATGGGGCAGGTCCAGTTGGATGGCACGTCCATGGCCCTGGGCTGTGCGGTGGGCTGGGGAGAGCTGAGGTCGGGAAGCTGCTCCCCTCACAGGTGCTGCAGCAGGCAGAAGGTGTTACGAACTGCAAGAGAGAGAAGGCCCCGGTCACTCACTGCCCTGGTCTCTCTTCATCAAACCCTCCCTGTCCCTATTCCCCTCCTGCCTCTGTAGGAAGTGGACAATACGCTTTACAGGCATAGGCCAACCTGGGGAGGGTCCCTCAAGAAGCACCCCCAGCTGCTGGCATGAGGCATTGCCACGCTGCCCACCTGCTCTGCTGCACGCTCCTCTCCTTGATGCCCCGGCTGCCTGCTGCCAGCAGGGTCGGGGTACAGCTCAAATAGCTCTGAAACAGCGTCTGAGAGCTGCACAAGCAGCACCCAGAGCACGTTCCAGCTCCGAATTTCGCCCTGTCCACACTCCAGTCCTCGCACACACGCTCGGTTGGAGGCCAGGCACGAACTGCTGGGCTGGGCTGCTGCGCCCGCATTAGAGCAGCGTGGGCCAAGCAGTCACAATCCATCGCACGGAGATGTCACAGACCAGGGCTTGGCCGTGTTGCCAGGCCTTCCCTTCACTGGGGGACATCACCACCCGTCCCACAGTGATACCATCATTCATTGCTTGGTCATCACCATGCGCCGGCCTCCCCTGCTGCACATGTGCCAGCAGCACTGCAGCCCCAGCACTGAGCTTTCCCCAGCGTTGCTGCCTGCTCCATTCCCCCAACTTTTCCGGACCAAGCTCCTGGAGAGGAGTTGTGCAGAGAAGGACCTGTGTGTCCTGGTGGGCAACAGGTTGGCCATGAGCCAGCAGCGTGCCCTTGTTGCCCAGAGTGTCAATGGGATCCTAGAGTGTATTAAAAAGAGTGCAGCCAGCAGGTCAAGGCAGGTGATCCTCCCCCTCTACTCTGCCCTGGTGAGGTCACATTCAGAATACTGTGTCCAGTTAAGCATTTTCATGTTGATAAAAGATTGGGAGTTACTAGAGGGACGGTCCAGTAGGTGGCCACAAAGATGATCAGAAACCTGGAGCATCCTTATGAGCAAAGGCTGAGAAACCTGGGACTCTTCATCCTAGAGGAGACTGATGGGATCTTAACACAATAAATATTTAAAGGATGTGTATCAATTTGGTAAGGTCAGCCTCATTTCAATGGTGCCCAGGGACGGAGCAAGGGGAATTGAACACAAATTAGGACATAGGACTTTCCATCTGATCACAAAAAATACTTGCAGGATGACAGAGCACTGGAACAGGCTGCCCAGAGCAGCTGTGGAGTTTCCTTCTCTGGAGACATTCAAAACATACCTGGATTCTTTCCCATGCAACTTACAACAGGGAACTGCTTTAGCAGCTGGTTGGATTGGGCAGTTCCCAGAGGCTACATCCAACCTCCATAATTCTCTGACACTGTTAATATAACTACTGCAATTAATTTAAGGCTGCACAAATGAAAAGGTGTAAATGAAAACAGGAATTGGCTTTTCGTAATTCTTTATCATATTGAACCTGTCTAGCTCGTGGCACCAACTAAAGACAAGTTCCTATATGTGTTCAATGAAGTTCCCATACAAATCCTTACTTCTTAACAATGCATAGCTCAGTCTGAAAGTAATGCTTCCTACTCATTTCCATGGAAATTGCAATAGATACAAACAGCACAGTAACACTCAGAGAGCAAATTCTCAGCTAAGAAACACCATTTTTTACCATAAGTCAGCCTTCTGCTGGAGGAGGTTGAATAGTGTAGGTTGCACTGGAAAGGGTAAGCAAACACCCTGATGTGAGCACGTGGTACAAAAAGCAAGCTCGGCATAGAGGCTGTTACTACTTTGTACTACATCCAGAACAAGCAAAAAAGCATCACTCCACATTTCAGAAAGTGTAAACAGTTCCTGGAAGATGGATTACTGAAAAGAGAGAAAACACGCATAGTATAAACATGCAGATTTACTTCCCCCAAAGTACCACAATTACAAACAAAAATCATGGAGTGACAGAGGGTGATGGAGGCCCAGGATGGTGCATCTGCATTTTTGCCTCTGCTCACCTCCTACATGTCTAGAAAATGCACAGACAAACTCACAAAGGCAGATGCAGTCCCAAACCAATCACTGTGAGAAAAGCAGGAACTTATCAGAGGATGGAGAGCACACAGAAGTGTAAAGAATTGAACTCAAACTGAGCAACAACAAACAGGCATTTGATCCACTTAGGCTTTAGTTCCATGTTTTTTTACAAATGAGAACACCCTTGTATGACTACTATCAGACTGGGAGTCTCAGAAAAAAAAGGTACCAACAGAAGTAACCCCTGGTCCAGAAAAGTTGGGAGAATGGAGCAGGCAGCAACGCTGGGGAAAGCTCAGTGCTGGGGCTGCAGTGCTGCTGGCACACGTGTAGAAGGGGAGGCCGGCGCATGGTGATGACCAAGCAATGAATGATGGTATCACTGTGGGACGGGTGGTGATGTCCCCCAGTGAAGGTGAGGCCTGGCAACACGGCCAAGCCCTGGTCTGTGACATCTCCGTGCAATGGATTGTGACTGCTTGGCCCACACTGCTCTAATGCGGGCGCAGCAGCCCAGCCCAGCAGTTCGTGCCTGGCCTCCAACCGAGCAAGTGTGCGAGGACTGGAGTGTGGACAGGGCGAAACTCGGAGCTGGAACGTGCTCTGGGTGCTGCTTGCGCAGCTCTCAGACGCTGTTTCAGAGCTATTGGAGCTGTACCCTGACCCTGCTGGCAGCAGGCAGCCGGGACATCAAGGAGAGGAGCGTGCAGCAGAGCAGGTGGGCAGCATGGCAATGCCTCACGCTGGCAGCTGGGGGTGCTTCTTGAGGGACCATCCCCGTTTGCCCATGGGGTCTCTTGTTCACTTCCTACACAGGCAGGAGGGAAAAAGGGGCAGGGAGGGTTTGCTGATGAGAGATCAGGGCAGTGAGTGACCGGGGCCTCTCTCTCTCTCTTGCAGTTCGTAACACCTTCTGCCTGCTGCAGCACCTGTGAGGGGAGCAGCTTCCCGACCTCAGCTCTCCCCAGCCCACCGCACAGCCCAGGGCCATGGACGTGCCATCCAACTGGACCTGCCCCATCTGCGGGCAAATTCGGGAGGATGTCACCTACGTGACCCCCTGCCAGCACCAGCTGTGCTACGGCTGTGCCATCTGGTGGGCAAGCAAGAAGCCGAGTTGTGCCGTATGTGGGCACAAAGTTGACACCATCCGATACTCGGTGAGGTCGGACCAGGATTACCTCGAGTGTGCTGTCCCGCAGCCCGCAGCGCACTCGGATCACGGCCTGCAGGACGAGCAGGGGCCTGCAGAGCCGGTGCTCATCCCACCTGAGCACAACTTCCCAGCCGAGGTCTGGGCTGCCTTTTTCCAAGACCACCCGGAAGACCTCGGACCCCTGCTACAGTGGCTGCAGGAGGAGATCCAGGAGACGTCCAGCGATGACTGGTGGGAAGTCTACGTGGGACAGTGCACCACTGTGAACTTCCTGTGCCAGCACGGGCTGGACCAGGAGGCCTTGGTGCGGGCGCTGCAGCTGATGACCAGCGGCGACGTGCTGCCCTTTGTAAGAAGGCTTATCAGCACTGCAGCAGCTCTGTATGGTCCCACAATCCGCCATCAGCAGGACCACCAAGTCAGCCATGCTGCTGGAAGGAGGGAGGACAGCCCTGCAGCCAGCTCCAACACCAGCACCTCCCATCAGGAGCCTCCTGCCTCGGGCCCAGGCCGCTCCACCAGCCCCGCAGGGCCCAGCACGGAGCCAGGGCAGGCGGTAGCAGTGGGCCCCTCGTCCCAGAGCAGGGACCGCTCGTCTGGGGGGCCCCGGCGCCCCCCAAAGAGGAAGGCCCGCAGCAGCCCCCAGGACTCATCCCCGCCTCCCAAAAGACGGCCCCGGCGGCGGCGCTAGGCCGGCACCACACTGCCGTCACAGCGCAGCTCCGGCAGGCTGGGAGCACAACATCTATCTCTCAGCCTGCTGCTTATAATTCTTAATAAACATTGGTTACAACTAAGAAGAAAGAGTCTCTGTGTTATTGATAAGTCTGTTGGCATTGCTGTCCCTACCCATGCTGCTTTCTCAGTTTTTAAGTTCTGGGGGAGGGCACAGAAATGCAGCTTTATTTCCAGCACCATAGATCAGCACTCAGAACAGCATTAAGAAAACACGTGAGGGCCCAGTAATGGTCAGGGATGGAGCACACCTTACTCCAATAATCCCATCATCAGGAGCAGTGCGGGGAAGGGCAAATTTCTGCACCTGTGTTGTAACACCTCCAGACCACACCGCAGCCGGGGCCACCCAGCTGGACAGGACCCAGGAGTCCTGCCGGACACTCGGCTCAGCCGGCAAGGAGCGCTGCCCGCAAACCTGACTGCTGTCCTGGGCTGCATGAGGTGCCAGCGTGCTGCCAGCGTGCAAAGGGCAGAGATGCTGCCCCTCTGTTCAGCTCTGGGGAGGCCACAGCTGGAGCACTGGGCACAGCGATAGGCTCCCAGCGCCAGGGAGACCTGCCCTTGATCACCTTGTGTGCCTGCAGCCCTGGGATGTTCTAACTATCCCTGTCCCAACTGCCCAGGTCTTTCTCAGCCTGGTGCTGTTTGGAGGGGAGCGGGGCTTGCTGTGAGAAGCAGAGCCCTATCCTCTATCGTGTACTCGCACATGCAGTTATTCCTCCTCACTTACAGGACTCTGCCCCTGTCCTTGACAAACCTCATCAGTTTGCTGTCTGCCCAGCTCCGTAATCTGCCCAGGTCTTGTTGAATGGCCTTCTAGTGTATCACCAGCCACACCTCACAGCTTTGTATCATCAGTGAACTTGCCAAGGGTGCATTCTATCTATTCATCCATGTCATCAATACTCCTGTCCAGTCAGAACATATTGAAAAATGAAGACATGTGTCCTGCCTCTAGGACACTTGAGATTTTTCATCCGGCTTATGTACTTCACTAGATTTGTGGTCACATGCATATTATTATGTAAAAAGATTCAACAGTGAAAAGCTTACTAAACATGCTCTGAGTTAACTCACTGTATAAGTTTATCGCTAAGATAAGGGGATGCAAAACCCAGACATAGCCGTCCTACTTATCTATGATATTACTATGATATTTACTTTGTAGGAAGAGCAATTCAATTGTATGATTCAGATAGATAGCAGCCAAATGGCAGAGTATGGGTTGGTGGTGTTTCTTTTTTAACACTAATATGTCTGCCTTACTAATCACATCTCAGTGAGTGTATATTGCTCCGTATCTTGGATTGTTATAAAGTATGGTCTGCTGCTTGGGTACAAACTAAATGCAGCCTTTGAAACTGGGGCTCCAATAATACAGAAACACGTACCGATATGCCAGCTCACTGACTGACTCATTAAGTGTAAGCTGTTACTCAGTCCTTGTTCCCTGTGCTAGCAGATGGAGCCGTTACACTGCAGGGGCAGCTCATGATTCGCTGTAGTGGAAATGCTGTCATTGCTTGAGCCAGTGATTGAGCACTTGGTGGGAAGGCAGTGCCAGCCCAGGGGAGCTCAGGTGCAAGCAATGCTGTTGAATTACCAGAAGGGGTGGATCCAGGATGCATCCTTTCCCAGACCTCATTTAAGGTATCTTATCTGGAGATCCCTATCTGTCTGAAGATGTTGTTGGCCTTCTGAAGGTAAGCAGCTTTCTCTCTCCACCCTCCCTCCCTCCTTCCCTTATTTTTGCATGTGCTGTTGTTGTGTCTGTTTGGATCCTTGCTCATTGCAGCCTGGGATCTTGATGTTCTGTTGTCTTGTTGAGCTTTCCATTGTGTTACGTTCACATAATAATCCCTTCCCCAGAGACAAGGTTGGTTTTAGTTGTGTCCACCTGCTATGAACAGGCCAAGGACTTCATATGTCTGATCATGTGTACTGGGTCAGTGGCTTTATTTGGAGCTACCCTTCTAGTCACAGCAACAGTTACTTTTGTGCTCTGAAATATAAAATCACATGCAGAGTTTTCTGTTTGGAATATGAGTTGAAGATAATTTTATTTTATTTGGTGCTTATTGAAAAAAAATTGCTATGCAGTTTACAATTGCATCAATGATTGTGCCATACTTAGAACTGAGACTGTACAGATAAACACAAGGAACAGTACCCAGAATATACACAACACAGAGAAGTAACATTCAGAAATATCAGAATATTAACAGTATGTAATGGCTTTCAGGCTTAAGGTGGTCATATAATGTAAGGAGCTGCATATAAACAGGTAGTGGACATCAGAGCTCAACAGATGTTGAATTTCGTACCTAAAGAAACGCCAGTGTTTGTTGCAGGTTATAGGCAGTCATCTTCAGGGAAGCTGAGGCTTTTTTTGAGGCTCATTTAGGATCTAGCCATAAGCTATTCCCTATTGCAAACACCTGAACTGGCACAAGTGTTCATGCTTTCCCATAACTAAAATGGCCCCAATTCCGTCTTTGAAAAATCATTAGCCATATCACCTGAAGACATTAGTTTGTCTTCTTCCCCATCTAAAAGTTGGATTGTAAGTTTCCTGGCTAAGGTCCGGAAGGGGTTACTTTTGTTTCAATAGTTTAATCCTTTGTCTATTAATAGCTGTCTCCAAACAAATGTTATCTGACCTTCTATTCCGTGACAGAACTGGGTAAACTCAGCTGTTTTGGAGGAAGTCTCTTGGTTCCTAAAAGTATTAATATATGCTTATTTATTTTGATATTAGTGAATATTTGAAGAGTGAGACTTTATGGAAGAAACAGCTTTCCAACTGCAGCCTAGTTCACACATATATGAAATGACTAGATTGTACTGTAACGGGGGTTGTCTGCCTTAACTGTAAATGCAGATAAATCCATACAGAGAGAGAGGGTGGAAGTTCAGTTTTCTTCCACCAATATGTGTATTCCTAATCTGGTTTCAAAAGAAGAATTCTTCTGCCTGCTGTTAAGATTTTGTTGTTGTTATTTCCTAGTAACTCTGAATCTCTAGGGGGGAAAAGAAAAGTTACTAATCCATTTTCTTTCATTGTATTAATGTGAAATGCAGAATCATAGTGACAGTTACTGAGAACTCAAGGCAGGAACCATAGCTTTCTATATCAACATAGAACTTACAAGCAAAGCATTTGCTGATTGCGGCAGAACCTGCTCTGCAAATGATGAGTTATTTTTCATGGAGAAGCATATCTGCCCAAGAAAAGCATGCTCCGTGTTGGGTTGTGGCGAATAAAGAAAAGGAAAGGATGGTCAGCATTGAAATCCTCTTCTATAGCCATGCAAAGCATCACAATGCCAGCAGTAGCAGCTGCAGCTTCTGTGCCTTCCTCGTTCACTTCTACAAAAGCCTTGTGGACAATTTTAGAGAGGAAAAGGTCACGTGCACCTGACATTCCTGACAAGTCAGCCTTGGCACTGTCAAATATGTCCAACAAGCCCATAGCCGATAAATCTGATCTAAGATCATAGCTTTCTTCTAGCTTAAATTTAGGCAAATGCACACGGACATCAGCGGAATATAGATGCTCTGGACACGTCCACTCATGGAGCTTCTCTAAGGTGAGCTGCTTCTCCAGCTAGAATTAAAAACACAGAAAGCATTACGTGTCATCAGAATAGAGGTGTATTACTTTCAGTAACATTTAGAGAGTTGTATAGAATGCCATACAACTACAAGTATACAAAAGTGACTATCCTGGTTTTGGTAGCTCCATACAGATTTAATGAATGCTGTTAAATTTAAGTGAAGTCACCACAGTTTTCAGCTGACGGAGTAAAACAGCTGTTTGCTATATAGGCAATACAGAAACATGCACTGAGAGCTAAAACCAATCATTCTTCCTGTTATGGTACTCTAGGAACACAGGTTCATTAAGGCTTCAGTTATGAGGGATTGAATGTATCTGTTAAATAAGTGCATTAGCTTAGATGGGTCACCTGCTGCAGTCCAGTGGAGTCATCTTCAATATCATCAGGCAACAGGATGATCATGCTAAATTCCCCTTCATCGTAGGGCAGCTCCAAAACACGGGTTTTCATGTCTGAGATGTACCCAAAACGAAACTTCTTCTTCTGATACATCATTTTCACTGTCTTTCTTTCATTCTGAGTAGTTAAAAGGTACAGAAGATGTCAAAATACCTATTTAAAGGACTGATGGTAAATGTAAGAACTGTGTTCTTGCAGAAACCCCTACTGCTCTGTATCAGGTGATTAGAAAACTGCCTCCATCAGATTACTGACTGGCAGCTTAATAATGGATCTTTCTAAAGACAGAATGAAATATTAAAGCTCATTCTTCCTAGTCTTTTATAGCACAGTCTCTGTGGAGACTGAAACAGGATTTGAGTTGCTGTACCTTTATATTTCTCTGACAGCAGCAATAACCAGTGTTAGGAACCAAAGATCAGCCCTGTTCAGTGTCAATCAGATGACTGAATATGTAACTTGTAGAGCTGTTCCACAAAATGTAGAACAAGAGAAATGGGGCTCAAACGAAATGTGCAGTCATCTTAATACAGTTCATACCCGCCTAAGGGCAGAAACGCAGCCAGGCACAGTCAGGGTCCAAGGCTGTATGTTAGGATCGCCTCTGATGCATATATATAAAATATATATACATATATAAAACCTTTTTTGTTTGGTATATACTAGCAAAATGTATCTGTTGTACCTTATTCAATCGAAATGGCATGTCAGCAGTGTTGGCTTCTTCAAATTTCTCTGCCCAGTTCCCTTTGAAATAAATAGCGTTGACCAGTACCAGCTTGGTCATGCTATTAACTGAGCCTTCAGAGAGCACATCAGGGATTTTACCTTCAGAGGGCATGGGAGGAAAAGAAAAAGGAGGTCACAACAAAACCTTATAATATGTTGATTGCATGTGAATTATCCCCAAAAATACTGATACCACAGAAATATGAAGTTCTAGTCCATTCTTCTGATGAAAATGTGTTTTGTTTTTTTCCAGTACCTGTTGCTTTATTTCATCTTACTTGTTAACAGTACCTGCTATGACAATTTTTGATATACAGGAACTTGTTGGGAATGTGATATTTGTAGCTACGACTATCACAGATGACTTGTCATCTCCAGTGATTTGAATCTAGCTACCCAGATAAAAGGGACGCAGGACAGCCCAAGCTGCAGCACATCACTTCAGGGTGGCATCTCCCTGCCGCTCCTGCAGCCAGCTATGCAAACAAAAAATACTAGAAAATACCCAGGTTTAGGATTATTGGATTAAGAAACATATAAAACATAGACCAGGCTGTCATTTTAGGTCAAATTTAGACAGACAAGGTCTCCAATTCATGAGTATAAATCTATTCCTGTGTGCCTAGCCTGTACGGGTTGGCCTGAACACAAGCAATGGGTTTAAACATGAGGGGGAATGACTGTTTACATGGGTTGATAGTGATAGGACAAGGGGGAATGGTTTTAAACTCAGACAGGGGAGGTTTAGGTTGGATATTAGAAGGAAGTTTTTCACACAGAGGGTGGTGACAGACTAGGACAGGTTGCCCAAGGAGGTTGTGGATGCCCCATCCCTGGAGGCATTCAAGGCCAGGCTGGATGTGGCTCTGAGCAGCCTGGTCTGGTGGTTGATGACCCTGCACATAGCAGGGGGGCTGAAACTAGATGAACATTGTGGTCCTTTTTAACCCAGGTCATTCTACAATTTATGTAGTGTTGAAATGTCTTGCTTGGGTATTCTCTGGTTCTGTCCACCAATCATTTGACAGAAATTGACAGAAACAGAGGCTGTTCCTGCTTCTAAAATATGCAAACACTGCCAGTTACTTCATTAAAGAAAAATAGCTCACCTTCAGTTTTCTCTTCTACCCACTGGTTAATTTCCTTTCGGGCTTCACCACAAGCCTGAAGAAAATCAACTGCAGCCAAATCAGCTCCATATAACTTCTGAGTATTAGTCAGGAAGTCCTAGATTTTGGAACATTAAGAACAGCCGTCACTGCACACAGATAAGAAAACATCTTTACACTGTAGATAACAAATGAAACAGATTATCGCTATCACCTGCTCTGAGGTGGGGCTCTAGCAGTGCATTGTCTGTTTGGGTGGTAGGGTTTTTTGCTGTTTCTCTTTGAAACACCTATAAGTAAGCCTAGCTGTACATCTGCCACGTACGCATCTGAGGCAGTGCTTACTGCAGGTGCTCCAGCACTTCTCTGTCATTCTTTTGAAGCAGTCTCAAACATGTCTAAGAAAATGAAAACTCCCAGGAAGATCTGGGGAGGAGTAAAAACAGCAGTACCTTGCTAATGTGGTATTTTTGCTACGGGGCACATTCTGGAGACAGGAGAGCAACAAATGAAGTTTCGAAGCCTCCCCCCAGGTTCCACCATGCGGCTATGTTCTGTGTACCCATACCTGCAGAAAGCTGTAGGACTTCTCTCCAAAAAGCCTATTGGCAATCCGTAGGAGACAGGAAGAATCCCTTCTGTTTATGTCTGTGGTCAGAGCCTGGAATCTTGAGTGTAGATTTTCAACTTCATCAAAATGCAATGTCTGAAATGAAAGAGATGAGCCAACTGCTGCTAGCGCTGTACTTAAAGAACATGCAGCATATCTATACGGTGCCTTTGGTAGTTAAGTTGAAAAAAGATAGTAGAAAAAAGCTGGAAGATGTAAACCTCAAAGAACAAGTGAAACTGTCCCTTAGTGTTGTGCCAGCCATGTCACTTGTATTAAGTTCCTGCTTTACATTTAGCCACAGCTGAAGCTGTTGATTGTGATCCAGACTCTTACTTGAAGCGCTGTCAGTGCGTTTCTCCTCCATGGACCACTGAGCTTGTCTGAGCACTTGGGGAAGATGAGGTATTAAGAGAACTTGAGAGCTATAATCGTTTGGTGGTCTTATGAAAATATAAGTGCTTTCATAGACAACTATCAATTTAAACGCATTACAGAAGATTACTGTGCTTTCTATCTCCAACTCCCCTATGCTCCTCTTGTATTATTTCTGCTCTCAGTAGACTCTTCCTGGGTGGGGCTGACATTTGAGTTATAAGGAATATATGTTCAAAGTCTGTTTCTACAAGCAGTGATTCAGTTTTATTGTCTTTTTACTAAGAACAGCAGCAGTTAATGGTCTAAGCAAGTTCTTCCTAAAGTTCGGAATACAAAGGTGAACTTATTCATAGGGACTACAGTGATAGTTCTTACTTCCTTCCCTTTGCACTAGCAGGTGTTTGCCTTGCAAAAAGAAAAGAGGCAGGGTCCCTTTTTAAACAGGAGTCTGAGAGGAAGTTGGCACACTGCTACCTATGCTAAGAATCTGCAGTCTGCAACTGCTGTTGTGAAACCACCAGCTCTATAAGGCTAACCTTACATACAGAAACTACTTACTCCAGCTTTCAACCAGGCTGGGGAGTGTGAAAGGATTGATGGTCCACAACAGAGCCCCCAGTAAAGGAGCCACACCATTTTCTTTTAACCTCTGTTGCTCAACCTAAGGATACCATGAGGATGGACATGTGAGTTCTGCTCCTCAGAAATACTGGGTGCTTGGCTGCTACAACACTGGGCCTTGGGTAACATCATCGTGTATGATAATAGTTGTCACACTTAAAATATAGAGCTGTATCATTCTATTTTTTTACTTATAAGATACTTAGCATCATTATGCATGCCATTACTAAATATATGTTGCAAAACAATAGTTCTTTGTGGAAAAGGCTCATAGAATCATAGAATGGGTTGGGCTGGAATGCAACTTAAAGCCCACCCAGTTCCACCGCCCTGATGTGGGCAGGGCTGACACCCACTATCTCTGTCCTCCCAGGGCTCCAACCAATCTGGTCTTGAACACCACCACAGATGGGGCACCCACAGCCTCTCTGGGCAGCTGTGCCACTGCATCACCACTTTCCAAGTGAAAATTTCCCAAATATCTCACCTAAATCTTCCCTCTTCTTGCTTTAAACTGTTCCCCCTTGTCCTATCGCAAACTCTGGTAAAGACTTGCTGCTGGAAATGCTAATCAATTTAAATTAAGACTGCTAAATCAATGACATTAGTTTCCAAATATGTCAATTAACCCAAATGAAGTGAGAGGAAAAGAGCTGTTAGTGCACACAAGAGGAGGGCTGTGGGGCATAGCAGCCAGGTGGCAGCAGTAGGGAAGAGTCAGCAAGAGTGACAGAAACCTCACCCCAAATCATCACAAATAATGCTCTGCTCTCATTGTCCCATCTCTAAAACTTAATGACTTTTAATTTTAATAAAACAAGAGAAAATGCTGCTGACCTTCAGGACCTGTGCCTCTGTATTGCCTCTGGACCCGAGAAGGACCATGGCCAGAGCAGCAGAAATACTGAGGGGAGAGAAGAAGACGTTTCCCGATGGGGTGGTTTCATTCACCCTTCTGAAGAGCTCGAGTGCAAACCTGCCGTTGGCGTTGCTCAGGCTCTCCATGGCTGCAGCTGAAAAATAAAGGTTTCAATGAAGGCTTCTGGAAAGCACTCCTCAACGCCCCAGTGCAAGTTCCAAGGGCTGGATTCATCTCAGGCTGCAAAAAGCAGAGGCACAACAAGCATGCATGCACTTACCTCCTGTGATGCTTTGCAGCTGCTGGGGAAGACCAAACCAGCAGGAGAGAACTCAGCAGTAAGATGGGGTTAAGGCCACTGGGAGCTGTGAGGTGTCTGGGAGTGGGGTGAAAGGTGCAGCGCTGGGGCGGGCAGATGGTTACGCAAAGGCTGGCGACAGGCAATGTTGTAAAATCTTCCTGCTTGTGCAGCTGGGATCCCTCCTTTTTGTTTGCACTAGGATTTGTAGATAGGGCTGCCTCTAGCTTCTCCCTTCTCGAGGCTTTGCTTTACGGCAGATGTTAACGCAGTTACTTTTTTTTTCTGTTTAGAAAAGCAACATGGAGCGTACTTTTGCTTTCACTTACAGCGTAGCACCACTAATGCACTCCAGCAGCAGCCTCTACAGGAAGGAAGAAGTAGAAAGTATTCTACTTTTCACCCTGCTGCCACCCCGTTCCCAGACAAGGCACCGGGAGCAGAGGCTGCCCACTTCCCTCCACCCACTCTCAGCCCTGACTGAGCATTGGTCTGACAGGCAGCGTATTGGCAGCTTCCCCACCCCAAATGGTGACTATTCACTGCATCTGAGGCATGGCACACTCCCTGATCTGCGCATGTGGCCAAGGAGCTGTATCCACAGCAGCAGTATCCCACTTGGAAACAAGCACTTAGCTTGTTCAGCCTGGAGAAGCCTCCAGGGAGACCAGGTTGTGGCCTTCCAGTACGTAAAGGCAGCTCGTAAATAAGGAGGGTGATTTTTTTCTGTGGCCTAATGGTGACAGAATAAGAGGGAATGGTTTTAAAATAAATGAGAAGAACTTTAATTAGATGTCAGGGGGATCTTTTTCACTTGGAGGTTGGTGATGTACTTGCACAGCTGCCCAGAGAAGCTGTGGGTGCCCCATCCTTGGAGGTGCTGAAGGCCAGGGTGAAGGGAGCCCTGCCCACAGCAGGGGGTTGGAACTATAATCGTTAACATCCCTCCCAACCCAAGCCATGATTCTGTAACTCGGAACCTTTGCCTCAAAGGCTCCTTGCTATGAACCCTTCAAAGGTAAAAATCCTGAAGTTCATCGTAATCCAGGTAAGCACACCTTGGTCTTGCAGCATACAGAAAAGCCAAATGTTAAGCACTGGTTAACATACCCAGTGCCCCGTCCTTGGAGGTGTTCAAGGCCAGGTTGGATGGGGCCCTGGGCAACCTGATCTAGTAAATGTGTATGTTTGGTGGCCCTGCTAGGCAGGGGGGTTGGAACTACATGATCCTTGAAGTCCCTTCCAACCCGGGTCATTCTGTGATTCTGTGTGTGATTAAGCACTGAATTCAGAATAAGCTACATGAAAGCTGATTGCCTCCCACCACCAAGTGCTTGTTTTCTTCACACTAGATGTGAAAAAAACCTGTAAGATTTATGGACAAAGAAAGAACAGACTCACAACAAGTTTGTTTATTCTTTCAAACAGCAAAACAAATCACTGTGTTAAGAAACCCTTGGCATTCAGTTTAATAAAGATGCTTAACAAACCCAGGATAGGAAAAAAAACATATAAAGATTGGAAAATAAAAATAAAGCTTGGTCACTTAAATATTGCATAGGCATCTATGCTTTCTTCTTTTTAAACATTCTTTTTTAAAAGACTAATGAACGAGGCAATATCCAATATTCCCAGGTGACACATGTGGTGTTAAGGTAAGAATCCTCTTAAGATCCTTTGTTACAGACAAACTTTTATTCTCATTCTTGCATAAGTGCTATCCAGTTAGAGTAAAACCTCTGTCTAGTGCAGATGCTTAGTAACTCTTACAAACGGGTTGCCAAAGCTTCATTTCTCTCCATTATCAAAATATTAAAGAAGAAAAAAGTTAAAAATTAGTGAGGATAGGAAGAAAAACGGGGAGCAGAGCATGAGGTATCTTCCACTATAGTCAGAAACAAAATTGACTTCTTTTTCTATGTCACCTTGCTATGTGGTAGACCCAAAAAAGCAGAGTGCAAGACAGGTGGAAGTTCACTGAGCAAATGGGATGTCCATATTTCTTGTGCCAGCAAGAAAACAGCTCTGCTTAGGTGCAAAGTGTAAGGCAGCTGTTTTAGGTAATAGCTGTTGTGTATGTGTAAGCGGCTTCGTTACTCTACACAAACCCAAAATGACAACCAGATAAGGGGATTCAGGCACACTGGAAAGAAGCGGTTAGTGCAAAAGAGCAGTTTTATCCTAAAAGAAATCACATGGCTGTGTTAATGGCAGCTCTTCTATCTCTTTTTATGGAGAGCAAAATCTGCCACAGAACAAAATACTGGAAGTTTTGTTGTGCCGGATGAAGAAGAGGAAGGGATGATCGGCAACGATGTCGGGAACGATCATAGCACAGCGGAGCATCATCACTCCTGCTGTGGCAGCTGCTGCTTCAGTGCCTTCTTCGTTGACCTCCACAAAGGACTTGTGAACCACTTCAGAGAGCACAAGCTCTTTACCAGAGGAGATTCCCGAGAAGTTCGCCATCCGTAAGTCAAATGCATCACGCATTCCCATGTTGCTCAGGATGGGTTTCAGATCATAACTTTCTTCTAGTTTAAACCTGGGTAAAGACAACCTCATCTCTGTACTGTCCATCATTTCAGGATTAATCCACTCCATCAGCTTCTCATGTGTAAGTTCTCTTTCCAGCTTAAGAAAAAAAAAAGAAACATAACTCAATCTTAGGTAATTAATAATCAGTTTCACACCAGTCTCTACTTTTGCCTGTGTATGTGTTTACATAACACATAATACGCATCTTTTTCAGGAGCTTACAAGGTCTGAAGCCAAAAGCACAAGTATTATTTCTTACTAGAGACTACAGCTTCAGCCGAGGTCAATTCTGTATGGTGTTTTTGTGTTCCTTTTTTGTGGTAGATACAGTAAAGTTCAGTTTATAAGACATTATCAGATTGTAAAAACCTTATTTTGCACATGGGAAGTAAATGCACAGAAGAACTGATGACAACATCTCAAACAAACTGAACCCAGCTCTTCAGCTTTTTTGGATCTTTCAGCTGACAAGGCTGGTGACAAAGCCTGCTTACAACACCCTTTAAAGTCAGCATTAGGAAAAACAAAACCAAAACTTATTAATTCATTGGCCAGAGCATGATCTGTATCTTATCATCACAACAGAAGGGAACCTGGACTATTCTGTTAGCATGTTTCCAAATAAGAGGGGCAGTTGACAGTCTACCAGGTCTTCAATAAGAAGACCTATGGGACAAACTGTAGAACCTTCGGAGAAGGACTTCATAAGAGCTGCCCCAAATTCCCTCTCATTTGGTGCTCATCATACTATGGCTTCACCATAAATACATCTAACCCCTGCTTCTGAGGAGTAAGAGGCCTCTTTCAGAGCCTTCTAGTACTGGGGCAGCACACAGCTCGGCCAGTAGTGATCAAAGGCATGCCATTTTAGGAGCAAAGAAACAAGGAGCATTTCAGCCAGTCTTGAGCATCAGTGATACAATAGCTCTGAAACTGAACTGTAAACCCATGTGTAGTACTAAACTCTCTTCCAAGGCAGGATACAAAATGCCTTTGCACTGAGCTCAACAGCTTACCTTTTCCAAGCCAGTAGATTCATCCTGGATTGCATCGGGGAGTAGAATGATCATACTGAGCTCATTACCAACATAAGGGATCTCAAAGACTTTGGTCTCCAAGTCTCCAATATAGCTCATGTTATATTTACCTTTCCTGAACATCATCTGCACAGGTTTGGTCTCATTCTAGAAGCAGACAGACACCAAGAGTTACTACTGGGCTGGCATGACAGTTGTAATACAGGAAGCAGGCATCCAGTTACTTAGGGCTTTTTACTATTTCACTGCATAGAGAACTCAGTACACCGCATAACATAGTATAGCACAGTCACTCTCTTGTAAAGCAAGAGATAAGAAGATCCCTGAGATTTAATTGTTAATTGCTAATGTGGAAATATCTCTGAGATTTGATTTAGGGTAAAGAAGCAAGAATACATATTTGCTCACGTTAAAAGTAGTGACAAGATCTGAACAGAGTTGGTAATAAGCATGTGTTCCTTGCTTTAAATGAATACGAAATCACCTCAACTTTGATGTTTTCATTTCACTCCATGCGGCTCTAACTACTCTGACCTAAAACAATGAACATATTTTACTGCACCACTAAAAATGCAATGAAAGTGCTGCCATCACTTTGAATTGTTAAAAGGCACACAGAGGGATAAATCTTTCAGCTTCTTACTGTCAGTTTCTCCCCCATCTCTCCATTTTTGCATGGAGCATCAGTTGCTTTCATCTACATTATTTTCCTCCTTTTCAGTGGAATCGTCTCTTCTTCCCCTTACCTTCACCGTTCTTTGTTTTTAAAGGAAAGACCATTGAGACAATGAATTTCTGACTCAATTCTATAAATGACTGCCATGAATCTATCAGAAACACAATCTATCAGAAATGATTTTGCAACAGCAATCAGTGACACATGAAAATGATGGATAAGCAACGAAAAGGCCACACAGCATGCCAGAGTCATCCAGTGAGTCACAACAAAGTGCAAAAGTCACAGATAAAACAGATGTCACAGAATGCTCAGAAGACTATTGCTATGTTCAAGTAACTACACCTGGACAGACTGTAAAATAACTAGCTTGAAGCTTAAGGTTTGCACTTTGGATTTCTAATTGCTTATTTGAGCCTAATCACTGACTCTGTAGCTCATCAGTGACTTGTCATTTATAGGATGAAAAAAAGAAATTTAAGCTGCTTAATTTTCTAAGGAAAGAGGTTTGTGGTTGTTTGCACATCTAGAAATGTGTTACTTGACGAGCCAAGGCAACATTCCCCCAGTCTCATAGCTATTGGGAAAAGCTGTAAGGTCCCAAAAAGCATCCCAAAAACTGCAGCCTTCAAAACTAAATGTGTGTCTCCAAAGGAACAAGTAATCTCAGAACTAGGCTGAGCCTCATACCCAGAGAAACAGCAGTGAATTTGCCTCCTGAGGAGGGAAAGGAAAAAGCACCAGCTAAGAATGTAAGCTTGGGCTTTGTGTGACATCTCTGTGGGAAACTGATAACAACCCCCCCTTACTAACAGGAACCAAGTCAGTCCAGTGGTTTCTGAAGTGCTATAGCATACAGCATGCTGAGAACAATATTATTATTCCCTGCCTGACAAGTAGTATTAGCAGTTTCAAGCATTCTTGGATATATTTCAACGCTGAAGTTTGAAATTAGGCATAAGAGCTTCAGTTTTGCATAGTGGTTATTTTAAGCAGGTGAGTTCTTAAGCAATTCCCATTAGCAGTTCACTCTCATGACACCTGGGTGGATATCCAGAGTTTGAAAGTGACCTCTAAGGGGCAGCCGTAGCCTATTAATGACAGTAAACAGGTCCTCCTCAGTTGTCCTGCTGCACTTTTAGAAGCAAAAGAAAGTCAAGCATGGAGGTCTTCAAAGGAGAAAGGTATTTTTCTTCCCCTTGTTTCATTTCTATCGATTTAGTGGTAGAAACACAGCAAAAAGAAAAGCATTCTGACTGAAGGCGATTGCTACGTTCAGACATTGCTGCACATGTGCAAGTTCTTTTCTGCCAAGAACCTGTGAGCATTTTTTGCCCATGCAAATTTTACACTGAAATAATCGAGTTCACCAACTTATGAGAGACTGGTCATGACTCTCAAATAGCCTAACAGCTTCATACAGGCATGTTCTACAGTTCTAAGTTCATGTCTCACGCCTCCTTTCTCAAACACAAATGAAAGGATGTAAAGGAAAAAAGGAGAGAGTATAAAACAGATATATGATATTAACGTTTTTAGTAATTACGTGAAACTTAACAGAAACTAAGCAGGCAGTGCGCATACTAAAGGAATGAGGCATAGGGAGCTCCATGCAGTCTACCTTAGGTAAATCTGCTTGAACAATCTTTTTCTTCTCTATTACAAAGACGTTTGTATTGTCGGCATATTAACATATCATACCTTGTTAATTTTAAATGGCATTTCTTTTGTGCACTCTTTGTCAAACTTCGCTTCCCAGTTGCCTTTGAAATAGATGGCATTCACCAACACAAGCCTGGTCATTGAGTCAATAATTCCCTCTGCCAACAGTTTCTGAATTTTACCTTTAGAAAACACAAACCAAACAGTGTTACATAAGCAACTATTACAATACAGAGTATCTAACACATATTAACAATAGAACTGATAAGGGAATTATGTCCCAACCAGAGACAGAGCTCAATGGCTGAGGTTTCTGTTTGATTTAAAAACGACAGTATTACACCTTGACAGAGCTGTTCATGCAAGCCCTGACTGACACTGAATACAGCAGGGAGTTCTGCAGAACACTCACCTTCAGTCTTTTCTTCCACCCAGCCATTTATTTGCTTTCTGGAATCCTCTGGAGCATTTTTGAAGTCGGTCTGTTCTAGCCCAGCATGGTAGAATTTCTGACTCGATTCTATAAATGACTGCCATGAACATTTAAAACAGCTTCTTAGATACATACTTTACTAACATTCAGCTGCAGGTGTTTTATAAGTACACTGAGAAAAAAAATCCATCTCCTCTCTTCCCCCAGCTTAATATACAGTCATTCAGGTTTTGTCTGACATGTTCTTATCAGTTGTTTTATCACCTATTTGAGCTAGCAATTATCTTCCTCTTTATGTTATTAAGTCAAATGTCTCCTTTAATATACCAGAACATTCTACAGTATTCGACTGAAAAATTACTGTCTGGGTTGTTTCTTTTTGTTTCTTCTGTTTGTTCTTTTTGCTTGAGTGAGAGAACATACAATGTTTTAAGCCTGTCCCTCTATAAACTTCATTGCTAAACCTCACAGGCTAACAGAATAGTATTTTAGATTGAAGGGGAAACAGCCAGTTTTATTATAGTGAGAAGAAATATATCTCTATATATAGATATCAGAGAGAATATATATGTATAGAATATATATATATATACATATTCTCTCTGATTTAATATAGTGACACTTTTCACAGATGAAACCTTCAGAGTATAATCCACGTAATTTTAATCTAACAGAGGAATGAAACCAGCATTTTTCATTAAAAACAGACTATAACTTAGCAAGAATAACAAGAGAGCACCATAGTGACAACGTAACAGCATTTGTTTTCCTGCAGGACTTCTTAGACATACAACTCTGTATCACTCTCAAAGAAATAAAAAGAATTAGATCCATACCTCTATATCCAGGGAAGCATCTAAGGTAACATGAATAACAGTACCTATGACCCTCTTGTGTATATATACTTATATGGAAACTAGAAAGAGTAGCGTACTCCTCCCAGCATGTTTTCTGAATTACTTTATCAACAGAAAAGAAATACTGGACAGCACTAACAGTTGCTGTTCATCACAGTTACAGGTTATCAAAGGCAAGGAGATTTGTCAATCATTTGCCCATAGAACCCACCAAAAATGGATCATGAAGCCCCGAAGATTTAGAGTCTGATGAATTTCATGGTTTTGCACCGGTTGTGCATTCATATAATCTAAAAGTAGCTCCTTCCTTCAGTTCATATCCTGCCTTTTGCATAGGCTGTCAGGCTGGTAGGTCTCAGCCTAGGAAATTTTGGGTAGTAAAACCCAAAGCCTTTATCAAAAAGCCCCTTCACAAGGGGAATAGCTAGCAAGTACCATTACACTTCACAACACCCAAATTGAACGTTTACTTACTGAGAGAAACTCAAATGTCTTTTCTCCATAAAGTCGGTTAGCAGTTCTGAGGATATACTTGGTGTCAGGGTTGTTAATTTCAGAGAGAAGCGATTGATACCCATTGTGAGCATCCTCAGCTTTGTTCAAAGAAAGCACCTGCAGAGAGACAAATACCTTCTGTGGAGTCCACATCAACTCTGAGGCACTTGCTTCAGCACATCTGTTTTGTTTTTAAATGAGTTTTGGGCTTAAAAGCTGAGATTTGAAGCAAGCAGATTTTTCATTACACAAATCACATACAACGTACCCAGACAGATGTTGAGTAAGTAAGAAGTTATGTTGCTGAAAAGTGAGCGGTATTTATCTTCATTCTATCCAAGCATTATAGGATCACAGAATGGTTGAGGTTGGAAGGAAGCTATGGAGGTTACCTGGTTTACCTCCATCCAGCCCCCAAAGAAGCCTGAGTGCAGCCACATTTTGCCCTTTTCTTAAAGCTGCACATGATACTTATTAGAGAATTGAGGATTTATAATCTCCACCCCATAAAACCTAGCAAAACTGTTACAATCCAAAAACAAAGGAGCCTAAACTTAAAAACCAAAACAAAACTTCCCATAAGTTTTCACATTGATTATAATAGCACCAAAGGATCTTATTTAACACCTTAAATGCAAACCTGATCCTTCAAGTGATAACAGAAAATAGGCTGCTGGAGCTGCTGTTAACACAGGCAAAGATTTAAATTCCCATTAGAACAACATCTCAGCTTCATCCTCATTCTTCCTCATCACTACTACCATAGCTACAAATGAAAAAGTATGGATGATCTACTCCAAATTACAATGCCAGAAAGACAGGCAGGCAGCACTGCAGTTAATGATAGCTTTGACCCTACTGTTATGCAACAGGCCCACCACAGCACTCCCTAACTGCTCTCCTGGTGATTTAATTGCAAGTCGACATTATGTATTTTACTTTTCATTGGCCATGCAGCTTTGCCTTGTTTTGAAGCTTTACTGGGGAACTTAAGAGCTATGTTCTTAGCCCAGTTTCACTTCTTTCTTCGGGATGGTTCAGGATTCAGATTACAGGCTGTGACAACAAAAGCTAAGATACCGAACGAGCAACTGATCGTATTTTCCTTTGTTTCTTAAAATCTGGGACTGTATATATTCCACGCTACAGGAAGCCCTCCTATATATAAACTCAATAGAAACAAGTTCTGCTTATGTACATACCTAAGGAAGACTTCTGAGGCCAGAATGACTGTAACAACTCAGCAATTAGAGGTCATAGACTGTAATGCAGATCTCAGATCTGTAGTTCATATATCATTAAGTAGATGCTACATGCATCAAATCCAATCCATTACGTTTGGATACATACCTTTGCTATTTGAGCTTCAGTGTTCCCTTTTGAACCCAGCAAAATCATAGACAAAGCAGAAGAAATACTAAAAGGAGAAAAGAATAGATTCTTTGTGCTGTTTTTCTCACGCAGCTCTCTTAGGAGGTCCAGAGCAAAAGTGGAATTTGCTGTACTGAGGCTATCCATGGTTCAAAGCCTAGGAGGGAAAAATAAATAAATAAATAAAACAAAATTGGCTTAAATTTCTTTGATCACAAAACTAACAAACTATTTCTGTCTTTTACATTTCCCAGTATAAACCATACAGCAAATATCTTGATTTGGGTAGAAAATAATGAAAAACTGGTTTGGTGGTATAAACATTTTAAAGTCTATACAGTGTGCTTGAGGGAATTACCTTTTTTTATGTTTTAATCATATACGTGTAGCAACAGCAATTCCCAGTGGCACAGAAAGAGATTATTATTAGGGTAAGAAAAAGACCACTAGGATCATCTAGTCCAACTGTCAGCCCGTCCCCACCATGTCCACTAACCCACGTCCCTCAGTGCCACATCTACACGTACCCTGAGTGCCTCCAGAGATGTGACTCCACCACTCTCCTAGGCAGCCTGTGCCACTGCCTCGCTACTCTGAAAAGAAATCATTCATAATATCCCATCTGAACCTCCTTTGGCACATCTCCTCTCATCCTATTGCTGTTACCCGAGAGAAGAGGCCAACCCTACAACCTCCCTACGACCCAAAGCAGAAAGGTATCAGAACGGCAGAATTAGGAACTCACCTTCCCAAAGTCTGTGTATCTTCAGTATTCCCTTCAAGCTTACTTCGCTCGTGGTCTAGACCTAGCAGCCGGTCTGCCAGAAGCCAACTGAATGACGGGATCTACGAGATTCAAATGAAATTTATCTGGTCAGCAGAGCAGATTAGTGGCAGTTTCCTGCTGTGGCACAAAATCAAAGTCCACTGCAGTTCGCTTTTTATTATCCACATCATGCAAACAGACGCAATAAACTGTTTATTGGGAACTTCGTGGCATGTACGTAGCTCAGCGCTTGTCAGCCTTCACGTACGTCAGCCAAGCAGGTAGCCAACTAACCTGAAGTTATATTACATACCTACAGAAAGAAGCAACGAGTGCCAGAACGCGGAGTAAATCACAGATAAGCGCCAGCAGACACGGCAGGGTATCAACTAGTAGTAAAGGCGGTTTGTTTCTTCCCCCTAAGGCAGTGCCTGCTGTTGGTACGTTGCTACAAAATACAGAGCCAACGCCTGCTTCGTATTAATGATTCATCATCTCAAACAAGAGGCAGCAGCAAGCTTCCGCAGGCACGTTTCCTTTAAGACAAATTCTTGGTAGGAGCTTCGCTACGTTCAACAGCTGCAGCTGTGTTTCCCTCAGCTGAAACAATCCTCCCACCCTGCCTGAAGCAGGAGCGGTTTAATCCCGTGCACTTTACAGAGCCAATAAGGTTGGGGCGTAGCGGAACTTGCCCAGGCTCTCCCTGCGGCTGAGGAACAGGCTGAAGCTCGCACCTCTCCATGGATTTCCGCAGTGTTTGCTACAAAACCCGTACAGACAGGGCAGGATGAAAGGGCTGTATTCCAGCGGTGCGGAGCGCTGCGGGGCCCCTCCCGCCACCAGTACCCGGTCAACGCCCGGCAGCCGCACCCGCCGAAAGCGCTCGGAGCGCCGCCGCGAGGGAAACGCTGCCGGCTCCCCTTAAAAAAACCAATGCGTGCTTCCCGCAGAAAACAGCGCACACGCTCCGCACTCACCTAACCCAGCACCAACCTTGTACCAGCCTCTGCCCCGCCTTCCTCCCGGAAGTTTCTGTCTAGCTGCGGGCCGCCCATCGTGGCGGAGCGGGTTGGAGCTCAGCTGTGAACAGCAGTTCTGGGTCCTCCCTGCGGCCATCTTGGCCCCAGGCCCAGCTTGCCTCCGCGGGCCTCGTTTCGCCTCGCCGTCTGATTTCTCCTTCTGCCTCCCCCTCCTGGTAGAGCCGACAGAAAGCACCATCAAGCTGCGAAGGGTTGTTTATTATTAGTGCGGCTATTTTTGAAGGAGGTGCTGTTTTGTGTAGTCAGCGGTATGGGTCAGCCTCTTCTGTCACACCTGTAACTCTGTGCAAAGAAACAGCCCGCATAGGAGTGTGTGCTTGTTATTTCTTCGGGGCAATCAGTGTAATGGAGGTGAACTGTAATGCAAAGAAGCAGTGAAAAGCTAAAGAGGAGCAGGGGCTAATTATGGCAAAGTGGAAGTGTGAAGATGCATCTGAATCAGTTGCTCTTGTGAGAGTAAAGATAGTGCCTCAGTCTGTATGCACTGCTGCAAGGAGAAGGGATGGAACACACGCACGGGCACTGCTATGGCTGTCTGGGGTAGTAGGAGTTTTGGGCCAGGCTGTGGAATGTGTAGTCTGAAAGAGTGCAGGTCTCAGTCCCCTCAGCTGCAGCAGGAGTATCGAGCTCTGCCCCTGATCTGGCAAGCCAGCATCTCCTGCTCTGCAGAGCAGGGAGTAACTCTGACTAAGGTGAGCAGAATCTGCCAAAGAAGAGGATGGTTTGGGATTTGTTGTGTCTGATGAAGAAGAGAAAAGGGTGGTCGGCTTTGAAAGTTACTCTAGGTGTTCTTGACCTCATCACCAGGACGCCTGTAGCAGCTGCTGCCTCAGTACCTTCTTCACTGACCTCTGCGAAAGCTTTGTGAATAACTTTTGATATGAAGAGGCCCTTCTTCACTGACATCCTTGTGAAATCAGCCTGAACAGGGTCAAAAGCATTTAGCATCCCCATGTTGCGCAAAGTGGATGTAAGATCGTAATTTTCTTCCATCTTCAACTTGGGCAGGTACAGTTCCACTTCTACTTTCATCATACTGGCTGAGTTGGACCATTCAGCTAATTTTTCATGGGTCAGTTTTCTTTCTACCTGCAATGAATTTTATAAGAATATAGTCTAGTCATAATGCAATAGGAAAAGAGAAGGCGTGCACACATTGGTGTCTGATACTCTCGATTTAAAAGGTCCAACTACCAGCTGTGGGTACAGTTGAAACATGCTACATATTCTTAGGATGTGATCCTGCATAGTGCTGAGTGACCTATACTCCTATCTGTTTACTCAAATGCAGTAGGGTGTAGAGTGAACATTCAGAATAATTCATTATTTTGGAGGTGGATTTGAAAAGTATTGCTTTTATGCAGTGTCCAACTTAACCATATTAGTAAGTGCTTGGTATGTGTGAATATGTAAGGCATGTCTTTTAGTAGTGGTAAGTAAGTGGAATGCATGGGACCTGACCAGTCATGAGTGGCTGCTGATACCACATGGGTCAAGGTAGTCAGCACTAGGTTTGAGAAGCCTTGTTATAATAGATAGGTGGAAATCTGGATTTCAGATCGCATCAAACTGATTAGTTGAGCGCTCTCAGAAGATTAATTGTAGAGCACGGGGGTTTAGATTTGGTTCTTGCTTGAATTATTCTGCAAGTAGAAAAGGGGGCACCAAATAGGCTAAGAGAGTAGAGTAGTTTTTTAGGTGTATCCTCAGGTAGATTATTATGTTTGCATCCTTAACAGATGCCCTGAAACCTAGGCAGGGAAGTCAGAATGTCATTTGAAGTTCATTCTTCCTCACTGTTTTCGTCTATTTTTGTTAGTGCTTTGCAGTGCATGTGATGTAGTATGTCAGTTTTACCAGCTCCAGACCAGTAGTGTTATCACTGATGTCGTCTGGTAGGAGTACCAACATGCTGAGTTCATTTCCCACATATGGCAGCTCAATAATTTTGAATTTCATCGTTTGTTCGTGGAGCATCAAAAATGTATCTCTCAGAAACATCATCTGCACTGGTTTAGTCGCGGTCTGTGAAGTGATTCAGACGTTAAGAAAAAAAAGAGAAAGAAAAAGTTAAGTAGTATTTTTTTCCTTCACGTGAATGGTAAAGATTCCTTGCTTTGTTGAACTAAAGGCAAAAAATTGTCAACAAGTATTAGACTCAGCATCGTTTGAATACTTTTCCAGTGCTGTTTCTCCTGTTTAAAAGTCACAGTGATCTTAATATTTAAATAAATATGGACACCATCTGATAACATCACAGAATCACAGGTGTTGGAAGGGACCTCCAGAGATCATTGAGTCCAACCCCCCTGCCAAAGCAGGTTCCCTACACCAGGTCACACAGGTAGGCATCCAGGCAGGTCTTGAATATCTCCAGAGAAGGAGATCACATAATTACATGCAATGTGTTTCTCACTCTTTTTTGAATGAGTTAGCTTTGGTAGACAAGTGACTGCTTTGTGTGTTTCAAGTTTTCCCCAAAACCTTACATTTCTTGAGTGAATGTGTTGATTGGGATGAAAAAAACATGTTGACTTTCATTCTCTGGATGTCCCCAACTCTTCTGTATGCTTCAGCCAGTACTGATTGAATTTACCTATGAACCATATTTGCTGTGACCTTTGCTAGCTTTTTCTCTTCCCCAAACTGTAGAGGTTTGGATTACCAAATGAAACTGTATTACACGATAATCTTCTGAACTCTTATGCTGTATTACATTCAGAGAGCTTCACTGATATATCCACTCTCTCTTTTCCATTGTTACACAAGTGCAGAAGCTTATCTGTTTGCAGGCTTTGCTATCAGCCATCCTGTGAATGAAACCCTTTCTGTGCATCGTGTACTATTACAGGCCCTAAAGCTGCGCATGTAGCGTAGTAGGTTTCAGGTAAGACAACCACAGTATCGACACAATTGCTTTACATCACCAGGCATACAAAAGGTGTTTGCACTCGTAATCTATGTCAAACAAGGTAAGTGTTTCGGTTGAAAATTCTTTTGGCTCACCTTTGACACAAGCCAAAAGTATGCGTGCTGTCAGCTACTGTAAATTGGCCATGCGCAATCACTGTAATACTGTAGGCTCGGTCGTGCCCACAGTGCGTGCTGAACACATCATCCGCACACACCTGGCTAAAATGACAAGCCCTCCTGTGAATTCCACATGAGGTTCTACGCAATGGCCAGGGTATTAGGAAAGAACATTTAGATTAGATTACTTGAGCTCAGATTGTACAGCCTGTGTCTGAAAAGCATGAAAAGAGACATAGGTGTTTAAGTACTGCTCTCAGAAATAACTCAATTCCTTCTGAAAATGGTAGCTCAGTACTTAGAGAAATTTCCTCTTATCCTTAAGCTGTTTATCTATCCATGGTGTTTTCAATGGTTTTGGTGTCAAGAAGCCACTAACTTAACTGAAAATCCTATTCTCATACATCTGTATAAATGAGACTGCTGATTTACTTTCACTGTTGCTGTTCTCAGAGTTTATACCATCTGCTACTATTGTGAGTAGTGCTGCATTGGCATATGGAATGCAGGTGAAATGCTTAGGGGACTCTTGCTCTGCCATAATAGACATCTTGGAAGAATTTACCTTGCTTAATCTGAAGGGCATCTCAGATGTATCTTTTTCCAGAAATCTCTTTGCCCAGTTTCCTTTGAAGTAAATAGCATTTACTAAGACCAATACAGTGTGAGAATCGAGAGATCCTGCAGGTAGCAGATTCTGGATCTTCCCTTAAAAATCAAACAAATAGGGCTGTTAATTTGGTGCGACTGCACGACTCACCAATTTCAGACATGCTTTCTTTGTGCTTAGCTACCTAGCAAAAGCGTTTGCACTCAGATTTTTTTTCCCTGTGTATTTTTCATGGTGTACGTATATAAAATGGCTTTTGAAGTATCACTTTTTAAAACATATTTATTTCAGTTTTAGTAGTAAAAGATGTTAGAGAGTGTGTAAAGCATGGAAGTGAAGTTAACTACAACCAGTTGAAGCTTGCAGAAGTGAAACCTTCACTGATCAAAGTGGAGCCATTTAGTATCTACTCTGCTTCCTTGTGAACAGAAATAATTCAGAAGGGGCCTAAGACATGAAGAATCAAGGAAAAGAGACTGCAAGGGGCAGCAATTAGTTTTGGTGCTAGACTTTCTTCAAGACATTTAACTGTAATTTGTTCATCATTTCCCCCAAGTTTCCATCCTTTATTGATCCTTTGCTGCAAGAGCAATTCAAGTGGAAGCGCAAGTGATTTTGAAGTGGGAGAAGAAAAAGCCATCAGAGCGATACTTACTCTCAGTTTCGTTTTCAACCCAGGAATTGATCTGTGCTCTGCCTTGTCCTGCATCTGTCCTGAAATTTACAGCTTGTGGCTTTGTTTGATAGTACCTTGTGATGAGTTCTAAAAAATTCTGGAAGATAGAATTGGAAAGTTTATGCTTGTATAGTTAAATTTAAGCACAAAAATAGTAGAAAAAGATCATTTCAACAGATTTTGCAGTCTGCTAATACAGACTTGAAGAAAATGTTATTCATTTGAAACTAGATAACCCTTAAGTTCTGATGTGTTCTATGATGAGGGCCACTAAGATGATCAGGGGGCTGGAGCACTTCTTCTCTGAGGACAGGTTGAGGGAACTGGGCTTGTTTAGCTTGGAGAAGAGAAGGCTCTGGAGAGACCTCACTGTGGTCTTCCAGTATTTGAAGGGAGTATATAAACAGGAGGGGAACAGCTGTTTACGAGGGTGGATAGCAACAGGACAAGGGGGAATGGTTTTAAACTCAGACAGGGGAGGTTTAGGTTGGATATTAGGAGGAGGTTTTTCACACAGAGGGTGGTGACGCACTGGCACAGGTTGCCCAAGGAGGCTGTGGATGCCCCATCCCTGGAGGCATTCAAGGCCAGGCTGGATGTGGCTCTGGGCAACCTGGTCTGGTGGCTGGCGATCCTGCACATAGCAGGGGGGTTGAAACTAGTTGAATATTATAGTCCTTTTCAACCCAGGCCATTCTGTGATTCTATTATTATGGTTAAATAATAAGCAAGGACTAATCAAAATTCAGTAGTTGTGTTTCATGGGAAATGATGCTTCAGATTTTTGTATTTTAAACCCAACATGCAAATTTGTTATTTTGAGATCCCATGAAATAAACATTCTGTACATTATTTTTATAAATTATTTTTGATTCCTCAGAATGACTTGAAGTACATTTTTATGTTTTATGATATAGAGTTCAGTACAAGAGGGAAGAACAGCCTCACATACAGTTGAAACTGTTTTAAGGTTTGCTTCAGTGTCGAGGAAGCTGCTTGTGAGGTCAATAGAGGGTCAGATATAAAGGGAATGTTATGGTAGAATAAACCAGAGCTGACTTTTACAGTGCTGTCTTCTATGAAACAGTTTGTGGAGATTCCCATCAGGAAATTCCTTGATTAGTCTTAAACCATAGTTACACAAAATTATGTAGAACATGAGCAACAAGCATTCAGTAGGACTGATTTAATTTAATGACTGAGTAATTACTCAGGAGGCTGAAACTTAACTCGAAGATGAAAGAACAGTAGCCTCATATAACAGCGCCTTCCAAGAAACTGGAAGGTGATTAATGCAATGTCATTTCTTAAAAAGATTTCATGGATACAGAGAACTACAAACACATGAGTCTGTACAGGGCAAATGAATAAGCAGGCCTACTGGGCAAGTAGATAAGCATGATTATTGGAACAGCGTTTTGTAATAGGAAGTCCTACGTCACAAATCTTTTGGAGGATTTTGAAGGAGTCAGGAAGGTCAAACTGCTACAGCCAGTTTGGATTACCAAAAGGTAGTTTGGAAGACTTCTCACAAAGGCTTTTGAAGTAGCTGAGTATCTGTGGGACTACAGAGAAAGATCTTGTTTTTAAAAGGCTGGAAACTAAGAGAAGGGGGAAATAGATCACAGTATGTGTACTGAAACATCTAAAAATGATCCAGTGAAGAGTAATGTTAAGGATGATTATTGCTCTTTGGAAGTGAGGTATTGGAGTTCTAATGGACAGTTGCATGAAAACAACAACAAAAAACTGTCCAGCAACAGTCAAAAAAGCCAGCATAATGTGAAAGGTTGAAAGAAATGGCAATGTAATAAAACGGAGAACATTAATACGTCACTTTGTAAAGGTATGGCATGCCTGCAGTTTGATACTGAGAAGGGGGAGAAGGATGACCACTGATATGGAGAAGCTTCTTTGAGAGGAAAAATGAGCCACCAGTGATCTAACAAGTAGTAGGCTCAAAAGAGAAAGGAGCTTCCTGTAGTTCAGCTGTAGAACTCTTGCAGTTCTAAAGGCTGTAGTAGATTTAAAAGGTAGAACATTTGGGAAATTGTGATTGTCAAATAGTCTTTATATCAAAATATTCTTAAGCAGAAATGTTCTACTCACAGGCAGCAATGGGTAGGTTTTGTCCTCAAACAGCTGGTTAGCACTTTTCAACAAGTAAGTGTTTCTAGGTTTGTTGATGGCAGCCAGGAGTTCTTTGAAGCCAGAGTGGATGTTTTCAGTTTCTTTGTACTCAGGACCCTTGGAAAGAAGCACCAATTAGTGTGGAAATATATATTTATATGTTTTTTGAATGAAGCATTACATCTTCTACATTTATTTAAAATCCCCAGGTCATTTTCATTTAAAAAGATCTTTGGGTATCTGGCGCTTTTGCAGCACTGTGTGTAACTGGATAAATTGTTTTATGTCTGTGGGGCTATGATTTGATTCTGTGGAGCTGCTTACACCTTTGAGGACATCAGCTGTCCTCAGATGGTGAACCCACGATGTTGGGTCATCTCATTTCATTTGCAGTCAAGCCTAATTTTGATGATCACAAAAAATCCTTAAGGCAACATTGAAGCTTTTGTGGAGCTACTCTGTTCGGGTAGATACTAATGTCAGGGAATGGAGTTGATTTGGTTTTTCTGTCAATGTGAATTTTTCCTGTTGCTGTTTGGAATTTGGAAGGAACCTGTCCAGTATGTCTGTGTTGATGGTTTTAGGGAGCAGGAGCTTGTTTGTCAGCTGTTGCTTTGGTAGCGTGGGGATAAGCTGCTTGCCCCCTGCCCCCCATGAGCCACTTCAGTATGTCTTCCTGCTCCGTGGCAAAACCATGCACCACATGTGAGACACTGAGATTCTTTGTTGCTGATGCATGGGGACTTGTCATAAGATTGGTGAGCGGGCATTCCTTGCTCTGGTCTTTTTTCATGCATGCTGAGCTACAGGCTTCCAGAAAGAACACATGGAGAAGAATCTGGTAGTCAGAGGACAGGATAGCAGATAGGTTTTGCAAGGCAATGGGGACATAGTGAAGAGGTAATAGAAAGAGATGACTACACCAGGCCGAATTTGCTACAACTTACAAAGGCAGTGAATAGCTAAAATGAACATGGATATACTGATTTATCTTGAATATTAATCCCTGGCCATCTAGAGGGAGAACCTTTTTATTTCCAGTTTTTCTAACTTGGTTTCTTTGAGCTCTCTTTTAGTTTCGGTGCTAAAGAAATGGACCTTGAGTTTACAGATCTTTGAGGCGTAAGGAGTTCATTTGAAAGAAAGAAAAGGTTCCGTGCAGTTCACCCTGCTGTCAAGTCTTTGGGGAGCTGATGAGCAAAGGTGATTCAGCGTGTGTTACCTTAGAGGGGAATTTTGTTTGCCTGATGTGTCCATGCCTGGCAAAGGAGGAACAGAGTTTTAAGAGGGCAGGACTGAAGTCAGATGTGAAGTCAATGGTTGTTTTACAATCCAGAAAAAAAAACCCAAACCTGAAGCTAATGAGAATATTAGTTCTTCCTATTGCCATCGACCAGCTAAAAGCAAGTAACAAAGTGTGAAAGTCAATCAAAATGCTTCTAGTGTCCCTACTCTGCTTTGAAGTTACAAGTCAGTGAGTTTTACAGTAATATTACCTGCTTGTTCCCATTTTTTTAAGTATAGTTCTTACTGAAGTAGGACAGTAGGTATCGACAGACAAATATTAGAAGGTTAAAGCAGTCGTGCTCAGCTATCCCAGTCTCTGAGATTTGTTTATGTGAGTCTTTGTCAAAATAATTACCACGTCTGTTTTCTTTCGTCTCCCCAGGGAAGGTGCTGTCATCTCAGGAGGACTTTCTTCTCTTGCAGTCTGATTAAAATGCAGAACCTGTGGCAGCGATAAATTTTCCTAAGCACAGTTTGTTTTGTGAGGATAAAAGTGCTTTCATGTTATGTAACGATGTTAGTTTTCTACGTAGGGATAATTCAGCAATCATACCCAATGTTAGACTACTAAAGTTATATGGAACAAGGCCTTACTCTAGATTTGGATTCTGTAACTGTATCATAATTATATCAATTTTAGTCATATTTAATACTTAATAACAGATCAACGATTGCTCAGACATGAGTTTGTTTGGAGAAATGGTCAATTCATGCTTAGCAATGTGGAATTTATTTTCAGACCATTATCAATCAGAACAAACAACATAGTGTGGTTTGTAGTGTTGCTATTGGGGCACTTTTGCAAAAGTGGTCATAAGTGGTATCATATTTTCATTTCTACTATATCCCTGTTATTCATAGAATCATAGAAAGGCTTGGGTTGGAAGGGACCCCAAGCATCATGAAGCTCCAACCCCCCTGTTATGTGCAGGGTTGTCAGCCTTCACATCTAATACTAGACCAGGCTGCCCAGGGTCCCATCCAACTTGTCCTTGGACACCTCCAGGGACGGAGCATCCACAGCCTCTCTGAGCAGCTTGTGCCAGCACCTCAACACTCTGTGAAGTACTCCCCACTGACATCCAATCTAAACTTCCCCTGCTTCATGGTTGTGTTACCTTATTTATGGACTAAACATGTCACAAGCGAAGATGCTGCTGCTGTGCAGCCCAAGTTTGGGTTCAGAGAGTTTACTAACTGGTTGTGGAGAATGAGAAGACAGCCTCTAATGTCAGTAGTAACTTCACTCTGCCAGGCCTGTTGCATTGCTCTGGCAACTGTAAGATAAATATATAGTAGTAGAGAAGGGAGCTCTTGGAATTAAATTGGAAGAACAGTGTCCTGCAGGACTGCATGCAGTGTTATTTCTTGCACCCAACGTGATGGCAAATCACTGTTTTCTTATGTTGCTCCTTTTTGTTCCACATAGGCAAGTGAATAATGCATGTCATGTGGGAGCCAGCTTTAAGGTGATACACTGCTGATTTCAGAGCTTACCTTAGCCATCTGGGTTGCCGTGTCACCTTTTGCACCCAGATACACCATAGCAAGAGCAGTTGCAATACTCCAAGGAGCAAAGAAAATGTTTTGTCCTTTGGAGGTTTCATCCAGCTTTCTGTAAAGGTCCAGGGTGAAGCTGTTGGTTGATGCTGAGAGAGACTCCATCAATACAACCTGAGACAGATGATTAGCAGAGAGAGGTGATGACTGCATCTTTGCAATATATAACAAAATGGGAAGTTGCTGGTGGGAGATTGCCTGCACCTTTGTAAAGCACACTGTTGGGATGGCTCTGTAATGGCCAAAATGCCAAGCACAGTCTGATTGCAAGTCTCTTTTTGAAACCTGTGCAATATCTCCCTTTCCCATCGCTCTTAAATGTTTATATTCTTGTTTCAGTTCTTTTACTTACTCATCATCAGATAAACACTGTTCTAGCTAGGAATGTTTTCACAAACCAAAATTGTTTTTAAAAAGTGTTTGCTTAAGTTTCATAGAATTATTCTTCCATTCTGAGGAAGTGAAATAGGAATATTTCCCACTGTGCTGCTCTGAGCTCTTATTCCTGTTTCCTTAAACTTCGTTATCTTCTGCTGAAAGAACTAATGTGAGTTCGTGCCATTTGTCACATGCTTTAGAAGGCTGATGGAGATCTGTAGTTTGTTATTTGACCTTTGTGAACATAGGCCTACATTTGTCAACTGTAGCTGGGTGACTGTTTTTCAAGTGAACTCTTTTGTCTTACATACAACTCCAAACAGTTCCTGTTTTAAGCAACAGCTTTGCTCTGGGTTCATGCTGGTTTATCAGAACCTGCAGATTTCCCATTCTCTTTCTGCTCCTGTCTTTATGGGACAAAATCAAAGATAATAACAAAAACAGAGAAACCCCAGGGTTAAAGTAAGTTTTTATACCTGGATCCAGAACAGACTCGTGGTTCTAACTAACATTTTTTAGTACTGTTGACAAACATTAGGATAAATTGAGAAATGTCCATTGGCAGTGCGGGACTGCATCAAGTGAAAGTATTAGGCCAATGAAAACAACTGGAAGTTTCAGTCCAGGTTCACTCACAGTTCGTGTGCTTAAATCAAAGCAGCAATCCCACAAATCAGCTGCTGTTCAGTCTTAGAGATAGCTGGAGCTTTTGGGATTCTTACATTTGGATTTCAAAGCTTCCCAGTGCTCCAAAACAGCTTTGAATTATTCTCAGGTGTGCTTTAGAGATGAATGCCCTGCAGCCTAGCTCATACCTTAAGCACTTCACCTTAAGCCTGGTATTTCTTACTGCTGTGCCTGGAGGAGCTGATCAGCTAGATACTCCTAGAGAGTATCTAAGGAATTGGGCTGAGCTGAGTATTTTTGCTAAAAGAATTTCAAAGCAGTATCTCCACTATTGCCAGAGCATGTCAGAACTGAATCTACACAGCAATCAAGCATTTCTAGGGCTTGAGAGAGAGCATTGTGTATGAACATCGCCTCTCTAATAGCTGCTTTGGTCATCTAGGAAAGGAAAAGGCTGGATGCTGATCCAGTAGTTATTTAACATGAATGAAAGAGAGGCTAGAACATTGCTGATTGTCTAAAACACCGCATTATGGAGTCACGCAGTCACGTGTGTTTAACTCTGGGATCAGTAGGAGTGCATTATCATCTGCATTCTGTGTTCAGTCTTCTGATCCTATATCAGCTGGTAGCCTGGTGATTAAGGGCATCCTGCCTGCAAGTGAGGAAACTTTTGCACTTCCAGTCTGGAAAACTGTGCAGTGTTTTCCTAAAGGCTGCAGTTTTGTGTGGAGACTTGAACGCTCCATTTCCCTGCATGACATTAAAGTTATTTAGCCACTCCGTTCTGGAGAATTTATATGAATTTTTAAGACTGTCAAAATAAAGCTGGTTATTTAGATATGAATATTTACAATACCTGAAATCCTGCGAGAGAGGGAAGAGTTAAGATGTTTCTTCAGTCGGGATCTGCGGCTGTCTGTGAGGCAACGAGCACTTTTGGAAATGTAGAACTGGTTGTACCTCCCTTCTCTTCCCAACATCCTCTTTTTGTGTTCATATGCCTGTTCCCTCATGTATTCCCATTTCTTTTCTCCATCACTGGCTTTCAGAATTACAGAGAGGAGAGAAGCCACTGTTAGTTAATGTGTGTCCTGAAACATGAAGCCCAGTGTGCCTTGTTCCCAGTGGTGCCCTCTACAACCTTTGTCTGCAAGTATGTAGGAATTGCAGAAAGGATAGAGTTGCATTGCATTGACAAGGGACACATCAAAATAATATTACAGTTTCCTCATCTTTTTACTCTATGAACTCGGGAATTAAGAGAAACTAATCTCAAAGATTTGGCTGAAAAGGAGTACTGAAGTAGGCTGTTAGCGTCATTCATCCTGTTGTCAGATTTCAGTGGAGATGTTTGAATACTTGTGGTTGTCAGGTCACATAAGGCCTTTTTTTTGTGATATTTTACACTTAATCCTTTTATTCAGCAGTCAGATCCTCTGAGAAACTCAGACTGTATTTCCGCAGTCACCTAAAGTAAGTGAAGAAGTCTAAGTGCTTATTTGAACTGCTGGATGGTGCTTTAAGAGAATGCATTTCCTCCTAGCAGAGGAGGTGAAGATGCTTTAGATAATCTACAGGCCCTGCACTGTGCCAAGATTATTATCTTCTAGGAACAGAGGGAGTTTGGGCCACTCACAAAACGCTGCCAAGCTTGTGATTATTTAATTTACTGAAACTGCTTGTTGTTTTGTAGTAAAGAGTTATAATGTGAAAGCAGATTATATGTAATCAGAGATCAGTAAAGATATAATGCAAGACAGTTTTCTGTACACAGGCGTTTTATTTTAACCTATGTAATTAGCAATTCCAGTTTTTATCTGTGTGACTTGGATTAAGCAGTTTTCTTTGCAATCATTGCATATATATTTTCTACTTCATGTGAAGTTACTTAGGAGTGCCATAGGAGTGCCCTCTGTCCACAGTTTTGACCATGGAAAGTAAACCAGTTACCAGCATACAGTCAACCTATGTGGAACAACATTTGTATGAAGGAGTACAAAACCATATTTAGAACTCAATTTTTATGTTGTTATTCACTTTGAATCTGACTGATACATACACAGTGCGAGGTTTCAGGGGTGACATGTCTACCTATTTTTTTTTCATGTTCTCTAAGTGTTCTCATTTTTCATACCTGGAATATCCATTTCATTTTCTTTCTTTAGAAATCTATTGAACACCATTATGTTTAGTTATGTGGTTAAGAAATGTTCTTGCTACATATCTGAAGCTGCTGTTACCTGTTTGGCTGAATATTTAGGAGAAGTAAGAAAGCAGTTAATAGTGATAATTACTGTACTACAAACTACAAAGATTGGCCAAAAATACAGGAAAATTACAAAAGGGTGCCCAAACTGTGTGGACACTCTGTGGTATCTGCTGCAAGATCCTGTTTAGTAACAGGGAGTAGAGTTTCAAAGGGGAGAAAACATGGGAAAGAAAAGGTGCTCTTGATTGTGCTGTGCCACATGGAGGAGAGGAGAGATAGTAGCTTACTGCGGGCAGAATGGTAGAAACAATGCGTTGCAACATCAAAACCCCTGCCTGACCTGCTGGTCACAAATAGGTTGGTCTCTGACGAATGGTCATTAAAAGCTTTCTGATAAAACAAGTCACTTTTCTCCGGCCTTTTGATGAAGTCATCTTTCATCTCCAGTTGTTTCAGTGTGGATGTGAGGTTGTATCTTTCTGTCTATTCTGTTGTTGTACTCCTGTACCTGTGATTGGTTTACCCTGTAGTTTGGTACATCTAGGCATTCACACCTATGCCTGGTTAAAAAGCAGCACAATTTAAAATCAGTGCTAGGCTAAGTCCAGTTACAGTTTTTTGCTCTATGGGAAGTCCCATTCAGGCTTGTCCTACAAGAGAGCAAAGGAGAATAAGCATCACAGTGGTTGCAATTGACCTGTAAGGGACTGGAGTATAAATAATATTTTAAATGGAATTTTCTTGTTCCAGTTACTGATGGTGAAATGAAAACCTTAAAAAATATTGGTACATTTGCATTTTAGTTCAAAAAATAGGTTGTTTTATTGCTGTTTTTTTCTGCATCCATGCCTAAAATACACCAACACTGTAACATTCCTTGTCTTTATTATTCTGTACTGTCTGCCATTTCTGCTTGTCATGAGCTCAGTCTACCACAGAGGTGGACACCACTTTGAAGCTCTTGAACAACAAGAAGGAGAGTAGTCAGGATTGATACATGAAGGTGAAGTTACGCTTAGCCAGCGTATTTCCAAATAGACTACCTTTTGTTGAGGGGGGGATAGAGTGAGCTGTAATTGCAGGTGGAATTTTGCTATATGTTTTTACAGTACTTCCCTCCAGCATTCAGATCTTGTTGCTTGCAATAACATTTTGTGACGTGGTAGCTGGATATCATAATGACTACAAAACCTTACTCAATTCCTGCAGGCAAAGGAAAGCACAGCTGCTGCCCTCCTAAGCTAATGGAAGAAACTGATGTTGTTGATTCAGTATTGGATGTTTGGAAGCCGCTCTTCTAGGCTATTTGTTCTGGTCAGATTTTTATTTCAGCCCCTTCCAAGGGGGGTTGGTAGTGCAGTAAGCAGTGGTTAAAAACAGAAAACCAGTTGCTTACACTGAAAGCAAGTTCAGATCACAAAATCGTAGAAGCTAGAAGGGACCTCTTGGAGGTCATCCAGTCCAATGCCCTGCTAACGTAGCTCTCTTAGGTAGGTTGCACAGCAAAGCATCTTGGATATCTCTAGAGAAGGAGACTCTGCAACCTCTGAAGGGAGACTGGGCCCTTTCACTTGACACCTGCACTTTAGACGTTTAGAAACAATGATGAGATCCATCCCTCAGTCTTTTCTTCTCTGGGCTGAACAGTCTGTGGTCTCTCAACCTTGCTTCCTATGGGAGGTGCTCCGGGCCCCTAATCAACTTTGCAGCCCTCCACTGGACTCTCTTCAGCAGTTCCCTGCCTTTCTTGAACTGAGGAGCTTGGAACTGGACACAGCACTCCAGATGTGGCCTTACCAAGGCAGAGTAAATGGGGAGGATTACCTCACTCAACTTGCTGGCCACACTCTTCTTAATCACCCCAGGATACCGTTGGCCACCTGGGCCACAAGGGCACACTGTTGGCTCATGACCAGTTTGTTGTCTACCAGGACATCCAGCTTTTTCTCCTCAGAGATTTTTTCCAGCAGGCTAGACCCTGATCTGTACTGGTGCATGCAGTTATTCCTCCCCAGTGCCCTATACTTGTTCTTTCATAGGGTTTCTCTCCAGGTCTCACTGAACGGCAGCACAGCCTCCTGGCATGTCAGCCACTCCTCCAGCTTCATATTATCAGCAAATTTGCTGAGGATACACTCTATCCCTTTATCTAGATTATTGGTGAAGGTGTTGAACAAGACTGGGCAAATGCCTTAACTCTGTTATCACAGGCTTTGATTTGATTTGGTGTGTCTAGAAAATGCCTAGGATAACATGACGAATGTTGTTTTCAGTGATGTGTGAAGTCTAGTGGGAATAAGACACTGGTTTATGAGAGTGTCTCAGCAGTTGTCGTTAGCAGTGATGTGACGGTTGGTTTGAAACAGCAAGAGTAGAAATATGTGTCAGCCATCCATTGTACAGGATGCTCTAAAAGAGTTAGGTGAGTCAGAAGCTTGCATAGCATAAACACAGTTCCAAATTCATTTATTGTTTAATTGTAGATCATGGCAAAATAATGAAGTGAAGCATGAGTAAAAATCTTACTGGTGTTTCTGACAATACTGGGAGAGTCTTAGCTGAAAGGCGCTCATAAGTAACAAATCATACACTTATCAGTGATCCAGGTAGCAAAGAAACTGTGCAGATGCTAGTCAGGAAACGGATATAATTACATTAAATTGAAAGTGGGAAGCAGGTTTGAATTGTTTATATCATGTTTCATTAAGAGGTAGCAATAAGGCATGTTCCCTGTCATTTTCTTGACCTCTTTTTTTTGCTGGCGCAAATCAACCTCAGTCTTGAGAGTTGAGAGAAACAAGGACAATATGCAAGGTGAACAGAGGTTAGCAATTATACGTCAAGCATTTGCTTTTCTGAAAGGCAATTTCATTAGCATAATGGAGAGAAGCAGTAGAGAGATGGTCTTGGAGGCACACCCTGGTGTCTGGGTGCTGCCTTACTTAAGAAAAAGACCTAGACTTCCAGTACTTTTGGCTGTATGGTTGATAGCTGAGCATTTTACACTACAGTTCACATTTTTCGTTTGAAAAGTGAACTTTGGATCCCTCTGGGAGAGAGAAATAATTCATTCTACTGGGCAGCAGAACCTGCCAAAAAACAGGATCGTTTTGGATTTGTTGTGTCTGATGAAGAAGTGGAAAGGGTGATCAACCTTAAATTTCAGAGCAATGTTGATAGCCGTAGATGTGAATGTTACAATTACAGCTGTAGCAGCTGCTGCCTCAGTGCCTTTCTCATCAACTGCAACAAAAGACTGGTGAACGACTTTGGAAATAGTCAAATCCCTCTTATCAGTCATACCCCTGAAATCTGCCTGGCTGGTGAAGGCAGTTTTCATTCCCATATCCCTCAGAGTATCATGGAGGTCATATTTGTCCTCCAGTGAGAACTTGGGCAGGTGCAGATCCACAAGAGTTTCTGTCATCTTCTTCGAATCAGCCCATTCTGACAGCTTCTCGTAGGTGAGTTCTCTTTCCAACTATTGTATAAGAAATAAGAGGAATTTGATAGTTGCAAGGATAAACCAATTAATTAATTATGATTGCTTTTTTTTAAATTTATTTTCCTAATCGAATTATTTAAACAGATTTTTAACAGGCATATTTAACATTTGGCTGTAAACATGAAATGTAAATAGCTCTATCAAAGAACAGGCTGCAAACCAAATGTGAGACACAGTGCTGCAAGTTTTTGAGTGCTACTTCTGCCAGATTAATTGCAGAAGAAAGAAAGGGCCATATGGTCATCAGTCTGTCCTTTTTGTTCTGATGACTGAGTGGTGATACAGAATGGATTTAGCGTAACTTTTTACCTGCTCAAGACCCGTAGTGCCATCTTTGATGTCATCAGGAAGTAGGATGAACATACTGAGTTCACGTTTCACGTATGGAAGCTCAATCATTTTGAAATTCATTTTTTCCATGATAAGAACTGGAAATGTATTTCTCATATACATCATCTTCACGGGCTTGGACTTGTTCTGTAAGGTGTTTGTTTATCGGTTAGAAATTATTCCTTGAAAAAAGGAATTTCTTGTGAAGAGGAAACTTTCATAAGCAGCTTTTGTAACAGAGGTACTTTTTCCAAGGCTTTTCTTGACTGGGCAATATTGCTTATCTTGGCTCTCGTTCCAGAGTATTTTGCTGGGGACTGAGCTAACTGATTTACTTTTTTCCCCAGAACATGCACATCAGCCCACAGAGGAGCGAGGAAGGGAGTCAAATGTCTGCAAGAATTAGGGGGATGGCATTCATGGCATACAACCACCCAACACTACAGCAGTGAAACAAGTATGGTGTAAGAGGATAAATGTTGTGCAGGCCTTTTGTGATCCCCTCTCTCTGGCAACATTACTTCTAGTCTCACTCAGCCATGCACCCATCCAGTGGAACTGTGCTGCTGCATCCGTACTTTAGTGGCTGTATTCACAGCTGGATTGTGCAGCACAGAGGCATGGGAACTGCATGTGCATAGCATGGCGTGTAGTTCCTTTACAGGAAGCATGGACTCTCAATATCTGATTTTTACAATCTAGCCCTTATACCTCAGTTTTACAAAAAGGCTTTAAGCGACTCTAGCATTTTTGCAAACCGTGTTCCATCTGGATCTAGTTATTCTTTGCCTGAGCAGCATCTTAATGTTCCATAAATGTTGGTGAGCTGACCACTGACACATTTTGCTGTAAAGAACTTTTCAGAGAGTCTGCTTACCAAGGAATGCCTAAAGGATGGATGAAATAAAAGATGGTAGTGGTAGGTGTGGTCTCCCGTCTGCTTGCTGTAAGGAGGACACCAGAGGAGCTTACCTTGCTCAGTCGGAAGGGTTGCATAGATGTTTGTCCTGCCTGAAATTGCACTTCCCAATCTGCCTTGAAGTAAATGGCATTGACCAAGATCAACTTGGTGAAGCTTTTCACATCATTTGAACTCAGCAGATTCTTGATTTTACCTTTTGAAATCAGAAAAGTCAGGCTTTACTCCATTGTAACACAGTGAGGGAATGTTTTGATTCTTTATCCACTCATTTAAACTCCTTAGTGAAAAAGTGCAAGCCTCAGTGCCCCACTACCTGAATTACTTCCCTGACATAAACCAGTTAGTCTGTTTGCTGCCCAGCTCTCCTGGCTAGCTGACAGCAATTGTCTCCTGTCTGAAAAAATGCCACTGTGTCACAGCAAGCAGCTGGGAGCAGACAGCCGTCTACTGCCCATGAAAGAAAGCATGACCTGGATGGCACAGTCACAAGTGTGTGAACAGGGTCCCAAAGGGAGCAGCAGGGAGAGGGAGGGTGTTGGGGTCGAGTTCAACTTACTCTCGGTTTGCTTTTCCACCCAGGTGTTGATTTCCTTTCTGGTTTGTTCCGGTGCTGTCTTAAAGTTAACCTTTTGTGGCGCTGCCTTATAGTATTCCTTACTGAGCTGTATATATGTCTAGAAAATGGCATACAAAAAGAAAGAAAGAAAGAAGGAAATATTCTGTACTGCAGAGTATTTTTATAGTCCAAAAAGTAATTTGTTAGCTGTTGGACTTCATGTTAACTTTTTGCATGTAGTCAACAGAAGGATCTAGCCTTTTGCTCTCTATTGAGCAGTAAGTTAATGGTTAGGAAATCACCGAAGGACAATTGTTTACTTACTCTTATTCTCTCATTCCCACTTTTATTTGGAGAAGGAAGGAAAGCTGTGCACATCCCCTGGTTGTGCTTAATTTAATATCTCATTTTCAATTGTATGTATTGAGGTTCCTAGTGATAAAGCTAGGATAATGGGCAGAAACTGGAGCATAGGAAGTTCTGCACGAATGTGCGCAAGAACTTCTTTACGGTGAGGATGATGGAGCACTGGAACAGGCTGGCCAGGAGGGTTGTGGAGTCTCCTTCTCTGGAGATATTCAGGACCCTCCTGGACGCCTACCTGTGCGACCTGGTGTAGGGAACTTGCTTTGGCTGGGGGTTGGACTCGATGATCTCTGGAGGTTCCTTCCAACCCCTACAATTCTGTGATTTTTGTGAAAGCTGTGTTGCATGAGAAGGAGTCCCACATTACAGCCAAATCTATTCTTATTACTGGGAGAAGCCCAAATGGTATTTTCCAGTGATGTTTATCACTGGAAGCCAAGGCTTATCATTTGCAGCATTTATGGACAGCTTCAAATCTGTTCTATTAATGACAAGTGAATCCAGTGAATACAATGCAAAACTTTTTTCTTTTTCTTTTTCTTTCCCCCCCCCCCCCCCCCCCCCCCCCCCATTTTTTCTTAATCCTCTTTGAAATAAAAACCATTCAACTTACAGGCAGCAATGGGTAGGTTTTTTCCACATAGATACGGTTGGCACTTCTCAGTGAGTAGGTGTTTCTGGGTTTGTTAAAGGCTGCCAGGAGCTCTTTGAATCCAGAGTGGATGTTCTCAGCTTGCTCATGCTCAGGGTCCTTGGAAAAAGAGACTGTATATTTACCAGTTGCATTTTTGGCATAAAGTTTTTGAAAGATGCTAAGGAGTAGATGTGGGGAAGGGGTTTCTGTTCCTCTCACTTACTTTTTATCTTTCCAAATTTGCCACCACTGCAGTTTGCAGGGCTCCATTTATGACTTGACTAACTGATTTACCATATTGCAAACTTTCCAGACTATCCCAGGACTTGTGATTCTATACTTTTGAGTCTAAATGAGTGAAGGGAACTGAAATTGGATGTGTTGCAAAGTATATTGGGTTTCATACTTTAAACACAAAGAAAGTTGCAAACAAGAAATGGTGCACTCTTAAAACTATTTCCAGGCATTTGAATTCTTATCTTGGTATTTCAGGTCTGATAGATACCATTCTTCTTCTTTTTGGTCTCCCCCGAGAAGGTCTGGCCACAGAAGAGCTTCCAGCTCCGACAGTGAAATGAAGAACCTGCAAACAGTTTACAAAGGTAAGAAATTGGCGTGGAACAATCTGCATGACCTGAAACCTAATATAGATAAAATGGTTGTCTTGGTTGACTCCTTGTGATAACTCACTGTGCTGTCTTCTGATCTAACCAGGGGGACACGGGAGCTCTAGTACATGTAAAACCCATACAGTAACAAGGAATTGTATTACTCATCTCTGTGAGTGTTATCACATTGCTTTGGTCTGTACTACAAGGCTGAACTCCCTTCCACAGCCATTGCATTCAGCAATAGCAATGCATTTGTGCAAACCCAAATGTAGTATTTCTCTATGACAATGGAAGGGAGCTTCTCAACAGCAAGTGCTGTGCAATGTTGAGCATCATTGCTTCACAGAGCTGCTTACCTCTGCCATCTCAGTTGCTGTATTGCCTTTTGCAGCCAGGTATGTCAGGGCGAGTGCAGTTGATATACTCCAAGGTGAAAAGAAAATGTTTTTGTCCCTGTTGGTCTCATTCAGCTTGTTGAAAAGATCAACTGTAAAATTACCAATTGATGCTGAGACCTGTTCCATTGCTAGAGCCTGGAAAGAGGCAACAGACAGAATTGTAGTATTTGAGTGTCTAAAATGATGTATTCAGTACATATTAGTGAGAAATGTTGCATTTGCAACACAGTGCATAGGTGCCTTTTGCAACTAAAAGCCTAGTTGTATGTTTTATCTTCTACACGTGCCACATGCCACCTGCTGGGAGCATCAATTTCTTTTAGGTTTTTGTTATCCATCTCATATTTCCCTATGATTATAGATATGTCCTCTTTTATAGATCAGCCCTTTTATTTGTGTTTCTTTCTGCCTTTGGTTTTCAAAACTGTGTAGATTTGTAAGCTGCATGTTTTGTTCATTTTTATTTTTAACTCATTGTCAAAGTAATTTTTCCAGGGATGTTTAAGTAGTTTTCGTACATGGGACATCTGAGCTTTTCACTATCTCATTTTGGATCTGGATAGAACTAGGAGCTGATACTGAGAATGTATTTAGGTGCTTATGGGCTTTTTTGGATAGCCACCCATTTCAGATAATATAATGTATGGCAAAGTTATTTGCTTTTAGAGTGTTACCATTTTATTCACAAAGTCTAACTACAATCTCTTCGTATTCTGGCAATTTCATTTTCCCCAGAAACAGGCAAATACCTGTTTGTGCGTATGAGCTATTAGCATTCCAAACTTTAACTTACCTGTTCAGTAGTAACTTCTTGCTGTTGTTTTCTGTTAAATAGACTAGAAAATATTGTTGTTATTGTTATTATTATTATGTAAAGAAAGATTTATATTTCTTGAATGGCACTGCAGAAATTGCAGGTCAGTCTCTGAAGTCCACAGATATTTATCAAGCTTTTGGTTACCAAACCACTTTAGTTCTTCTGGCAGTCATTATCCAATTTATACCAAATCTGTACCATAGAGTGACTTCCTCTCCTTGGCGAACCTGACCAAATGAGCATCAGGATAGAAATCTGTCTTTTACTCTACTCATCTGAGTCCCTGGCCTGATCATGTACAAGACAGAATGAAAATGGCCTTTGCTTCAACTGAAGTGAGCCTCTTTTATCAAACTGAAGATTTTAATTAGTAAGACAGCTGCTGTCCTGACAAGATTTTCCTTCTTGTGATCAATTATGTTCCCAACTATTTTTCTTAGCTCACACATTCATTTTCTATAAGGTGTGACATCTAGAAAAGCATAAATCAAGAATGACTACAGCGTTAACTCTGGTAAGTTTTAATATACTTACACTGTCATACAAGCTATAGATAATCATTTAAAAACATCAGAAAAGTTATTTAAGTTGGTCCAAATGTTTACCTGTGATCCTGTGAGAGAGAAGACCTGGGTCTTGTCCTCAGTCAGGTGCTGTGTCTGTGTGTTAAGCAGTGAATAAATTCAGAAATAGAGTACAGTTTGCACTTCCCTTTCCTTCAGTCCTGTGTCAACTGTGTTCCCGCCTACTCAAAGCTTCTCACTAATGAATGCCAGAAAGATCTCATACAGTTTTGTCTTTCTTGTTCATCTTGTTATGTTTTTGTTTTAGGCGTTTCAAAGGAACAAAGTGAATCATAATCTCATTTTAACTGTTATACCATAGTTTTCTACTGAGAGGACAGCATAACAATTCACTTACTCATTTCACTGATCTTCTGGTGTTGTGAAACAACTAGCCTGTTGTTTAAAATCAATCTAGTAAAATGATTACAGAACCAGAATGCATGGTTTTGGTTTCTGAATGTAAGCAGGTATTGTAGGCCTGATCCAACTTTCCAGCCTTGTGAAGCCATGACTCTCTTTTTTTCAATAGAGACCTGGACAGACTTGAGGATTGGGTCCACATGAACATAAAGAGGTTCAACAACGCCAAGTGCTAGGTGATGCACTTGTGTTGAGGCAATACAAGATACGTGTCCATACTAGAATAAGAATTTATTGAGAGTAGCCCTACTGAGGAGGACTTACAGATTCTGGCAGATGAAGAACTTAACATGAGCCAGCAGTGTGCTCTTGCAGCCTGAAAGGCCAACAGTATCCTGGGCTGCATCAAGGGAGGGGTGACCAGTAGGGAGGTGATTGTCTCCCTCTATTCTGCCCTTATGAGGCCCCATCTGGAGTACTTTGTCCAGGCATGAGGCACCCAGCATAGGAAAGCTGCGGACTTTGTGGAACCAGTCCAGAGCAGGGCCATGAAGATTATTAGAGAACTGAACAACCTCTTCTATGAAGATTGGCTAAGGAAGCTGGGCTTGAAGAAGCGAAGGATCAGGGGAGACTTGATAGCAGCCTTCAAGTCCCTAAAAGAAGTTTATAAATAAAAAGGGAAATCAATTTTTTGCATGGTTAGATAGTGATAGGATAAGGGGGAATGGTTTTAAACTAAAAGAAGGTAGACTTAGATTAGATGTAGAGGAAAGTTTTCATTGAAAAAATGGTGAAGTGCTGGAATGGGCTGCCCACAGAAGCTGTGGATGCCCTGTCCCTGGAGATGTTCAGGGCCAGGTTGGATGGGACCCTTGGCAACCTGATCTAGTGACTGATTCAGTGGTTGGCAGGAGGCTTGGAACTAGATGATCTTTGAGGCTTCTTCTAACACAAGCCATTCTGTGATTATATGAATAAGATGCATCAGCATAAGATGTCAAGAGCTTACTGACTGAATTAGATTCAGAGTGAAGATTATTAGGAGCATAGGCAGAGGCAAAGCCATTGAAGAGGCAAGGCTGAACACCTTGCTTCTTGTGTTGGTGAAAGAATCTCATTGCATCCATGGCTGGAAAACACTTCAAAGAAACACTGCAAAATACCCAGTTAGTGCACAGTACTTGCATGCCATGGAGGAGTGCAAGAACTGAAGCAGCTCCACTGGCAGAGCTTGAAAAAGGGTGGAGTGAAAAAGTGCAGCAGGGATAAATATGGCACAGTATTTGTCACTCTACTGTCCCAGAAGACAGCAGAGCTGCTTTGGGTGGTAAGAGAAGGGGAAGGTAGTGGCAACATCTGTAAGAGTCTGGGGGACAGGGAAGGAAAGAGGAGGAGGGGAAGGAAACTGTATGGTGTGACAAGCATTTTGCTGTAAGCATGATTACAGAAACAGAGTGGGTCACGCCTTCTGAAAAGTTATAGAAATCAGTGTTATGCAAGGCAATGAAGAAATGCCAGAAATTAAACAAGTGGGGACTTTAGTACAATGAGGAGGGTTATAAGAAAAATCAGAGTAGAAGAAAGGTTCACTGAATGACTGGTTGGTGGGAAAGGCCAAGCTAAAGAGATTCCAAATCCCAAAGAAATATGCTGAGAACAAGAAAGCAAGCTAACTGCCTCTGCTAGTCAAGCTGCAAGGGTGCTGGAGAGGATGAGAAATTGGAGTGGTAAGGTAGAATGGATGTTGACAGAAACAAGACACCAGCTGGTTTATAGGGACTTTGATAGTCCATCTTATGCCTGAAGCAGGCCCACTAGCAAATTCAGCTGTAGTGAGATACTGTCAGTGTGTGCCCAGTCCTTTTCCTCCCTGTTCTGAATTCAGGGAAATAGGAGCACCACCTGTGTTATTAGATATGCATGACTGATTAGGAATTCCTCCTCTTCAGGAGTGAGAGCTGTGAAAGCAGTGAATACATAGAGAAGAATTTGTGTGTAATCTTTCAGACAGCACTTAAGGAGTTAGCATTACAGGGACAGCAGGCTTTGAAGAGATGTAACAGCATTATGCAGGAATTAGTTTTTCCTGCTTTTTTTCTTCTTATGTACAAAAGGAAGTATGCTGGGAAGTAGTGATTTAGATCAGACTAGTTGTTCTGCATTGTAGCAGTTCTGGTTTGGAAAGCACTGAAAAGACACGTCCGTGTTATTCAATATGCAGTATGGTGTTTTATGGTGCAGTATACAATGCTAGGATTCTTAGGAAAGGAAAATGAGTCAGAGGTTTGGATTCATGTTATTTTTAGTATGAGCTCTCTTCTAACAGAGATTGTCAATAGTACAGGAAAATGGTAAAGTGCACAATCTGTCAAGGTGTTCTTCATGGCATACGTTGTGTTCATCATCGTTGTGAGGGCTTGTTTATTAACAGTTGATTTCTAGGGGGAGCAGAACCTGCCCATGAAAAGGATGTGCTTGGTCTTGTTGTGTCTGATAATGAAGAGAAAAGGGTGATCTGCTACAAAAAAACCTGTAGCGCCAAGGCTTCGTGATGCTAGAGATGCTGAACTGGCAGCCGCTGCCTCTGTGCCTTCTTCATTGACTTCCACATAACACTTGTGAAAAACCTGGGACAAAAACAGGTCAGCATTCTCTGACATTCCCCTGAAATCAGCTTGACCTTCTGTGAAAGCGTCTTCTATCCCCATCTTGCTCAAAGTAGATTTCAGGTCATATTTCACTTCTACTGTGAACCTGGGCAGATACACTTCCATTTTCATTTTCTCCATTAATTCTGGACTGGTCCATGCAGACAGTTTTTCAAAAGTCAGTTCATTTATTAACTGCGGTTAATTGAAAAGAGAACCAGAAAATTATACAGTGTTCAAAAAAACTGTTCCCTAAGGGTTATTTCTTCCATATTCTTATTTAAGAACTTTTTTAAAGCTACAAAAATTCTGTAGCATCAGGAAATATAGATGGGTTAAATACTTGTAAAACAACATCACTGTTAAGTAACAATAGTCTATTTGATTTGCTGCTCACATTTCTGTTTTCTATATGTCTTAGAATTTAGTGAAAATAACTTCTTTTTTTTTCTTTCCTACCCACTAATGTAAATGAGAATTTCACAATAGTTTAATCTCTGAAGTCAAGTTCAGTGTGTTTACAGAAGGTGGCAGTGTACATGTATATTAGCTCTGAACATCACAGGAAGTAGTGGATGGTGTCCAGTTTCTGCTTTTCTTTTTAATGTAATAATATCTGTCTCAATCAGTACAGACAGTCAACAGAACTGTCTTTCTGTCCTCATTGTTCTTCAGCTGGAATTAGAGCCAGTCTTGCTGGGTTTGGGCTACTTATTTCCAGCACTGATCAACATTAGGAAGCACAGAAGTGCCACCTGCCAGGAGCTAAAACAGAAACCAAACAAAACATTCAAGAGGTTCAGTTTCATAACATTTGGGCAAGTTTGGGCTGTGTTTTTCCTTGAGCGTCATCAGTACCTTCCTTCCTAGAAACCAGATTGTAACCCAGTGTTCTACCATGAATGTGCATAAAAACATTCTTACTTCTCACACAATTTGAGCTTACAGTTACCCTTTACCTTTTGTAGGCCAGTGATATCCCGTGGTAGCAGGATGAGCATACTGAGTTCATTGTTGACGTATGGAAGCTCAAGAACATCAGTCTGGACTGATTCTACATAGGTCCAATTAAATTTATCACTCAGGTGCATCATTGGCACTGGTTTAGTTGTATGCTGCAACAAATGAAATGAAAAGCCTGCTATTTATACTCAGAACAGTAAAGACTACATTGAAGTAGCATGGTGGAGATACATCCTCGAGACTTTAAGAGAAGCTGTAGGATCTACAGAGGGTCCCTCTCTTCTGGGAATGCACTTGGAAGCTAAGGAGGCTATCTTAGCCAGCAAGGATGACACATGTTTACTGGAAGCTCTGTTCCACTCCAGTTCATTCTACAGTTAAAAATGAAAATATGTAGAACTAGTTCATACAGTTTTATTCACATCTATGTTGATCCTGCTTAAGGAGGTGTGTGGAAGTTTGTTTCAAGCTGGCTTCTGATAATTTTATTGTGCCTTGGGTGCTAACGTGTGCAGTCTTTGTACTGAAGATGTGCTAAGAAGGATATAACATATGTTTTAAATATACTAATTTTAGTGCTATCTGGATTTAGATAATGGATTTAAAGAATGACAGGAATTTATCTCCTCCATCTTCTTCATTGCTTTTTCAACCTGCAGTCTGGTATATGAGGCAGTATGTTATCATACCGTATTTATTCTGAAAGGCCTTTGCCTGGTATCTTCAACATCGAACTTTGTTGCCCAGTTTCCTTTGAAGTAGAGTGCATTTACCAGGACTAGCCTGGTGAGTGAATCTATGGACCCAGGAGGCAGCAGACTTTTTATTTTACCTAGAGAAAATCAAAGAACATTAACATATTTGTGCAGCTTTACTGTTTCATGATAAATGTTGCCGTAGTTTCTGAAGTCATAAGACAGGGAAAATTAGAGTGCTGATTTGGCATGCTTTTAGCTTGAGGTTATTCACAAATACATGACACCCTTGATTTATAGAGGAAACCACATTCCTCTCCCTTTCAAATGGAGAAAGATAATTTTAGAAAGGCCTTGCCAGCAGATGATTACTTCAGCAAAAGTCTTCTGATTTCCCTTTCTGAGTTAAATAGTTTACCTGCCTTAGGCCTTTTGGGCACAGAGAATTTGTTCAAGACTAAAATTGCTTCCTACAGAACCGGGAGTGGAGATGCTAGAGCTTACCTTCAGTCTGGTGTTCAACCCTGGAATTGATGTCATTTCTGATTTCATCTGCTGCTCCCACAAAGTCAACTGATCGTGGTTCTGCATTGTAGTATTTCTTGGCTGACTGTAAATATTCCTGCAGTTCAAGAGAGACATCTGTCTTATGTTTCTTGCCTGCCAGTGTGAGTGCCAATAAATAACTATAGCCGAATGGAGAGAACGCATAAAAATCATGTAGGCTACAAGTACAACATTTCATCAAAAGAACACAGTACTTTTTAAATTTGGAAATACGTAATTTAGATGTTTTTGCCTAGCCACAGCTGTGAATCACACAAATTAAATACACGTCCTCTAAAAGTAAAATCATAATATCTCTATTCTCGAGAAGAACCTCACAGGAAGTATGTATGTTAAAGATAATTGCACAATTAGCAGATGTGATAAAAATATTTGAAAGTATATAAATTATCATTGTTTGTTGTCATAGATAGATCGTACAATTTGACACACACAGTATAGCATGAATAAATGGCCCACCTACCTTACTGAAAGGCAGTGACTTTTCTCCGTATAACTGGTTGACACTTCTAAGCAGGTAATTTTTAGTGGGTTGGTTGATTTCCAAGTCGAGTGCTTTGAACCCAGCATGGATATTACCTGACTTGCCTATTTCTGTCTTGGAGACAAGGAAATAAAGGTTATACATTTTTTTTCTTTCTGTAAAACAGTTAGAAATTACTAAATTCTTTCCACGTGCAGCTCCATGTAAAGTATTGCTATTTAGGTGGTGTTGGCTGTACTGCAGTGCAAGATATGTACTGACTCAGATATTAAAAGAATGGCATGAAATTACTAAGAGTTTCAGGTATGCTATGAACTCTGTAAGAGCCTCGGTATGTAAGTAGTAAGAGCTTGAACTGTGTAGAATGTTTAAGGGATTCTAAACGTAGGTTGCAAAATGAAGTACATCCAGAGAGACAGAATGTAATTGCTAAACTATACGTGGAGACTTGGCTGTGTGACTCCTGATGAGATTTATGATGGTTAATTACGTGGTAAGTTTGCCGCTTTTTTAATCTACTTCTAAATATTAATATTTTTCAAATGCTTTTTTTTACAGTAATTGCTGTAAATTCTTTATATTTTAAGTAACAGGATTAAATGAGTGTGGACTCAAACTGTCAAACCAGCTTGAGTAAATGAAGCTGTGAATTACTGAACTAAAAAATAAGACCTGTGTTGTATTCATCTTGTTATTTCAAGAGTATCAGAAGCATGAACAGCCATCTAAATTTCGAAGCTATTAGAACAGTTTCTTTTTCCTGCCTAAAGCGCTCCATAATTCTTACAGTTCAGACAAGCATTACTCATGAGAAACAATCCATCTCCTGTTCATGCAGTGTAAATGGATTGTTGACGTAGTGCCCAAAATTAGTCTTCCCACTGTGGCTGTGGAATGTAGACCCAAGTTCCCATTTATCAGAACTTGCTGCCACGAGGGTTTTGTGGATAGACTTCAGGGAAATGATTTACTCACAGAAAGAAAAAAAGAATGATGGGAAAGAGTAGGGAGAGGAACATTTTTATCACAGTGGCTGCATTGTCAGTGAAGAAAAACTGCTTTACTCAATGCAAGATCTACCTTAGGAAATTCCAGCATGCAGATTTATTCCACTAAACTTTCAAATGAAATAGAAACTAATTTCTAAAATGTATCAAGCACAGGTAGCCTGTAAAATTACTTCTCTGGTTTATGTTTTGTTTTTGTTGTATTGATGCTGCAGTCAAATGTGTGGGAGAGTAGTTTTGCTCTTTTGATTTGTTCTGAGATAGGGACTGTGCCTGTTTAAAGAACTTGTTGCTAAATAACTAGCTATCGAACAGTAACAGTTAAAAAGAAAAGAAAGAAAAAGAATGAAGAAACAAATGAAGGATTGAAAGAAAGAAGGAAAGAAAAAGAAAAGGAAGAAAGAAGGAAAGGAAAAAGAAAATAAAGAAACAAAAAAGAGAGAACAGAATCTCAAAGCTGTAGGGAAAAGATGGAGATCCATTGGTAGAAAACAGCCCCATCATTACATTTCAGATTTTGCAAATTTGAGGTTAAATTTTGCAATTTTACCTAAAAATGGGAAGCATGTCTTAAGTATTGCATGAGGTGAAGGTATCACAGGATGCTGTACCAATTAGCTGTGTACGCTGCATTTGGGGAAGGCAAGCACAGAGAGAAATAAAAGCAAGGGAAGGTGTTGCCATCACCATAGCTTGATCATAAAGCACTGGAACAGGTTGCCCAAGGAGGCTGTGGATGCCCCATCCCTGGAGTCAGGATGTGGCTCTGGGCAGCCTGGTCTGGTGGCTGGCAACCATGCACATAGCAGGGGGGTTGAAACTAGATGAACATTGTGGTCTTTTTCAACCCAGGCCATTCTATGATTCTCTGATTCTATGATCATTAGACTTGGTAATATACCTTCTGGAAACAGGCACGATGATTCGATAGACGCTCATCTGTTCTGGAATAGACTTGCATTCTTATGGTTGTAGTGACGTTTCTGGCTCCTTCAGCTTCATTGAAGTAGAGTACCTATAGTGGGAATTGCAGTAATAAATGCAATGATAGAAAATGTGCTGCTTCAGTAAAAACTTTCAGTGATGCCATGGGACTGGTGTTGAAGAGAGGCAAAGATAGATTTTACTTTTAGCCCATGTGTACAAGATGTCTTGAGCACACTAAGATGAGGGTTGCAAGCAGAACTCTCATTTATCTGGTGTTTCTAGAGGAATTTGCCTGCTTCAAGTTGGCCCTTGTACTCAGCAGATAATATCTGGGAAGGGCCAGTTATCTCCAGGTGGAAACTACCAAAGCATAAATGTAAATGGAGAGCCTACTACATGTCAGAAAGCAGGAAAACACTGGGAGAAGATTCATACCCTACATGCCTTCCCCTTGGCATATGCACCTTATCCAGGCTACAAAAGTGTATATCTAACCTTGGAACATTTTTCAGAAGTCTTTTGTTTTCCCTTCTTCCTGACAGAGGATCTCTCCTTTCTTTGTGACCCTGCTGGCCCTCATTTTTCATGTAGCTCAGTAGTTGGATTGCTGCCTTAGCACGTGGAGCAGCTTCTTCTGCCTTAGCAGATGCCAATTCACCAGCCTCTCCTACAGTACAGGATAGGTAACCATGTTTGCATTGGGGCTGTTCTCACTGCTGCCTGTTGAAGCTATGAATTTTGCACAGATAAAGTTTAGGTTTCCTGTAAAGCACATACTCAAAAGAAGGGGTTGTATTATCACAGTGACTGTTTCTTCTGCATCCTTGTGGGTTTGTAGATTTATGTTAGCAAAGCACAAAACTTACTAGAGATAGTAAGAAGACAGTAGAAGGTCTTTCTCCATAGGGCCATTTCCAATGAGATGAGACAAAAAATGAGAATTTTGGGGGGCAAGGCAGGTGGAGAATCCAAGTCTCCCTCTCAATGGTGAGTGGTCAAGTTATTGAGCTTCAGGATAAAGAGCCCATATTTCTTCCAGTGAGATTTAGAAGGAGACAGTGCCACTGCTCCCATTTGGTGAGGGCTTCTGTTTGCAGAAGCTGCTGTAGACTATATCTTTTGACCTGCATGTGGTTTTCTTTTGATGCATCATGGTAAATTTCTTTCATAGAGAATGTTACTCCAGTAGATCAACTCTTCTCAGACTTACCTTTGCCATCTGATCTGCAGTGTTGCCTTTGGCTCCCAAATACACAGTAGCCAGGGCAGACGAAATATTGACAGGGGAGAACAAAATGTTCTCGTTGTCATCTTCCTGACACTCATGTTTGAAAAAGTCGAGAGCAAAGCTTGTGTTGGCTTTATTTAAAGCTTCCATTGTTCTGAACCTGCACAGAAAGGGACAGCAGATGTTATTAGCTAAGAATTAATTGTGCTTGCTATATGTCTGCAGGCTTCCTTTCAGTATTTGAAGTTTATTTTATGATTTGTAAGCTTTCTAGAATTATTTTCAACGCTTATTGACTGTGGAAGATTGCCAGTACAGCACAGTGATCCTTTGAATGACTGAAACACACTGGCAATGTATGTCCAGAGGCGAAATCTAGACTGCGCCAAGTATTTTCTTCAGCTCTCCTCTGACCTCAGGAAACTGAATGAAATCATTCTGACCTGTCAGTACTGGTACAGTATTCATTTCTGCCAACTATGTGCGTTGTTTGTAGTACACTCATAAACTTATGAGTGAACTCTCCTTGGTTCAGCAGAAGTTCACTTGGAAAGACAGATATCCATGCAAGGGACAGTCGGGAGGAACAAATGAAAATTCATCGAAACAGGATGGTTACAGTGTTGTACTATAAAGAAAAGGCATGCAATTTATAACCATATGGTGAGTTCTGTGTAAGCAGTATAATGATATGGTAAAGAACTTACAGATGGAAAGAAGAGAGACATCTCTATGAAAAATGAGGAGGATTAGCTACTAAAAAGTTTTATTAAGTGTAGTGTATCCCATTGCACCAATGACATTCACCAAACTCAAATGATATAGAAAAAGCAGCCTCCTATTCCATTTTGTGTCCATCAGGGCACTTATTGCACTGTCCTTTACAGCATCTTAGAGTGACACATGATAATGTTACTCATTGGTGCATGGCTAGAGAATGCTGAGAGATTGTTTCTTGTGACTACTGGTGCAAGAGCCTTTTGGTGCTCATAACTGTAGTGAACAAATACTCCATTCCTTTAGGATACAAGAAAATATTGAAGCACTGGACAAGCAGCTCTCTAAATGCTCTGTGCTAAGTATCCTGAATTCCATTTTTAACTTTAAAAATTTCCTGAAACTCTCTTACAGTGCTAGCCCAGATCTTAGCTTCCCAGTTCTGCAAGACGAGATTTAGTAGAACACAGGTGTGCTGCTGTTTGTTCTTAGCATTCCAGTTGCAGCTGAGACCCCGAGGTATGTAGTAGGAGCTATTCTGGTTGATACAGAATTGCCATAGAATAAAGATGTACTGACTGTGTCTTGATGTACACAATATCTGAAGAGCACAGGAACAAATGATATAACTTAAGCGAACACAGCAGTTCTTACTCTGCTATAACATACACGTTTGCCAGTGAGAACTATGTAGAATAAATAGGTCTTCCTGCATATTTCCAAGACTAGCCCATTCTAGACCTGACCTGTGCCACCTTAGTAAAATTCTTCCTCAAGTATTTGCTGTTTTCTATTCAGATTGCTTCTGCCTTTTTTTCTATGCATTTGTCAACAGATCAACATCATCCAAGAGTACACGAAATAAATAATCTCTAGAAATAATTACAGTACCTTGTTTTGTGCAGGGAGGAAGGCTGCTGCTCTGGGTCTGTCCAAGGTTTCTGCGGTACAGATGATGGGTAGGCTGAATTTATAGTTTGCCCAACCTGTTCTTCAAAGGTTCTTATGACTCATGACTCTGCAATTTATTTTGCCCTGAAGGCCACATCCCTATGGAAGAACTGAATCATCTCAGAGTAGGATGTGAAGTGACGGTGAGAGTGATACCATACAAGAACCTTACAAAACTGACTGCAGAAATATTTCTATAAACGTTTTTGTGGCAACAGGCTAGTAACAACTTGAACCATCACTGCTTGAAACAACATTTCTTTTGCAATGTGGAGGGTAAAAAAAATGCAGTGGCCTGACCTACTTATGATTCCCCTAATAGAAACAATTTCCAAGGAACAGACAGAGAAAAGACAGTGACATCCTATTTGTGAGTTTTTCTATTGTCCGTTTCCTACTGATAAAAAGTTAGTCATTTCTGGTGGGTTTCTATTTTAGTAAAATGAATTTTGTTAATCTTGGGGGATTCTAAAACTGTATAACCGGGGAAATGTTTTTACTGTGAGATAACAAAGGTTGAGAAACACTCATCAGACACTTACTTTTCTTATCACTGCAACGACACTAGAACCAGATTAAACTTCTTTTAATGCTGCCTCGGTTTCCCTGTTCTAAGTTGAAAGCAGCTGCTTGCCCTATGTAACACTTCAGAGATGTATTCTTTACTTTCCCCAGAAATTGATATTCTGATGAATACTCTTTTTCTTCTTGCAGTGGCTACTGAAGTGTTTCCATCATTAATTCTCCTCACGGTCACACTGTCCTTACCTCCGTTGTCCTGTCCATCTCAGCTCTCACCTCTGACTGAAAAATCCTATGCAACTCTGCCCTTTATTTCATTCTTTACCTCCCTTCTCTGTTGAAAACATCACCTTGAATGCCTAGGTAAGAGCTGCTTGTCTTTGAGGCATTCCTCCTCAATATTGAGAAAGATTCACCCCCAAGGTCTATCTCCTCAGCACAAACTGTATTCTGAAACCTTTCTTCTGCTCCAAGGTCTTTGAATATACACGTGGGTTTATTTTGTAGGGAAGTGGCTGGCACAGAGTCTTTTGTGCTAAGGACTGAGCTATGGGTTTATCTGCCAAGTGTTTTCTCTGGCAGAAGAGGTTGCTCACACAAAGGGCACCTTGCCAGTGGTGAATGTTCTGTATTAGTGTATTTTGGGAACTCAGAGCTTTGCTAAAGTCGCCTTCCTATAGGTGAGCAGCCACATAGCTTTCATAGGATGGTTCTTTCCTGCCCCCCGGCTGTTTTGAAATCATAGCTACACAAAAACAGCATGTTTCAGTGTGGGTTGTAATTAGATGTATCTGTTAAGTTTTCCAGAGAGCATAGTAGTGTATGAGAGGTGTTCACTGCAGAATTAATTGCTCCCATTGCGCCTGGGAAAGTTGTAATCTGTTTACATTGGCCTTAAATGATTTCCAAAGCTTTAAATGATTTGAGTCATCTTTGCAAATTTAACTGTGTTGTAGAACAAATGAGGGACACACTAAATAAACTTCATCCCTTGGAGCAGTTACTTGGATTTTCTGTTTTTAAAGCAGGGATGAATTCAATTTGCTAATTAGTCATAGTGCTTGCTCTGTTATAAGAAGTGACTGACGTGTTCCACATATGAAGAAATGTGGGATTTGAATGAATGAGAGGATGTTTTTTGTACAAGGTCTTAAAGTTGCCTTTTAAAAATGCCTTTTAAATAACATGGCTGGTTATTAGTGAAAAAAATACATACAAAGTAACTAAAATTATACTCATCTAAAAGGAAGATGTACAGTAAATCAGTGTGATGACTTGATATCATTTTCCAGCATCCTGTGAAGCTACCAATGCTAGAAAATACAGAGTTCAGTGGGAGGTGCTGAGGCTGACTCAGGAGCAGTGGTTCCCTCACTCCCACTCTATACTAAGTCAACACTCCAACATGCTCCAAGACTTACGTTTATATTGGTAGTATCCTTCCTGTGGGAAGTAAGCCTGTGGCTCATTCACTGTGGTCATTCATGCTTCCATTTTTGGCAGGACAAATATTGGCAGCACATCAGACACCCTGACCAGATCTCAGCTATATAAGCACATTTCGTTTTCCTTTAGTTTCCATGCAACTTAGCACAAGTCAATGCAACTTTCTTACATAGTATGCTGCTCAGTTCATTGGTACCTGGGATCAGGAGTAGGTTAGATACTTGCAATCTACATACATCATTTATAAAGTGATCTAAAAGTATCTGAGAGTTTTGAGAGTAAGATCTGGTAGCTTCTGCTTTCACACAGTATTTTAAGATGCAACTTGCCATGGCTGCTTTTTGTGTACATGTGCTGTTTTAACTACCAACCCTTTGTAAAATCTGATTGAATGCAAACCTAAGGTGTTTGGTATTTGAAAAGAAAAAAAAAAGAAAAGAAAATGCTTGAAGAAAAGCTATTCCATGTCTCTGTCATCTTCTAATATCTTTTATTTTATTTAACCAGAAAAAGTGCTGTTTATTTATTTGGGAGGGAATGGTTTTTAGTTCAGCCACCAAAGCATTCTGCTCATGTTTTTGGCTCAGCCAGAGTTTTAAACATGAAAGGATTTTAAATGTCCCAAACCATTATAAGGACTTCAGGAGATAAGAGGGGTGGGGAAGATGGTTTTGAAACCTGGGAATATTGAAATCCTGTGGGAGGGCAGCTTAACATTTAGTTTCATCACAAACCTGTAATTGACAAGGGCCAGAACAGTACAAGAAATAGGAGCACAGAGGCTGAAGTGATGGTAATGGTGATCACTGACCGGGTACTTGGAGTGGGTGTGCGGATTTTGTTGTGTAAAGGAGCCTTTTTGTCACAGAATGCAGCAAGAGCTTGTCCTGACCTTGCAAATTAAAGTGTAAAAACAGTGTATACGTCTCAGCTGGAATGGTTGTAATGGATTTTGATTTATGTCCTAAGAGATTTTTGTGTCGAATAAGTTTGTATCATCGTGAAGTCCCGAGTAGCTTTTAAAGTTCAAAGAAGATTACTTCTTTGAGTATCTCATTTTCCTTTAAAGCTTTGAGTAAGAACACACATATCTTTATTTTGAAACAGTGTAGATAGTGATCTAATGTGTACATATTACATGTACATTTGCAAGCCTTCCCTTGCCAAGCAATCTTTGCTGACATACTCCAATAGCATTTAGAATTTGTGAGTTGTTAAGAGGTGTGGTGGTGTTCCTGTCTAAATATCACTGAGGCATTTTGCTCCACACCTGCAGAAAGCAAAGGTGTGGTGAGATTTGGCACATGAATTGAGAACTGGCATAATTTGTCATACTGTACTATTACCGCTGTGCGCTTTAGCTTAGATGCTGTAATTAGTAAAGGTAGTGTTTTTCCTGAGAGATTCAGTTCTGATGACCAGTGCAGCACTTCTGGGGAAGCAAAGATCTCAATATCTGAAAAGAGATTAGTTTATCTGGAAAGGAATATGCATGCTGTTCTCACATCTACCAGTGTACAGTTTTCCTTTGAATCAATCAGATGATGAGCATTTCTTAAGTAACCAAGGTAGGAGTTAAAACCAAAAATATGAACAATAGCCTGAATTTCATATAGCTGCACAGTACTTCACTGTGAGGAATGGTTTATGTGCAGATTACATGCACTTTAGCATGTAATCTCTCAAAGGGTGTAACTATGTCAGCTACACAGCTGCTGAATCAGAAAACCAATTCCTGCTTCTGAAGAGGAGCCACACATGGATGTGCAAGAGCAGCATGTAGAGGAAAGGTTCTCTTTTAAGAAATCAGTTTTAAACACTTGCTATTTCTTCATGCAGTTCAACCACAAATACTCCTGTGTGGTGGCATAACCACTGTTTCATAGGGGAGTTGATATTTTCAGAAGTTTCAGCAGTGAAATATTCAAATTCTCACTTGTGTACATGTACTGGCAATCTTTGCTGTTCACTAATCAGCTTGGCCCCTTATTCGTATTTCTATTTTCACACTTTTTAAGATGGGACTGATCTGAGCTACCTGACTAAGTGCACCAAGTCTTTGTCCTGGAATGCAGTAACCCCTAAAGAGGAGCTTGGAATAGATTTTTCCCTTCATGCTGACAAAGATGGGCAACACGGAGTGTTATCTGAAGTGTTATCTGTTAACTCAGTGTTATCTGAGTGTTATCATTTGTACATCTCTTACCAGCGCCTTCATCATTGCAAAGTTTCCCACCCTTCCACCTCTCACACTCTCTGCCTGTTGCATAAAGCATTTTAGTCTGTTGAGACCTGATGTGCTTTTTACATGGTTCAAGTTAGCAAGTTCTGCGTAGTAGCAACCAAATAGAAATTAATGATGTGATATACACCAAGTAAAACAAGATGGTTGTGTATTCCCTTCTGCTCTCAAGCAAAATGAGATGCAAAGATTTTGTTCCTCCAGCCTTTGTGAGGGATACATCTTTTGTCCCACAGAAAGGTGAACTTTCTGGATATTGTACTGGGGGCTTTCTTTTGAAATCTTCTAATGATTACATGCCCTACTTCACCTCAGCACTTCCAAGCACTTTGAAGCTGTTCGTTCCAGTTATTCAGCTATGTGCAGACTTTTATGGCTCTATTATATTTTGGGCTGGTGTATTTTGAGACTTCTGTCTCTTTCAAAGATAAAAGCTTAACTCCAGATGTGTGGCTTAAAACTAGTGGCACTGTTACCTTAAACTGCTCTAGGCTCTTCTTTCTTCTTGGTCTGTCCCCCTTCATTTTCCAGACCCCCTGGGTATAGCTTCAGAGGCTTTCTTAGTACCTCTTGATTTTGCAATTGCTAATTGTTGCTCTAGGAACATAGACCTAGCTATAGACAAAGCCTCTTTACCTTGGACTCTGCAGCACGGAAAAAACATTTGACTAGCTTATTGGTGCAAGGAGGGGCAAAGCCCTTGCTCTGTGGCTAGAAAAATGGCACTGATCTCCTTCCGTTTCCTATCTTCTACAGATACATCTGGAAGCAGCTTGGACTAAGTACATCTGCCCTCTTGCTTCACTACCTTAAGAAGCAGGTAGAGACTACTGAAGGACAGGGAGCAAAAAGGAGGATGCAGTGAGGGTAGGAACTGTTAGCAGCTTGGGGAAGGGGCATTACTGGAGAGTTACAAACTGTGCCCACAAGAAATGAGGCAGCAGAGAATCAATAGGAAATAGGCTCTTACGTACAGTCCTGTGAAAGTCAATGGTACATCCACAGCATTCCTTGTCCACCTTTAATTCCCATATATCTGCCTTCCTTACAGGAAGGTGCACTCATCTGGCACTTCATTATTTTCCCTCTCTCATACTGACCTCTTATCAGAGCCACAATTTCTAAATCTTACTTATGTGACTTAAGGAGTCAGCCTTCCAGTGTAAGTACTTGGACCGTTCCTGTTGACTGTATGGTACCCATAGTAGAAGTTCATTGCATTGATTTCAGACTGTGGGTTGCTATTGCTTACATTTAGCAGAAGTGGCAAGGTGCTCTGTGGGTTGAAAAAAAAAATATGTAAAAGCCCCAAATTAGTTTGGGATCCTTTTTTCGTCAGGGGTACCATGAAACTGTGAGTGTTTGCTTGTGTCACAATGCAGTTAGACTACACAGAATTAGAGCCTTTATCCTATGACATTTAAGAATATACTAGTTAGGAAAGGAGGCCAGGTACAAACGATTGCACATAGTTATCCACATGGCAGCAACATGGAGCCAAAGTATAAATTATGCTGTTGGGTCTAAAAATGTGTAGTGTGCAGCTCCGTGTTGTCTGGCCTTTGCTCTTAAATATTGTTAAATGTTGTAGGAATTTGTTGTTCACATGGTGACTAGGCACTGCTTGGGATTTACAACGATAATCTGTAGGCGTTGGTTCAGAAGTATTAAAAGTGAGGACAGACAACAAGAGCTTTGTGGGCTGTGGGAGATAAAATGAAGAACTGGTAGGGCTTATTCTCACTGCAGCTAACTCATTTGGTAAGAGAAAGTAAGGCCAGTTAAATGGCTTCCACTACTGCTATGCTAGTGACATTTGAATTTATATTTAAAATCAAATTAAGCAGAAAGCTCTGGGTTCTCCAGCCATGCAGATAGGCAACAGTTGATTAGGGAACGTTCTGAGCTATCTGATATGGCTTTGAAGTTAGCTCTGCTTTGAGCAAGGTGCTGGACCAGGTGATTTTCAGATACCCTTTCCAGCCAAAGGTACTGGAAATCGCAGTAATGACCTGAACTTCGGGATATCAATTCTTGCAGATTGCTGACTTTGTTCGAGTGAGTAATTTTACTTACATTCTTATCTATTTGGAGAATTAGGACTAGAACATATGGTAGGACTCAAGGGCCACATTTTCTCATCTTTATAGAAATTCATTATGTTAATTATCTTCCTGCTGATATAAGACTGCAGGCAGGCAAATAGGTGTGGTTTTGTCTCTGTGCAACTCACTAGTCCACCGTGCTTCTTTGCATGTGTGATTTACTACAGATCTATGTGGGGTGTGGTGACAGAGCAATGAAAGACTCTTATGGTGAGTCCTAAAGCTGTGAGTTTGAGCCTTCTCCTGTAATTGTGCTGAAAGTGATGCTGAAGATAAGAGGGCATGAGATAGCAGAGAAGCAAAGGTGCAGTGCTGACTATTTCATTTCTGTGGGGATGGAAACTTTGCTTTGCTGGGTGATGGAGGTCAGATATCTGTCACTAGCCCTGGGGCTACATCCAGGCCTGTCCTTCCTATGCTGGTTATCAGAGAAGCTCATGCTGTACTTCAGATGTGGAAGGCTATTGATTCTCTTGACTGCTAGATGAATATTTCAGTGTTTGAGATCAGAGGACTCCAGTGTCCATTCCTTGGTGGATATGTGGTTTGCCATGTCCCAAAACAGTTCCAAAGTTTTAAGACTTTGAAAACATGGGGCTGAGAATTCAAACTCATATCTTTTCTTGTTTGTGTATGAGGGATGGACATACTGCACAGCCGGTTAAGGAAGTGGCTCCTGGAGACAAAAACATTTGCCTACTGTTGTGAAGGCAGCATGCAACAGAAATCAGATGTCAGGATTGAATCTGTCTATACACACAAACAGATACACTTTTTTGCATCTTTTGTGTCAGGAAAAGTATAATTTAATTGATAAGAACTTCAGTGGCCTAGAAATAGTGCAGTTTGGGAATAAATCAGGTGAAAAATAGATGTCCTGAGGACTTTAAATACTCTGTTTCCATGCCCAGACCAACAGAAAGTCCGAGATGATATTAAACATCATTATCATTCTTGTAATAAGTTTCCCTGCTTGTTATCTCCTGACCTGCAATTGACTAATTTACAGGAAAATGAAGGAAAGTATTTGAGCTATTTATGCACCAGTGAAGGTGTTGTCATGTTATCTTCCTTCTTTTGCAAGATCCTGTTTGCTAACAGTAAGCTAAGGCCCTAGTTACTGCCAAAGTATGTGTTATCTTGTGGAGGGGGAAAGCTAAAACAAGTAGAACAAGCAAAATGCTGTGCGATGAAACTGGGAAAAACACCACCGCAGACCACCCAGCAGTGGTGCCAAGCTGTTTGCACTGCTGTGAGGAAGGAGCACCACTCTTTGCAGTAGGCACACTGCCCCAAGCTCTCCTCTGTCACTCTGCAGTCTGTGTGACAGTTCATCACAGGTCTGTTTTCTTGCTTTTCCTTTCCCGTGGAGTCCACCTTTCAGGAGTGCACTGCTTCACACAGGTCCCCATGGATAACTACCACCCAGCCCTCCTGCCCTACTGTGTGCTGCTCCTGCAAGGGCTCTCCATGCGCTGTGGCCTCCTTCAGGCCTCATCCACTCCTGCAATGTGGGCTCCTTCATAGGCTACACCTTTTGGTAGAGAAGCACAGAAAACCTCCTGTTATAAATACATGTTCTTTTGCTCTTCCTAATCTGGTAATACAAATCAGTCTCTGTAGCTAGTGGATGAGCCACAATCCAACTGTTGTCCCATCCCATAGCTTGAGGTGTCAGCGCAAGTGTCTCCAACATGGGTTAGGCATCTTCATCTGAAAGCTCTTGGCTTCTGATCCCTTTGTTCTGCAGCTGCAGCAGCAACTGAAGGAGAATTAGAAAAATTTGAAAGTCAGCCCCTTCCAGCCATGGCTGGACCCTTCTCACTCTGTCTCTGTGAAGGTACAAGCAGCAGGTGGGAGAAACGGAAACTTTCTTGAACAAACCCAGCTCCTGTAGAAGAGCTCTTCAGGCATGGTACAGGCACAGAGGCGAAGTGGCCTTGAGACAGTGATTTACACCATGCTCAGTTCTTCCCCTGTCCGAGCCAATGGTGCTGCCCAGTAGTTATATGCCACCAAAGCCTGTTCATCCAGCATACCTGCCCTGGTGGGTCGCAGATGGGACAACTGACTGCTATCGCCGCTAGCTATAGGTTTATTTTGTTCTGTCAGCAATGAGCTGTTCTTGAGAAAATCTGAGCTGAGACAGATCTCTGGGTGTCTCAGTGACAGTCAAGGTCTGTCCCATCACCCCAGCCAGGACCAGGGCAGCAGCAAATTGGACACACTGCTCCAGATGAGGTGTCCCAGGTGGTGCTTAGAAAGGAGAATGAATTTCTTCCCTCACTATGCTCGTTTCGCTAATGTGGACCACTCAGATATTAGATTAAGTTGCTGTGGGGAACTCTTGTTCAACTTCTCACTCATTAGCACTTGTTCTGCAGTTACTGCTGGCCTGTGTGTCCATGCTTATTCCTCTGCACATCATTCTTTCCCTGATACGCAACCTTGCTGTACTTCAAATACTACAAGTGAAATGTGTTTGCTTAAACATGTTTTTATTATGATTAAAGGAACAAAAGAGCATATTCGCAAGACCCATTACATATGGAGACAAGGAAAACAATTTGAATAGTAACATACAATATTTGGTCATTATGATTGAGCCTAAGTTTAGGGAGAAATGTGAATTATAAGATTTTTATGATGCATCTTTAGAAAGTGAGGAAGAGCCTTGTAGTATCAGGAACACAGAAAAAGCATTTGCCTTGTCAGCGTAGGAATGGTTGGTGACAGTTGATAGTTAAATCTGAGAGATTTTCAGTGACTAATTCTGGAGGAACTTGGTCATACAGATACCTGGCTTAGTTGGAAGGCTGCATTTTTTCCCCATAAGCCTTCTGCTGATGTATCAGGTTGCACTTTTCAGTATGATGACTCAGTACTGTAAGTCCAGATTTCATTCCCTTAACCATTCATCCATGAGTTAACAGTATTACTCTGCGCAAGGGAAGGGTGAAGTGCACCTGTTCTCATAGTGTAATTTCTTTTTTTTTCTTTTTTTTCTAGATAAAGCTCTAACTTTTATAAAGTCTAGATGCAGCAGAGAACATGCTTTTCATTTTACCCCTGATACTACAGTGCTCTGGGTCTTGCTGAAAGGGACAGAATCTTTATACTTTCTTCTTTTTAAGGGGAAGCAAATTTGCCAAAGAAGAAAACGCTGTTGGTTTCAATGTGCTTGACACAGAAGAGGAATGGATGGTCAGCCCTAAATTCTTCAGAGCCACTTGAAGCATCCACTCCAGCCTCTGCTGAGACTACCACATCTCTGCCCGCTTCATTGATTTCTGCATATGCTGCATGGACGGCTTGAGATATCTTCAGGCTCACTGCTTCGGAGATGCCAGACAGATTGGCTGAAGAGCCGAACAGCTCAGTAATTCCCATAGGCATTAAGACAGATGTGAGGTTGTATTTCTCCTCCATCTTCATGCGAGGTAAGTACACTTTGACCTTCCTCTCTTCCATAATATTATAACTGGTCCATTCAGTCAGTTTTGCCGAGCTGAGTGTAGCCTCAAGCTGCAAGGAAATGACAATGAGATCCGTGGGATGGTGGCATGCCTTCTTTCATGGCAACGCAGTACTAGTTACTATTACGTGTTTTTTTTGTGTACATCTTTTAAACTGATTGCTCTTGTCATGTCAAGCCATGCTCAGCATAGGCTATTGCAGGACCCACTGGAACAACTCTACGCTTTTATGCAACAATCACGTATTGAATTATAATGAAATTTGTGCTGGTTAAATGTTATAGGACAACTGTGTTGAAAAGAGCTTTGCAACATCTAAACTTCAGTGTGTTTTTAATTATCTGAAGCCAACTTCTAGGGCCATACCTGCTCAAGGCCTGAGACTTCATCAGGCAACAGCACCCACATGGCCATTGTTCCACTGGCAAATGGAAGCTCCAGGATCTTCATTTTCTCAGAAGCCAGTGATGCCACTTTAAATGTGCCAATCTGGTGCATCATCTGCACAGGTTTGCTTTCTTGCTGGAGATCCCAAAAAAAAAAAAAAAAAAAAAGAATATAGTTTTAACAAAGATAATTCTTAGATTGCAGAAATGTCTAGTTGTCTACTTATGGTTAAGATGACTGATTGCTCTCATGCGGGAAGACTTTCCTAGGAAAAGTGGGAATCTCAAGTTATTTCTCAGGAGCCTTGTAATGTCATGAGTAGTGTGGAGAGAGAGACATAAGGAAAATTCCCTGGTTTTGACATAGTGTCGTAAAGAGATGCAGACAAATGAGCAGATACGCTGATGCAGTTCTATATAATAACATGTCTACTCTTCATAAATTCTAGATGACATCTTTAAGGCATGCCCATATACCTCATTCACTCTGAAAGGTACTGTTTGCGTGTCTTCCTCCTTAAATGCTTTCTCCCACAATCCCTTGAAGGCAATAGCGTTAACCAGGACCATTGCAGTTTGAGAATCCACGGAGCTTGGCTGAAGGACATTTCTGATAATTCCTTTAAGAATGAACAGGAAAAGAGAGTTGTATATCACATTGGCAAGCACAGGGTAGATAGTGTAGAATTTTTGGGAAGGGGATGTAGGGGCAAGAACATTGGTTTGTTTTTGCAACTGTAATCTCGTTCTTCCAAGGTTAATTTTCTTGTTGCTATTTTCAATAACTCTTGTATCTCCCTCTATAAAGAATCACAACAAAAGATAAAAGAAAAAGAGATTTATGTGTCACAAAAAGACTAAACCTGTGTATTTTGTAGTAAGGGAAGAATCTCCAACTCAAACAGTACCAAGAAACATAGATACTATATGCTTCTAACCAAAGCTGAAATTTGAGATCTGTGTAACAAAAGAGGAAAATAGAATTTTTCTTTGTTTTCTTCAAAAACTTTGCTCCTGTTTATTCTGCAGTCCTCATGCATGTAGTATGCTCCTCACATAGTCCTGTCACGCACATAGATTACACACATAGATTACATGGCCTAGTTTTTGCCTTCAGAACATGACTCCACACCAGAGGTTGTGTGGTTGTGGATGTTTTCATCTCAGTAAAAAATAACAATCTTTCATCTGTGTTTCAAGCATGAGGGAAAGGAATGATGTGAGAAGATGAGGAAGGAAGTAGAAAAATTGAGGAACCACACAGAGAGGCACTAGGGCAAAAATCAAAATCGTGGTACCACTTTCTATGTGTTTTATCACTACCATTCCTTAACTCTGGTTTTCCGTTGCTCTTTATCAGTTAAGATTTTTCTAGTGCGTAATGACTGTATGCCCTGCTTAACAGGCATACAATAACTCTGGGAAGCTTGAAGGCAAAGCACACAGGCTGAGCTCAGAGTCTCAGTATAAGGGTGAACCAGTTGTCAGTATGTATAAAGCATGTTCTAATGCTGTCCTTCTCATCAGGACTGGAAGCATTACATTCCTGCAAACCTCTTGCAAATAGTTATCTTAAAGGGAGGTGTCTGAAGAGAAAAAAATAAAAAGAGTTAATTGATAATTCTTTATCTGCGAACTGATCTGTTATCTAGGAGCAGGAACAAAAGGAGTGATTTTGTATTTTCCTCTTGTGAATTAAGTGTTCTCCTAGGCTGGTCAAATATGGTGACAGAAGGGAAAATACGGCAGCTTGCCCTTACCGTTTGTCTGACTTTCTACCCAGGAATTGATGATGCCTCTGGCTTGATCTGCAGCTGTTTGGAAGTTGATGGGTTCTAAGCCTCCTCTATACAGTTCCTTCACACATTGCAAGTATTCCTGTAAGGCAAGAGTATTCAGCTTTCAGATAGGAATTTTAAAACATTTGGCAAATGTGAAATGCAAGACTGAAATTAACAGATATAAAAAATATAGTAGTGTAAAAGGCTATTTCACACTGTATTACTACATGCTATGACTTATAGTGCATTTAGTAGTGTAATATGCTATAGCTGTATTGCCGCATTGTAAGATTTTACATTCTTTTAGCAAGCCTTGAATTCTCTGAAGACTGTAGAGTTTCAGGTCTGTGATAGAGAAACAGTTTTTGTCCTCAATTCCATATGCAAAAACAACCACAAGTAACAAACACTAACAAAATTTTCTTAGTGGAACACAAACCTCTGGTTGTTTTTGCATTACTTTGTCATGGAAATACACACTCAGATCAGATTTTAGAGCTACTTACCGGCAGGATTGGGTATTTCTCATCAGCATAAAGTCTACTGGCAAGGTTGAATGAATAAGCATCATTTGGTTTGGTGATTTGGTTGAGTACGTCTCTAAGTGAAGAGTGGACGTTTACAGATGTGCCACACTGAATACAAAGAGAAAGAAAGATGATGTTATTCTCCTCTTATTACTTAGTAGATTTTACATAGTATATGAACAGAGTAAAGTAGTTAGGATACTTCTGTTTACAAAAGTATTGTTTGTCCTGTCTGTGTTATTGCTAGTAACTACACCGATGTGGTCCTTTTCTAATATATACAATTCTGTGCTGTTTTTCTTCTGTAATTCCCTCATACTTTTCTCTAGGGAACTCCTGACTCCCTGCTGCAATAATCTAGCTCCAGCAGATCAAGCAGGCTTTCCTTCTTTTCCAACCAGATTTGTTTATTCAGAATCATCTAGCTGTCTTGCTTAAGCACACAAATATCCACAAGTTTCCTCATTCACATAGTATTTTTGTCCTCAGTTTTATCTTCTGTTTGATCTGAATCCCCTGTTACTTCCTTTCTCTGTTCTTATGAACAAAGTGTTCTCCTAACTGCTGGATTCAGAGAACTAGCTGCTCATCAGAGAGAGCTTGGAACTGCTAAGAGATTGCTTCATCTGCTGAATTTTACTTCCAGAGGAAAGGGACATAGAGAAGGAGGTGAAATTGTTTCTGTACCTGAGCTTCAATACTGTCTCCGAATCCTGGAAGTTTATCAAAGTGAACAACCTGTAATTGAAAATAATAGTAGCTGAAATAATGGTTATGACAAAAAGAAGTTATGCAATGCAGTTTCAAGATCTCTGGCTAGTGCATTTGTGTAACACTCTGGGAGTTGGAGGTGGCCACACTTTTAGATAATTCTGGTTCCAGATTTTCGGCCTCTGAGCTATGCAGTTTCCAAGGGACACTATCATATAATTAAGTGCCATGGCTCCATTGAGCAGGATAAATGTTTTCATCTTTAACCGTAGGCTCACCTTATTTATCTGGGCCCTGGTGCTGTCTTTTGCACCTATGTAGATCATGGCCAGAGCTGAAAGGACGGTGAAGGGGGAGAAGAACATGTTCTCAGTGGCATGGTGGACTTTGAGCTCCCTGTATAGATCAGAACAAAATTCCATGCTTTCTGCACCGATGGAGCCCATGGTGAACTCTGAGTTGTCTAAAAAAAACAGAAGAACAATGAAAATGTAAGGATGGAATGCTGTACACAGTACCATGCAGGGTACTCTATCGTAGGCTACAACAGTAAATTGCGAGTAGTTTTTAGGCAATTAAATGTAAACAGGTAGTTTTAAAGTAATTCTGTGGTAATGTGTCTGTTGCTATACCCAACTCTCATGCATGTTCAGAACCATATTCATAAATGTATTTTTTCATGCATTTGCATTTGGTTATTTTTTGGGTAGCAAACTTTCTCAGAAACCTTAGATCTACATGTGATTTCTGTTTACCATTTTAAAGCAGCCAAACAAACAGTTGCCTCTACGTATTTTCATTCAGTGAAAGCTAGTTCAGAATTCTACTTCGTTCAGTACCTCTAATCAAAACAAGAAAATGCAATCTGATAGGCTTGTAAAGCTGGAAATTCAAAGGGCAAATTTCAGTAGGCTTACTCTGGGTTTGAACAGATATATGAGAAAGCAGGGGACTTAGTAGCAGACTCCTGACTGCTTTTATTTCTTATTTTTGGGAAATAAAATAAGTAAGTACAGAGAAATACCTGTTTGTTGCACACTAGTTGCTATCAGTAGATATTCAAAAGAATTTTTACCTTTGTTTTAATGATGGAAGAATAAATAGGGAATGAAATTTGTATGGGGTCATGTAGTCTAGGAGAAAGGCATGCACGTAATTCATATTCTGTTCTATTGCACTTTCAGGTATGGCTTGCTTTGCTCAAAGGTATGCATGTGTACTGTAGTATAAACGTTCTGAGGAGTTAAATTTTATTGGTGACATTCAGGCAGAAGAGAAATGCAGACATGATAAAATAGCAGTGTCTACTATAAAGCAACCATTAAATGAATTCTTATTCAGGACATAGATCATAGAAGCTTTATACTTGTTCTGGCTGTTTCTATTGTAAGGAGCTGAACTGTACAAGTATTTTATAGCCAGTGTGCTTATATAAAGCACGGCTTTTGGGGTCAGCACCAATCTAGTTGCTTTCCTATGGTTTATATAACCTGTGAAAGTCACAAGTTCTTCAGAGCCTGGCCCCTTATATGGATACTGAATGCTGGATCCTCAGGATTGGCTTTTGTGTATTAAACCCCTCAAATATTTTTACTGGCCATGTGTTTGAGTATATACACACACATTTTGCTCATTTTCTTTTCATATACAAGTTCACATGTATCTATTACTTATTATTATTATATATTATGTATCTATTATTTATGCACCCACACAGATTTTTATCTTTTGTAGTGATCAGCAGCTGCATTTTGCAGGAATTAAACTTCTAGAGAATATTTACATTAAAATAACTCTCCAAAATTCACTGAACGACATGATTTTGCTCTCAGTGCACTCTGGAGGGCTAGAGGTTAATCAAGCAAACTGCAAAGCATATCAGATAGAGAATGACAGGATAAGATGTTCTGAAATTAAAACATACTTTAAGCACAAAGAATAAACCTCCTGACAACAAGCAAAAAGCTTTTATGCATAATAAAATAGTGCAAAATCCATACACAGGCGAGAAGTTTTTATAGAGAGTATTATGCAGATACTTCATCCTTAGAGGTACAACACATAGCGCAATAATTATTCATTTTTATAAGTTTAGGCACAAGCAAGAACTAAGATAGAGAAAAGGTCATTTTAGAGTGTTGCTTACCTTTTGAGCCTGAGCAGTAAAGGCAATACAGCTTTCCAGCTGTATGTACAGAGACTGGCTGAGCCCTGCGGAATATATAGCCTGAATTGGGACCCACCCACAGGTTGGTTCCCTTCAGAAGTTTGACCTTTGATGCCATAGAAATAATTTAATGGGATTGGGTCAGATTTTAGTTTCAATAGATCCATTTTGGATTGAAGGGAGAGCAAATATTAGTTTTTAATTCTGGGTAACAAAGTGTTTTCTGCCAGTTCTGCTAATCCATCAGGATTGCTGGATGGGAGAAAAGACTGAGAAATAGTGCTCATGTTCCACTGAGCTTCAGTTACAACCAGATAACAAGATCTTAAAACAGAAAAATGTGAGACTCTAGGGATGTAAAACATAATTAGCAATTATTAGTTAGTCTGTTTATTACTATGGTTGTAGTAACAGACCAGAAGTCTGTTTCAGTTGATCCTTCTTGAGTGTACAACATGCATCTGAGCCATGCCTGACAGGAGATAAGTGTGAACAGGACTTGACCTATTATTTTCTTGACAAAATAGGGGAAATAAAGAAGCATGCACGTGAAGAAACCAATTGAGATGAGAGTGAAGAGCAGACACACTTTCTTTCTATAGCTGGAATATTTAAATATGTCTTTTGATTGGTGTAAACACTTTATAACAAGCTTTTATTCTGAGGGAACTGCAAAACATAGCTCCATTCAAAGCAAAATAATACTCAATTCTGAATGTGTTTATGGTATGAACTTGCAATGTTCCGCAGAGATCTTCCATGATCTTCCAACTTAATGGCCTGGCAGATGACAGAGGAATTGTGAAATTCAGCTGGAGGACTGTTCATGGTTCGAGGGACAATCATAATATACAATAGCAAATATATTTCAGTTATAGAAGCTATTGTTCTGTATTGAAATAATAGAATTGACAAACAGTAAAGAAACCATTCTGACCTCTGTAAAACACTGTTTGATTTGAAAATGGGGAAAAAAAGTACAACATAATTCTTCAGGACATACATTGCTGCAGTCTCTGTTACGCAGATGAATTACTTTCCTATATCACTAGCTGAAGATTAGTCAGCGTCATTTTCTTTTTGTTTCTCTCTTTCCTTTTGTGAAAATAAATATACTGTAGAAATCGACATTCTCCTTGCCAAGTCTGAGGACTAAAGCAAGACAAGATGGTAGTGGAAATAGTATCTTTTTTTTGCTGAACGTCTACACCACAGGCATCAGCTGATTTTTTTGTTTGTTTGTTTCATTTTGTTTTTAATCACGTCTGCTGCTTCTATTTCAGCCACTAAGATAGTCTGAAAATCTTTCCTGCTTTTTGTGATGATAGATGTGCTGCTTCTCAGTAGATGTTATCTCTATCTATGAAATATATATTAGTCTGTAGAAAGAAAAAGGAGACTGGGAATAAGTCTCTTCAGATGTACTTCTCCATCATCCGGTGTCAATCAAACACTAATAATCTTTGCATAGATATACTTCATATATAATTGGAATTTGCAGACCTTTAGTCCTATCACACTTATCCTGGTGAAATAACATGGAAAAGAGAGACGGTTTTGACTCTTGCTAAGCCAAGGAACTGCTTAGACAGGGAAGTTCTAGAGATGACATCCACCATGAAAAACACACTTCCAAATACTTGAAGGTATCAAGTCTGACTTGACAGACAAGATCCAGAATAACTTCTGTCTTAATGCTATAGAAACAGTTGAAGGTATCCACCATGGTTGAAACTGTCAGCCATTTTGTCTCAGCAAACAGCAGATCTGGTCAGGAAGGACAAGGTTTTTTCAAAGCAATCATGCCATATATAGTTAAGCTTGTATAATTAATAAATAAAAAATATAATTTAGTGTATTTCCACCTTTGGATGTTATGAAGAAATACTTTTATTAACAATTCACCATGATCTGTCTTAAGAGTAGTGAATAACAACAGGCTGTTTCTCACCCAGTGGTTGGGTGTACCAGTGAGTCAGAGCACTGAATGCCACATTCCCTCTTTTGTATCCCATAGCAGAGAGGGTTTCCATTTCATTTCTGTAGCTCAGCAAGTTGTAGTGGATTTACACTATGAGTTATGGTAGTGAAGGTCTTCAGGAATGGCCTCTGCAAACAGAACCCAGAAGTCGATGGTATATCACATGAACCTCAGTTATCTGCCATTATTTTAACTCCTTATTCCTTTTCTGTTCAGGGTCACTTCGAGTTCATGGCAGTTTCTTTGTATTTCTCCAATATCAGTCTTCCGTTACTGCATAAGAGACTTGGACAGTATATCTGATTTAGTCAGATCTGCCTTCAGAACATCCCTGAAGCCCTTCTTAGACAGTCTCAATTCTCCTTCCCTTAGTCTCTTTTATCATACATGGACCACATACCTGTCCAGACCTGGGTCATATGTCCATCTTTTCACTTGTGTCCTGTACTTTAAGACATACAAAATATCAAGGAAATCGATGCAGCTATGTCAGTTATCACTGTCATAGTATTGTGCTGCAAATACAAGAATGATTCCAAAGGTTTTTTTTAAAGCTGCTCTATTTGACTTCCACACTGTGTCCTTATTCCAGACCTACAGAACAGTTTTCTATTTGACTTGCAGAGCTTTGTTTTATGAGTCTTGTAAAAGCCGTTTTTTTCTCTACAAGAAGTAGTTGGTGGTTTGAAACAATGAAGATAAGGTGTGGAGGATGAGAATTTCTGCTTCTCTGTTAGATAAGAAAGATATCCTACTCTCTTTACCAGTGGAAGGCCAACTGCAAGCAACCAGAATTGAACGTGAACCAATGAGGTCTTGATCAGATCAGGCTGTCAGCATACCTGCATAGTTGTTTTGACTTAGAGAGAGCAAGCAACAACCTTCTTGCAGTTGGAAGGCTACCTGGGATAGGTGGCAATGGATTGCCCTGCCCAGCGCAGCTGTGCAAAGAAGTACAAATAGTTTTGTCACACGTTGTTTGACAATGCTTGTCCAAAGAAAAGGTCAGCTAAGGCTCTTCTGCCCTTTCCTATGCCAGGCATTTCATTGTGGGCCTGTCCCTAAACCAACAGTCTCATGAATAAAGTCTAGGAGACCTGAAAGTAATAAAAGCACTTTTTATCCAAAAGGATATGAAGTCCAGGTGAGCTCACAGGTCAAAGCCTCCTATCCAATCACTAAAACCTACTCAGAACTTGAGATTTTGTTCTCCTCAATTTTGACATCTGGAAGGAGCACAGTAATTGTTCTCTGTTTGTCTTTGTTGCACATTGTAAGTGTGGAAATTGCCTTTTCCTGAGGGAAAGAAGCAGTTGTTCATGGAGAGAGAAATTATTTTGCTTAGGTTACAGATGAATGTCTAATGGGTTGCCATTGCATACCTTGGTGCTGTAGCCATCAATGATGGTTTCTCTCTCAGCTGTTTTATTGCATTGTGTTATTTCCCCTGTTTGAAGAAACTCAGGTGACTGGTCAAGCTCCTTTGGATGTGAGTTCATAGTCCACCTGGCATCTTTCTGAAGCAGTGCTGTGCCATTCTGAAGAGACTAATATCATTGCCTGCTCTGCTGCCTTGGTCTTCGACAGACTATGACAAGACTGTGAAAAAAACGATTCATCTTTGCTCTTAATTCTCATTAGGATATCTTGTATCAGACCTCACATTCACTTTAATTTGATTTAGCCTTTATTGTACAGTTGATGATTTCGTAAACCTTCCTGTGGATATTTGATTTGATGTTGGTGTGGTTTTCATGGCATGACGTTCAATGATTACATCCTACTGGCTAGTAAAAGGTTGGGTGGGAGAATTTTCCTCAAAATCTGACAGCCTTCCTCATTGTTACTGAATGAGTTGTAGCCTCACCTACATGTAAAGCCTTTCACTTAGGAAAATAAAGCCTATTTAGGAGGAAGAACAAAACAGTGTCCAAAGAATAGTCAGGGTGGTTGAGGAAGGTTTCTGATTACAAAAAAAAAGGGACACGTTTTCAGAAAGGGGAAGGAGGAGAACCCAAGAGATTACAATTCTCTGTAGTTATTGAAAAGGTAGATCACTAGTGCATTTGTTCACTGTGATGCTTGTAAGAAAGGCACTAAGACTCTGTATCTATTGCTTAATGTACCATTTGTTGTGCCTAACATTAAGAGAGAGTAGTATCAGTAATCTTAGATTCCCTCAGGGAACCTCTAGCTGTTCAGTGTCAGACAAACTTCCAGTCAAGGCATGATATGTGATGAAACTCCATCCATGGAGCTAGAAGTTCACGGGCACTGTATTCTTCAGAGCTCTTGCAGAAATTTCTTAGGAAAAAAAAACAGTTCTGTTCATTTCTATTGTCAAACAAAAGGATATATGGAGCATCTCCCCTATGAAGAAAGGCTAAGCAAGCTGGGTCTGTTTAGCCTTGAGAAAAGATGACTGAGAGGGGATCTAATCCAGGTTTATAAATATCTGAGGTGTGGGGGCCATAGTGGCAAGGCCAGTCTCTTTTCAGTGGTATGTGGAGACAGGACTAGGGGTAATGGACATAAGCTGGAGCATAGGAAGTTCTGCACAAATGTGTGAAAGAACTTCTTTACAGTGAGGGTGACGGAGCACTGGAACAGGCTGCCCAGGGGGTTGTGAAGTCTCCTTCTCTGGAGATATTGAAGTCCCACTTGGACTCCTACCTGTGTGACCTGCTTTGGCAGGGGGGTTGGACTCGATGATCTCTAGAGGTCCCTTCCAACCCCTACGATTCTGTGATTCTGTGATATTTGCATGAAAACATGATGTTTCACTTTAGAGTACAGATGAGGACATGGGTGGTACAGTCACCCATGCCATGTGGGAGCTGCCTACAGGCCCCTGCCTTCCAATTGGAATGCAGAGATTACCCTGCTGCTCAGCCATATGTGCCATGCAGAACAGGACTGGAACCCAAACTCTATGCTTGGCACAGCACAGGCCCACTTTCTGATGCCAGCTATTATGTGGATAAAGACCACCCTTGAAGCTTGTGCTGTACCGAAAACTTGCTGACCAGGTGGGTCCATAGAGACAGGGCAGGGCTGAGGTCAAGCTGGGAAGCAAGTCTGCAAGCTGAGATCAGCATTTCCAATATCTGGGCAGGGCAGGGCTGCAGGGGGTAGATGCTGGTCTTGCTATGGCCTCATTCCAGCAGGAGTTGATGGTTCTAGCAGGCTCCTGGGTATGGGATACCTCATGGAAGGTCAGTGCCCTTAGAGCTCAGAAGCAGCCTCCCACCTTTCTGAGCAAAGTGCATCCTTTCTTCTTACAGAGACCTGGGCTCAGGAGAAGCTTACTTTAGAGAGATGCGGTGGTTGTGGATGGTAGTGTGCCAAGGCAGGGACAGAAGACAGAAAAGGAACATGTAACAAGTGGCCCTGATGTAAGGAGGGAGTCACACTATCGTGAAGAGCCCTTCTAGAGATGGAGAGGAGAGCCTGGCAGAGTGGAAAGGGGCTTAATCAGGAGCCTGGTCTGAGTAAAGGGTGAGTACTGTCCAGAGATCAGAACCCAGAGCAAGGTGAGTTCCTCAGGCAGTTTGGTAGTGACAGTGTTCTGGGTGGCCAGAGGCTGGGCTCCCTAGGGATTTCCACAGCTGCAAACAAGAGTTCAAATCATTAGAAAGTATTATACCATGGGGCACATCCATAGTCAAGCCAAGAAATCATTTCTTAGGTCAGGATTAGGATCAGGTCCAGCAATCACCCAGCAGGTCACTTAGCAGCAGGGCACAGCCCAGGTCACACTAGGAGTCCTTGGCCAGGTATGGGCACAGCTGTGTTTGAAATGGAGACTAGTACACACCATGCTAGTACATCTAACATAGCATAGGAAAGAAGTAAAGGTTCAGGACTGACCTAAATGTAGAATGTGGATCCATTGGAGTAGGTTACGGCTCCAGGTGAGGTTGGTCATGGCACTTGAAGGCTTTGCTTAAAGCAAAGAACTCAGGGCTTTGTTACCTAGTTAGGAGCAAAAGAGGTAGTACTGGAGATTCAGCAAAAGTTTGGGTCTGAGGTCAATTGTGAGCAGGCCTGGAGAGAGACACACATACAGATGTGCCTTAGTGGGGGACTGAAAGATTAAGGCTCAGCTGAACTGGGCTTCTGTTGTAGGCAACAGTCTTGTCTTGGGGAGTGTTATGTAATTTGTTGCTAATTAACATAAAAATTGCTGATTCAGAAATTAACAAAAAACAATGAAGCAAACTATGGAATATATGGAATGCTTAAACCTTTAACCCCCCTTTTCCCTAGTCAGCTTCAGTTAATCACTTCTCCTTCTCTTCCTCCTAGTTTCAGCTTCCTAGTTGCAGTCTCTTCCCAGTCCTTTCAGTGATGCAGTAGGCAGTGTAAGAGGCTGGTGTAAGTATATAATCTATATAATCATTTCTGTCTGCCAGTGGTTGCTGCTTACTAGATTCTTCTGCTTTAGTGTGCTCCCTGGGCTGCAGTTCTTCCTGGCTCTCCCTACTCCAGTGTTAGCTGCCTGCGGGATGCAATCTCACCAGGATGATGCTGGCCTGTGTTGGTTGCCCATGGCTGCAGTGCCTTAGAGGTATATCCTCTGGCATGGAGCACCTCCTCCCAAGAGTGTGTCTTTCCCTGTGTTACCAACATCCCCTTCCAAATATCTCCTCTGCTTTGTTTCTCCAAACATACCGCTCATGTCCCCTTTTTGTGTTTCTAAAGTCTTTATTTTTTGGGTCTACTTGCATGTCCTCTGTCCCTAGCAGCTACCACCTTGTCTTAATTACATTTGCTACATTGCAATGCTGCTACACTTTTGATTAAAGTTGGCCTTAAGTTGCACCAGGGTAAGTTTAGGTTTGATATCAGGAAAAACTTCTTTACAGAAGGCGTTGTTAAGCGCTGGAATAGGCTCCCTGGGGAAGTGGTTGAGTCACCGTCCCTGGATGTGTTTAAAAACTGTTTGGATGTGGTGCTCAAGGGCATGATTTAGTGGAGGGTTGTTAGTTAGGGTAGTATGGTTAGACTCAATGATCTTTAAGGTCTTTTCCAACCTGAGCAATTCTATGATTCTATGCTGGAGCAGAGGTACCACTTGCTTTTCTTATTAGCTGAAAATCTGGTGCACAATGAGTTGTTTACATCCATTACGGAGACACCTGCAGCTGACCCTGGGCAGTTCAGGGCTTTGTCGGACAAAGATCACCAAACTGTGCCTGTTTCCAGTACAGACTCCTGGGCCCATGAGAACAGTGAGAGAGCTCCTCCAGTGAGGCTTGTCATTACTGTTAAAGCTTACTCTTGTCCTCAGAGTTCTAACACTATTTCCTGTTCCATGACTTCTATAGCTAATTTCATTTTCTATACATTTATTATTTGTCAGTGGATATCTCTTCCACAGTTTTGTGCACTTTCCTTTCAAAATCATGTAAGATTTTAGCATCCCCTCACTTGGGGGGATAGGTACTATCCCCCCAAAGTACTAAGTACCTTGATTGTGACCCTTGCCCAAGCTACTTTGCCTGCCTGCACCAGGCCAAGAACCTCACTGTGCTGGAGAACCCCGTAATGCATAAGACTTCCTTTGGCTATCAGTAAAGAAGACACTCAGAAACCGTAAGGTATTGGTTAAAATACAGTTTACTGGAGCTAACACAAGAAGAGAAAATGAGATAGCACAGATAATTTCACATCCCTTCAGAAGCTAGGAATCCTAAGTTGTGCAGTTTTGGACAGAGCTTTAGTCATGGCAGATTGTATAGAACCCATCCATCCAGAGGTTCACTGGCATTGCAATCTACATGTTTTGTTAGAACATTTGTAGAAGTAAGCAACACTGTTGAGCAAGAATGTATTTATGTGGATCCACGCTCTTCAAGATAAAGAATGTGCCAGAGGCATCATTACATGTTGCCATTCTGGGGCCATATACATGGGCTTAATCTTCTGGTTTGATTTTTGGCCTACCTCATCACTACGTATTTCTCTGGAAATTGCTGAACCATGGCTGTAATATTGGGAAATTAGGCATTTAATCCCTTGTTGGGCCCTTCTAGCCTTACTGTCACGGTCTCCTTCCCTTGCCCTCAGTCTGCTTCCCTTGCTGAGCAGATTGACACTTGCTGTTCCTCAGCAATCATCTCTGCAGTTTGTTTTCCGGACTGAAGAATCTTAGATCGTGAGCCACGGGAAACACCAAAGTGAACCACTGCTCCACATCCAATCAATATTTCATAGACTCATAAAGGTTGGAAAAAAACACCGAAGTCTAGTTCAACAAACTGTGCTTTCCCAAGTAAGTTTTGAGAGCCCGGAGCAGCTCTGGACTAGGATATTCTCTTGAGTGTTCTTCCTCTGGTAACTATGACACCACATGGGGAGTCTTGTAACTTCTGCCATAGATTTGGTTTGCTTAAAAGAAGGTAGTCAAATATGAGGAGAAGTGCAGAATAGATGCAGATGGTCTCCAGATGGTTCTGTGATGGTCCCTTCTTCAAGTGATGTGAGAAGGGAAGGTACACTTAGTCCAGAGAGCACCTCTCGTGAGGCATTCAAGAGTGTGACTGCACCTGGCTATTTCATTCCACAGACCACTAGCAGTAATGCATCTCTAAGAGCACAGCACTGGGAGAATATGAGGTGAGGTAAACAGACAGAAGGCAATATCTTGACACAACTTCAGTCATGGTGTCAGGGAATAAAAAGGACTTTTGGACAATACCTGGACTTGGGATTCATTTCTGTTATCCCTTGCTGGGCTTCAGAGCCCATAGGCATTTTTGTAATGCCCTCCTCTTTCTGAAAGCTGATAAACATCACTTTTTATCCTTAGTGACACCTAATGGCCTTTTAAAAACAAGTCAAATGCTGCCATTTCACAGTTAAGACATTAGGTGGACTCTGTGCCTTGAATACCCTCTTGTGTATAGTTCTTGGAATTCATTTATTATTTCTGCCTTGATTTTCTTCATCTTTTGCTTTAAAAAGATCAAACAATTGAATTGCTGTTGGTTTTTTTTTTTTTAGTTCACACTATATATTAAATACCTCCATAGTAAATGCGGGTACTTTTACTGTTTTTGTACCTAGAAAGTGAAGAGTGACATACCTGCATATTTCAATTCCATAACAATATTGTAACTACTTAGTAACCTTACACACTCTGCTGCTCAGGACAATATTTTACCAGTCCTTCCTTTTTTCCTTTGTTGTTTGTTAGTTTGCTTGGTTTTAGTTGCAGCAAAACTGTATTGACTGCTTTCAACTCTAAGAGGGAAATAACATAATGTACACAGTAAAACTTGAAATGTCATAGTTCTTGAAATATTTTTTTTCACTTGAATCCTTGTACAAACTGTAGCTAATCCTTTCTGACCCTCTTGGGAAGACCAGTAATTGCATTTATCCCATTTTTAATGGGGATGAAATGCGCTTCAGTGCTACTAATGCCATCATTTCAAGTTACAGTTAATGCTAACATGGCACATGTTTGAGGCAGCTCTGAAGTACTTTTTCAGTATTAATACTGTAATTTGCAATTCTGCACATATGTCCCGGCAGAAAACTCTGTCATTAACACTGGTAAGCATTATAATTGGATAAAATACAACCTAAAGAATCTTTCCTCTAAAAACTGAAACAGCATGCGACATCTCTAGAGGAATATCACATGAGGCAATAGGAAGTTTCTTCATGTGATTCTTGTCAGTGTGAGAAAGCTGAAGCAATGTACCTTTTAATACTTTTATTTTTAAAGTTCTATCTTGTAGGCATCACCTTGATATGTTTACTGAGGACCCTTAGAGGATTTCAGTAAAAGCTCTCTGGAACTGCAGTAAATTCAAAGAATTTTGTTATTTCCTATGCTATATGGGGAGAAGCTCAATGGGAGAATATAGGCTGTATATTCTATATATATTACCTTGATTAAACCCAGTTTTTGTTGTTTTTTTATATCTTAAAATATCTAGTGACCTCATATATGGGTACATTCTGGTTTTGAAAATAGGATCAACATACCAGCTTGATCAATTCTATCAGTAATTATTACCCACTATATCATATTTTTTAGGTTGTGTAGTACAGTAACCCAGCATAGATAATGACAAGTTTTGTTTGCGAAGCTTTTATTAGAATAAATAGAAAGACCATTAATTAACATTCACAAAATCAGTGATATGTCACTGGGATGAAAATGGGAAACTAATATCAGTCGGGAAGATGTTCTGTTTGGAGATGATTTAAGAAGAAATGGTAGACTTTCTGTATGCTCCCTCAGAAAAAATAAATGTTACACAGCCTTAAAGTATTTGCAACACAAGTAAGTCCAAATGGTTCACTGGAAGACAAATGGTCTGCTGAAGTTTGAAATTTCATCTGCAAGTTGTCCAGGCTTCAGTTCAAAGATGCCTGCCCAGCCAATTCAATGGAAAGGACCAGGATTTTCCTGAAAGCTGTGTTTATTTCAGAGAACTCCTAGAGAGAAACCAGATTCTCAATAATAATGGCAGGATTTCACATACACACATGGAACAAAACCAACAACAAAGCACTGGCCCTGTTTCACAAGTTATTCAAGAACACTGGGATCATATTCACCTTGGATATGAGTCCTGACTGAAGCTGACAATGAATTCCTGCACATAAGGATCTGAAATTTCACATGCTTCTTCAAGAATATCTCCCTAGAAATTAAAGGCTTTCCACTTGGATAAAATATTGAATTGAGATTATGCTACAATGCTACAGTAAAGAGGTTTGATTTCTGAGGGGAAGGTAAGCATTATTTCCAACTCTTTCTATTTTTAGGGAGACCAATATCTACCAAAGAATAGAATAACATTGGCTGGGTTGTATCTGATCAAGAAGAGGAATGGATGGTCAGCCCTAAACACTTCTAACTCAAGGGAATGCTTGATGTTTCCAATTGCCCCTGTTGAACCTGCCACCTCAGTGCCCTCTTCATTGACTTCCATGAATGCCCCATGGACAGCATCAGATATCATCAGGTTACTGAAGAGATGCCAGTCAGATTGGCTGAATGGCTGAACAGGTCGGTCATTCCCAAGGCCATTAAGACAGATGTGAGGTTATATTTTTCCTCAGTCTTTATTCGGGGCAGGTACACTTGCATGCTCTTCTTTTCCATTGCATTGGCACTAGTCCACTCTCTGAGTTTTTCGAAGTTAATTGTCTTCTCAATCTGCAAAGAGAAGGAGAGACTGAAACACATAAGGCAAGAGTACAGTGGCCATAACAACTGCATTAATACCACTTGTTACTATTCTTTTCATTTATTTGTGTGCACAACAGAAGTGACACTTAAACTGATATCTATTTGTTTATCCTTTATGCTTCCTCCTAACTATAGCCTACATATCATTTGTCTCTATCAGCACAGCCAGGGGGTGAGAGGACAGCCAAAGGCAGCCAGCTCTCACTGAACTCAGAACTGGTTGCCTTTCCCTGACAGGGCCATACCTGCTCCAGGCCAGAAACCTCATCAGGCAACAGAACCAACATGCTCATCTCTCCACCAGCTTATGGGAGCTCCAGGATCTTCATTTTCTCCTCAGACAGCACAACCACATTAAAAGTATTGTTCAGACACATCATTTGTACAGGTTTGCTTTCTTGCTGCAAAGCAGAAGCATGATGCAATGTGATCAGGGAGCAGCTTTTCTTGAATTATTCCAGTAGTTGTGCCCATGTCCCTACCTTTGTCATGCTGAAGGGCATTTCCCGAGTGTCTTCTTTATTAAATGCTGTCTTCCATATCCCTTTGAAGTAAATGGTGTTAATAAAGACCATAATTGTACCAAAATTGATGGAGCTTGATACAAGCAAGTCTTTGATCTGTCCTATGAAAGGGAAGCAAAGCAGTGAGTGCTAAGACACAGCCTGACTGGTTAGCATGAATGTCTGCAATAAAGGGCATGTTGAGTTTTGCAGGGGTTTGCTTTCATAGCAATAATCAAGTGCTGTTCCTTGATGTGCCTTTTCATTTTGAGGAGAGGAAGACAAGGGTATAGATTACAGTAGGTAGGAGAAAATATCAGCTATTTTTTTACTTCTTACCATTTGTCTCTTTTTCAACCCAGGAGTTTATGAGCTGCCTTGCTTTTCTGCAGCTGTTTTGAAGTTAACTTCTTCCACTCCTCCTGTATAGAACTTCCTTGCACAATTTAAATATTCCTATAAGCAGAAGAATTGTGTTTGACTGTTCAGAACTTTCAAATAGAAGAATTTGGAATGCAAAATTAATGAAATGGAGAGTGATGGTTAAAAGAAGCTTCTATCCCTATGCTTGAACAAGTCAAACAGCTCTCTTGCTGCAACTGAATCTTAAAGCTAGACAAGGCTACTTCACATATTTAGATTTGACCCTTTTGTCTTTAGATAGGATTCTATGTTAAAATTCTGAAATACTTTCTTTATTTTACCATAAAACCTTCTGCTCTGCAAACATAATTAAGGACAGAAAATACTCATCTTCATGCCCACCATCTCTTTTGAATTCTGTATTCCTGCATTCCTACTTTTAATTTCAAAATCAAAACTTTCTTTAAGTGAGATATTTTGTGTCTAGCTTTAAAAAAAAGAGGAACAAAATATTTTTATCAGTTTCAGTCCTCATGCTTTCAAGTCATTTTCCTCCCTTACAAATCACCTTTTTTCATTAAAAGACAATTTTTAGTGAATGAACAGCAATTTTGATTGTTCCCTCTAGCTATTGCTGCATGGGCATATATTAGAGAGCCACAGAATCACAGGGACTGGAAGAGATCTCTGGATGTCATGTAGTCAAAGCCCCTACAGGTTGCTCAGGAAAGCATCCAGATGGGTCTTGGTATCTCCAGAGCCTCTATGCTATTTCCTGACCCCTAAAAGCCACAGAAAGGTTTGGATTCATTCTGTGGCCCAAACCAATTCCAACTGTGGCTCACAGTAGTGCTGAGTCCCAGTCAAGCCCAGTGGGCAGTCTCACTGAGTTAAAGTCACACTTCAACTCACCGGAAGAACTGTGAATGTTTTGTCAACACAGTTTGTCAGCAATCTTGAGTGAGTATGTAGCATTTGGCCTGGTGATTTCTGAGAGGAACTCCTTGAACAAATTGTGGATGTGTTCAGAAGAGCCACACTGAGGTGATGACAAGAAAACAAGATGATATGTCATGTTAGTTCCTCCTTATCCAGAAAATCAGACCCCAAAGGGCTGTCCCCATCAGTAAGTCAGGCCATGGTGGAATTCACCCACAGACCTGGGCTGATAATGGTGCATTAAACAGGCAAATAAACCTATCTCCAAGTCAGTTTCCCCGGCTTTAAACAAGCGTGAGTTATATCCTCTATCCTCTTTATATCCTCCACATATGTGCTTGGTTTGAGAGCATTGCCATCACGTTTGACACTCTGAAACTGCTTGGAGCAGAGGCAGAGTAGTTCTAGTTTTGTCCTGAAGAGAAAATAGGAACAAATGGAGAGAAGTTATATCTTTACCTGAGAGTCAGTGGTGCTTCCAGCTCCTGTAATGCTATCAAAATGAAGAGCCTGCAAGAGAAAATGCCAGTGAGAAAAAACACAAGCATTACCAAAAATGTTATGCATTTAAAATTTACATGTGGTGTTTGGGGTAGAGCTGTTGGCTCAAAAACAGAAACAAAAAAACACACAACAAATGCTAGAATAGATGAACTAAAAGGCTATAAGTGAGCTTGCAGCTGGTTCATACTTCACATCACGTTCTGAGAAACTGGAAGTAGCACTATTTGCTTAGATTATATTTTTTCCAGTTAGTTAACTTAGTTGCATATTATGCACTGTGGATAATATTCTCTCTCTTACCTTCCTCCAGAGTTTTATCTTTTTAATACAAAAATAAAAAGTATGGAAAAAATATGATCATATTATCTGGAAGATGTCAGAATTTAGAAAAGAATAATACAATTCCCTGTCTCATTATCCACCTGGTGAATTGAAACGTGAGTGCCTCTTGAGTAGATACTATGTTATTGCTTAGAAGGAATAACAAGAGGAAGTAGAGTCCACTGTCCACTTTACACCAATGTAAGTAACTTACCTTCTTCATCTGAGATTCTGTGTTACCTCTTGCCCCCAAAAAGACCATGGCCAGGGCTGTAAGAAGGCTCAGAGGGGAATACAAGATGTTCTCATTGACATGATGATCTTTCATCTTGTTGAAAACATCGAAACAAAATTTTGTATTTGTTACACTGATGGAATCCATTCTGAAATCAGTGCTGTCTAAAGCAAACATAAAATGTATTAGTTGTATTGCAAGGATAAGTCAGTGCACTTGAATCTTTGTACACATGCACAAAGTATTTCAGTATTCACATTTCAGTAAATAGAATTCAGTAGTGTGGATTTAAAAGGCAGTTGTGTTCTTGGATTTGTGAGCAATCAAAACCCTGTGTAGCTACCAGTTATGTGTAGGCTGGTGACTGTTTTATTTGAAACTTGAGTTATCCTCTGTACACGTGCACTGTGTTGAAAATATTGCAAAGACTTGCCTTGAAAGAAGCTCATTGACAATCATTTCTCATCTTGTATAGAAAACACACTGATTTGTTCTCGGTCTTCATCCATCTGCAACTCCAGACCAGGTTCTTCACTATAGTTGTCAACATCACTTTTAAAACCAGTTAGCAGATCAGCCCTCTGTGATGCAAACTACAGTTACTGACAATATACAGTGGGTAGGTCTGGAAAAACACCACAAGTTTTTTTCTGGAAGTACTTCACCTTCATGTATATGGAAGCTGGGTTCTTATACCAACCACTTTATCAGGGGTCTCAAACCTCATCATTACCTCCTTCTTAAAAATAGATTAGGGAAATGGAAGCACTGTGATAGAAAAAGATAAAGATTTACCAAACTCATCTGCTTTATGACAAATGCCAGTTAACTAGTACATGTTCCATTCTTGGTTGACTTAGTTATGCTTCACTTTTCAAAGACTGGTCTTTAATTTTATTGGCACCTTTATCATAAAATCCACCTTTTAATAAAGCAGAGATTGTTTAGTCTTGTTTCATTTGCAGATACTTCACATCTTCAGTATTTATACATTTTTTTTCTGCCTTTTTTTTTTTCCTGACATTCTTGTGCAATTTTCCCTATAGTTTTAGCACGTAGCATTTTATTTAACAGTGAATGAAAAAGAAGCTCTTTAGTAGAAAAGATGACATAGAATAGACAACACAGTGCTGTAAAGCCAAGTGCTTATACCATCTATGTCTTCCCATTTTGTCACAAGCAGAGAGAATCTTCCTAGGGTGGAATTTCCCAAGCACAGGGGAAATCCAAGATATTCTGCCAAATGTTTCATTGTGTGTAATCAGAACATTCATGTGTTCCATCTCTCTCTTAATTGACTCACATATGTAGATGATGTATGTCAAGCTTTTGGATTATTTACTGCTTCCACAAAGCTTTAAGCTCCATCTATGATCTTGTTGAAAAAACATACTGTTGAAGCAAATGCTTTATGCGTATGTGTGTGTATTTTTTTGTTTGTTTGTTTGCTTGTTTTAGAATACATAGAAATTAATTTGCAGTATGTTGTTGTCACCAGACCATGCTGCATTCTTTAATTTCATTCAGGTGAGCCATGCAACTGAGCTTAAACTACATCCTCTTGAATTTAAATGAATTCAGTGCTGTATATAAGTTCTAAATCAGGAACAAAAGGGATCAAGGAAAAAGGAAGAAAGGCCGTCTTAGCACAGCACCAGCTTTTCAGTGTTAAAGAATTAGTACACAAAGCTTTACTTCATACATGGCATGCTGTGAAACAGTACAGTGATGCAGAACACACGTGTAAAGGTGAGAATGGATTTTTAAAGAAGTCATCCTTTAATCATTTGTTTCTTGACTGTTCTTGATGATCACAAACCACAAACATGAAGTTCCATCAATATTGTTGTAAGTTTTATAATCATTTAAAAAAAAAAGGGGGGGGGGGGGGGAGGGGTTAGAACATGAATCATAACCAGAAGAAATTCTTACCTTATCAGCTTCACTTGTGATGATAAGAGTACAGCTTCTCAGCTGTACATGGTACAGCCTTGCAGAACTCCTTGAAATATATCCTGTGTAATGTCATGACACGCCCCATGCTGCCTGTTCTGTGTTTACCAAACCAAATGATGGATGGAACTCAGTGTCAGAAACACACTTTTACTTGGTTGAAGTCCATTATTCACAAGAAAGCAGGAAGGCAGGAAGGCAGGAAAGAAGGCAGGAGGCAGGAAGGCAGGAAGGCAAGGCAAGGCAAGGCAAGGCAAGGCAAGGCAAGGAAAGGAAAGGAAAGGAAAGGAAAGGAAAGGAAAGGAAAGGAAAGGAAAGGAAAGGAAAGGAAAGGAAAGGAAAGGAAAGGAAAGGAAAGGAAAGGAAAGGAAAGGAAAGGAAAGGAAAGGAAAGGAAAGGGAAAGGGAAAGGGAAAGGGGGAAGAAAGAGATAAGGGAAAAAAAAGGAAAGATAAAGGGGAAGAAAAAAAAAGAAAAAAGAGAAAAAGAAAAAGGTAAAGAAAGAGAGAATGAAAGAGGGAAAGAAATGGAAGTTCCAGAATGAAGGATGTCATGTGGCACCTCGGAGAAAAAGATGGAGCATACTGAAAAGACTGAAACAAAAATGATAAAAGCTTTTTTTTTTTTTTTTGAGATTTAAATACTAAGTATGATTTGAGTACAGAAGCAAATAGTGTGGCATAGATAGTGAAAACAAAGCAAAAAATGTGTGATATTAAGTTATGCACAGTGTCTCTAAGGAATGGAAAGTTAATTTCCCTTTTTTACTTCCATAGTGAGTACTGACAACCCAGATCCCTCCAGCAGTCACCATTTTGAGAACATAAAAAATGCAGTACATGCAGGACTGCTTGCTGTGCTATACCAACCCTGTACTTACTGCAACTTTTCATAAAGTCACAGAATCAAAGAGTCATTTGAGTTGGAAAGGACCCTTAAAGACCATCAAGTCCAACTCCTCTGCAATGAATAGGGACACCTGCAGTGAAAACTTATATGTAATTGTTTAGTTCTTCTGCCTGGTGCCACTTACAACCTGAATTGCGTAAAACATTTTGCAGAGCAGTCTAACATTGCTAGAGCAGTCTAACTCAGGACACTTGTGTGCCAACAGGGTCTTTGCAGATTGTCAGTAGAAGACTGTCAATAAGCATATTGTATGAATCCAAATCAGTTTTGAAAGCAATATTCAGAACGTCTGTATTTTAAAAGATAAATAAACAAAAAAATGCAGAACTGAAGAAAGATTCTTGTGGCAAAAGAGGTTGAGCAGAGAAGAGACTTGTGTTGCTTTTTAAATTCAGATATTAGGATATTCAGAATCCAGTTAGAAGCTACAAGAAAAGTGTTCGAATCCACTGCTACAATTTTGGATGTTGATTTGAGTTGTTCTTTTCGAACAGGTCAGAGCACCAGATGTGAGGTTCGAAATGTGTCTTTTGCACATTCAAAGAACATTCTTACAGATCGTCCACGAGTAACTTCGTGGCACATCAGGTGACACATTCATGGTCTGCAGGACAGTCATAATATACAATAGCAAGCATAAAGCGATCGCATAAATCCATTGAAATAAAAGAAAGGGCAACAAACAAGCTACTTTGACCTCTCAGTAGGCTGTGATTTTAAGACAGAACTCCAAAGTCAATAGACAAAATGCCTCTGAAATTATCTAGAACAAATTACGCTTTTTGGAGAAAAGAGGTTGGACTCCTTAACCCTTTTAGTTGTCTGCGCAAGTGGAAAGCCTCTGAATAGTCCATATATTTCTGCCTAATAGAGTCCTCATTAGTCTTGTTCAGCTGAAGATGCTAAAGCAATACTAGTAACGAAGATCTCTGTCTTTCTGATATGCTTAAGTACAACTATTATGTTTCATGGTATCATCTATAGCCCAGTCCAGTCTGGTGCAGACATTGCTATGCAGCAGCAATACTTTTGAGTAAAGATCATTAGCCCTTAAATCATATTGGTAGCCCATCACGTATAACCTATTATAAAGGGAGTGAGCTATTCTCTTGCTTGAACAGTACTTAAATTAGTCACCGCTGATGTGAGTTCCATTTTGCTGAAGATGATATCTGTGCTGGTGGAAAGACATATCAAGTGACTGAATGTGTCTATTCATGGTGAATATCTTTAATCACACAATTTAGATCACTCCCCACACTGCGAGATGTTTCTGTGGCTGCTGCCCCTTCTCCCTTTCTTTCTTAAGGCTGGCAATCAGCTTGTTTTCTGTTCAGACAGGTTTTAATACACACGGCAGTGGTCTCTTGTTGTATATCTGACAACTCAAAAGTCAAAGGGTTATTCAATAAGTTGTACTGTGTCACATGTACCTTTTGAGTGTGCCTTAAATCTTTTTACTATCAAACTGTCTAGCAGCATGCTGCAGCTTGCTATAGAAGAGCCCCCTGGGCATTTGTGTACCATCTGCCTGAATCATGTGTTTGGGTCACCATAGACAGCCTATAACTCAGGATCTACAAAGATACTACAATTGTGCCATAACAGCTAATTCAGAGCACTAATGCTGTTAGTAATTAGTTTAGATCTGATGTGAAGTCTAGCAAGATTAAGCAAGCCTTCCTGTAGGTGAAATGCTTTCTGGGCTAGCTGATGGATTACGCTGTCCAGCACGGCTGCGTAATGCTGCACAAACACAAAAGGATGTGTTGCTGTGACATGTCCTTTTGTTGACAATGCTTGTCCCAAGAAAGAGGTCAGCTAAGGCTTAGCTGCTCTTTGCTCTACCAGGTATTTCACTGTGGGCTAGTCCCTAAACTAACAGGCTCTTTGACATCTGATCCTTTCCAAAAGAATATGAAGTCCAGGTCAGCTCATAGAACAAAGTTGCTCGTTCTATCATTCATTCTATGCACAACAGGAGATTTTGTTCTCATTTATGTTTCCACTGTTTTTCTAGTAGCAAGGAGCTAATTGATCATTTAGTGTTTGTCTTGCCCACAATGACTGCTAGTGATTTCTTCGTTGCTGTTGCAGAACTTGATGCAGTAGTTATCAGTGGTGATTTCCCACTCAGTTGTTCTCTGGGATTATGTTGCTCCCTTAGTCCAAAACAAATCAGTGTCTGGTCAGGCTTTTTCAGACAGAAGCTCACAGCGTACCAGACACCTTTCTGCAGCAGTGCTGTGCCATTCTGAACAGAAATGAAGCTGCAGCTGCCATGAGGCCTCCCCTCAGCTCCTCTGCTCTGAGCTGAGCAAACCCAGGAACCTCAGCTGCTCCTCACACACCTTGCTCTCCAGACCCTTCACCGTCTTCTCAGCCCTTCTTTGGATGCTCTCTAATAGCTTTATGTTCTTCTTACATTGTGAAGCTTACCCCTGCATGCAGTGCTGAAGGTACAGCCACACAGCACAGAGCACAATGGGACAGCCTCTCCTCTCACCCGGTGGCAGTTCTGGGCCTGGTGCATCCCAGGGTACAGCTGGCCCTTGGGCTGCCAGGGCATGCTGCTGGCTCATGTACTACTTGCTGTCAGCCAGAACCCCAGATCCTTTTGGGCAGGACTGCTCTCAGCCTCTTGTCCTCCAGTCTATACACACAGTCAAGGCTGCCCCATCCCAGGTACAGCATATGGCACCCGCTCTTGTTAAACTTCATGCAGTTGGTGATTGCCAAGCTCACTGATTGGTCAGGGTCTTTCTGTAAGGCCTCTTTACCCACAAAGGAGCCAATGGCACTTCCCAATTTGTGTCATCCATGAACTTGCTTAGTATGCCTTCAAGTCCTATATCCAAGTCATTGATGAAAACGCTGAAGAGAAGTGGCCCTAAAATTGAGCCCTGCAGAACCCCACTAGTGACTACCGGCCAGCCTGATGTAACCCCATTAACTAGAATCCTTTGAGCCCAACCTGTCAGCCAATTGATCACTCATCTGAACATTATGTTTTTGCTTTGGTCTATGCTGGACATTTTGTCTCCATGACTTACCCACTAAACTTTCTGTCAGTTGCTGCACAGCAGTCCGTCAAAGAAATGGGGTCATAATAGTCCAGAAAATAAAAATGCCAGTAGCCTTTCGTAGGCTTGGGCTAAAATTGTCTGGAGCCACAGGAAGGTTTTAAAAATGTATTTATTTTGCTCATCATCCCACCCACCAGGCCTACTACCCCCTTCATGGTGAACACTTTTATCCAGACTTTTGTTTGTTCTGCCCCCTGTCTGGTCAGTGGTGGCCAGGGCTCCACCATCAGTATTTTGTTGCAATTTTTGTTCAGTATCACTGAGTTTCCACTCTTTTTCCTTTTTGAGAAAGGGGAAGCTTTATATTTGCTTGTAAGCAAGAAACCTTTGCTTTTTTTCCCATTTCTCCATCTTGACCTCTGCTGTTTTTCAGGTCATTGAAGCATATCTTTGTACTTCAAGCACTTTCCAGACTAATAATCATAAAAGGGCAACTTGCAAATGTAATCTTTCTCAAGTCTTCATATTGTTTAAGTGAACTGGCTTTTAAATTAATCAGACTGGATCAACTGCTTCTGATTTAGCAGAGGGTTGTTGGGGTAGTATGGTTAGGTTGCGGCTGGACTTGATGATCCTTAAGGTCTTCTCCAACCTGAACAGTTCCACGATTCTATGATTCTATGGACATAGGAGATGCAAAAGGTGAATGAACTACTGATGGTAAACCTTGAGATGCTGATATTTCTCTTGTCTTGAAAGTGTTCTTATGTTTGGTTTTACCATTGAAAAACAGCTGAGTATCCTGATAATACACAAAATATACAAAAAATATACAAATATACAAAAAAATGTGGATGTTAGACCTGCAGCACCAGCTGTTTTTACTCTACAGATCACCTTTTATCATTGACACTGAAGTGGTAACACTAATGTGGAAATGGGAAATGTTAACATTAGAGTTCCTCCTCTCAAGACTCTGGTCAGGGAAATGCTTTGCCTAGTAGCTATTGATCTACTTAACCTTTCTTATGCCTTTCAAGTTATATGATTTTCAGTTTATTTCATCATCTAAAATGATGAAATCATCTGGAGTTGGACTAGATGATCCCCTGGGGTCTTTTACAGCCTCTATGAATCTTAGCTTCTGTATAAAAGGGTAAAACTGTTAGAATAGCTGTTCCTTGAAACATTTACCATAAAAAAATGCCAGGTCATCTTTAATACCTGATGGAATGGCACAGAAAAATGCATAGGGATAGTTTGTATTTTATTGTGCTACTTCTTGTCATCTGAAATACAGGAAGAATCAAAGTCTGGTTGTAGGTCTTTGGCAAAGTTCTTGAAAACAGGTACTCCTAAAAATGTCATAGATGCCTGAAAAACTTCATGTCTGCATGCTTTATTCATTCTAAGAATACATTTTTCGTGCTAAATCACATTTTACTCACAGTTGTTAAAATGTAAAGATATTTTTAAGAGTGTGTGGTTCAGAAAGCTAATATAATTCACATGACAAGTGTTTGTTGTTTTCATTTATTATGTTAGCCAAAACAAAATCAATTGTATGCATCTAAATCATTAATGGGTGATTAGAAGGAAAACAGAATATAATATTAAGCCGGTAGATCCGTATTTGCAGTTGACAATCTATATATATGAAGAGAAGACAGAAAAAAAAAAAAAAACAGAATTCTAATCTATTTCTTAAAAGTATTTTACAACACTATCAGGATTTTTCACCAAAAAGGTGTATCAGAATGTTCTCAAATTTGAAGTGTCTTCCAAAGTTTTAAACAAAAATTTAGACAGTTCTTTTGCCCAGTGGATCTCACTGAGTTCTGGATCATAAGAATCATCTGGATCTCCATGGTTCAGGCTTTGAATCTGCACCCTGAGAAAAGGCATAACTGCACCTATGCAAAACTGAGTCTATTTCCCTTCTCTGGAGTGAAAGGGAGACTTTAGGGCTTTGAAGAAACTCTGTAAGAAATTCAGAATTAGGTGAGGAATTTATGGTGAGAGGACAACTCCATTGATAGTGGACATGTATACCATTGCCCAATTACCAAATAAAAAAAAATAAAATTGACATGATCACTAATGAATAACCTGCGCACCAGAAACTCTTCCACAAACATCTCCTCTAGACTGGATATCATAAAGCCCATGTTTCAGGAATGGTAACGTGGGTTTGTCAGCAGTATGTTACCAGGGAATGGGATGAGCAAAGCTCATTGCTTTCTGTGTAATGAGCTCCCAAGGTCTTAGGGTCATTCTTACTATTTATTCCTTGGGTGAAAATCACTTGTCACCTTCATGGCTGATAGGTGTCTTCATTCTTACCATCTTGTTGGCTCAGTTTTGCTCATATCAAGACATTCTGAAATCATTATAGGAAGGGAAGTGTGCTTGGTGCTGTGTCCTCTCCTGTGGGTATGTCTTTTCTATGGAAGAGATAAGATTATGCTGTAGCACTATGGTAAGGGGATTTTGTTTCTGAGGGGAAGGTATGTGTTATTGCCAGCTCTTCCATTCTTTAGGGGGACCGATATCTGCCAAAGCAGACAATAGTGTTGGTTGGGTTGTGTTTGATCAAGAAGAGGAATGGGTGGTCAGCCCTAAACTGATCTAACTCAGGGGAATGCTTGATGTCTTCTGTCATCTCTGTGGAGCCTTCCACCTCAGCACCATCTTCACTGAGTTCCATGAAGGCCCCATGCACAGCCTGGGATATCTTCAAGCTCTCTGATGAAGAGATGCCAGTCAGATTGGCTGAATGACTGAACAGGTCGGTCATTCCCAGTGCCATTAAGACAGATGTGAGGTTATATTTTTCCTCAATCTTCATTCGAGGCAGGTACACTTTCACTCTCCTCTTCTCCATGGCATTGGGATTGGTCCACTCCATGAGTTTTTCTAAGTTAATTGTCTTCTCAATCTGAAAAGAGAGAGAATAAATTGCCTGTGATGAGAATGCAGCTTCTTTCCATCATTCATTTTGATCAAGACTATTATTTAAAAAAAAAAATGGAAAGTTTCCCAAAGTGCATCCTATCAACATCTTCCTATTGTATCATTCATTTCTCTAGTATTTCCTCTGTCAGTGCCCCTTTATTCAGTTCTGCCTGACACATCCCCTTCTGTACAAATATTTTCATGTCTCATACAGAAGAATATAGCAATTTCACTACATAGCAGATTGGTCAGCTGGTGAAAGAGATCATAAAAAAAATGCCATGACAATTTATACATAGCGGATAGTATCAAACAAAAACAAACATTTCTACATCTACTTTGATATTCTGAGAGCAGCTCATTCAAAATATTTGATGAGAATATTCTCAAAAATATCATTAGGGATTATTGAACCCCATCAATTCTAGTAACATTTGCTGAGGAGTTTATGTAAGAGCCCAGATGAAACTGCCTCTCAATGAAAAAAATTGCCTACACATGCCCTTCTATAACATTACAGAAACCCTAGGCTCCTTTACCTTTGTTTTGTTTGCTATACTCTTTGTTTAATGACATTGAAGCCAGGGCTCTCTTTAGAGGTCAACCTCTGCCTGAGTGCCTGGAAATACCTGGGCCACTGTTTTGCTCCCCTGTCTGGGCAGCACAGCACAGCCAGGGGGTGAAAGGACAGCCAAAGGTCTGAAGGCAGCCAGCTCTCACTGAACTGAGAACGGTTGCTGTTCCCTGCCAGGGCTGTACCTGCTCCAGGCCAGAAACCTCATCAGGCAGCATCACCAACATGCTCATCTCTCCGCTGGCTAATGGCAGCTCCAGGATCTTCATTTTCTCTGCAGGCAACACGACCACATTAAAGGTACCATTCAGACACATCATTTGCACAGGTTTGCTTTCTTGCTGCAAAACAGAAGCATGAGACAAAGATGTGAGCAAGGGGCAGTTTCTCTTGAAGCAGGCAAATATGCAAGCCATTCAGAGGAACCGGGCTGGATTCTCGGGCTGTGTCTCCAGAGAGAGGACTCTTGTCTGCAGGTGTTCTTTGGTTGCCTTTTACCAGCCTGCCTTGGGCTCAGCCCCATGCCCTGCCAGCAAGAGCTCCAGAAGAACCATGGGTCGATGACTGTCAAATGGTGTATGTGACACCCTTGATTGCTTTCCCTCCTTCCCAGAAGCAGTGACCTTGTCCCCTACCTTTGTTATGCTGAAGAGCATTTCTCGAGTATCTTCTGCATTAAATGCTGTCTTCCACATCCCTTTGAAGTAAATAGCGTTAACAAGGACCAGCGATGTATTAAGATCAGTGGAGCTTGATACAAGCAAATCTTTGATCTGTCCTGTAAGAAGGAAGCAAAGCAGTGAGTTCTAAGTCTGGTTTGCATGAATGCAGCAAAGGGATTGGAGGATACTGTTTTGTGGGGTTTTGTTTTCATAGCCACTTCCATAGGAGTGTTGTGTTTTAGAAATCAAGCTGCAAGCTTGACTTGACTTCCTCTTCTTTAAATGACATGCAGAATTCAAGTTCATGAGGGTGATTTTATACAGAACAACTGACCCTTGGCCAGACATTTCTATAAGGAGGCATGTAGGCTTGAATGTTCACACATATCCCCAGGAATATCTCAAATGTGCTTGGAAAAAGACTTGCATAGAACAGAAGGAGGTGAAAAACAAAGCAGGGATACAGATCTTCTGTCTCTCCCTGTGTTTCCTTCTCATACTTGATTCTTGTTTTCTTCCCACCTTATTCCTGATAAATGTATGCATACTCCTAATTCCTAATCATTCCTTACACCAGCCTAGTGACTGCATTGTTTTCTTCCATGGAAGCCCATTTTTTATCCATCCAGCACATGCATATGCCAATATTCTATAATCTTGCATGAGTTTTGCTGTCCTTACACAGAAAGTGCACACTGTGCATACCATGGCACCTCTGCCTTTTTCATATATATTTAAATGCATGCACTGTCCCCACACACAAAAAAAATGTGCAAGAGTCATCCATTTCCACAGGAAATATCCATTAAAGGAGATGGAAAGAATTATCTTTCCAGAAGTTGTTCAAGTAAAGTAGTAAAAAGAAAGTATATTGCAAACTCTTCTCTGAGCTTACCTTCTGTCTGCTTTTCCACCCAGGAGTTAATGAGCTGTCTGGCTTGGTCTGATGCTGTTTTGAAGTTCACTGTTTCCAGACCTGTTCTGTACAGTTTCTTCACACATTTTAGGTAAGCCTGTAAAGACAGCAGTTGTAGACACCAAGTCAGTTTTTAAAAAGACTGTAAAGGTGAAATAAAATGCAGGTAAAATGTTTCGTGTTTTTTTATAATTATGCTATGGTTAGACTTTCCTGTACAAAATGGTTAAAACTGGGCCAACAAAATTATTCTGGTGCAAGATATGTTAAGATCTTTAAGATTTTTATTACTTTGCCAGTTAGGATTATGTAGTAGAAATGCTGAAATATTTTCTTGAAGAAAAACAGCTTCAGGTCCATTAGCAAGTGTTTTGTTACGATAAAATCCTTTATTTTGAAGCATTTTTCTTTATTTTTAAAGATAAAATGTATTTGATTGAGAATAATTGTATGCTTTATTTTGAGAATGTCAAATGAAAAATTTGGACCCTTTCAAAGATACTGTTTTTGAGGTTTTCAAGTGAAGAAACATACTGAACTCTAATTCATTTTTGAATAGAGCCATCTTTTTTCCCTGGAAATGCTTCCTCTGAAGGCTGTTGTCACAGCTGCTGCAGAGAGAAAAGGTGTAGAAGCCCACACCACTGAGGTGAGCTGGATTAACAGATACTCTGGGCTGTATTCCTGGGTTAAGTGTTTATGCAAGATTTAGCAAGAAATCACTCTGATGTACAACTCACCGGTAGGATAGGACGTGACTTTTCTGCATAGAGTCTGTTGGCAATGCGGAGTGAATAATTGGCTTTTGGTGTGGTAATATCAGAGAGAAGTTCTTTAAACAGTATGTGCATGTTCACAGATTTGCCACACTGGGTTGGGGAAGAGGAGGAAAAAGGGTATAAATGTTAGCTTATTTTACTAGAAAGACAACTGTTTATAAGGTAAAAATCACATAGGAAAACACACAGTGTTCAGGCATTTGCAAACAAAATACATTAGAGTCTAAAAGCTCCATGGGAGAGATGTTCTATATAAGCAATTAATTACATAGAAGTGATAACATTTGGTGACACTCAGTCTTGGTGGTAACAAACAGAAAATGTGAGTGATTTGTCTGATTGCATTTTGTAAATTGTTCTACATAATTCACTAAGTGCTCTAGCAAAAAGAATGGGAAGGGAAAGGGAGGGAAGGGAAGGGAAGGGAAGGGAAGGGAAGGGAAGGGAAGGGAAGGGAAGGGAAGGGAAGGGAAGGGAAGGGAAGGGAAGGGAAGGGAAGGGAAGGGAAGGGAAAGATGAAGTGGGAAAGTGAGAGAGAACGCGAGAGGGAAAGGGAAAGGAAAAGGGAAAGGGGGAAAGAAAAAGGAAAAAGAAAAGGAAAGTGAGAAATCTTGTCCTTTGCAAGCCACATCTTGTGCTTGGAGAACCCAAGTGGATGAGGACAGGCCACAGAGCATGGCTTGTGTTATCTTTCCAATTGCATCAAGTGACCATGGAAAAAAGCACATAGATGGCTCATGTGCTGTCCTCCAACAAAACCTAGAAGTGTGCAAGCTCCTATCAATCTAGGAAGGTATCCTAGTGCTCAAAATGTCCTTCCACTATCCTATCACTTTTTCTGGTGCAACATGTGAAAACAACCTTCTTTTTATGTTTGTGTTTGTTTGTTTGTTTGTTAACAAATTTGACTTTTCTACTTGCATATCCTGGGTTGAGAGCATTAGCTAGGGATCTAAAGCACAGTCAAAACAGTTTTAAGTTCTGTTCTCAGGAAAAAAAAAAAAACCTGTGTAAGAGAAAATTAAATGTACCTTAGGTTTCTGTACCTTTGTCTGAATGCTTCCTCCAAGTCCTGCAATGCTGTCAAAGTGAAGAGCCTGCAAATGGAAGTAGCAGAAGAAGAAATGAAGTATGCAAAGTCCACTGAGAGTCACTGGTTTTTGTGTTCTAATTCTGGGCTTGGAATAATCAATGGCTGAACTGAGAAGTTTCATGTGAGCTTCAAATTTGTTTACTGCATGTGCTACTCTGAACATTTTTTGATAGGATCTTAGAGTTAGTTCACTTATTTTTCCTTCTAGAAAGCAGATACACCCACATTGTTTTTACAACTGTGACTCCTGATATCTGAATGTTTCATCTTTTATACATTACAATTTGTTCATTTTATCTGGAAGGAGTCAGGTTTGTGAGATAATAAAAGCTGAAGCAGGAGATCTCCTCCTTAGTAGAAACCATTCTTACCCTTTGTAGTGAAAAGCAGTGAAAAGTGAAAAGTTAGCTCCAGATCCAGACCTCAAGGCTCAAGGTCCTTCTTCTAGCCAAGTTTAAATCCAATGGTAAATGTACAATGGCTGACCTCTCAATTGGAAAAAGTCTCAAAGGTATTCCTGGATAAATTGTTATTCTATTGACCGGGATCAAAGTGAGCTTGTATTCATTTGCACAACTTACCTTTTCCATCTGGTACTCAGTGTTGCCTCTTGCTCCCATATAGACCATGGCCAAGGCTGCAATGAGGCTCATGGGGGAATACAAGATGTTCTCATTTGCGTGCTGGACTTTCATCTCGTTATATAGATCACAACAAAATTCTGCATTTGCTGCACTGATGGAGCCCATTCTGAAATCAGTGTTGTCTAAAACAAACAGAAATATAGCTGTCTGGTGTGGACGTGTGGCACTTGCAGTAAAAAGTACTTTCTGTAGACCAGATGTTGCTTGTTCACTGCTCTTTCCGTGATGCCAAAAACAATAATGTAAAGCCTAAAAATTCTGCAATCATTAGAAATATTGTAAACACTGACCCATTGTTTCCCAAATATGTTTACATTCCTTCAGAAAGGTACTGGTTAGTTATAAAAACACTGTGTTATACTTGCCCTTTAGGAAACAGATAGTTTCATCTGTGCTTCAGTATGATAAATATAGTGTGGACTGCATACGTTTCCCTATAGCCATCCATAGCTCTGAATGATTTTTGAGACAATATAAACACATTTCATTTCTTCTGTGTCTACTCTGGACCATACTCTGGATACTTCAGTCAAATGTGGTCAACACACAATAGTCTTAGTTTGTTTCAAACTGCTTCTTTGTACAACTAGTCATAAAATTGGAGGTTGTTTTCCTGTAATTTGTAGGAAAAATGGGAGTGAATTTCTTTGTAAATTTAGCCAGTTGCCTAGATGCTAAACTGTAGCTTTAGTGGGCTTCTTTTCTGTATTCTCATTTTTTGACATTTAATCTCTGCTGACTCCTTTTTTGTTGCTGACAAACAAACAAACTAACAAAAAACTCACAAGCATATATATGCCATATATAGAGAGTTTGGCTAAATTGCTTAATGCACTGTAAAGCTGCATTAGATCAGCCAGTTGAAGGTCTTGTACATGCAATTTAATGTCTTGACTTAAGGGAATTTGTTGAAATCTACAGTCCTTCTCTTTCTTGACTCTGAGACCAAGAAAGCTTGAATACTGCCCTCCCCTTTCTAAATCAGTTTAAGCTGGAATAACAGCATGTCCATAGTTTGAAGCAGATGTGATCTACTGTGTGATCTGTGAGGTTCCTTTTGCTAGCAATTGGAGAACCACAGGCTCTGTGAATCATCCTACTGTACCCCAGCTGTGTTCTCCAGGGAGTGAGACTGAGAAAACAGAATTTTTTTCTTCCAAAAATATTTTTTATGTATCTGTCTTATATATGGATCACATCAAAAGTAATGTCTCCTATTTATTTTCATGGAAACTACAATAGATACAAAGAGAACATGTAATATTATTATAATAATTACAATAACTTTGTTTCCTTGAGCGGATTCTCAGACATAAAACATTATTTTTCATCACACTTAGCTATGCATTTTTGCCAACAATGCACAAGAATCTGCATTTCCTGCTGATAAAAATCTGTACCAGTGAAGGTGAACTACTGTCACTGTCACCACTGCTAAATTGCACCATCCACTGCCTCACTGTGCTCACTTCCACTGTTTGGTGTCCATAAATGTTCAGCAAGTATCGATGAATGTCAGTGAGTGCCATTTTTTCCACATGGAGAAATTCAATGACACACCTCTGCTTCATACACATTTCCATGTCAGACACCATTTGGTCAGACTGCCCCTCTGCTGCCATCTGTCACACAGCAACAACACATAACGGGATGTTGGTAGGAAGGTTCAGCCTCCAGTGCCATACCCCCAACATCTGCCCCTGATGTTGTGGGCCAACATCATAAAATAGGAGGCTGCCCTATTTTTCCTTTTAAGATCTTACACATAATATTTCTGTTTTCCTTTGTTGTTTTTTTCCATATCCAAGAACGCAACTTAGAAGTTATATTTTATTTGGAGAAGTACTTACAGAAAAACATCAAAGACGCGTGTAATAGTCCAGCTTGTCGGTTGAACCTAAACAGATTCTCTGAGTCCTTGGTGATATATACAGTACCCTTTCGGACACTCCCCCTGTTAGCCTTCTAAGAGTCATCCTTTGAGTTACTACCCTTTGTCACTGCCTTTTGATTTACTGTGCTTGAAAACACTGAGTAGGCCAATGTAAGGCCGGTACTCTATTTGGAGAAAGCCAAATTTTATTTTGTGAAGTAAAACCTCATAGAAGAATGTAATTATTCAGGCTTTTCTTGTACCTTCTAGAGCTGTACCAAGTTCAAGTCTAGCATGACTTCAGAATTTAAACATTAATTTGATTGAGCCATGCCAATAACTAGAGCCAAATGAATAATACACACACATTAAAAAAATAATAATAATAAATAAAAATAAAAGGGGGATAAAGATAATACACTTCAAATAAACTTAGTTGTAAAATCAGATTAAAAAAAACAAAAAATCAGATCAAGTGATTCTCACCATCAGATGAATCTAAGGATCCCAAAAGATTATGAGAAAATAAGATGTGATTGGAGAACGAGAAGACCCACCACCGTTCATTTTATAAGCACTTACTGCTAAAGCTGAGTCAAGAGTAGTCCCATATTATCAAGGAGTGCAAGAAAGTGCATCAATCCCTGGAAACCATTCTTTTTAAGGCTATATCTCCTTTCCAGCTGTTTAGTTTGTTCTCATCTCCGGGGCACTGTAATTACAGAATTTGCTGTAGCATTGCTCCCAGGATGGATGAAGGGAAAAGTGTGATACATATGTGACCTCTCACTACAGTGTGCAGAGAAACATAGGGATGCTTCTCATGTATGGCAACCACTTGACGTAGAGAAAATAATGCAGTTCTGAACAGAGCCAGCTGCAGGATGGTCATTCTATTCAGAGGATTTTGTAATGGATGGTTTTCCGTGTAAGAATAAAAATAAAGCTTTATGAGTATTTTAAATAATAAAATGGTACAGAAAAATGTTTTGGTCTGCCAAAAGAGTCTGAGGACTGGAGAAGCTTATAGTTAGTACTTGTCAAAAGCACAGCTCCAGCTATTTCTGCAGCTAGGCAAGATGAAAGCTTTTCACTGGAAGTTGGACTATATCTGGTATAAGCCAAAGGCTCTACAGCATACATGTGAAAGGAGAAAGAACATTTTGCTGAAACTTCATTATGGAAAAAATCGTAGCAGAAGTGTTGGGATGAATCAGAGAACTCAGTGTGGATAGGGAAGAGGAAGAAATATGGGGAACAGTCTGAAAGTATTTGCTGCTTTGCAGAGGCAGACCCCAAAGTATTCAGATATTCAGAAATGAACCTCCAGTGGAATTCAAGGGATGATTGGTGGTCAGCTTTTGATTTTCATTCTTCATAGGTCATGGCAACAAGGCCCATTGTACATGCACAGGGTATTCTCATAGATCTTCAGTACCTCCTATTTTACTATGACAGGTAAATAAACTACCAAATCTGTCTGAAGGAACATTCATGGTCTGTTAGACAATCATAATGCACAATATCAAATATAACTCAATTGCAAAAAGCTATTACTCCTTATTGAATAATGCTCTTGATGAGCACTAAAGAAGAAAAAAAATCCAGCTTCTGTAAAGGCCATGGGAGTGAATAATAGAAATCCCACATTTCTGCACATAAGACAGGCAATACTCAGTGGTGTGATACCAACTGGTAAAGGTAAAAGGGAGCTCCTTTATCCTAAGCAGTGTGTTTTGTGTTGCTGAAATTCAGTCATGCATGTATGTGCAGACCGTGATAACTGGAGTGGCTTTCAGTTTCCACACTCAGAATGAGTATTTTTTATCTATGAATGTTACAGTAATCATGTGGGGGGAAGGGAAATCTACAGATAGTAAGCAGGTTTCCTCCTATCTTGTTTAATGTTCCTTTTTCAATAGCTTTTACTTTATCTTGTCAAACTTTTCCTGCCCAAGGTCACAAGTTTTGTTGCAGTGTGTAGTGTCTTCCCTTACGCTCCCATCTTCACATGTTTACATCAGGCTTTCAGCTACAGGTCAGGCAGGTACTCAAACATGTCTTCAGCTGTTCCTTGAAGAACTTCCCTGGGTACCCACAGTCTTCTGTATGCTTGGTCCTCTGTGGACGTCTTTGGAGCATGCATCTGTAGAACACAACCAGCCCTGCACATCATATGGACAGTGTTTTCATCTCTTGGACTAACATCTGAGATTTTCTCAAAAAACTTTTTGTTTTGCTGTCTCCTCTAGAAGAGGGCACGAAGGTGTTTGCGGTATGTTCTCTCATTCAGTATGTTTTGCCTTCTTTGTACATTCTACCTCTGCAATAGCACAGTCACCACAACAGTTTTGCACAGGTAAGGTAGTTGAGGCAGAACACCTTCTCCAGGGAGAGAGGTCTGCCGCTACTCAGGTCTTGCATTTTTTCTACACTGATTGTTAGTGCAAAACTTGTTGCAGAAGCAGCCTGAGTATGTTGACCAGAATGGACTATCCGTGCACAGTCCTCAGCAGACAAAATGTGGTTTTGCAATTTCAGATAGGGTGTTAGGCCAGGGGAAATCAGAGGCACCTCTTGAAATTCAAGAGTCACAAATGCAAGCAAGGCAGATTGGTTAAACTCTGTTCCAGATCTGTGTTTGTCCTAGAAAGAGGTCAGCAAGGACTCTGCTGCCCTTTTCCTCTGTCAGGCAGTCTATTGCAGAGTTGTTCCTAAGCCACGTTATGGGGTTTGCCATTCTTCCCTAGTATTGGCATAATCAAGGGCATAGTAAGCAGCAGAAAATGCAGCTCTTTCCAACATTAATCCATTCAGATTTTCACATTTCATTTCCTGTGGTTGCTCAGCAGCTCCTGTGTCGTGCTTGAGGGTAATGTTTGCTTATGCCCTGGACCTGTTCGTGCCATAGCTTGTCCATCTGCATCACATTTAGCAGAGTCTATTCTGGCATCTCTTAGAATCCTTTAATGAACCAAGATGTGGCCAGAACAGCCTCATTTACAGAATTTCAGATGCTTTTTGCTCTCATGTTATTTGCTGTGCTGGAGATGATCGGCTCTGTTGCGCATACATAGCTGGCAGTGGTTGACTTGGAACCATTTTGAAGTCAATCAGCACCTTGTTATAAACCACTCAGATAGTCAGCATGTCTGGCCTGGAGTAGAATTTATGTCTAAGCTGCCCTTCCAAGCTCGTAGTAGCTTGTATGTCAATGCGTATCATGTTTGCACAGCAACCCTAGGTAAGAGGTGACCAAGCACATCTAGCAGTCCGTTACGCACCTTGGTAGCTGGTCATCTCCAGCACCAACCCAGTTTGATGTAATAAAGCTAGCAGTAAACATTTAAACAATGATTGAATGTTTTGTTGTTGTCATCATTTTTAAGTTAGAATGCAACTAGAAAAAAGATTACATGAAGAGAAAATAGAATTGTTCTTTTGTATTTTGTGTTTGTATTTTGATCCTGTTTTTGAGATTACCTGGATATCCCTGAAGCAAGTTTAAGAAATCTAAGATCATAAATGATTGCTTCTGCTGTAGTGGGCTGAGTGACAGTTGTTGCAGTCACACTTTCCCCTTCATTCACACTCTGAATTCCTTTTCCTGTTGTCAGACTGGTGCTCTTCATGGTGATATTTTATAGTACTTGTCCATATCATACATACTATAAATTTTGTTCTCTTTGAAGATTAATCTGAAAAATGTATAGGTCTGACTATACAAGCTAATGTATGCTAGCACTGTTTATTTCACTGTTGGTCTTTTTTGTTTTGTTTGTTTTGCTTTAGTACATATTTGACTCAAACCAGACGTATACCATGGTATGTGCTGAAAAACACACAGGGCTATTTGTTACATATTCTGTTCATCAGTACAGTCCACAGCCTGTGTTTGGTGTACTCTTCTTTTACCAGCTAATTGGTACGCAAACTTTGCCTCTGCCAGTAACTCTCCTGATTCAGGCTATATTTCATATAAAATTGCAGCCCTCCAAGACATAGCCATAGACTGTCATGACTCTTCTTTATTTAGCAATCAAAATTAAATGCCTGGTACTGTAATTTACAGGTTGTTGTTTTTTTTCCTGCATATTTCAGCACTTGAGAAAGCTCTTCAAGTCTGCAGTTCTGAAATAGCAGTAATACATACCCAGCAGTTATTTTCTTCCCAACTGAGAGTAACAGGAAAAGCAGGGTTAGTCATCAAAGGATTTTTCTTTTTTTCCTTAAAAAAAATACGTATAAACAAATTAATTAAAAGGTATTTCTCATGAGTCTGTAAATGTTGGATATTGGTTGCTACCAAATTGGATGTGGTCCTTTCTTTTCTGCAACCTCTTAGCTATGCCTTTAAACCACTTACTCCACATCTCAAAGGTAGTTTATGGGACTAGGCCATCAGTATATTTACCAAATTTTTTTCTCTTTATTTAGGTCCCAGTTAATTTCTCATTTCCAAGCAATAGTGGCAATGTAAGGGAAAGAAAGAGCAGAGCAATATGAAAGGAAGGAGGCAAGGGAAGAATCGTCACCCCTCTCAGTGGCATTGGACTGTATGAGCCACGGCAAGGGCTGTCATTTAGCATTGCTTCGTGCTGCAGTTCCATGTTATCAGGCACTTTTAGACTGGACATCAGGAAAAATTTCTTTACTGTGAGAGTGGTCAAGCACTGGAACAGGCTTCCTACAGAGGTGATTAATGTCCCATGTCTGTCAGTGTTCAAGGGCAATTTGGATTATGCTCTCATTAATATGTTTTAAGTTTTGGTTAGCCTTGAAGCTGTCAGGCAGTTGGACCAAGTGATCTCTGAAGGTCTCTCACAGATGAATTATCCTATGCTTTAGGTATCACCTCATCTTCCCAGTGGAGCTCTTGGTTCTTGCACTGCCTGTGCAGAGTACCTCAAGAAGATGAAGCACCTGCAATGTAAATACAATGTAAATCTATGTGATCAGAGGAAAGAACACATAGAGAAGGCATCAAGGCTTCACAGGTGCTGCAGGCGTCCCTTGAGTATGTTTGGAAGGGTGAATTTTAAGCCTTCCTGCTTCTGCCTGCCTCTTTTGTTTCATTCTTTATGAATAATATGATTTTCCAACATACTTATTTGAAGTAGATTGGGAAAAAACTTTTTCCCTTTGTATGTTGCATAAAATATGAAGTACATTGTATAAAGACAAGCAACAGAGGGACCAGCAAATTGCATTTTCAAATCTTAGCCAAACTATAATGATGGAAGGCCTTCCTCTGCCTCCTGAGATGGAGGTGGCAATTTCATAACCTGTCCACAGTTCTAAGATACCTGCCTGGCCATTTATCACATTTTGCCTTTTAAGAGAAAGGGATTACTAAGTTCCTTCCTGCTGTTGGATCAGGTCATTTGCTGGAGCAGAAATTTTGGCTTCCTACATCCTGGGATTTCTGCATGCATGAAATATAGAGGTCATTCCCACAAAGTCTCACAGCCTCCATGCATCACTACAATGTTTTCCGCTCCTGTTCCATGTATTCTTGTAGCCCTGATGCTACCCCAAGGAGAATGAGGGCTGAACAAGCTGCCTTCTCCTGGGATGAGCTGGCTCTGACTGCTTCTTTGCTGATGGAGGGCTGAGTTCTGCTCTGACTTAAGTGGAAGCCACTGCAACTGAGTCAGGCTTCCTTCACAGATTTTTCTGAGGGGAGGGCATGCATAGAGAAATGAAGGACTGACAGATAGGTTACCAGGAGCCTAGCTTCTCTTGTCCCACAGCAGAGCAGGAGGTACAAGCCCAGCTATTCTGGTTTTACCCTCTAAAACAAATATTTTTCTCCTCTGAGGGAGGAGACACTCTGTAGATGTGGCTGCATCTCATGAGCATACACTGCTGAATCATCCCAAGGATGTGCCAAGTATCTGCAGGAAGCATAACAGGAAGAGGGAAACAGAAAAATTCACAAAATAAGCATCTGACTCAGAGCATTCAGAGGGGCACTTCTCTAATTGGTGTCCTGGTAATGTTTTCTCCAGGAAGCCTTGGTGCTCCCGGAACAGATGATGGAGCTGCACTGATAACCACAGCACATTTTCCCTCTAACCTCTAGCTCTTCATTGCAGTTTTCAGCAGAGCTGTGCATTGAGCCTAAGGCTCTGATGTTTTGCCCTGGGTTTGAAATATGTATGTATACATATATATATATGTATATAAGACTCTTCTTGCTCCATGGTCATTTTTGCTCTGCAGCTCTGGATGGATGGCTTGTGCAAAACAGGTCCAGAAGGCAGCAAGGAGGAGTCACCCAGGCTGGAGGCATGACAGTGTCTGCCTAGAGTCTGACAGTGCTGGAAGATCCAGGCTCATATTGCAATGAGAATATGGGATTCACTGAGGATAGGCCCTTCACCCCCTGAGTCACAGGATTTCTCCGCTATGGAAGTTACATACCACTTTCAGTTAAAAACCTGAAGTCCACTCTGATGGCATTTTCAGGGAGCAATATTTGAATAGCTTGTGCTTGGCATGCTTTGAAAACATTCGCTAGATGTTTTGTAGAGACCTGTGCTCCAATCTTCTTTATTCTTGTATTTCAGTGCGGGAAAAGCACCTCACTGCTCCTATCAACACAGTTCAGAGCAAGCAAAGCAAAATGCCATCCGCAAGGGAATTTACAAAAGGAGAAAATAAATTATATGCAGAATTTGGGAACTTGCACATGCGTGATAAATGAGAAATTTTCTTTCAGATGGCTTTTTGGAGGTATATGCTTCAAGCCAGCTTACGTCCTATTTAGGAGTGCCATATCCTTATTTTGAGTGTTGCTTCTCCTTCCGGAATTTATCTGTAGTTCTGTATATTAAAAATGTTCTTCACTAGTTCTCCAATACATATACTTGGAAAAATACTGTTCGAAAATCTGATTTCTGAATCTGTTTTTCAGAAGGCCTATGAAGTCAGTGATGACTTGCCTTTTTATAGGACACAAAGGACAAGTTGTCGAACATTAGTTAGTTAAACCTCATGTAGAACTCCGTGAAGAAGACAATACTCATGTTAAACCAGCGACTTAACAGTTGTGTCTGTCAGTCAGCTGCTAATTCTGTTTTTCTCTGATTGTCTTGCAGACTAAAACATTTTTCAGGTAATGTGTGACTGTGATTTCTTTTGCTTACGTTGCCCTTTTCAAAACTTTTCTTTATTCCTCAGGGCTGGAGAGACCTGTATATCTATATAAATGCATCTCAGATCATTACACTTCACCAGAAAGCAGAACTCAAGGAAGAAAACTGATCACTTCACTATGTAAGTAATTAACCTTCTTTAGAAATGTGTGTTTCAACATCTCATTCCTGCAGACACCATGCATACAAAACTCCCTCTGGTGTCGTTCAAAATTGTGGGTACTTAGAAAAGGTTGTCCAGACAGGTTGTGAAGTCTGCATGCTTGGAGATTCTCAAAAGCCCTCTGGACATGGTCCTGGGCAATGTGCTGTATGTAGCCCTGCCTGAACAAGAGAGTTGGACAAAATGTCCTCCAGGGGTCCCTTGTAACACCAACCATGCTGTGATTCTTTAAGGGAGGATTTATTTTCAAAAAAAGAATGCCAAAAAGTCCTTTAAAAAGAGGTTCAAAGTCTTGCCTTCCCACATACTCAATTGCTGTTGTAATCAACTCTCGTACTAGATATGTTCATGAGGCGTAGTCTTGTTGTTTCCCTGAGTGTTCCTACTGTTGCTACCATAAAAAAAATAAAAACTAAAAAATAACACTGTCCACTAATGTGGAAAAAATTGAGGTCTTGTGAAACAGGTACTTATTCCATCTACCTTCCAGTTGATGAGTTGGTACTTCAGATGCAGGCTTATATCGAAACAAATAAATGAAACCAAAGCTGCTGCTTGCATATATGTTTTATATGGCACAAGGATAGACCCAGCATACATCATGGGGAGAAAGCAGTACAGTTGTCAGTAAGTACGTGAATTTGCTGTATTTCCTGCTTGCTTGTGACTGCTGCTAAAGGAAAGGGAATTATCAAAGTGAGACCTCCACTGTGCAAAGGATTTGCCACAAACACAGAGTATGTATAAGCACAAAGCATCTCCAAAGCCCCTCTCTGCTATTCAAGACCCACCTGGCAGGAAATCAAAAACTACAGAGAAAATAAAAATACTCCAGTTTTGCTGGCAGTTACTGAAAATTGTTACAAACAGTTCTCCTCAAGTAGCAGCATAGAAGTTCCACCTTTGCCAGACAAAGAGCGTACTACATTACATGGCTATACTGGAGAACTGTAGGCTATGCAGGAGTGTATGTCCGCCTTGAGGAAACAAAATGTTCTTCATATCCAGTCAGGTTAAGGGAAAATTTACTCCTGTTTTAGATTCAGATCAATATTTTCCATTCAAGGCGCATAATGGAAGGGCATCCAATTGATGGTTCTAGGCTAAGTTGGTTGCAATGATTACTTTGGTCTACGATCATTCATAGGATTAAGAAGGTTCAGGGGGAAAAGCAGTATTTCTGATTCTCATCCAGGTTTTTCTTGCAGTGCTAGAAGATAACTCTCATTTTAAGGTGAGCAGAATTTACCAAAGAAAAGAATGCTATTTGTGAGATTGTGCCAAATAAAGAATAAAAAAGGACGGTCAGCCATAAACACCTCTACAAGGGGAAGAGACCTCCTCACAATGGTAGCTCCTGTAGCAGCTGCTGCTGTAGTGCCCTCCTCACTGACTTCCACATAAGCCTTATGGACAATGTTTGACAACACCAGGGATTTCTCAGATGACAGTGCAGAAAGATCAGCTTTGGATTCAGTGAAGATGTCGGTCATTCCCATTTCTTTTAATACCTCATTGAGGTTAAAGGTGCCTTCGAGCTTGAATCGGGGCAGGTACACCTCTACAGTCGTCTCAAACATATGTTCAGAAGAGAGCCACAGCATTAAGTTTTCATAGGTCATTGTGCTTTCGGTCTAGAAGATGGGGAAATAAACAAGATTAGATTTTTGCCCAGCTTTAATTCAGACAACCAGCTTTCAGACCAGCTTAGCCGCAGTCCTCAGCCTTACCTGTTCCAGCCCACTGGTAGATCCATCTTCTTTGTCTCCTGGCAGTAGGATGAACATGCTCAGCAGCTTCTGAGCATAAGGGATTTCAAGCACCTGAGTTCCCAGCTCCTCGATATAGCCTAATTTAAATGTGCCTTTCTGATACATCATCTCTACTGGCTTTCTCTCATTCTATTTAAAAGAAATTGGAATGATCACACAAGCAATAGTCCTTGATGTTTAAAATTCAGGTGCTGTTTTTATGTTTGCAGCAATAACTGTTATAAAGCTACACATTTTTCTTTATTTTGTTGCACATACAATGACACATAAAACATCAGTTTTACCATTCATGTATAAAGGAGATAGTTCTCTGGGGGGCAAAATAAAACAAAGCAATTTCCCTGCAACTGACCAGATAGTGAAGTGGTTTAATGCTGTTACTCTGCAGCCAAAGAAGGTGATGCTTATGGGATTTGCATGTCCTGGTTTGGAATGGGATAAGGAAGAAATGGTACTGCAGGAACCAGGTTGCCATATATGAGGTAGATGTTTTAGGCAGGAAGCAATAGACAGATTAAGAGCAAAATCAGATCATAAGAGCGTATCATCTCATGTTCTTCTAGGTCTTTTAATTCTCACTTTCTTTTGTGATGAGTTTGTTCAAATCCTGTGTAAAGGCCCAAGATTCATTTCACCATTAGCTAAATTCTTACGTACCTTCTAGATCAGCAAAATTATTTTAGTAGAAAACAGTATTATTTGGTGCATGAAGAAAAGTATATGCAGATTCTTACCCTATTTCATAATTTCTGTGACTGCAGCATTACTCCAAATGTTCCTCCCTATAGTCCATTTTCACTATTCATACTCAAAGGCTTATTTCAAGTAAAATATTTAAGGGACCAAAATTATACTTGTGTCTTAGTAAATTGCAGTGCAACAGTATAACTAGCAACACTAAATTGTATGGGATGCATAAAAGCCAGGATGGCCCCTTGGAACCTGTATGAAATTAGATCTTTGCAACTGGCTTCTATCAGTGACAACTGCCCATAGTGACTATGATGATCGAAAGTGCTGATCAGGGCTAACACTTTGTGTTTCGCCAGCTGTTGAAACAAAATATGCTGAGTTGTTGCAACTTCCGAGACTTGCAGGTTTTTTTCAGTAAGGATTATGGCTTTCTTTAGAAAGCCTTCCTGCTGTCTCTACCCAACAGGATAAAAAGGTTCAGTTCCCAGCACACCCATGCCTACCTCACAGCACAGCTGAAAGCCCCCAACTTTGTATTTCTGTATCATGCTTACTCCAGTGCGAGGTTAAATCATGCTATGATTTATAGAATGCGTTGTGTACCTGATGCAGTTTAAAATCTCTCTGTACTGTATTTTTCGCATCAAACTTGTGTTCCCAGGATGCTTTGAAGTAGATTGCATTCGCCAGCACCAGAACGGCATGAGAGTCAATCACGCCTGGAGCAAAAAGTTCCTTGATTTTACCTGGAGGAAATTTTAGAAAACAGAGAGGTGTTTATTAGTTGTTATTAAGACTCTGGATTGAGATTCAATTACTTAGTCTGTGAACCTAGCTGTAGAGTGCCTTAGAAATCCAACCCGTTGTTTCTTCACAGAACAGGGATAGTACAAGCAAAGAAATGATGAATTCCTCAGCACTGTTACCTAGAACTGGCCTTTTTGGAAGAGGAAGGGGCACAGGACCATCAAATTAGCCAACTGTGGGTTCAGTGGCAAAATGAATGTGCCAGGTTGCACCTGTCCACAGTAAAAAGCGCAGCACCATTAATTCTCCGTTTCAGTTTACATGAGGGTGTCTTTCCCTTTACACTTTTTTTTCTGTACAGAGGTTGATGTAGGATTTCCTAAGTGAACAGGCTTTGTACAGGCACACAGAGCAATGATGGTCTGATTAGTCGCAGGCTGTTCTGTCAGCACAAGGACAGGTTAGGTCAGGATATGCCTGTAAAGGGCAGGTGATGGTGAATCTCTCTGGTGGTCACATCACCCATCCATGTTAGCATTGCTCTGTGTGCAACCAGGTCCTGAGGTATCTTCTCTCTTTACTGTGTTATTTATTCCCAGTCTCACTGTGAAGCTCATAACTTCCATCCCCTGCTTTCCTGTACCTACAGTGTTGGCTATTTCCAGAAGCAGTTATTGTATTTTATTGATCTATTAATCTATTTTATTAATCTATTTTATTAATCTAACAGTACCCTTGGAGGTGCTGTTGCAGTTATCTTGCTAGGCATGTAGGTAGGAGTACAGCAGTATGTGACAACAAATACATCTTTAATTCAGAAATAGTTTAGCTGATAGATGACTCTAAAGAATGAATGGGAACAACAGGCTATCTTTGAAATGCATAAGAAACATAGAAACATGAACAGGACTTATCACATGCTGAAGTCTTTTTGAAGGAGCACTGGAAGAGGGAAAAGATAGATAGCACAGCTGCAGTTTTGCTTTATTTTACCTTGTGTCTCACTTTCAACCCAATCATTAATTTTTAGCCTGCTTGCTTCAAGTGCCCTTTGAAAGTCCATTGTTTCAAGGGCTGCTCTGTATAGTTCCTTACTGCACATCAGATATTTCTGTAAAGCAGAATAAAGACCGTGCATTAGCCAAACCTGTTCAGAGCTTATTCTCTTTACCACGAAGTCAGCAACTCAGAAATGTTTTAGAAATTATGAGGGTCTTCTTGACTGAATAAGACAAAATTTGGCTTTGGAAACATCAACTATCAGAAGCTGAATCAGATCATCTGTGAAGAAGAGATCATTATTGTGTCTTTCTTATTATTTATCTACAGTTTTCCCTCTAGACAACAAGCCACAGAGGTTACAAGGTTATCTTACCTGCTTCGGTTCAAATCCTTGTTGGATAAAGAGGTTGTTAGCCAGGCTTAAAACGTAGTCTTTGCCAAGGTTTTGCAGTTGTAGAAGCAGTGAATGGAATGCTTCATGGTTAAGATCCCCATCTGTGTTACACTAGGAATATTTCAAACACACTAGTTACAAAGGTTCCTCCGTATAGCCTTGGTTGTTAATCTGCATCCTTATTAGATTGTAATGTAGGGCTAGCTCCCATTATTTTTATATTTAAATTCGTCTAATCTAAGCTTTGTGGCCTGATCTTCCTTCTGGTGGGGGCTTTGGATTTGATTTTATGGAAGACTTGGCTGGTAACGAGGTAACACCTGTAGAGCGTAGTGGATCAGGCAGACGTTGTGAGTGGGATCTTGACTCCCTCCAGTGGCAGAGTGTGGTGCTTTACAACTAGTAGGCTACAGTGAAGTGAAAGAAAGGCTCTTGTACTACAAAAGACATACCAGAGAGGGGGAAGACTCTCTTTCCTGGCTTAGTTCAGACTTGTTTTCTGGGACTACACCTTCAAGTTCAGTTTCAAGGCTTGTAGTTCCTGCAGCATCGCTGATGTGGAGAACCTGCAGTTGGAAAGGTCAAACGATGACAGTTTTAACTGGGATAAAGATGTTTTCCATGTTTGAAAGATTTACTGGGCTGTCTCAGATAAATAATGTAGATTTATTAAAGATATCATAGAAAGGTTTGGGTTGGAAGGGACCTCAAAGCCCACACAGCCCCAACCCCGTGCTGTGGGCAGGGCTGCCACCACCAGCTCAGGCTGTCCAGGGGTCCATCCAACCCAGCCTTGAGCACCTCCAGGGATGGGGCACCACAGCTTCTCTGGGCAGCCTGTGCTGGTGCCTCAGTACCCTCTGTGTGAAGAATATACACCTAACATCTCACCTAAATTTCCCCTCTTTCAGTTTGAAGCCATTCCCTCTTGTTCCATCACTATCAGACTGTGTAAAAAGTCTGTCCTCCTCCTGCCTATGAGCTCTCTTTGAGTATTTTCCCTTCATACTTTATCAGCTGCAGTCAGACTGGAAGGACAGAATGGAATGTGTCCAGTATCCATATTCAAATTCACATTTCTTTATTAGTGAATCAGGAAAAACTTTCTTTTAGTCCCCCAAAATGCTACTTTCCAATACCTCAATATTTGTTATATTTGATTTGTATTTTTATTGCTAAAGTTGCCTTAAATTTCAAAATGAAAAGCCGCCTCAGGCAAAGAGACAAAAATATTTTGCTTTGCAAGCATCATAATTAGCCGTATGCAATTATTCCTAATCTTTGTACCAGCTCAGGAAACATATCGAAGGCATAGGGCTCTTGATGGAAATTGGACCTTGTTTCCAATGTGCAAACATCTCACTGGAAAATTCTGCAGTGTTTCTCCATAGTGATATTGTTGCAGCATACAAAGACTTAAGCTCTTTTTTTTGAGAGTACTCCATCTCCATTGCTTTCCTAAACTAAGCAAGAGTCCCTCAGAACCTCATAAGGAGAACGTGTCTCCCTTGGCAGCAGCTGACCTATGGCAGTATTATAATACGGAGAACAAAGATCCACCAGGACACAGCCAGAGCCAGCTACTGCCTTATGCTGTGTGTACAGTAGAAGAATTGGTCACTTACTGCTCTCAGAAACAATAAGAAATAAAAGATCATACAGCTTGCATTGCAGGGTGTAATAGGCATAGTGACCAGCGGAACAGACTTCTGCATGCCCTCCCTGTTCCCCCAGGCCCTGTGTACTCTGTAGGTGAGATGTTTTGAATCATCTGAATGTCACAAGGGATCACAGCACACCAAGCACTACTCTCGAGGCTGCAGATGAGCCTGTGTTTATCCTTGTTTCCTAAGCATGCAAGTTGTGCTGCAAAGCCCAACATTGCCACTGGGAGAACAACAAGTTATGTGAAAGCTCAGAACATTTCAGCAGTACTTACCTTTTTTATCTGAGCAGCAGTGTTGTTTTCTGCCCCTAGAAGGAGCAGGCCAAGGGAACTAGAGATGCTCACTGGAGAGAAGACAATGTTTTGGCCTTCTGCTGTTCTGTTGACTTTATTGTAGAGATCAAGGGAAAACTCAGTAATCATTCTAGAAACGGAGCCCATTGTGAAGCCTGCAGCTTATTGAGAACAAAAAGAGAAAGGAGAAATATGAATCAGCTGATTGCTTAGCTGTATCACACCGTGAAATATCTGTCTGCCTTAAAATCATCCCATAGTTGGTTGCTAAACAGTAGAAATGTGCTGAAATCTGAGTTTGAAATAGCCAGTTTTGCACACATCTATCAATTCCCACTCATGTGGATACAGCAGGATCTGGAAAGAGGCCTCAATACTCATGTCATATGGGAATTCCTTAGAAAGAATTGTTTTTCCATCTTATCCCACAATGTATCTGATTTCTTCCAAAAGAGAGTTTCCCATGGTCTATCTTACTTGTTCTTATATGTAAGCAAAAGGTTGTGGTATTAAATCAGTCAGCTGTGGATTTCCTTCTACAAACTAGTTTGATGTATATCATCGCATCAACTCTTTCCTCTTGTTACAACATGATTAGCGACAGATAGGGGTGACAGAAACTACACAGGCATCTAACCACATCTGGTAATCTGAGCTGCGGTGTGGAGGATTCAAACAAATTCAAATAAAACTCCTAGTAATTATTTTCAGCTATGAAGAAGGAACATGAACAGCTGTGGATGCTACTACCTATGGAAACATGCACTGTTTGCAGTATACTTCGTGTCTCCTCATTGATTTGATAGGAACCACTGATTCAGAATGGATAAACAATGGCAGTTTCCCAATAAAGCAATAGCTCAGCAGCCCCAGAAAGTCTGTAAGCTTCCTGTTCAATGGCAGGACAAGATCTGTCTCATTCTTTTCTCTTGTACTGGAAATACAGCAGTCTGATGCCTTTCCTATGGGTCATTGAATCCACCCTGGTAAGAAGAACTTGGGATGAAGTTTCAGCTTGATCTTTTCATGAAGAATGCCATCTGGAAAAAAAAAAAAGGGGGGGGGGGGGAGGGGGGAAGTTGGGGACTTTTAAGAAGCCCTTATCAGTCCTTCAGGGAAATAACTGCAAAGCTGTTGTGTGGATAGCAGTGGAGTACTCAAGTTTTTCCTCAATATATGCCATTAAAAAACCACATCAATTTTAGTGTCAAACAAAGGATGTTCTGGACAGCACACCAGAGAGATGTAAGAAAAGCAAAGCATATGCTCTTGGCTGTTTGCAGACATAAGTAACTGTGGTCTGTGTTCCAGAAAGATATTTAGTTAGGCACACATAGTGCAATGTGGAGAGAAAGCACTCAGGTCAGGGTGGTTGTAACTTTCAGCTTGCATTGGGACAAGAACTACTCAGTGCTGTGCACTGACTGCAAGGATGCAGAGTGCACACTGCCTCTCATTCAGGTATGAGACATGCAGGAAATTTGCATGAGAAGCAGGGACACAGGCACCAAAAGTTATCAGGGTGTGAGAAGTTGCTGTGGCTCTGCTGAGATGCAGCATGTTGTCTGTGCAAGCAGTTTAGCTTGCAGCAAATGCCAGACAATGGGAATGAACTTAGCCCAAAAGAAGAAAAAGGCTTAGCTTAAGATAGATTGATAGGAAAATCAAGTTGCTGAATATACGAAGGTGCTGATACGTGGTGAGTGCGGGCATCTATTTCCTTTTACCTAGCTTGAAATAGAAAGTTTGTCTATGTTTCATTCTAAGATACTCGTTTCACCCTGACATGCAGTAGTACTTCATAGGAAAGCTTAACATAAGTGGGTAGTCATCCTACCACAAGAAAAAGACATCGCAGTAATCATTTGTCTTCTCTTCCACCTTTGTTAGCTATTATTCACAACCTTCTGAAAACAGAACTCAGCACTTCTTTTATGTTAATGTCTGTGTTGCTCCACTTTCACAGCTGGTGAAAGATCTGAAATGAATCTGGGCGGTTGTTTACTGTGAATGTAGGTCAGGATGCATGTTGTAGGTGTGTCCAGACCTCAGAAGGCACTGAGGAGACAACAGGAGCTAATGAACTTCCTCAACAGAAGGGAGGCACCTCCACCCCAACCCACAGGGAAAGAACCAACCACCAAGCACAAAGGGAGAGCCTGAGAGCTGGAAGCAGGTTTTAAAGGCAAGCGTCTGGCGTACAGAGGTGTCCACGCCTTTAGAAAAAGCAGCAGACTGTCTTCAGAGTGACGTCCAGGTACAACCACTACCACCAGTTCCATGGCTTCATGTGAGCTATTTACAGGGCTACCCCAGAAAGGCAAAGCAACAGTAAAGGGAGAAGGAATGTGGGCTGGAGAAGGAACTTTCTTACTAGAGAACCAAAGGATTTAGTGAACTTTCGTAATGGATATTTGGGGAGGGAGAATGTATAGGTATGATTCCACATCCCTAAGCCATGCTTATGATCTCTGTAATCATTTGTTGGTGAGAGTTTTTCAGCCACCACAAGGACAAAGTAGCTTGGAGAACACCTAGATGTTGGACAACAAATGGAAATGGTATGTTTAAAAGATCTTGGAGTGGAAAGGAGAGAAAATAGAAGATCAAAAGAAGTGTTCCAGGAAGATCACAGCTGTTGTTCTGCACCAGACAAACTGTTTGCACAGAACATTAGCAGTTGTGCAGAGGCAGCAAGCAGGGCTGTGGTTTTATGGCTGATGAAGGGAGGTGCTTTGCATGATGGCTCAGTAGCTCTTAACACAGTCTGGGAGATGGAATTGCTGGTGTTGTTATACATGAGCTGGGAGCTACCCAGGAAAAGAGCCTCCTTCTATAGAAACCACTCTATGCCAAAAGCCTCATAAAGGTAACAAATTGTTTCCATGGCTCTGTGAAGTGAAAAATGCTCCTTTTCTATAGCTATTCATGCTCTGTTCTCTCTGTAGAGCTTGTTCTAGGCTGAAGATGAAATCAAGGCAAAATTTCTCAAAGAATGAGAAGGTATGCTCAAAGCTATCATAATTAATAGATGTGGTACCTAACATTATGCAGTCAACAGGAGGAGGTAGTAAATGTGGATGTAGATGTGGATGCTAGAAGATTGGTAGCCTGGTTTGTAAGGCAATTCTATATGTAGAAAGGGAAAGCAAGAAAAAACCTGTTTTCCCTGATGCTGCATGACAATTTCAATTGCACGCTTACTCTTCTTGTCATTAAAGTGTTTTAATGTACATTTATTTCTCACAAGCAAAGGAAGAGAGAAATGATATGTGTCTACCCTAGAAAAGGAGAGTGTGACATAACACAGCATCTTCACATAAAAAAGCTACGGTTGGTAGAAGTTACTTTCTTATTTTTTATCACCGTTCATACAAAAACTTTCAAAGTGTTTCCGTGGCTTTTTGGGCTTAAAGTGACACGGCAAGTAGGAAAAATGAAATTTCCTTTAACACAGAAATTCTTACCGTCCTCATGCAACACAGAACATTTCCAAAGCAATGCGCTTTAAATTAAAACCCAATACATTTCAGCACAAAATATCTTTTCTAGAGAAATTACGCCACCAAGTCCATCTCCCAACCAACTTAGCCCCTCATGCTGCTCGTCTTATGCAGGAAAGGGCTTTTCCTGACTGGTTCTGTTATTTTGCATCAGTACCTCCAGGATGTATCTTTTCTGCTTCTTTCTAGGCTGATTATTCCTGCTTGAACAGGCGTGGATGTACATTGGCCATAGAGTGGCAAGCTATTTGTTATGCCAATGTGTAGTTAGATAAACTGCTCAACAAATTTTTGAACACCACTGCCAAAGCCAGGAGCAAATATGTTGATAGTGAAGCATCCTCATTACCAAAACAAAATCTGAAGAATACTCCACCCTTCCTATTATATACAGCCATTGTTTAACAACGTAAACAATCCTGGCAGCACAGACCAGGGTTCAGAGGAAACACCCAAGCACACAACCAAAGAGTTGCATGCCCTCTCTTGTCTAGTGAACATTATAAGGCTTTTCCTTGTGCCGTGGAAATCTGAGTGAAGAAGGTATATTAACCTGTTTCTGTTAATTTACCCAGATGATCAGCACCATCGCTTCTCATAAAGCCCATTTTTTTAGAGTGAGTTGGGTTGTTCTAAAACAGCCCTTTGTCCCTTCTGTTGATGTAGGCAGAGAAACATCTGCATGTGGTATAAATCTCTCAGTCTGTGGCAGTTATAGCTCTCCAAGCAGGTAGAGAGGACCTAGGGAAATTTCAGTCAAAAGTCTGAGGAATGTAGGCAGGCATCTTTAGATTCACAACTTTGGGCATGTGTTCCTAAATTCCCAGCCTCACCCCAGAGAAGACCACCTCCCTTCATGAAGACCACCCAAATTTTACCAGTGTCTTTTGTTCTCTCCAGCCTATGGAAGTACCTCCCCCTTTGCCCCATCTGAAAACATGAAGTTTATCAATTTTTAGACTGATTTGGATCTGCTCCCCCCCAAAAAAATATAATAATAATAATGTTTACCTTCTTACGCAAAGAGGTCAAATGAAGAACACAACAGCTGAGCTCTGGAGCACCTTCCTGTGTATATTATAAATTTCTTCCACTCTCTTGTGGGAAAATTCAGTCTCTAGACAACTGTTGATAAAGGCTGCATGTTGTAATTTCATGCAAATGTCATCATGCAGTTTCCTGCAGAAGACCAGGAAACCTATATCTAGCAATGTGCTTGCAGCATTTCGCTCAAAGCTGCCCGACTAGTTTGGTAGGAGGCATCCTGGCAACATCTCCTGACTGCAAAGTCAAGTCACCCTTAGCTGGAAAACAGCATTAACACTGGAGATCCATGGCTGTAGTGCTGTGTAAAGTTCCTTTTGAATTTAATGGTGTCAGGACTCGGACACTGGGTTGTGCAGGGTTCTTGCTGGGATTTAGAAATCCCTTGTTTGGGGCAGAGCTTGCTTGCAGAGACAAAGCAAATGAATAGGAAATGCATGAGCTTTATGTTGCCTACAGGTAGTAGGTACTCACTCAGGTACTGAGCCAGCTTTCTGCGTGTGGAAGGATTTTAATTAGAGAGAGGAAGAAGTATTTCCTTGATCTGTAACAGGAATCCCCACCCAGGGGGTATTCTTTTAAATTGCTGGAGCTAAGAATAGGAGTCCAGGAGGAGCTTATCACATGGGTTTATGTCCCCAGGATGCAGTGAGATGCAAAGAAAGAGATGGGAAGCACAAATCTGCACACAGTATTGGATCTCTTCAGTAATATTTTCCTCATTTTCACTTTTTTCTGTTCCGTTTGCATTCACTTGGTTGTTTGCTTTTCCCTTCTGCATATTTCTTCAGACTTCTTAGTCTTTGTTTCTGCATCTTTTTCTTTCTTTCTGTATATTGCCTTTCCCATTCCATTCTCTATCTTTTTTTCTGCTGCTTTTATGAGTCCTAGCCACTTTTCAGTCCCATTTTTGAATACCTTTCACTACTTTCCTCCTTCCAAACTCTGTGCTTTCTCCCTCCCTCTTATGCTGACATCATTCCTCCACTGATTTCTTTGACTTACTCTGTATATCTGCTTAGAACTTCTTTCCAATTGGCTTCACTGCTTTTCCTCAGAACATAGAATCATAGAATCATAGAATCATAGAATTACCCAGGTTGGAAAAGACCTTGAAGATCATCAAGTCCAACTGCAGCCTAACCAGTACCCTAACTCTAAAAACCCTCCGCTAAATCATATCCCTGAGCACCACATCCAAACGGCTCTTAAACACATCCAGGGATGGCGATTCAACCACCTCCCTGGGGAGCCTATTCCAGTACTTAACTACCCTTTCTGTAAAGAAGTACCATTTGTGCAAATTCTGACCTTTCTAGGCCCTTGGGATAAAATCACAGAATCATAGAGGTTAAAAGGGACCTCTGGAGATCACTGAGTCCAACTCACTCCTACAGAAGCTCCTTAGAGTAGGTTACACAGAAAAGTGTCCAGGCAAGTTTTGAGTATTTCCAGAGGAGACTCCACAACCTCTCCGGGCAGCCTGTTCATGTGCTCTGTCACCCTCAAAGCAGAGAAGTACTTCCTCTTGTTGGTATAGAATTTTTGCCCATTTCTTGCCACAGGATACCAAAAGGAGCTTGGCCCCACTCACTTGACTTCTGCCCTTTAAGTATTTGTAATCACTGATACGATCTCTTCTCCAGGCTGAACAGTCCAAGGTTTCTCAGTCTTGTCTCATAAGGGAGATGCTCTGGGACCCCAGTCATCTCTGTGGCCCTCTGCTGGACTCTTTCTCCGGTAGCTCCCTGACTTTTTTGAACCAAGGAGCCCAGAAATGGACACAGTACTCCAGATGTGGCTTCACCAGAGCAGAGTAGAAAGGGAGGATCATCTTCCTCAACCTGCTGACCACATTCTTCTTAACACACCCCAGGATCCCATTGGCCTTCTGGGCCACAAAGGCACACTGCTGACTCATTGCTGACCTGTTGCACACCAGGACACTGAGGTTCTTCTCTGCAGAGATCCTCACAAGCAGCCTAACCTGTACTGATACCTGCACTCATCTCTCCCCACGTGTAGGATTCTACACTTGCACTTGTAACATACCCAAGGATCAAAGCTGTACTGCTTTTCCAGCCAGGTCAATTGCTTGTATGTGGCATTTTTCAAGTTTCAAAACCAGCTGCTCATCCCCAAAAACAATTCCTGCTACTGCAAAACATTAAGATGTACTAGTTCTCTTCTACAAAATGCTAGGAGCAGGAAGTGGGCAATGACTGTGCAGCTAAGCAGGTTATGAGATGACTAGACTGCATAACACTGCAGTTTGCAACTGCCTGCAAAAGCCAGCCATGGCTTGCTTTTTTCCATCAGGCCAGTTACCCATCATTGGATAGTAATGTTGTGTTGAAAGGTGAGGTGGAGTAGCTTGGTGATCTGAGCAAGTCCTCACCTATGCTCACTTTCTCTGTCACAGCCAACGCCTTTCAGTACAAATACGTTTCTATACACAAGCTCCCACACAGGTTTTCCCATGTCCTCCCATGCAATTTCTTGCCCACAGCCCAGAGGCCAGAATGGGTGGAACAGTACAATACCCTGTAATGACATTTCTCACATTAGCAGGAGCCGTTCTGATATTTCCCTCTCACATGCTGCAAGTTGAATAGGTTTTACATTGGGACTTCTAAATTTCCATAGGACTGGAAGGGTCGAGGAAACAGGACTAGTACACTTAAGTCCAATTGCTGAATGGAACAAGGATTATGGCATGACCATCCTTTTTGGCTGTGTGATGTCCATTGCATCAAAAGCACAAGGCTGGCCTGCTGGCTTCAGGGGGCTCACAAAGACAGATTACATCACAGCTCTATCTGCAGCTGTACTTTCTGGCCCTCCATGGGCTGTTTGAGCCTGTTTGTGTTGTTGCTTGTTTGGTTTCCATCCACACTTGGCTCCTTCAGACTGGGCTGTGGCATAAGCCTAACACCTTATCTGAACTCACTAGGTGTAAGTATTTTAGATCATCTAAGATACCATTAGTAAAAGCTAAAATTCATGATGATTAGCAGCTTAACGAAGCAAGATTAAATATTAGTCTAGTCTGGATTTACTAGTAGGAAATAAGAATTATTTTCCAAAAGCAGAGAGAAGAAGCAGATATGGAAAATGAAACATCTTTTCAAGGCCTTCTGTAAACTGAGACAGCTTCTTATCTGAAATATCAGCTTGCCTTGCAGAGGCTGGGGTACCTTAGTGATAGTCAGGAGGTGGAGGCAGACAGGTCTCTTCCTGAGGCAGTGTTTCTGTGTGCTTTCATGGGATAGCCCTCCTTGGCAAAGGCCCCAACAAGGAGCTCTCTGGGAACGTACATGGATGCACTAGGTGTTCTGATCAGCATTTAAATGGAGTATGAGCTGGACTGAATGGCTCCTACATTGCAATGTTTTCATGATCTGGAAAATCTGAGAGTGATATCTCAGCTTTTCTCCTTCAATAAGTCTTATCCAGGCAGAAAAAGAGGGATGGGGCAGTCTAACAGAGATTTACATCAGTCTAGCAGACCAGCACAGCAGGAGCAATGAAGTGTGATATGGCTTGCTGGATACCTGCAACTACTAGACCACAAGTCAGTGCTGAAACACAGAGAAACTGCACAGACTGTAGGTAACTAGTCCACCTTGCCTATGTGCAGACTGCCCAGCTTCTCATCAGCTGCCAACCCCACGTGCAATGCCCAGACCCATGGGGAATCAGTGGACACCACCATGATGACAGCTCTGGATAACTACAACCCCAGCAAAACAGATCAGACAATGATGAGGCACATAAAGCATTTTCCAGACACTCAGTTATCACTGAAGCTATTGAGCTAGTTGTTTCCTATCAGACAGAATGTAATTAATTCTTACATATTGCGTTCTTTTATCCATGTATCAGAATGCCTGATGAACAGCAGCAAAGACCCCTAGATTCCTGCAGGGACTCACCTCTTGTTGGTTTGGGTGGGTTAGTCCCCTCAGTGCCTTCAAAGATGTGTACACAACCAATGTATCCGCTAACAGTCTGATATTAAGATCAGAGACCATTAGAGGTTCACAAAGGGAAGCCAAATGGTGAAATCACTTAATCTTTGAGACTAAAGGCTACCTGTGGTTTAGGAACATCAAGAATCAAACTAGAACTCTCTCCAAATCCATAATAGCCACTGTGCTGTTCTCTGGTATGAGAAGAAAGGAATATGTATTAAAGGTTGTATGTTCCCCTTTAGAAATCTCTAGGTTCTTTCAGATCTGAAGAACCAAGGGGAACACTCAGTTAAAATGGCCTCTTCTTTGAAGATGCATAATTGAACTCACTCTATATAATGACCAACTAGTTACATACTCCTTAATTGTCAGCTATTATCATGTGGTCCAAAAGGGCAATTCAGTCACAGATTTATTTTCTTCTTGTATTTATTTTAACTGTGTCCTGAATGAATCTATCGATTTCTGTTCCTATCCTCTGTTGGAGGCTGAGTGAAGGAGAACATACTGACACTGGATGTACTGCAGACATTTGACACAGGTTTTGTAGTGCTTTATTCTGAACAGTAATTAGGTAAATCAGTACTGAACATATGCAGCAGGCAGTCTTTAGATAGATATGAAAACTAATTACCATAATTTCATATGGAATTTGGAGACTGGTAATTACAATGTTAATCTCACTCAAGTCAAAGTCTTTATTTCTTTCTTGAATCCCAGAGGTTATATAAGCATGTGGAGCCTCCTTAATGCTGAATCCAGGAGTGCCAGAAAATCTGTATCTGAAGAGTGTGGCACTTTCACTATTAATCCAAGTGATTTCTACCCTAGAACTGCATAACCTTCTTTTTCTCAGAGTATATATGAATTCCTCTCAGTTGCAGTGAACTGGTTACCTCTGCCATGTCTGAAGGAGAATGAGTGAAAAAATCCCACACAGTAGAGTGCAACCTCCCCAACCTACGAACTGATGTAGCTCACACTGAAGAGTCTTCTGGGCATTTTATTATTGCCTCTTGCATCCATGTGTGCAGCTGCTGTTTCACAGATGCAAACTCTGAGTTGTTTAGCTGCACTATTTCACCGTGCATTAGCAGAGCAGCCTGGATCACCAGGCTATAGCCAAGTACAAGAGGAGGGCTATCACACCACATGTCCACATTTTCCCCTTTTAGGCACTGAGTATGAGTCTTGAGGGAAGGTGTTTTTGATATGAAGAGGAACGCAGCTCTTCCCCCAGAGCCTTTTCCAGCTCCTTGTCTTTCAAAAACAGGTTCTCTGTTCATTTTGTTTTGGAAAAAGATGTCACAGAGGAACAAAATATTCTTGTGGATGAGGACGGGATACTTCTTAGTAAAATATCTTGTGTTCTGCACAGTGGGAATCCTTCAGCTTAAGGGGATTAAATAAAAGGAAATAAACTAGTTCTGCTGCATATGTAGAGTACATTGTATTACCCTGTTGATATATGAACCTCTTAGAATTCCTTTCAAAGGTGATAACCAGGACACCAATCTTTACAGGAACATGCATCACCATAAATGTAATCATGTTTGGTTTTTTTTTCATAATTAATATTCCCTGCTTAAGGGGAACAGAATCTGCCTGAAAGAATCACGGTGCGAGTTTTGTTGTGTCTAAACAAAAAGAGAAACGGGTGGTCAGCTTTAAATTCATCTTTGTGTTGCAGAATCCGATATCCGGGTACCTCTAGAGACTCTCCACCCTGTTCATTTACTTCCAAGGAGACTTTATGAACGATCTTTGACAAAACCACACCTTTGGTTTCACACATCTCAGAGAAATCTGATGCACTCTCATTAAAGACATTTGTCATGCCGAGGCTTTCCAGGAGTGGCTTCAGGTCATAATCGCCTTCCACACTAAACTTTGGAAGAAATACATTCACTTTAGTGTTGGCCATCATGCTGGGATTGGTCCACTGTAATAATGTCTCAGGTGTGAGTGCTTTTTCCAGCTGAGGACATAAAGAACAAAGGAAATGAATGCACAGTCGAGAGAAAGTGGGAACAAAAAGATCATTTCTGAACTCATTACTTTTATCAACCCCCCAAAAACAAAGTCCAAAAGACAACTTTTGCTTGTAGCATTCAGAGTTAACTTACACTCTCAGTTACACTGATGTAAAAATTATTTCATCTATAGACTTCCAGAGAAACTCCATTAAATGTGCATACTCTGATTATTGGTTCTTCACAATCATCTGCTATGGAATCAGCTCAACAACGTAATGAAGGAATCCAAGGAAGACTAGACTACCCACAGCTGACTAACACAGCTGTGCACGGAAAGCATCATCTCAGTACTGTTTTTTTCTCTCACCTTTTCCAGGCCAGTTGTGTCATCTTCGATGTCTTTGGGGAGCAGAATGAGCATGCTTATATGTTTGTTAAGGCATGGAAGTTCAAGGATTGCAATATTTAACTCTTTTACGTAACCCAGGCAAAAAGTAGCTTCCAGATTCATCATTTGCACTGGCTTAGTTTCAGTCTGCAAAACACAAAAAGAGACAATCGATTACTCCTTTTAATTCACAAAGAAGATGAGAGAGGATATTTTGCAAGCTTGCATGAAAGTGGTACATTGATTGCTATAATGGAATTTGTTGGCTTTCATATGTAACGATATCAGTAAGACTCTACTAGTGAAAGCTGTTGGTACTTTAAGAGGAGTGGCTTTCCTGTGACAAGATGTACTTAACACAACACATTGGGGATGTGCTTTAAAGGAAAAAATTACCTACTATTAGTGACCATCAGTGCTTGTTTCACCAACAGCTTCAAACTAGCAACATAATAAGAAAACTGGCTTAGGTACTTTTACAACAGCATATAAGTTTTGATAGAGAGTGCCATAGTAGTAACAAGTATTTCTCACTTTCTCTCATTGAAATTTCCTTAGCACAAAACTGGCAAACATTTATTTGAATGGAAGCAGTGCTGTATCTTATTTCAAGACATACCTTGTTGACTTTAAAAGGACATTCTTTGATCTCTGCCTCTGGGAACTTCTTCATCCAGTTTGTGACAAAATAAGCTGCATTAACTAGGAGGATCTGCGTCTGGTCGCTTACGATATCCTCATTCAAAATATTCTCCATTTTGCCTGTGAACATGGTTAAGCTGGTCATTAATACAGTATATTATCAACGTATGTGAGGTTTTCACAGAATGTGGAAACTGTACTGAATTAAAATATTTCTGCCCTGCACCTCACAGATAACAATTTTAATTATAAAGGGAAATCCCCAAATAGAAGCATTTAGTTCCCTAGCTGCAGCTTCATGTTTGAAACAGAATTTGGGATCAAGATAGATCTTCCAAACGACATTTTTACTCAGTTTACATAAAACAGAATAAAAAATGTATCTACTGCTTTTGTTTTGTACTCTAAAGAAGATCCTGAAGCTTCAGTGAAATTCAACAGATAGAACTGAAAAAATATTTCTCATTTAGAAAGCAAGACTTCAAGGGAAGTTCCAGTCCAGTTTCTACTCACTTTTGGATTGATACATACACTCCAATTACAATTCATAACCAAATAGTGCCGTGGATTTAAAAAAGAGAACGTAATTCTTTTCCTCACTATATTTTGTGTCTGTACAAACGCTGTCATAAGACATTGAGTTCATCATGCTGTGGATGTTAGTCTTCATTCATGCACAAATCACACAGGCAGTGCAAAGTACTTCCCCGTGGGCACCTGTGCCACCTTGGGATGGACCAGATGTGACTCAGGCACCCATATTTTCATATTTGTACCACATGAGGGCAACAGGCAGCAACCAACCCTGGAGCTACCTGTAAACAGCATGTACATAAGCTCTGCCTTGGGCACCGCGTACCAGACCTCTACCCCACACAGACAGGACAGGTTCTGCCTGGGAGCCCTGATGGTCACTGAGAAGCACTTCTTGTGACTTAGTGGCTCAGAGTTACTGCAGGAGAAGTGCCGCAGCCCTGTTACCACCAGAGCATCTCCAAGTAAGGAATATATGTTCACCTGTGGTCAAAATCAGCTGTGCTGCTGAGATGAGATACTAATTAACAGCCTGGAATTCAGAATTCAGCACATACTCTCCATTAGAGAACGAGGCCAGGATTTGTTGCATTGATGTCAGATGTTTGTGAAGCTCCGCAGCCAGGAGCTGTCATTGTCCCAGACTTTCCCAGTGAAAACAAATGAGCTGCTTTGCCAAAGGCTAATGCAAGGTCTGCCTCCAGAAATGCTACAGCAATAAAGTAAACGATTTAAAAACATGCTAACACAGCTAATCCTCATGGATCCAAATAATAGGTGTAGTCCCATTGCTTTCACTATATATTCACTTCTAACAGCAGTAGTTAACAGATGTCATGAAGACAAAGATATCATTCTTCAAAGAGGTAAGCGGCATCCCCGAGGTTAGGCCCTACTCACCATCAGTTAGCTCTGAGAGAGATTTATTGATCTTTTGTCGTGTTTCCTCTGTTTTTTCTTTGAACTCCACCAGTTCCAGCTCCGATGGAAAAGGCCTCTTTGTGGAGTTAACAAAGTCCTGAAAGACGAAAGGTACAACATCTAACCTTTCTTAAATGCTCTTCACTGGATGACTCTACACAGCCTGCAACACCAGTATCCCAAGCTGTTGGCGGAGAGTATATTACAAAGAACAGCTAATAGCTAACAGCAGGTGACAGCCAGGATACAAAGTCACATTCAACAGATTGCTCCCAAGACTGTCCAGTTACATTGGTTTCTAAAGTAACTTTGGTGCTGCAGGAGTGAACATGCAGCCCGAGCTTGAAAGGATAAGGCAGCCTTCAGTCTAGAGCTGGGCAAAAAGAAGGGATGAGAGAAAGGCCACAGGCTGCTCACAGTGTGCCTGTCCTTGTCAGATGAGATGCCCACTGCTGTGGATGGAGTCAAAAAGCAGGCAACCTGATTATAACACCATTTAAGCAGGCTGTGAGTCTTCTGAAACATCACTTCTAGGCTGAAGTTGCCTTTGCTTGGGGCCCTATTCAAAGGCAACTGCGATAAAACAAACACAACATTTTTCTCAATTGTTTGCAAGGTCCTTGAGTTTCATGGCCAAACAACACCTTCCTCACTTGTATTCTTTGAATAACCAGGCTTGTGCCTCCTCAGTTAGACAGAGAAAACTACTCTTCACGCAGTAATTACATGGGTGTGTGGACTAGACATACACTTGCACTACCATCTTTATTTAAAATCCTTCCCAGTCATACTTATATTGCAAAGCCCTTGATGTGGCATAGAAGTCACACTGCATTCAAAATCTACTGCGCCTACTGACCTATAACATATTAATGAAAGAAATGCGACTGTAGCAATGGCCGTATTGCTTGGGGTCAAGCAGAACAATCATCCTCCTACAAACTTTCATTACGCTGCTCATCATCTGAGTCTAGTCAAGTAAAAGGTAATAGTGAGAGAATGTGTTTTGAATAGCATTGAAGTCCGGTTGATCAAGCAATTCAAGCACTTTTCTGCAGTACTTACTGTGGTAGGGCTGAGAGACTTGTCTACATAGAGCCGCTTGACCATTTTCAGTGCAAAGAAAGAGGTGAGTTTGGAAACATCTGCAGTTACCGTTTGAAACCCAAAAGAAACATCTTTGACGTCTTGTAAATGGAGCACCTGATAATGAACATAATACAATACTGAGTGCCTTTCTTTTTATTATCTAAAAATTCATAGAATCATAGTATCCTTAAGGTTGGAAATGACCTCTGAGATGATCTAGTCCAACTGTCAACACCATGCCCACTAAACCACATCTCTCAGTGCCACACAGTTCCCTGGGTAGCCTGTTCCAACACCTCACTGCTCTTTCAGAAAAATAATTCTCCTAATATCCAACCTGAGCCTCCTCTGGTGCAACTTGAGGCCATGGCCTCTCATTCTATTAATGCTACCTGGGAGAAGAAGGCAGCCCTGACCTCACCACAGCCTCCTCTCATGCATTGGTAGAGACTGATACGGTCTTCCCTGAGCCTCTCCTCCTCCAGACTGAACAATCCCAGTTTCCTCAGCTGCTCTCCCGTAAGATCATTGCTCCAGACCCTTCACAGCTTTGTTGTCCTCCTCTGGACATGCTTCAGGCCTAACAGCTTGGCAACAGATTATCCTCGTTTTGACCTGAGCTCTGACTATTTGTATTCAAGCTAAAAACACAGTTTCTCACTCTTATTTATTACTAAAAAATTAATTCAACGTTCCAGTGAGTTTCCTTTCTGGAAGTGGGTTACTTCCTTAAGAACTGCTTACCAGATGGCAAGGTTTTCTGATTATTGACACACAGCGTCATGTGGTATTTCAGCAGAAATCAATCAGAGGTGAGCTTTGGTAGACAGAATGTAAGCTAGAGGTACGGCTGCTGACCCACCTCCCAGCTCCTGGGAATCACATGCCCAGCTCCAGGATGTTCTAACCTGACCTAAAACTCTCTGCTTTTAGGTGCCTGTCTGTTGCAAGGTCTTTGAGAGTGAATGTTCCATTAAAAACAGCCTACCCAGCCCTCCTCACCTTCCCCAGCCACATTAGTGACCTCCCTTTCCCTTTCAGCCTCACTCCTGCTCTTTATCCCTGAACACACTACAGACACAGTAAATTACCTCTTGAGAAATGTGAAACGTAAGTGCAATTGCGTAACAGAACTCTGTGGAAGTGGATGTTCACTTACTATGGGATGGTTTAGTGCAAATTGCAGGCACAAGTGAAAGTGAAATTAAGCACAGGCTAATATTTTAAGCTCTTCCACTGGAAAGACAGCGCCTGAATTTTGAGGTGAGGAAGCCTCAGGGTGCCATTTAAACTAGAAATAAGATCTAAAAATCTTTATTTATTTATTTATTTATTTTAATAATCCTATTTGCGAAAACACCCAGCAGGTCTTTGTGGTTATATCACTTTGTTGCTGTGCAAATGGGCACATTGCAAACCGTAGGATGAGCTGAGGCACCGGAGGCTGTGCTTCAGCAGTGTGCCATCAGGGAAACCAAAGGTACAGGGAGGAACTGCTAAAGGAAGAAAAATGTATTCAAATCTGTGGAATGCCCCCGAGATCCTGGTGATAATCAACATATAAATGCTTGCTGAATTTGCTTCTCATTCACCTCTAGGTAACAGAGACTGCGGGCACTGGGATAAAAAGAGGCTGTGTAAATCCTGGCTCTCACAGAGGCAGTTGTGCAGCCTCTCCACGCCGCAGAATGACCTCAATAAACTCATTGCACCATCACCATGATGCTGCTTCGTGGTGCTGTAAAACCCCTGGGCATCTAGAGCTATTTGCAAGGCAAACCACTATTCAAGCTGCGCTACCTCCTACAGCATTATCTTCCTCTCAGCTGTATGGCAGGAGAAAGGGGAAATGGCACAGACAAAACTGATAAAATTACTTGGTAATGGCAAAATTATTTCCAGTGCTGGTAAGCTTAGGCAGTCCTTGATAACCACAAAACAATTATCCAGAAAATGCAGTGACTTCATCAGTGACATTCAGCCACAATCAGCGCTCTGCTGAAAGGAGACAAGGCCTTAATGCAACTGCTGAGCGCTCTGCCATGTCCATGTCCCCATCCACCTTGTAAATGCTTGAGAAAGGTGTTTTTTTTTCCCCATATGCCAGTGATTTTCAGCCTCCTTGATTGTGTGGAGCCTTGGAGTGTGGAAATGTTCTGGAATTTTGAATGGACAGTTTTCTATCCAGGGGATATCCTGTACACTATTAACAAGAATAAATAGAAAAGCCACCTCTGATAACCGTATAATTTTGTAGCTACAGAGCAGCATGCTGACAGCTCACCTTTTTCATTTGGTCTGCAGTGTCACCCTTTGTGGCTTTATATGCCAGAGCCAAAGACGTGGAGGTACACAGTGGGGCAAAGACAATATTGGCTGTTTTGTCCTTCTCGCATAGCTTTTTGAACATATCAACAGCAAAGGCAGTGTTTGCTAGTTGAAGAGCATCCATCGTCATCCTGAAACAGAAAAGGATAAAGAGAGATGACCCCCAGAGTGAACTCCTGTTGCAGCGGGGCTGGCAGGTCACTGATTTCCTTGATGAAGGAGGCTGGACACCAGTATGGGGAGTGGACAGCTTGAGCCTATAGAGGGAGGCGAAAAAGGCTTGACCAGTCCTTCCCAGTCTCAGACACCACCAGCAGCATTTGAGGAAAGTCTTGTCCATGCCCAACCAAGGTAGCTCAGTACAAGCCCTTACCTTCAAGTGACAGCTGGCAATTCTGCATGCTATGTGGAGCCAGAATTACCAGACGTACATGGAGAAGTCTGGGTTGGTCAAGGTGACCCACACATATCGAGTCACGCTGGATAACATATGGATTTAATCTCTTTTTAATTGATACCCTTCAAATGTGCCAACTTATAAGGCATTTTGCCTATGCTTTGGGCTCTCCTAGTGCTTTGATAGGCCTTTAAAAGTTTCACAATCTTTCTCGCCTCTTGCTTTGTGTCTAATTGTTCATTAAAGCTTTAGCTGTGGTACGTCCTCTCTCTAAGGGGTGATTCCCTGTTCTCCCTACCCTTGCTAGAAGTCTCCAGAAAGCTGTCTGGTCCTGTAGGTTGAGATCATCCTAGAAACTCTAAGTACTTAGCCTCCTACATAAATACTGCTATGTGCCCACTCATCACTTACAGTGAGGACTGCAAATGTTTTCCTAGCAGTTCAGAGTAACTGCAATTGCTGCAGGGCTGTTAGCTGATCTATGCAGTCAGGAATGGAAAAGTTAGTGCCAAGTGACAGATGTTCTGAACCATGTTCTGGGAATGCCATGGAATACTCCGATCTTCCAGACTGCTTTCTTAGATCTAAAACTGCACTTTAGTGTAATTCTGTTTGTGTTGATTAAAGACAACAAAGGCAAACCATAGAATTTCAGTCAGTATCACATTGGGCTTAAGACCAGCAAGGACACAGAAGATGATGACTCCTTTGGGATAGTGAGTTTAGATAGAAGAGTTACACTTTTCTACCCCCAGAATCGCGTGTCCCTTAAGAAAGGGAAAGGCAATCTGATAAACTGGTGTTCGGCAGCCCTATCTATTGAAAGAGACCGAAAGGAAAAGATGAATGCTGCAAGGGACTTCAAATGGGCAAAGACTGCCAACAGAACTCAGAAAGTTTCTTTAACATGTTCTCTGCCCAGGAAAAAGAAAAAATGGCGAAATATCAGAATGTATATGGCATGGAAAGTTTCTTATCCAGACATCTATTCACAATAACACTTCAGGCTCTGACACAGAAGATGCAAACAGGAAAGTCGCCTATTTATCTGAAACATTACCTCGATGTGAGGTTTGCTGATCTTCCAAGAAGCACCTTAAGGACAGGGATTTCTCTCAAATGACTACTTAATACTGCAGTCTTAAATGTGTACCTGGCTCGTACCTTTTGCGTCCTAGATCTCATCAGATGAGTAAAGATCTCCCCAGATGACAGCAGTTAGGTAAGAGAAGACAGAAAGGGGAGGAGAGGACATCTGGGCAGTGAACTCTCTCCAGAGTAAGAACACCAGCTCCCAACCACTCACTCTTATCCCTCTTTGGAATGGCATTTTGAATGACAAAAATCTGCATTCGAGAGCATGCGTCGTATTGCCCGGACTTTGCTGAATATCAGACATCACTGTATAGAGATGCTGTGGCAGTTTTTGTAGTTGAGAGTAGAGATTTCCAAAATAATCTGGTATTTATCCATTTTTATAGGAGTAACAGAACAGGGGAGTATTTTGTCTGCAGTGCAGCAGAGAAAACTTTGACTTCCACATAAGACCTGTTTGATTTGAAAAGGCCTTCCCATCTCTGTTTCCATTAACTTACATATGTATATATTCTACATATTTAGTAGGGTCCCTGGCTTAATTTTAGCTAAAAGACTCTGTACAAGAGGTTACTGAAATGTACTGCATGATCTAATTAAGTGAAAAAATAATACTGGCATAAAACCAAGGCTTTTTAAATCCAGGTTTGAAAAGCACACTTACCCAGTGGTGTCCTCTCACATAGTGCTCTGACTGTTGGCATTAGCAACAAAGTACTTCCTAATTACCACTGAATGCAAAGAGAGCAATTAATCTTGAGGAGGAAAAAATATATATGTATTAAATATATAGCACCAGTTACCCCCAAATAAAAATGAAGAGGAGGATGTTTGCTACATGTAGAGGACTCCTGCAAGACGCTTTTCAAGCAGAATGGGACTGTCCATCTCCCATGACAGGCAGTGTCCTGAGATGCTTGGTAACAAAGATTACCCTGGGAGATCCCATTTTACAGTGTCAGCAGGAATCAAGCTGGTGTCAGAGTGAGGTCTGGGAAATGTTCTCAGAGTTTTTCTGGGTGTAAAAGTGAGAACTCAGCGCCAGTCAGCATTACAAGCATCTCTGTCATTCCTGTGGTCACAGCTTCTCGCATACAAAAGCAACTCATTACCAGTAAAGTCAAGCTTGTTAGAAACGATGAACTCTGCATATGTCAAAGGAGAAGAGAGCTTTGGGCAAAACAGTGGCGAAGGACAGTAAAATCAAATATGAAGATCTGGGACTGCCGCTGAGGTTGCAGCGGTGCAGAAAACCTTTTCTGCAAGGTTTCTATGTTCCTCTTCAGTGAGGAAACCTGGAGGTGCTTCATGGTGAGCCTTTTACAGACCTTCTGTTCACTCAGTAACTGGTGATGCTTCCCAGTGCCTTTGTTACACCTAGAGAACCCGTTCCTGGTAGTGGCAAGGCTTATCACTCTTATTTTTTCTTTCTTTTAGTGCTACTGCTGATATAATGCACATTCAGAGGATTTTGTTGGGGGGAAAAAAAAAAAACAAACCCTCAGTTTCACCCTGCTGTTTCAGAAATGGCTGAATAGCAAAGAATAATCTCTGTCTCATCATCTTTTTTAACTGCATCTGGTCGGTCTTCTTTTTTAATGCTCCATTTATTAATGACATATGACACATAGAAGCTCATGACATTCATATGCTCGAAAGGAATTTACTGCATGAAACATTACAAAATCTTGAACCTCTTTCAAGCCCTGAGCACCCCAAGCTGTGTCAGTGACTCCACTGCAGCAAGTTCTGGCTGAGTGAGAAGAGCTGAGGCCCCCCTCAAGAATAAAACCCATCAGGTGCCCATGAGCAGTCCCAGAAACCAGACCCAGCTCCGGAGTCAGTAATCACAGGAAACTCTCACACAGGGAGGAGTCAACAAAATTGGAATTGAAATTTCAAGAAGGGCTGCTTGGATTCTGGCTGAGTCCCTGCTTTCCCAGTAGGAGCAGCAAGTCAGCATTCTGAGAGGCCTGCGGCACGGTGGCACCTTCTAAGCACAGGCAGCTTGTGATCCACCCAGCTTTGCTTAAAGCTATGACGGGGGCTGCAAAGTTCAAGAAACACGCTCGGATAGAGGAGGAAGCTGAAAGGCACTAGAATCAGCTCAGAAATAAATAATTTGGAGGTGCTTAGTAGCATAAGATGCTATTTTTGCTCTGTCACTCCTGAATGCAACCAACAGAACTAAGGCTTTGTTTACTATTTGCTTACTAAGAGAAAAACTAAATGTAGCTTATCTTCTAAAAATTAATCAGAAGAACAGCAACATCTCTGTGGAAACTTGACAAGTCATGTCAGCCAAATGGTAAGAATCATCTGATAAAGCAGAGCAAGTATTCCTTTTATTCTTGCCTTTGTTAAAGAGCCCTGAGGAGAGCACACCCAGGGCAGACAGGGTGGTGGCCATCCAAGCTGGGCTGGTACTGGGGCTGTGCACTAGGGCTACGGCTCAGGAGCGGTGAGTGAACACCCACAGTCATTTCAGTTTAGATAAATGATATGAAAGAGCCCACGTATGAATGGGGCATTCCCCCTCCAAACTTGCTCATTTAACATGATCTTACAGGAGCTCTTGCTTGGATAACACAAAATGTAAAGGAACAAAACTCTCGTGAGCCTCTTCCTCCTACTTCTACACAAATGGCAGCTCTCTACCAGGCAGGCTGCACAGCACTGTGACAAAGACATGATTCCCTCTGAACAGATGTTTCTCCCAATGTCAGACTGATGCTTTACTTTAGTGAGATCAGAGCGTTCATCGGGTTGTGGAAAAAGCACCATCAGCAACACACTTGAGAAAATCACTCCAGGAATTAGAGAGTCTCCAGAATATGTTTTATTGTGCCTCAACAGTCAGTGAATTTTTCCAACCGGATGAGCACGCTGAAGATAAAGTAGGTAATTAGCAGGCTTAAGCTCTTGTCCTTTGAACTAGCAAGGCTTAGACAAAGCAAACAGAGCAAAGCATACAAACCCATGCAGAAAACAAGAAGAATATTCTTTTGTAAACTTCTAAAACAGTCTACACCTACTTAGAGAGATGGAGCGTTTTCGTGGCATCACATACAGCCTGCTTTCCTGATTCAGGAAAAGCCATTTGGAACAGTCAACAGGTAGCCTAAGTATTCTAATAATTCCTAATATCTTCACAGTCTCACCTGTCAGACCCCACTCGCCATCAGGGGTAAGGAATGTAGATGGGTAAGCACAGCAATGCTGGGACAGAACCAAAATGTTATAGTTTGAGCAGGCTTTTTCCCACCTTTAATTCCACATGCTGGCTTTTTGTATGAGCTTCCTTATCCTGCTCACTCTACGCTATTGCATTTCACGTCGGAGTTCCTAACTGTTGGTTAGGAATCAAAGTACCAGAGGAAGAAAAAATAATGCTGTACTTACTTTGCAAAGGTATAATCCTGGTAAATGAATCAACGAAATGGGTCCGACACGAAGAACTAGAGACCTGTGGCGAAACCTTGCTGAGCAGAAGAGTCTGTTAGCTTGCCTGCTCATTGACACCACTCCCACTTTCCCAGCCCTAATTACGCACACACTCTCGCTTTTTTTTTCTTTTTTCTTTCCCCCCCCCCCCCCCCTTAATCATTCTTCAAGCAGCTCCTAAACTGGAGGAGCAGTATGAGTCACACCTGAGTTGTCTTTGCCTGCCCAGCTACAGAGCACAACAACATGCTCCAGCAGGAAACAGCAGCCCAGGCACATTGCCTGCAGCAAGTGCCCTACAATAGGCACCAGACGGGAGGGAGCAAAGACTCTTAAAGAGAAGGAGTGCAGGAGTGAAGGAGCAATTGAAGGACCTTCTGAGCAAAACCAGTGCTCCGAGGTACATTGGAATTGCTGTGATTTGTAAAAAAAAAAATGCAATTGTGAAAAAGACACGCAGGGAAGGCAACGAAAATGTGTGATGTCAACCCAGCACTTTGCATCTGTGTATGCATTAAGATAGTGTCTCAGTGTTGTCATTGTGAGGGTTGTGTGGTGTACTTGGTTGCCTCAAAAGCCCAAGGCCAGAGTGGAGCTCATGCTCAAAGAGAAATATCTGCTCATCTTGTTGCTCTCAAGCAGGAGATTTCAGAGGGAGGAGAACGCCACAGCTCCTTTTCAGCATCTCCAGAATCGGAATCGCTGCATTCAGGACTCAGTGGCTACTTGATTACTGATGAATCCAATGGCTTGGGGGCGGGAGGGGAAGAAAGGGAGAAGGAGAGGTGGTGGTGCAGCTTGACATTCCTATTTGATTTGAAAAATGTATACAGTCCTTAGCAAGGAAAAGGTGGTCTACTACACACTGCTCCTCCCAGCACGGAGTCTAGCTACCCACGGCACTAACAAGGACTTCCTGGAGTCCAAGTCAACCTTAATGAAGAAACTGACACCCACAGACACAGCTCCTGTCCAAACCTCACCCATTCCAGATGACCCTCTATGCCCTTAGACTACTGAAGTGCTACAAAAAAAGTAAACATCATTGAGCTTGCTTTTAAGATTGTTATGCTGGCAAATGAAAGGACTAGGAAACCAAAGTGTCTTCCCGGACATGATACCTCCTTGGTGGCAGTGGTAACTGAGTTGTTATCTCCTTCTCTAATGACACAGTCCTATTTTATTTTGAGTGTAAATCACACCACAGCTTCTTGATCAGATCCCAGCAATATGTCCTTCCTAAGGACTCATTATTACCAAAGGAAATCTTATTTTCCTTTCTGCTGCGATGAAGTAGGGTTCAACTTCATTTATTTACCAGACAGTGAACATAAAATTAGTATGCTGTACCGTGGGTGAATTCATAACAAACACTAAGGTGTGGATGTGTTTAAGCAATTCAAAGAACATTGAGAACAGCTGGCTAAAATGTGTCATCTGGGCAATAACTGTCACATATCTAATTATGCCTTGCACTGGGAGAGAAATGTTGATAAAAATCTACAATAATATTGGCTGCCAGACTCTTCTCAGATGTCTGCAGGTAATCTAGAGCCAAAGGAACAAACTTTCCTTCAGGCCCAGGTCTTCCAAAGACGGCCCCCTATGGAGTGGCTCAGGAGCTTCTGGATACACAGTGGTGGGGAGTGGCAGACAACAAAACTGCCTTGACAGAGATAGCACAGCTCATCACCTTCACCTCCTATCACCATCGCCAGCTTCATCACCATGTAGGCTGGAAATACAAGTGGGTGCACTGGTTTATTCTAAAAGCTGAGCAGGGAAAGGTGAAAGAACTCTACATTACAAGGCTGAAGGTGCATAAACGTAACTACACTCCAGTCACTTCTCGTTGGTAGCCGAGGTCTGGCACTTTGTAGCCTTACAGAACCTTTCTGCCTGACTGAGAAATGCCTGATTTCTGATCATAGTGTCATGAAAGAAGTAACCAATTACCATGCTTCAAAGAAAGGAGTCCACACGGACTCCAGCAACTGAGTGGCTCATGGGGCAGCCCTACTTCCCCAGAGAATGGATATTTGGGGTTAATTTACAGTCGGAGATAACATTAAAATAACATTAGGATGTCTATATATAAAGACAAATAACATCCTAAAGTTATTTTACATATGTGTTATATGTATCTTCACATTAATATTTATGGGAATGCCTGTCACTTACTTATGGCCCAACCTGGAAGAAGCAGTAAAGCAAAAGGTGATGACTTGAAAAGCAGAAGATGCTGAGCCTTAGGTATGTGAGGCTTGCAAGGGACAAGCACTGGAGCTTGGCCTCCCAGTTCATCTTCCTTGGTCCGACCGAATGGCAGCTAATTAACTGCATCAGCTTGTGCATCTCCTGCATTTACCTGTCACTGGATTAGTCTTGTTTGGTTTGACCTCCAAGAATTTTCAACGCGCATCTATTACATTTTCGTCTGTAACTGTATTTTAATCAAGTTTAAAAAGACAGCAGAATCAAGAACAGGATTTTTCTCTATCAGAAAATAAAATAAATTCAAGGCTTGCTGTGAGTTGGACATCTCTTGCCATGACGTCGTGTCAGTAAAAAGACAGCGACAGAACAACACACGAACAAGGGATTTGCAAAGTGAAACACCGTCGTTATTGCAGTCCAAAGTTTCATAACACAGACAAGCCACAGTCTTTTGACAACACAACAGAGGAGCTTTCATCTTCCTTTTACAGGTCACCAACATTTTCAGGTCTTCAACAGCCCAAGGGGAAACACAAGTGAAGGCCTTGCTGGGCACCAGGATGCAGCAGCCACCTCGGCATGCCACCACCTGGCCACGCAGTGTGCAGGAGGGACCCAGCCGGCCGGTGACACTCCTGTCATTCCGTCTGCTCTCAGCCCCAGCTCTGGGCTCACCCTGCCACTCCTGCAGGGCGTTGTTCCAACACGCTGCTGAGTGGAAAAGACAAATAGCTTCCTTTCTCCCACCCCCTGGACAGGCTCATTTAGGGCAAAGAATGCTCCTGCAGTTTAATACAGCGCTATTAAGTCGTTCAGCTCCAAGTGACTGCTGTTGTCTTTTTTCTTGTTTTATTTCCCTAATGCATTGACACTCAAGGACATATCTGATTGCAGATTTCATGTTTTGGAAACCATGCAGGAAATCAGCTACAAGTGGGAGGGAGTAATGAGCAGAATAAACCGGGGCATTTTTATTATGCTGCCAGTCACAAAGGGTGCAACCCCTTTTCACTTAGCTACAGCTTTTACAGCAAGCCTGAGATCTTGGAGAGAGCCACTTACAGGTTATTTCCATGCCTTTATTTCAATACAACAACCTGCTTCCTCAGCGCAGTTAGAAAAAGCAAAGAGTAAATTCACAATGTCTGTAAGTCAGTCTGTACAACTGAACTTTCCGTATTCACTGTGTATCTGGGTCTACATTGTTATTTAGTAATAGAAATAAGTCACAGGCAAAAATCGTTTTCAGTTTCTGCCTAGTAAAGGTCAGACTGACAGTTCCAAACCACATGATGATTTGCAACTACAAGAGCACTTAGAATAATCAAGTGTCATTCGATGATTATATTGAGAGAGATGCAAACTGAGCAGCGGCAAGCAGACCTCTCTTTTTTTCCCTTTCTTCCCAAGGCATTTGCACTGAGATGGCACGAGGGATGGTGTCACACAGCAACTCACTGCTGCAACACGCACGGCAAGAATTCAGCCTTCTGCAGACATGTCTGCTGACGTAGAAGGGTTCCTCACCAGTGAGTATTTCTAGTAATAGACAGGAAATTAATCTTATTCCTTTGTTTTATTGAGCCTGTTCTTGTTTGGGGTATACATCTCATCAGGACAAACTAATAATAAAACAACTCTGAAATAATAGGCATAACCCCACTATACTGTGCTTGATTATAGATCTGGTTAGCTCCTAGCTGAGTGTAGGTGTGATTTTCAAGTTATCAGGGGCTCACCTATCAAAGGAAAACCTGCACGGGGGTAGGACTGCTCATGTAAGTAACGTGGAAACTTTGAAGAGAGAGATCGCATTGGCAGAAGTGCTTTTCCCACAGGCAGCAGAGAGCAAGCAGACCTCTCCCTCTGGAGATGAACTGGTTTCAGGTCAGAGCATTAGCAGCTGACATGTCCAGGGATTACATGGCTTTTGCTGCCCACAGCAGCAGGCCTGGGCTCTGACACACAGTTTCCCCTCCAGCTCTGGCTTTGCCCTTGAGTGCCTCCTTACTGTGTGCAGAGGAAGGAGGTGTGAGAATTGGGGATTTCTTCCCCCTCTTGCTTTTATCCAGTGTCATCAGTAGATGAGTCACTTTCTCCTGTAATCCAGGTAGTTATGAAGTGTCTGGGTGATTAATGTGGGTGAGAGCACACGCCTTCCTGGAGTTCTTCAGCATAGCTCCACAGCATGAATATATGCATATTAAAGGACAATCAAAGCTTAGAGTGAGTATTTGCTGAAATGAAGACACTGGAAATGGGCCTGCCTCCGTGGTCTGAATTTTCTCCAGCTATGTTTAAGGGGAGGACAGAGCTTTGCTTGTCCCTGAATGCAGCTAAAAAGATGAATAAACATGTTAATTCCTGCTTCTTCAATTGGTATTTGGCAGATCTGCTAAAGGCAACAAAATCAGTGTACATTCTTATGCACTGCTTGAAGTAAAACACCCTACACTGTCACTGTCTCATCAGCCAATTATAAAAGCTATGCCTGCAAACCCACCTTGACATCCAGATGTAAATCTTAACAAATAATGGCTCTGAACCTCAGCTAATGAAAACTGATTAGAAACCATGAAAGCAAGTGAGCTATTCCATCATTCAGCAGCTGATTCAGCTCATATCACCACTAGCCCAGGAACCCTGGATCTGTCTAACAAAACACAGAACATATTAACCCATAAAAAGGAGGAGTATGAAAAAGTTTGAATGACAAAAGATAAATAAATAGAAAATAGCCTATATTTAGCCAGGTAATATATAACCTACTGAGAAATAATTTTTGTCATTCTTCTTAGATCTAATGGCCCCATTAAGCTTGATGGGACAACTCTGGTTCATGCATAATCCAGTGAGGTAATAAAATCCACAATAACATTAGCATTTATATAACAGGCATAAGTGACCTGCAATTAGGTCTATAGGAACTTGTAACAACACAAATACCCTTCTATTTTTCTTTCTTGGTTCAAGATCCAAAGCCCACTGCAAAGATGGCTACCAAGTTCAGTGGGTTGTGGATAAAACACACAAGCAGGCTTGTTAGCGAGACAGATATTGGTAGATGTGGACAAAATGCTGTGCGTGTAGAAGAATTACAGACAGTTTATGATGGAATAATAGCCTGGCTCAAAGAACTTCCTTCTTCAGATGAATATTACTCTGGTAAGAGTGGCTAGGATAAAGACAAAGATAAATGACTTCCTATGCAGTTTCTGCTACTCTCCATACAAGACATAATTAAAAGGCTTTGGGATTAACAAGGAAGTATCTAAGAGGAAAATGCTAACCTAGAAATCTGGTGCAGATCAAATCATGGCAGCTACATAGTTGGCTATTCCTGGCACAGCCGCTGGACTTTGGCTGTTGTGGTACTTCTTTTAGTACTTGCGGGAGAGGTCCAACAACAAGTTTCTTACCACTGTGGTGCTCGCCCCCTGGTACAATGCCACTGTACCTTACGTATAATGGAAAGAGGGAACGTATTGTTTGTATGTCTTGGATGGCCCCATTTCCTCATACCTTCCCATGTATTAAACAGCGAGTTCTGCACTTGAGGTCTTCTGCAGTTCTAAGGCAGGCAGAAGGCACGTTTAAGCTCCTATTGCTTAAAATACCATTTAGAAGAAAATAAGACAAACCACAGCTCAGGAAAACAAAATAGTTGAAGGAGGTGCGCTATCACCCAGTCCCAGCTCTGTTCCCTTCATGTCTCTAATTCAGAACACACGGCATGCCGTTAAGTTGTGAATACTGCTCTCTACAGTCACACAGTGAAAAAAAGAAGTGTTGAATCTATCATGAGAATGGAGAAAGTCATATCATATCATCATAGTATCATAGTATCGTGCGAGTTGGAAGGGACCTTAGAGATCATCGAGTCCAACTCCCGGGATTCGAGCCCTCTAGTGTAGCAGGGCGGCAGTTATCCACTTGCACCACAGGGGGGATTCGAACCCGGGCCTCCAGTGTTGCAAGCGGCGGTTCTAACACCGTGCGTCACCAGAGGCACACAAAGTCCTTTGTCATTTGTCTAGAAAAATCTGGTAATGCTTTCAGAAGGAAAGTCTGGGTCTGTTCACAGTTCGGTATCTTATAAAGACTCACACACGAAGTATAGCAGTCATTTATCTTGAACCCCTCCATAACAGAGAATGTAGTACCCAAAGTACCAATTTAATGGGACCCGTAATTTCTCTTTGGATTACAGCACATATCTGTGGTGTTTTTAACGTCCGACAAGTATGAAGTCTACAGAGAGGGTGACATCACACCTCAGTCACGTAAATCAAACAAATCTTCGTAATTACCTGTGGCCTGGAGATGGCAGTACGAGAGGAAATTAGCGAAACCCTGATAACTGGATTATTATAAGAGTAACGTAAGTTCCTTTTTCTGTTTGTTGGGGCCCTCGCATATTTTGTTAGCGCAGTCACGAGTGCCAATTTATGGTCATGGGAATAAAGTTGGGATTCTACTCCCTCCCCCAGGAGCATCAGAAGGAGAAAGCAACATGGGTAGGGACAGCAACGCCAACAGCCTTCTCAGCAACACAGATAATTCTTTTTTTTCTTTTTCTTTATGTTTACTTTCCTGCTGAGTCTGAGGCATAGACTGAGATGTATGAATGATCCAAATCATTTATTGCATGTTCTAATATCCCTTAAATACATTGCCAAGTTTTCTCAGGTATTTTTCCCACCCCCTTTACATGTCTACAAAACATCCCACAAAGTCACCCACAGTCAACTCCTTAACCGTGCATGCGGATGCTTCTCCAACCAGAGACATGAGCCGTTGCTAGCCACATGCTTCTCTTCCAGTTAGGATTGTTATCATCTGTTGATCACGCCGCTCACTTGACTTTTTTCTCACTTGGACGCGTCCTCGGCATTACTTTCCCGTGCTGTTTATCTTGTTCTGCAGCTTGTGCTCTAAGTATTCTTCCTTCAATACCCACATTTCCTTTGCAAGCAGCAGGCCGAGAGGTAGATGTTGAGCTCCCAGCCCGCCGGAGCCGTGCTCTGACGGCAGTGTGGTACCGGCCTAGCGCCGCCGCCTCTTGCAGGGCGGCTCAGAGTCCTGGGGGCTGCTGCAGGCCTTCCTCTTCGGGGGGCGCCGGGGCCCCCCAGACGAGCGGTCCCTGCCCTGGGAAGAGGGGCCCGCTGCCGCCGCCTGCTCTGGCTCCTCCTGCTGCTCCTCCACTGAGGGCACTGTGCTGGTGCTGGGGTGCCCAGGTCCCTCAGTAGAGCTGCTGGGCAGCTCCTCGGTATTGGGCCCAGTGTGGCTGGTGGAGTGGCCCGGGCCCGAGGCAGAAGGCAACTGATGGGAGGTGCTGGTGCTGGGGCTGGCTGCAGGGCTGTCCTCCCTCCCTCCTGCAGCATGGCTGACTTGGTGGTCCAGCTGGCGGCGGATCACAGGGCCGTACAGGGATGCAGTGGTGCAGATGAGCCTCCTTATGAATGGCAGCAGATCGCCGTCGGTGATCATCTGCAGCTCCCGCACCAAGGCCTCCTGGTCCAGCCCGTGCTCACAGAGGAAGTTCATGGTGGTGCACTGTCCCACTTCCACCTCCCACCAGCCATTGCTGGACACCTGCTGCAACTCCTCCTGCAGCCACTGTAGCAGGGGTCCGAGGTCTTCTGGGTGGTTTCTGAAAAAGGCAGCCCAGACCTCAGCTGGGAAGTTGTGCTCAGGTGGGATGAGCACCGGCTCTGCAGGCCCCTGCTCGTCCTGCAGGCCGTGATCTGAGTGTGCTGTAGGCTGCGGGACAGCACACTCGAGGTAATCCTCATCTGACCTCACTGAGTACCGGATGGTATCAATTTTGTGCCCACATACGGCACAACTCGGCTTTTTACTTGCCCACCAGATGGCACAACCATAGCACAGCTCGTCATAGCAGGGGGTCACGTAGGCAACATCCTCCCGACTTTGACCGCAGATGGGGCAGGTCCAGTTGGATGGCACGTCCATGGCCCTGGGCTGTGCGATGGGCTGGGGAGAGCTGAGGTCAGGAAGCTGCTCCCCTCACAGGTGCTGCAGCAGGCAGAAGGTGTTACGAACTGCAAGAGAGAGAGAGAGGCCATGGTCACTTGCTGTCCCAGGGGCAGGAAGCTGTGATACCCCAGTCTCTCAGCAGCAAACCCTCCTGATCCCAGTTCCCCACCAGCTGCTGCAGGGGCTGTGTCCTGCACCACTCACCTCTGCTGCTACAAGTGCACTCTGTGTAGCCCCAGCTGCCTGATCCAGGCAGGGCTGGGGGAGACACTGGTATACTGTGAGATGGGCACCAAGAACTGGTGCCAGCAGCCACACAGTACAACACAACCAACTTGCTCAGAGCTCCAAGTCTCGCCGCTATGCTCAACTGGAGTCCAGGCACAAATGCACGCTGGCCTCTGCCAGAGCCCAGATCTAGGGTGGGCTAGCGAGGTCACAGTCATCTCCATTGCTGACATCACAATCCCTTGGTAGGTGACCTCACGTTCCATCACTGCATGTACTGGGGCGGCGGCCTGGGCCTCCATCGCCCTCCATCATTTCATGACTTTCCTCTGTAATGGTGATATAGTTGGTGAAAATAAAAACTGCACTTATTTACTCTCTCCACAATAATCCATCTTCTGTGAACTGTTCATATTTTCTGAAACATAAAGAAACGTTTTTTTGCCTCTTCTGCATGTGTTTTTGGAAACCTGGTAGCGATTTATCACCCTTAGGTGATGATTTCATCTACCATATACTTAGAGGTTCTTCCAAAGCTTCTGTAGATTATCAGAATCTTAAATGATGTCAAAATGAAGGTGTCCAAACTGTGCTGTCTAAACTTTTAGATTTTTTCTTTAACTTGATGAAATACTGGCTGGGAAACTTCTCTTTTTACAGCAATATCTCTGAAGCGAGTAGGGCTGTTAAGGAAATTTCAAAGAGAAATGCTGCTACATCCCAGCAACACAGTCGCTATACAGAGTGCCAACATGAGTGTCCCTTTCTGATGAGTTTATGAAGAAGAAAGGCCCAGAAATCACCCTATGTATGCTGCTTAGGGCAAGGGTTACTCTTGAAGATAACACACGCAGAGCTAAGAAAAATATTATTTCAGATTTCATTTTCATTCCTGACAATTTCTGTTGGAATTTGTGCACCAGTAGAAAAAAAAATAGACCACAGACTCTGAATGTCTTTCCCAGAGAAATGGATTAGTAAAGCCCAAGTCCACATTCGGCTTCCCATTTTCTTGGGCCAGCCTGTAAAATTGCGAGATGGGAGAGGAAATAGTAGTTTTTGAATGTTGATTTTGTCAAAGCAGATGATTTATCAAAGGTTGAATTCTCGTCAGCATTTAAAGATGAATACTGTAATGGAATTTGGACAACATGCATTTTAACTCCTAGCTTTCTTATTGACAGTTTTTGTTAACCTATGTCAAATTGATCTTTCTGCATAACTTCACCAGGTAGAAAACTAGAGGAAAACAGAGGTTTTACTTTCCCACCTTACCCCTTATCTTTCCTTACACTTATCTTTCCCGCATTATCTGCCTGCACTGTTAGATACTCTGCCACAAAGATCCCCTTCCACTGCATAGCTCTCCCATCATCTAACTAAGTCCCACACTAACGTTAGCCATTTGTAGTTACTTCCAGCTACCACAGTGGAGCAGTATTGCTGACAGGAGGCCTGGCTGTGCTGCAGACCGGACTTCTTTTATTGCTGCATTCACCTGTTCTCGGCACAAGGCACTCAACCAGCCTGTCGTTTGGCTCCTCTCTTTCTATACCAAAAGCTGATAGCAGGAAGCATTCTCCACAATTCACTCAGCCTTAAGGAAGGTGGAGATCATGTGTGCCTGTGCCACCTGGTGTCACAGTGATGTGATTTAATAGGGTACCAATTAGCAGATGGGCCTCACGGAGGCCAACAGGTACTTGCTGACAGACAGTTAGAATCATAGAATCATAGAATCATAGAATTACTCAGGTTGGAAAAGACCTTGAATATCATCAACCGCAGCCTAACCAGTAGCCTATCTCTTAAAAAACAACCACGAAACAACACCACAACAACAAACCTCTGCTAAATCATATCCCTGAGTACCACATCCAAACGGCTCTTAAACACATCCAGGGATGGCGATTCAACCACCTCCTTGGGGAGCCTATTCCAGTACCTAACCACCATTTCTGTAAAGAAGTTCTTTCTAATATCCAACCTAAACTTGCCCTGATGCAGCTTGAGGCCATTTCCCCTCGTCCTGTCACATGTCACTAGTGAGAAGAGACCTGCCCCAATGGAAGAGTATGAAAAAGTGTGAATGACAAAAATAAATAAATAAAAAATAGCCTATATTTAGCAAAAACAAGTGCTAGGAATTAATAGAATTTTCTCTTTCCCATTACATTTACCCAGGCAATATGTAGCCTACTGAGAAATAATTTTTGTCATTCTTCTGATCTGAGATCAGAAGGACATGGAGGTACTGGAGCAGATCCAGAGAAGGGCAACGAGGCTCGTTAAGGGCTTGGAGAATCAGCCCTATGAGGAGAGACTAAGGAAGCTGGGGCTGTTTAGTCTGAGGAAGAGGAGGCTGAGGGAAGACCTTATCACCCTCTTCCAGTACCTGAAAGGTTCTTACAGTGAGAGTGGGGCAGGTCTCTTCTCACTAGTGACGTGTGACAGGACGAGGGGAAATGGCCTCAAGCTGCGCCACGGTAAGTTTAGGTTGGATATTAGAAAGAACTTCTTTACAGAAAGGGTGGATAGGTACTGGAATGGGCTCCCCAAGGAGGTGATTGAATCGCCATCCCTGGATGTGTTTAAGAGCCGTTTGGATGTGGTACTCAGGGATATGATTTAGCAGACGTTTGTTGTTGTGCTGTTGTTTCGTGGTTGTTTTTTAAAAGATAGGCTACTGGTTAGGCTGCGGTTGGACTTGATGATCTTCATGGTCTTTTCCAACCTGAGTAATTCTATGATTCTATGATTCTATGATCTAATGGCCCCATTAAGCTTGATGGGACAACTCTGGTTCATGCATAATCCAGTGAGTTAATAAACTCCACAGTAACATTAGCATTTATATAACAGGCATAAGTGACCTGCAATTAGGTCTATAGGAACTTGTAACAACACAAATACCCTTCTATTTTTCTTTCTTGGTTCAAGATCCAAAGCCCACTGCAAAGATGGCTACCAAGTTCAGTGGGTTGTGGATAAAACACACAAGCAGGCTTGTTAGCGAGACAGATATTGGAAGATGTGGACAAAATGTTGTGCGTGTAGAAGAATTACAGACAGTTTATGATGGAATAATAGCCTGGCTCAAAGAACTTCCTTCTTCAGATGAATATTACTCTGGTAAGAGTGGCTAGGATAAAGAGAAAGATAAATGACATCCTATGAAGTTTCTGCTACTCTCCATACAAGACATAATTAAAAGGCTTTGGGATTAACAAGGAAGGATCTAAGAGGAAAATGCTAACCTAGAAATCTGGTGCAGATCAAATCATGGCAGCTACATAGTTGGCTATTCCTGGTACAGCCGCTGGTCTTTGGCTGTTGTGGGACTTCTTTTTGTTCTTGCGGGAGAGGTCCAACAGCAAGTTTCTAACCACTGTGGTGCTCGCCCCCTGGTACAACGCCACTGTACCTTACGTATAATGGAAAGAGGGAACATATTGTTGGTATGTCTTGGATGGCCCCATTTCCTTCCCATGAATTAAACAGCGAGTTCTGCACTTGAGGTCTTCTGCAGTTCTAAGGCAGGCAGAAGGCACGTTTAAGCTCCTATTGCTTAAAATACCATTTAGAAGAAAATAACAAGACAAACCACAGCTCAGGAAAACAAAATAGTTGAAGGAGATGCGCTATCACCCAGTCCCAGCTCTGTTCCCTTCATGTCTCTAATTCAGAACACACGGCATGCCGTTAAGTTGTGAATACTGCTCTCTACAGTCACACAGTCAAAAAAAGAAGCGTTGAATCTATCACGAGAATGGAGAAAGTCCACTGGAAGCGTCAGAGGTAAGCAAGTCAGTTTTAAAACTTACTCATGTCGCGCGACTCTTTTGTTTTGCAGTTAAGTTGTTGTATTTTGTAATGGAATGGCAAAAGTTATTCCTTTGTCATTTGTCTAGAAAAATCTGGTAATGCTTTCAGAAGGAAAGTCTGGGTCTGTTCACAGATCGGTATTTCTTAAAGACTCACACACAAAGTAAAGCAGTCATTTAGCCTGAACCCCTGCATAACAGAGAATGTAGAACCCAAAGTACCAATTTAATGGGACCCGTAATTTCTCTTTGGATTACAGCACATATTTGTGGTGTTTTTAACATCCGACTAATATGAAGTCTGCAGAGAGGGTGACATCACACCTCAGTCACAGAAATCAAACAAAACTTCATAATTACCTGTGGCCTGGAGATGGCAGTACGAGAGGAAATTAGCGAAACCCTGATAACTGGATTATTATTAGAGAAACGTAAGTTCCTTTTTCTGTTTGTTGGGGCCCTCGCATATTTTGTTAGCGCAGTCACGAGTGCCAATTTATGGTCATGGGAATAAAGTTGGGATTCTACTCCCTCCCCCAGGAGCATCAGAAGGAGAAAGCAACATGGGTAGGGACAGCAACGTCAACAGCCTTGTCAGCAACACAGATAATTCTTTCTTTTTCTTTATGTTTACTTTCCTGCTGCGTCTGAGGCATAGACTGAGATGTATGAATGATCCAAATCATTTATTGCATGTTCTAATATCCCTTAAATACATTGCCAAGTTTTCTCAGGCATTTTTCCCACCCCCTTTACATGTCTACAAAACATCCCACAAAGTCACCCACAGTCAACTCCTTAACCGTGCATGCAGATGCTTCTCCAACCAGAGACATGAGATGTTCCTAGCCATGTGCTCCTCTTCCAGTTAGGATTGTTATCATCTGTCAATCACGCCGCTCACTTGACTTTTTTCTCACTTGGAGGCGTCCTCGGCATTCCTTTCCCGTGCTGTTTATCTTGTTCTGCAGCTTGTGCTCTAAGTATTCTTCCTTCAATACCCACATTTCCTTTGCAAGCAGCAGGCCGAGAGGTAGATGTTGAGCTCCCAGCCCGCCGGAGCCGTGCTCTGACGGCAGTGTGGTACTGGCCTAGCGCCGCCGCCTCTTGCAGGGCGGCTCAGAGTCCTGGGGGCTGCTGTGGGCCTTCCTCTTCGGGGGGCGCCGGGGCCCCCCAGACGAGTGGTCCCTGCCCTGGGAAGAGGGGCCCGCTGCCGCCGCCTGCTCTGGCTCCTCCTGCTGCTCCTCCACTGAGGGCACTGTGCTGGTGCTGGGGTGCCCGGGGCCCCCAGTAGAGCTGCTGGGCAGCTCCTCGGTATTGGGCCCAGTGTGGCTGGTGGAGTGGCCCAGGCCCGAAGCAGAAGTTAATTGATGGGAGGTGCTGGTGCTGGGGCTGGCTGCAGGGCTGTCCTCCCTCCCTCCTGCAGCATGGCTGACTTGGTGGTCCAGCTGGCGGCGGATCACAGGGCCGTACAGGGATGCAGTGGTGCAGATGAGCCTCCTTATGAATGGCAACAGATCGCCGTCGGTGATCATCTGCAGCTCCCGCACCAAGGCCTCCTGGTCCAGCCCGTGCTCACAGAGGAAGTTCATGGTGGTGCACTGTCCCACTTCCACCTCCCACCAGTCATTGCTGGACACCTGCTGCAACTCCTCCTGCAGCCACTGTAGCAGGGGTCCGAGGTCTTCTGGGTGGTTTCTGAAAAAGGCAGCCCAGACCTCGGCTGGGAAGTTGTGCTCAGGTGGGATGAGCACCGGCTCTGCAGGCCCCTGCTCGTCCTGCAGGCCGTGATCTGAGTGTGCTGTAGGCTGCGGGACAGCACACTCGAGGTAATCCTCGTCCGACCTCACCGAGTATCGGATGGTATCAATTTTGTGCCCGCATACGGCACAACTCGGCTTTTTACTTGCCCACCAGATGGCACAGCCGTAGCACAGCTCGTCATAGCAGGGGGTCACGTAGGCAACATCCTCCCGACTTTGCCCGCAGATGGGGCAGGTCCAGTTGGATGGCACGTCCATGGCCCTGGGCTGTGCGGTGGGCTGGGGAGAGCTGAGGTCGGGAAGCTGCTCCCCTCACAGGTGCTGCAGCAGGCAGAAGGTGTTACGAACTGCAAAAGGGAGAGAGAAGCCACGGTCACTCGCTGTCCCAGGGGCAGGAAGCTGTGATACCCCAGTCTCTCAGCAGCAAACCCTCCTGATCCCAGTTCCCCACCAGCTGCTGCAGGGGCTGTGTCCTGCACCACTCACCTCTGCTGCTACAAGTGCACTCTGTGTAGCCCCAGCTGCCTGATCCAGGCAGGGCTGGGGGAGACACTGGTATACTGTGAGATGGGCACCAAGAACTGGTGCCAGCAGCCACACAGTACAACACAACCAACTTGCTCAGAGCTCCAAGTCTCGCCGCTATGCTCAACTGGAGTCCAGGCACAAATGCACGCTGGCCTCTGCCAGAGCCCAGATCTAGGGTGGGCTAGCGAGGTCACAGTCATCTCCATTGCTGACATCACAATCCCTTGGTAGGTGACCTCACGTTCCATCACTGCATGTACTGGGGCGGCGGCCTGGGCCTCCATCGCCCTCCATCATTTCATGATTTTCCTCTGTAATGGTGGTATAGTTGGTGAAAATAAAAACTGCACTTTTCAATAATCCATCTTCTGTGAACTGTTCATATTTTCTGAAACTTAAAGAAACATTTTTTGCCTCTTCTGCATGTATTTTTGGAAACTTGGTAGCGATTTATCACCCTTAGGTGATGATTTCATCTACCATATACTTAGAGGTTCTTCCAAAGCTTCTCTAGATTATCAGAATCTTAAATGATGTCAAAATGAAGGTGTCCAAACTGTGCTGTCTAAACTTTTAGATTTTTATTCTTTTAACTTGATGAAATACTGGCTGGGAAACTTCTCTTTTTGCTGCAATATCTCTGAAGCGAGTAGGGCTGTTAAGGAAATTTCAAAGAGAAATGCTGCTACATCCCAGCAACACAGTCGCTATACAGAGTGCCAACATGAGCGTCCCTTTCTGATGAGTTCATGAAGAAGAAAGGCCCAGAAATCACCCTATGTATGCTGCTTAGGGCAAGGGTTACCCTTGACGATAACACACGCAGAGCTAAGATAAATATTATTTCAGATTTCATTTTCATTCCTGACAATTTCTGTTGGAATTCGTGCACCAGCAGAAAAAAAAAAGACCACAGACTCTGAATGTCTTTCCCAGTGGAATGGATTAGTAAAGCCCAAGTCCACATTCGGCTTCTCATTTTCTTGGGCCAGCCTGTAAAACTGGGAGATGGGAAATAGTAGTTTTTGAATGTTGATTTTGTCAAAGCAGATGATTTATCAAAGGTTGAATTCTCGGCAGCATTTAAAGATGAATACAGGCTTTGGTGGCATGTGACCACTGAGTGGCACCAGTGGCACTCAGGCAGGGGAAGAACAGAGCATGGAGTATATCATCTCAAAACCACTTCTCCTTCCCTGTGCCTGTACAGTGCTCCCCTAGAGGGGCTGCCTTTCTTCAAGAAAGCCTCTGTCTCTGCCACCTGCTGTGGGAGCATCATCCATGGAGACAGAATGAGAAGGGACGGGTCTTGTCTGGAAGGGGTTGGCTTTCAAAGCAAGACCTAATTTTCCTTTGGGTTTTGCTGCAGCTGCAGAAGAAGGTATGCAAAGACCAAGGGCTTTGAGAGGAGGATGCCTAACCCACGAGAGATACATTCGCACTGGCACTTCAGGCTGCAGGTTGGGGCTCAGTAAAGTTGTGGCACATCCCCTTGACACAGAATCTGAGGACTCCTCAACATCCAGTACATCAGGTCTTGCCCTGAGGTTCCCCTTCGCCTCTAGTGCCTTAGGTGCAACATGGCTTTATTTTGGCTCCAGTCTTTCTGGTGCCGAGTACAGCTTTAGACCTTTTCTTCCTGTGCTTTACAGCTACAACACCCTGCCTAAACATCTAGAGTTCTGACTGAATCTGAAAGAAGGGCTCTCGGGACCCAGCCCTCCTCTATCATGCTGGTGCGCTTCTAGTTCAATTAAAAGTGTTTACAGAAGGAAGCCTCTCCTCCAGGACTGCTGTACCAGCATCATTCCCCAAGGCACTGTGCTCTAGGCAGACATGTTCCCTATTACAGCCTGGTCTGGGTCTTCTACAAAAGCAGTGTTTGTGCTTTTTGTCACACCACATCCCAGTGCAGAGGAGGCTTTAAGGCACTGTGACCAGACTGACTGCGTGCACTCAGCACCCCCAAGCTGCATGCCTGTTGTCAGTTTCAAAGCCTCCTGAAATACAATGAAAAGACAAGTGGTTAGCGAAGAGATATTGCTTTATTTATGTGCAGGGAGCAAGGTGGAGAATAGCACTATCCACATCCATAAGCCAAAAGTTCTCGCCTATCTAATACATAAAGCACACCTATCTCATACTCATGTGGTTATTGTGTTTACAGGGTTACACCAACATGTCTGAATCGTCTGTGCTTGTGTGTGGGTCTTCAGTGGTCTCTGGTGGTCATTTAGGGAGGAGTCCCCCTCCCCACTGTGTCCATGAACGGGCACAGGTTGTCTAAGAACACCCAGCCTCCACCTGCTTTCTACTGACTGATTACTGGCCTCTGCAGAGGACGTTACTCTTATTATGGAAGCCTTGCAGTTAGGAAGGATATTTATCACAGATAAGCAATACATCTGGAAGCTATAGGGAGTACCTTAATTAGACAAAACAGTGGATCTTCAAGGACATCGCTCTTATTATCTTGTGTAGAATTTCATCTGGAAATGATAAGCTGCACAAATAGTAAATAACTGATTTTCAGATATCGTGCCCACTGGATGTCATGTCTTGGGTGAGGGATCTCATTGCACGTATGCTGAAGAGGATCAAGGTCATGTAATGGGATTTGGACAACATGCGTTTTAACACCTAGCTTTCTAAGTGACAGTTTTTGTTAACTTATGTCAAATTGATCTTTCTGCATAGCTTCACCAGGTAGAAAACTAGAGGAAAACAGAGGTTTTACGTTCCCATCTTTCCCCTTATCTTTCCTTACACTTATCTTTCCCGCATTATCTGCCTGCACTGTTAGTTACTCTGCCACAAAGATCCCCTTCCACTGCATGGCTCTCCCATCATCTAATTAAGTCCCACACTAACGTTAGCCATTTGTAGTTACTTCCAGCTACCACAGTGGAGCAGTATTGCTGACAGGAGGCCTGGCTGTGCTGCAGACCGGACTTCTTTTATTGCTGCATTCACCTGTTCTCGGCACAAGGCACTCAACCAGCCTGTCGCTTGGCTCATCTCTTTCTATACCAAAAGCTGATAGCAGGAAGCATTCTCCACAATTCACTCAGCCTTAAGGAACCTGGAGATCATGTGTGCCTGTGCCACCTGGTGTCACCGTGATGTGATTTAACAGACAATTAGCATATGGCCACAGTATAAGGATATAAGGCTATTAGACACTGTCTAAAGGAGGACCACAAAGATGGGGAAGGGCCTGGAGGGCAACGTATGTGAGGAATAGCCGAGAGCCCTTGTTCTGTTCAGTGCCGAGCAGAGGAGCTGAGGGGAGGCCTGATGGCGGCTGCAGCTCCTCACAGGGAGCCTCATCATCCCAGAGCACTGCATCCCCTCAGCCCCACTGCATCCCGCCAGCCCACCAACTTCCGCTTCCAGCGACCCGCCCGCATGCACACAGCCTGTATATGAGGAGAGGCGGGGCGCGGCGTGCTGACGTCAAGCGACGCGCTCGGGTCACATAGGCAACATCCTCCCGACTTTGCCCGCAGATGGGACAGGTCGCTGTCTCATCAGCCACTTATAAAAGCTATGCCTGCGAACCCACCTTGACATCCAGATGTAAATCTTAACAAATAACGGCCCTGAACCTCAGCTAATGTAAACTGATTAGCAACTATGAAAGCAAGTGAGCTATTCCATCATTCAGCAGCTGATTCAGCTCATATCACCACTAGCCCAGGACCCCTGGATCTGTCTAACAAAACACAGAACATATTAACCCATAAAAAGGATGAGTATGAAAAAGTGTGAATGACAAAAAATAAATAAATAAAAAATAGCCTATATTTAGCAAAAGCAAGTGCTAGGAATTAATAGAATTTTCTCTTTCCCATTACATTTACCCAGGCAATATATAACCTACTGAGAAATAAATAAATAAACTCCACAATAAAATTAGCATTTATATAACAGGCATAAGTGACCTGCAATTAGGTCTATAGGAACTTGTAACAACACAAATACCCTTCTATTTTTCTTTCTTGGTTCAAGATCCAAAGCCCACTGCAAAGATGGCTACCAAGTTCAGTGGGTTGTGGATAAAACACACAAGCAGGCTTGTTAGCGAGACAGATATTGGAAGATGTGGACAAAATGTTGTGCGTGTAGAAGAATTACAGACAGTTTATGATGGAATAATAGCCTGGCTCAAAGAACTTCCTTCTTCAGATGAATATTACTCTGGTAAGAGTGGCTAGGATAAAGAGAAAGATAAATGACTTCCTATGCAGTTTCTGCTACTTTCCATACAAGACATAATTAAAAGGCTTTGGGATTAACAAGGAAGGATCTAAGAGGAAAATGCTAACCTAGAAATCTGGTGCAGATCAAATCATGGCAGATACATAGTTGGCTATTCCTGGTACAGCCGCTGGTCTTTGGCTGTTGTGGGACTTCTTTTAGTTCTTGCGGGAGAGGTCCAACAGCAAGTTTCTTACCACTGTGGTGCTCGCCCCCAGGTACAACGCCACTGTACCTTACGTATAATGGAAAGAGGGAGCGTATTGTTGGTATGTCTTGGATGGCCCCATTTCCTCATACCTTCCCATGTATTAAACAGCGAGTTCTGCACTTGAGGTCTTCTGCAGTTCTAAGGCAGGCAGAAGGCACGTTTAAGCTCCTATTGCTTAAAATACCATTTAGAAGAAAATAACAAGACAAACCACAGCTCAGGAAAACAAAATAGTTGAAGGAGGTGCGCTATCACCCAGTCCCAGCTCTGTTCCCTTCATGTCTCTAATTCAGAACACACGGCATGCCGTTAAGTTGTGAATACTGCTCTCTACAGTCACACAGTGAAAAAAAGAAGCGTTGAATCTATCATGAGAATGGAGAAAGTCCACTGGAAGCATCAGAGGTAAGCAAGTCAGTTTTAAAACTTACTCATGTCGTGCGACTCTTTGTTTTGCAGTTAAGTTGTTGTATTGTGTAATGGAATGGCATAAATTATTCCTTTGTCATTTGTCTAGAAAAATCTGGTAATGCTTTCAGAAGGAAAGTCTGGGTCTGTTCACAGATCGGTATCTTTTAAAGACTCACACACGAAGTATAGCAGTCATTTAGCTTGAACCCCTCCATAACAGAGAATGTAGAACCCAAAGTACCAATTTAATGGGACCCGTAATTTCTCTTTGTATTACAGCATATATTTGTGGTGTTTTTAACATCCGACTAATATGAAGTCTGCAGAGAGGGTGACATCACACCTCAGTCACAGAAATCAAACCAAACTTCATAATTACCTGTGGCCTGGAGCTGGCAGTACGAGAGGAAATTAGCGAAACCCTGATAACTGGATTATTATTAGAGAAACGTAAGTTCCTTTTTCTGTTTGTTGGGGCCCTCGCATATTTTGTTAGCGCAGTCACGAGTGCCAATTTATGGTCATGGGAATAAAGTTGGGATTCTACTCCCTCCCCCAGGAGCATCAGAAGGAGAAAGCAACATGGGTGGGGACAGCAACGCCAAAAGCCTTGTCAGCAACACAGATAATTCTTTTTTTTCTTTTTCTTTATGTTTACTTTCCTGCTGTGTCTGAGGCATAGACTGAGATGTATGAATGATCCAAATCATTTATTGCATGTTCTAATATCCCTTAAATACATTGCCAAGTTTTCTCAGGTATTTTTCCCACCCCCTTTACATGTCTACAAAACATCCCACAAAGTCACCCACAGTCAACTCCTTAACCGTGCATGCGGATGCTTCTCCAACCAGAGACATGAGCCGTTCCTAGCCACATGCTTCTCTTCCAGTTAGGATTGTTATCATCTGTTGATCACGCCGCGCACTTGACTTTTTTCTCACTTGGATGCGTCCTCAGCATTCCTTTCCCGTGCTGTTTATCTTGTTCTGCAGCTTGTGCTCTAAATATTCTTCCTTCAATACCCACATTTCCTTTGCAAGCAGCAGGCCGAGAGGTAGATGTTGTGCTCCCAGCCCGGAGGAGCCGTGCTCTGACGGCAGTGTGGTGCCGGCCTAGCGTCGCCGCCTCTTGCAGGGCGGCGCAGAGTCCTGGGGACTGCTGCGGGCCTTCCTCTTCGGGGGGCGCCGGGGCCCCCCAGACGAGTGGTCCCTGCCCTGGGAAGAGGGGCCCGCTGCTGCTGCCTGCCCTGGCTCCTCCTGCTGCTCCTCCACTGAGGGCACTGTGTTGGTGCTGGGGTGCCCGGGGCCCCCAGTAGAGCTGCTGGGCAGCTCCTCGGTATTGGGCCCAGTGTGGCTGGTGGAGTGGCCCAGGCCCGAAGCAGAAGTTAATTGATGGGAGGTGCTGGTGCTGGGGCTGGCTGCAGGGCTGTCCTCCCTCCCTCCTGCAGCATGGCTGACTTGGTGGTCCAGCTGGCGGCGGATCACAGGGCCGTACAGGGATGCAGTGGTGCAGATGAGCCTCCTTATGAATGGCAACAGATCGCCGTCGGTGATCATCTGCAGCTCCCGCACCAAGGCCTCCTGGTCCAGCCCGTGCTCACAGAGGAAATTCATGGTGGTGCACTGTCCCACTTCCACCTCCCACCAGCCATTGCTGGACACCTGCTGCAACTCCTCCTGCAGCCACTGTAGCAGGGGTCTGAGGTCTTCTGGGTGGTTTCGGAAAAAGGCAGCCCAGACCTCGGCTGGGAAGTTGTGCTCAGGTGGGATGAGCACCGGCTCTGCAGGCCCCTGCTCGTCCTGCAGACCGTGATCTGAGTGTGCTGTAGGCTGCGGGACAGCACACTCGAGGTAATCCTCGTCCGACCTCACCGAGTATCGGATGGTATCAATTTTGTGCCCGCATACGGCACAACTCGGCTTTTTACTTGCCCACCAGATGGCACAACCATAGCACAGCTCGTCATAGCAGGGGGTCACGTAGGCAACATCCTCCCGACTTTGCCCGCAGATGGGGCAGGTCCAGTCGGATGGCACGTCCATGGCCCTGGGCTGTGCGGTGGGCTGGGGAGAGCTGAGGTCGGGAAGCTGCTCCCCTCACAGGTGCTGCAGCAGGCAGAAGGTGTTACGAACTGCAAAAGGGAGAGAGAGGCCATGGTCACTCGCTGTCCCAGGGGCAGGAAGCTGTGATACCCCAGTCTCTCAGTAGCAAACCCTCCTGATCCCAGTTCCCCACCAGCTGCTGCAGGGGCTGTGTCCTGCACCACTCACCTCTGCTGCTACAAGTGCACTCTGTGTAGCCCCAGCTGCCTGATCCAGGCAGGGCTGGGGGAGACACTGGTATACTGTGAGATGGGCACCAAGAACTGGAGCCAGCAGCCACACAGTACAACACAACCAACTTGCTCAGAGCTCCAAGTCTCGCCGCTATGCTCAACTGGAGTCCAGGCACAAATGCACGCTGGCCTCTGCCAGAGCCCAAACCTAGGGTGGGCTAGCGAGGTCACAGTCATCTCCATTGCTGACATCACAATCCCTTGGTAGGTGACCTCACGTTCCATCACTGCATGTACTGGGGCAGCGGCCTGGGCCTCCATCGCCCTCCGTCATTTCATGATTTTCCTCTGTAATGGTGATATAGTTGGTGAAAATAAAAACTGCATTTATTTACTCTCCCCACAATAATCCATCTTCTGTGAACTGTTCATATTTTCTGAAACTTAAAGAATTTTTTTTTGCCTCTTCTGCATGTATTTTTGGAAACCTGGTAGCGATTTATCACCCTTAGGTGATGATTTCATCTACCATATACTTAGAGGTTCTTCCAAAGCTTCTGTAGATTATCAGAATCTTAAATGATGTCAAAATGAAGGTGTCCAAACTGTGCTGTCTAAACTGTTAGATTTTTTCTTTAACTTGATGAAATACTGGCTGGGAAACTTCTCTTTTTGCAGCAATATCTCTGAAGCGAGTAGGGCTGTTAAGGAAATTTCAAAGAGAAATGCTGCTACATCCCAGCAACACAGTCGCTATACAGAGTGCCAACATGAGTGTCCCTTTCTGATGAGTTCATGAAGAAGAAAGGCCCAGAAATCACCCTATGTATGCTGCTTAGGGCAAGGGTTACCCTTGAAGATAACACACGCAGAGCTAAGATAAATATTATTTCAGATTTCATTTTCATTCCTGACAATTTCTGTTGGAATTTTTGCACCAGTAGAAAAAAAAAGACCACAGACTCTGAATGTCTTTCCCAGTGGAATGGATTAGTAAAGCCCAAGTCCACATTCGGCTTCTCATTTTCTTGGGCCAGCCTGTAAAACTGGGAGATGGGAAATAGTAGTTTTTGAATGTTGATTTTGTCAAAGCAGATGATTTATCAAAGGTTGAATTCTCGGCAGCATTTAAAGATGAATACAGGCTTTGGTGGCATGTGACCACTGAGTGGCACCAGTGGCACTCAGGCAGGGGAAGAACAGGGCATGGAGTATATCATCTCAAAACCACTTCTCCTTCCCTGTGCCTGTACAGTGCTCCCCTAGAGGGGCTGTCTTTCTTCAAGAAAGCCTCTGTCTCTGCCACCTGCTGTGGGAGCATCATCCATGGAGACAGAGTGAGAAGGGACGGGTCTTGTCTGGAAGGGGTTGGCTTTCAAAGCAAGATCTAATTTTCCCTAATTTTTTAGGGGAAGAACAGGACACCTTAAGGAAGGTGGAGATCATGTGTGCCTGAGCCACCTGGTGTCACAGTGATGTGATTTAATAGGGTACCAATTAGCAGATGGGCCTCACGGAGGCCAACAGGTACTTGCTGACAGACAGTTAGAATCATAGAATCATAGAATCATAGAATTACTCAGGTTGGAAAAGACCTTGAATATCATCAAGTCCAACCGCAGCCTAACCAGTAGCCTATCTCTTAAAAAACAACCACGAAACAACACCACAACAACAAACTTCTGCTAAATCATATCCCTGAGTACCACATCCAAACGGCTCTTAAACACATCCAGGGATGGTGATTCAACCACCACCTTGGGGAGCCCATTCCAGTACCTAACTACCCTTTCTGTAAAGAAGTTCTTTCTAATATCCAACCTAAACTTGCCCTGACGCAGGTTGAGGCCATTTCCCCTCGTCCTGTCACATGTCACTAGTGAGAAGAGACCTGCCCCAATGGAAGAGTATGAAAAAGTGTGAATGACAAAAATAAATAAATAAAAAATAGCCTGTATTTAGCGAAAACAAGTGCTAGGAATTAATAGAATTTTCTCTTTCCCATTACATTTACCCAGGCAATATGTAACCTACTCAGAAATAATTTTTGTCATTCTTCTGAGATCTAATGGCCCCATTAAGCTTGATGGGACAACTCTGGTTCATGCACAATCCAGTGAGTTAATAAACTCCACAGTAACATTAGCATTTATATAACAGGCATAAGTGACCTGCAATTAGGTCTATAGGAACTTGTAACACCACAAATACCCTTCTATTTTTCTTTCTTGGTTCAAGATCCAAAGCCCACTGCAAAGATGGCTACCAAGTTCAGTGGGTTGTGGATAAAACACACAAGCAGGCTTGTTAGCGAGACAGATATTGGAAGATGTGGACAAAATGTTGTGCGTGTAGAAGAATTATAGACAGTTTATGATGGAATAATAGCCTGGCTCAAAGAACTTCCTTCTTCAGATGAATATTACTCTGGTAAGAGTGGCTAGGATAAAGACAAAGATAAATGACTTCCTATGCAGTTTCTGCTACTTTCCATACAAGACATAATTAAAAGGCTTTGGGATTAATAAGGAAGGATCTAAGAGGAAAATGCTAACCTAGAAATCTGGTGCAGATCAAATCATGGCAACTACATAGTTGGCTATTCCTGGTACAGCCGCTGGTCTTTGGCTGTTGTGGGACTTCTTTTTGTTCTTGCGGAAGAGGTCCAACAGCAAGTTTCTTACCACTGTGGTGCTCGCCCCCTGGTACAACGCCACTGTACCTTACGTATAATGGAAAGAGGGAACGTATTGTTGGTATGTCTTGGATGGCCCCATTTCCTCATACCTTCCCATGAATTAAACAGCGAGTTCTGCACTTGAGGTCTTCTGCAGTTCTAAGGCAGGCAGAAGGCACGTTTAAGCTCCTATTGCTTAAAATACCATTTAGAAGAAAATAAGACAAAGCACAGCTCAGGAAAACAAAATGGTAGAAGGAGGTGCGCTATCACCCAGTCCCAGCTCTGTTCCCTTCATGTCTCTAATTCAGAACACACGGCATGCCGTTAAGTTGTGAATACTGCTCTCTACAGTCACACAGTGAAAAAAAGAAGCATTGAATCTATCACGAGAATGGAGAAAGTCCACTGGAAGCATCAGAGGTAAGCAAGTCAGTTTTAAAACTTACTCATGTCGTGCGACTCTTTGTTTTGCAGTTAAGTTGTTGTATTGTGTAATGGAATGGCATAAATTATTCCTTTGTCATTTGTCTAGAAAAATCTGGTAATGCTTTCAGAAGGAAAGTCTGGGTCTGTTCACAGATCGGTATCTTTTAAAGACTCACACACGAAGTATAGCAGTCATTTAGCTTGAACCCCTCCATAACAGAGAATGTAGAACCAAAAGTACCAATTTAATGGGACCTGTAATTTCTCTTTGTATTACAGCACATATTTGTGGTGTTTTTAACATCCGACTAATATGAAGTCTGCAGAGAGGGTGACATCACACCTCAGTCACAGAAATCAAACAAAACTTCATAATTACCTGTGGCCTGGAGCTGGCAGTACGAGAGGAAATTAGCGAAACCCTGATAACTGGATTATGACTAGAGTAACGTAAGTTCCTTTTTCTGATTGTTGGGGCCCTCGCATATTTTGTTAGCGCAGTCACGAGTGCCAATTTATGGTCATGGGAATAAAGTTGGGATTCTACTCCCTCCCCCAGGAGCATCAGAAGGAGAAAGCAACATGGGTAGGGACAGCAACGCCAACAGCCTTGTCAGCAACACAGATAATTCTTTTTTTTCTTTTTCTTTATGTTTACTTTCCTGCTGCGCCTGAGGCATAGACTGAGATGTATGAATGATCCAAATCATTTATTGCATGTTCTAATATCCCTTAAATACATTGTCAAGTTTTCTCAGGTATCTTTCCCACCCCCTTTACATGTCTACAATACATCCCACAAAGTCACCCACAGTCAACTCCTTAACCGTGCATGCAGATGCTTCTCCAACCAGAGACATGAGATGTTCCTAGCCACATGCTTCTCTTCCAGTTAGGATTGTTATCATCTGTCGATCACGCCGAGCACTTGACTTTTTTCTCACTTGGAGGCGTCCTCGGCATTCCTTTCCCGTGCTGTTTATCTTGTTCTGCAGCTTGTGCTCTAAGTATTCTTCCTTCAATACCCACATTTCCTTTGCAAGCAGCAGGCCGAGAGATAGATGTTGTGCTCCCAGCCCGCAGGAGCCATGCTCTGACGGCAGTGTGGTACCGGCCTAGCGCCGCCGCCTCTTGCAGGGCGGCGCAGAGTCCTGGGGACTGCTGCGGGCCTTCCTCTTCGGGGGGCGCCGGGGCCCCCCAGACGAGCGGTCCCTGCCCTGGGAAGAGGGGCCCGCTGCCACCGCCTGTTCTGGCTCCTCCTGCTGCTCCTCCACTGAGGGCACTGTGCTGGTGCTGGGGTGCCCAGGTCCCTCAGTAGAGCTGCTGGGCAGCTCCTCGGTACTGGGCCCAGTGTGGCTGGTGGAGTGGCCCGGGCCCGAAGCAGAAGTTAATTGATGGGAGGTGCTGGTGCTGGGGCTGGCTGCAGGGCTGTCCTCCCTCCCTCCTGCAGCATGGCTGACTTGGTGGTCCAGCTGGCGGCGGATCACAGGGCCGTACAGGGATGCAGTGGTGCAGATGAGCCTCCTTATGAATGGCAGCAGATCGCCGTCGGTGATCATCTGCAGCTCCCGCACCAAGGCCTCCTGGTCCAGCCCGTGCTCACAGAGGAAGTTCATGGTGGTGCACTGTCCCACTTCCACCTCCCACCAGCCATTGCTGGACACCTGCTGCAACTCCTCCTGCAGCCACTGTAGCAGGGGTCCGAGGTCTTCTGGATGGTTTTGGAAAAAGGCAGCCCAGACCTCGGCAGGGAAATTGTGCTCAGGTGGGATGAGCACCGGCTCTGCAGGCCCCTGCTCGTCCTGCAGGCCGTGATCTGAGTGTGCTGTAGGCTGCGGGACAGCACACTCGAGGTAATCCTCCTCCGACCTCACCGAGTATCGGATGGTATCAATTTTGTGCCCGCATACGGCACAACTCGGCTTTTTACTTGCCCACCAGATGGCACAACCATAGCACAGCTCGTCATAGCAGGGGGTCACGTAGGCGACATCCTCCCGACTTTGCCCGCAGATGGGGCAGGTCCAGTTGGATGGCACGTCCATGGCCCTGGGCTGTGCGATGGGCTGGGGAGAGCTGAGGTCGGGAAGCTGCTCCCCTCACAGGTGCTGCAGCAGGCAGAAGGTGTTACAAACTGCAAAAGGGAGAGAGAAGTCACGGTCACTCGCTGTCCCAGGGGCAGGAAGCTGTGATACCCCAGTCTCTCAGCAGCAAACCCTCCTGATCCCAGTTCCCCACCAGCTGCTGCAGGGGCTGTGTCCTGCACCACTCACCTCTGCTGCTACAAGTGCACTCTGTGTAGCCCCAGCTGCCTGATCCAGGCAGGGCTGGGGGAGACACTGGTATACTGTGAGATGGGCACCAAGAACTGGAGCCAGCAGCCACACAGTACAACACAACCAACTTGCTCAGAGCTCCAAGTCTCGCCGCTATGCTCAACTGGAGTCCAGGCACAAATGCACGCTGGCCTCTGCCAGAGCCCAGATCTAGGGTGGGCTAGCGAGGTCACAGTCATCTCCATTGCTGACATCACAATCCCTTGGTAGGTGACCTCACGTTCCATCACTGCATGTACTGGGGCGGCGGCCTGGGCCTCCATCGCCCTCCATCATTTCATGATTTTCCTCTGTAATGGTGATATAGTTGGTGAAAATAAAAACTGCACTTATTTACTCTCTCCACAATAATCCATCTTCTGTGAACTGTTCATATTTTCTGAAACTTAAAGAAACGTTTTTTTGCCTCTTCTGCATGTATTTTTGGAAACCTGGTAGCGATTTATCACCCTTAGGTGATGATTTCATCTACCATATACTTAGAGGTTCTTCCAAAGCTTCTGTAGATTATCAGAATCTTAAATGATGTCAAAATGAAGGTGTCCAAACTGTGCTGTCTAAACTTTTAGATTTTTTCTTTAACTTGATGAAATACTGGCTGGGAAACTTCTCTTTTTTCAGCAATATCTCTGAAGCGAGTATGGCTGTTAAGGAAATTTCAAAGAGAAATGCTGCTACATCCCAGCAACACAGTCGCTATACAGAGTGCCAACATGAGTGTCCTTTTCTGATGAGTTTATGAAGAAGAAAGGCCCAGAAATCACCCTATGTATGCTGCTTAGGGCAAGGGTTACTCTTGACGATAACACACGCAGAGCTAAGAAAAATATTATTTCAGATTTCATTTTCATTCCTGACAATTTCTGTTGGAATTCGTGCACCAGTAGAAAAAAAAAGACCACAGACTCTGAATGTCTTTCCCAGTGGAATGGATTAGTAAAGCCCAAGTCCACATTAGGCTTCCCATATTCTTGGGCCAGCCTGTAAAACTGGGAGATGGGAAATAGTAGTTTTTGAATGTTGATTTTGTCAAAGCAGATGATTTATCAAAGGTGAATTCTCGGCAGCATTTAAGGATGAATACAGGCTTTGGTGGCATGTGACCACTGAGTGGCACCAGTGGCACTCAGGCAGGGGAGGAACAGGGCATGGAGTATATCATCTCAAAACCACTTCTCCTTCCCTGTGCCTGTACAGTGCTCCCCTAGAGGGGCTGTCTTTCTTCAAGAAAGCCTCTGTCTCTGCCACCTGCTGTGGGAGCATCATCCATGGAGACAGAGTGAGAAGGGACGGGTCTTGTCTGGAAGGGGTTGGCTTTAAAAGCAAGACCTAATTTTCCTTTGGGTTTTGCTGCAGCTGCAGAAGAAGGTATGCAAAGACCAAGGGCTTTGAGAGGAGGATGCCTAACCCACAAGAGATACATTCGCACTGGCACTTCAGGCTGCAGGTTGGGGCGCAGTAAAGTTGTGGCACATCCCCTTGACACAGAATCTGAGGACTCCTCAACATCCAGTACATCAGGTCTTGCCCTGAGGTTCCCCTTTGCCTCTAGTGCCATAGGTGCAACATGGCTTTATTTTGGCTCCAGTCTTTCTGGTGCCGAGTACAGCTTTAGACCTTTTCTTCCTGTGCTTTACAGCTACAACACCCTACCTAAACATCTAGAGTTCTGAGTGAATTTGAAAGAAGGGCTCTCGGGACCCAGCCCTCCTCTACCATGCTGGTGCGCTTCTAGTTCAATTAAAAGTGTTTACAGAAGGAAGCCTCTCCTCCAGGACTGCTGTGCCAGCATCGTTCCCCAAGGCACTGTGCTCTAGGATGACATGTTCCCTATTACAGCCTGTGGTCTGGGTCTTCTACAAAAGCACTGTTTGTGCTTTTTGTCACACCACATCCCAGTGCAGAGGAGGCTTTAAGGCACTGTGACCAGACTGACTGTGTGCACTCAGCACTCCCAAGCTGCAGCCTGTTGTCAGTTTCAAAGCCTCCTGAAATACAATGAAAAGACAAGTGGTTAGAGATATTGCTTTATTTATGTGCAGGGAGCAAGGTGGAGAATAGCGCTATCCACATCCATAAGCCAAAAGTTCTCGCCTATCTAATACATAAAGCACACCTATCTCATACTCATGTAGTTACTGTGTTTACAGGGTTACACCAACATGTCTGAATCGTCTGTGCTTGTGTGTGGGTCTTCAGTGGTCTCTGGTGGTCATTTAGGGAGGAGTCCCCCTCCTCACTTTGTCCACGAACGGGCACAGGTTCTCTAAGAACACCCAGCCTCCACCTGCTTTCTACTGACTGATTACTGGTTACTGCAGAGGACGTTACTCTTATTATGGAAGCCTTGTAGTTAGGAAAGATATTTATCACAGATAAGCAATACATCTGGAAGCTATAGGAAGTACCTTAATTAGACAAAACAGTGGATCTTCAAGGACATCGCTCTTATTATCTTGTGTAGAATTTCATCTGGAAATGATAAGCAGCACAAATAGTAAATAACTGATTTTCAGATATCGTGCCCACTGGATGTCATGTCTTGGGTGAGGGATCTCATTGCACGTATGCTGAAGAGGATCAAGGTCATGTAATGGGATTTGGACAACATGCGTTTTAATACCTAGCTTTCTTAGTGACAGTTTTTGTTAACTTATGTCAAATTGATCTTTCTGCATAGCTTCACCAGGTAGAAAACTAGAGGAAAACAGAGGTTTTACTTTCCCATCTTTCCCCTTATCTTTCCTTACACTTATCTTTCCCGCATTATCTGCCTGCACTGTTAGGTACTCTGCCACAAAGATCCCCTTCCACTGCATAGCTCTCCCATCATCTAACTTAAGTCCCACACTAACGTTAGCCATTTGTAGTTACTTCCAGCTACCACAGTGGAGCAGTATTGCTGACAGGAGGCCTGGCGATGCTGTAGACCTGACTTCTTTTATTGCTGCATTCACCTGTTCTCGGCTCAAGGCACTCAACCAGCCTGTCGTTTGGCTCCTCTCTTTCTATACCAAAATCTGATAGCAGGAAGCATTCTCCACAATTCACTCAGCCTTAAGGAACCTGGAGATCATGTGTGCCTGTGCCACCTGGTGTCACAGTGATGTGATTTAACAGACAATTAGCAGATGGCCACAGTATAAGGATATAAGGCTATTAGAGACTGTCCAAAGGAGGACCACAGAGATGGGGAAGGGGCTGGAGGGCAACGTGTGTGAGGAATAGCCGAGAGCCCTCGTTCTGTTCAGCGCCGAGCAGAGCAGCTGAGGGGAGGCCTGATGGCGGCTGCAGCTCCTCACAGGGAGCCTCATCATCCCAGAGCACTGCATCCCCTCAGCCCCACTGCATCCCGCCAGCCCACCAACTTCCGCTTCCAGCGACCCGCCCGCATGCACACAGCCTGTATATGAGGAGAGGCGGGGCGCGGCGTGCTGACGTCAAGCGACGCGCTCGGGTCACATAGGCAACATCCTCCCGACTTTGCCCGCAGATGGGACAGGTCGCTGTCTCATCAGCCACTTATAAAAGCTATGCCTGCGAACCCACCTTGACATCCAGATGTAAATCTTAACAAATAACGGCCCTGAACCTCAGCTAATGTAAACTGATTAGCAACTATGAAAGCAAGTGAGCTATTCCATCATTCAGCAGCTGATTCAGCTCATATCACCACTAGCCCAGGACCCCTGGATCTGTCTAACAAAACACAGAACATATTAACCCATAAAAAGGATGAGTATGAAAAAGTGTGAATGACAAAAAATAAATAAATAAAAAATAGCCTATATTTAGCAAAAGCAAGTGCTAGGAATTAATAGAATTTTCTCTTTCCCATTACATTTACCCAGGCAATATATAACCTACTGAGAAATAAATAAATAAACTCCACAATAAAATTAGCATTTATATAACAGGCATAAGTGACCTGCAATTAGGTCTATAGGAACTTGTAACAACACAAATACCCTTCTATTTTTCTTTCTTGGTTCAAGATCCAAAGCCCACTGCAAAGATGGCTACCAAGTTCAGTGGGTTGTGGATAAAACACACAAGCAGGCTTGTTAGCGAGACAGATATTGGAAGATGTGGACAAAATGTTGTGCGTGTAGAAGAATTACAGACAGTTTATGATGGAATAATAGCCTGGCTCAAAGAACTTCCTTCTTCAGATGAATATTACTCTGGTAAGAGTGGCTAGGATAAAGAGAAAGATAAATGACTTCCTATGCAGTTTCTGCTACTTTCCATACAAGACATAATTAAAAGGCTTTGGGATTAACAAGGAAGGATCTAAGAGGAAAATGCTAACCTAGAAATCTGGTGCAGATCAAATCATGGCAGATACATAGTTGGCTATTCCTGGTACAGCCGCTGGTCTTTGGCTGTTGTGGGACTTCTTTTAGTTCTTGCGGGAGAGGTCCAACAGCAAGTTTCTTACCACTGTGGTGCTCGCCCCCAGGTACAACGCCACTGTACCTTACGTATAATGGAAAGAGGGAGCGTATTGTTGGTATGTCTTGGATGGCCCCATTTCCTCATACCTTCCCATGTATTAAACAGCGAGTTCTGCACTTGAGGTCTTCTGCAGTTCTAAGGCAGGCAGAAGGCACGTTTAAGCTCCTATTGCTTAAAATACCATTTAGAAGAAAATAACAAGACAAACCACAGCTCAGGAAAACAAAATAGTTGAAGGAGGTGCGCTATCACCCAGTCCCAGCTCTGTTCCCTTCATGTCTCTAATTCAGAACACACGGCATGCCGTTAAGTTGTGAATACTGCTCTCTACAGTCACACAGTGAAAAAAAGAAGCGTTGAATCTATCATGAGAATGGAGAAAGTCCACTGGAAGCATCAGAGGTAAGCAAGTCAGTTTTAAAACTTACTCATGTCGTGCGACTCTTTGTTTTGCAGTTAAGTTGTTGTATTGTGTAATGGAATGGCATAAATTATTCCTTTGTCATTTGTCTAGAAAAATCTGGTAATGCTTTCAGAAGGAAAGTCTGGGTCTGTTCACAGATCGGTATCTTTTAAAGACTCACACACGAAGTATAGCAGTCATTTAGCTTGAACCCCTCCATAACAGAGAATGTAGAACCAAAAGTACCAATTTAATGGGACCCGTAATTTCTCTTTGTATTACAGCATATATTTGTGGTGTTTTTAACATCCGACTAATATGAAGTCTGCAGAGAGGGTGACATCACACCTCAGTCACAGAAATCAAACCAAACTTCATAATTACCTGTGGCCTGGAGCTGGCAGTACGAGAGGAAATTAGCGAAACCCTGATAACTGGATTATTATTAGAGAAACGTAAGTTCCTTTTTCTGTTTGTTGGGGCCCTCGCATATTTTGTTAGCGCAGTCACGAGTGCCAATTTATGGTCATGGGAATAAAGTTGGGATTCTACTCCCTCCCCCAGGAGCATCAGAAGGAGAAAGCAACATGGGTGGGGACAGCAACGCCAACAGCCTTGTCAGCAACACAGATAATTCTTTTTTTTCTTTTTCTTTATGTTTACTTTCCTGCTGTGTCTGAGGCATAGACTGAGATGTATGAATGATCCAAATCATTTATTGCATGTTCTAATATCCCTTAAATACATTGCCAAGTTTTCTCAGGTATTTTTCCCACCCCCTTTACATGTCTACAAAACATCCCACAAAGTCACCCACAGTCAACTCCTTAACCGTGCATGCGGATGCTTCTCCAACCAGAGACATGAGCCGTTCCTAGCCACATGCTTCTCTTCCAGTTAGGATTGTTATCATCTGTTGATCACGCCGCGCACTTGACTTTTTTCTCACTTGGATGCGTCCTCAGCATTCCTTTCCCGTGCTGTTTATCTTGTTCTGCAGCTTGTGCTCTAAATATTCTTCCTTCAATACCCACATTTCCTTTGCAAGCAGCAGGCCGAGAGGTAGATGTTGTGCTCCCAGCCCGGAGGAGCCGTGCTCTGACGGCAGTGTGGTGCCGGCCTAGCGTCGCCGCCTCTTGCAGGGCGGCGCAGAGTCCTGGGGACTGCTGCGGGCCTTCCTCTTCGGGGGGCGCCGGGGCCCCCCAGACGAGTGGTCCCTGCCCTGGGAAGAGGGGCCCGCTGCTGCTGCCTGCCCTGGCTCCTCCTGCTGCTCCTCCACTGAGGGCACTGTGTTGGTGCTGGGGTGCCCGGGGCCCCCAGTAGAGCTGCTGGGCAGCTCCTCGGTATTGGGCCCAGTGTGGCTGGTGGAGTGGCCCAGGCCCGAAGCAGAAGTTAATTGATGGGAGGTGCTGGTGCTGGGGCTGGCTGCAGGGCTGTCCTCCCTCCCTCCTGCAGCATGGCTGACTTGGTGGTCCAGCTGGCGGCGGATCACAGGGCCGTACAGGGATGCAGTGGTGCAGATGAGCCTCCTTATGAATGGCAGCAGATCGCCGTCGGTGATCATCTGCAGCTCCCGCACCAAGGCCTCCTGGTCCAGCCCGTGCTCACAGAGGAAATTCATGGTGGTGCACTGTCCCACTTCCACCTCCCACCAGCCATTGCTGGACACCTGCTGCAACTCCTCCTGCAGCCACTGTAGCAGGGGTCTGAGGTCTTCTGGGTGGTTTCGGAAAAAGGCAGCCCAGACCTCGGCTGGGAAGTTGTGCTCAGGTGGGATGAGCACCGGCTCTGCAGGCCCCTGCTCGTCCTGCAGACCGTGATCTGAGTGTGCTGTAGGCTGCGGGACAGCACACTCGAGGTAATCCTCGTCCGACCTCACCGAGTATCGGATGGTATCAATTTTGTGCCCGCATACGGCACAACTCGGCTTTTTACTTGCCCACCAGATGGCACAACCATAGCACAGCTCGTCATAGCAGGGGGTCACGTAGGCAACATCCTCCCGACTTTGCCCGCAGATGGGGCAGGTCCAGTCGGATGGCACGTCCATGGCCCTGGGCTGTGCGGTGGGCTGGGGAGAGCTGAGGTCGGGAAGCTGCTCCCCTCACAGGTGCTGCAGCAGGCAGAAGGTGTTACGAACTGCAAAAGGGAGAGAGAGGCCATGGTCACTCGCTGTCCCAGGGGCAGGAAGCTGTGATACCCCAGTCTCTCAGTAGCAAACCCTCCTGATCCCAGTTCCCCACCAGCTGCTGCAGGGGCTGTGTCCTGCACCACTCACCTCTGCTGCTACAAGTGCACTCTGTGTAGCCCCAGCTGCCTGATCCAGGCAGGGCTGGGGGAGACACTGGTATACTGTGAGATGGGCACCAAGAACTGGAGCCAGCAGCCACACAGTACAACACAACCAACTTGCTCAGAGCTCCAAGTCTCGCCGCTATGCTCAACTGGAGTCCAGGCACAAATGCACGCTGGCCTCTGCCAGAGCCCAAACCTAGGGTGGGCTAGCGAGGTCACAGTCATCTCCATTGCTGACATCACAATCCCTTGGTAGGTGACCTCACGTTCCATCACTGCATGTACTGGGGCAGCGGCCTGGGCCTCCATCGCCCTCCGTCATTTCATGATTTTCCTCTGTAATGGTGATATAGTTGGTGAAAATAAAAACTGCATTTATTTACTCTCCCCACAATAATCCATCTTCTGTGAACTGTTCATATTTTCTGAAACTTAAAGAATTTTTTTTTGCCTCTTCTGCATGTATTTTTGGAAACCTGGTAGCGATTTATCACCCTTAGGTGATGATTTCATCTACCATATACTTAGAGGTTCTTCCAAAGCTTCTGTAGATTATCAGAATCTTAAATGATGTCAAAATGAAGGTGTCCAAACTGTGCTGTCTAAACTGTTAGATTTTTTCTTTAACTTGATGAAATACTGGCTGGGAAACTTCTCTTTTTGCAGCAATATCTCTGAAGCGAGTAGGGCTGTTAAGGAAATTTCAAAGAGAAATGCTGCTACATCCCAGCAACACAGTCGCTATACAGAGTGCCAACATGAGTGTCCCTTTCTGATGAGTTCATGAAGAAGAAAGGCCCAGAAATCACCCTATGTATGCTGCTTAGGGCAAGGGTTACCCTTGAAGATAACACACGCAGAGCTAAGAAAAATATTATTTCAGATTTCATTTTCATTCCTGACAATTTCTGTTGGAATTTTTGCACCAGTAGAAAAAAAAAGACCACAGACTCTGAATGTCTTTCCCAGTGGAATGGATTAGTAAAGCCCAAGTCCACATTCGGCTTCTCATTTTCTTGGGCCAGCCTGTAAAACTGGGAGATGGGAAATAATAGTTTTTGAATGTTGATTTTGTCAAAGCAGATGATTTATCAAAGGTTGAATTCTCGGCAGCATTTAAAGATGAATACAGGCTTTGGTGGCATGTGACCACTGAGTGGCACCAGTGGCACTCAGGCAGGGGAAGAACAGGGCATGGAGTATATCATCTCAAAACCACTTCTCCTTCCCTGTGCCTGTACAGTGCTCCCCTAGAGGGGCTGTCTTTCTTCAAGAAAGCCTCTGTCTCTGCCACCTGCTGTGGGAGCATCATCCATGGAGACAGAGTGAGAAGGGACGGGTCTTGTCTGGAAGGGGTTGGCTTTCAAAGCAAGACCTAATTTTCCTTTGGGTTTTGCTGCAGCTGCAGAAGAAGGTATGCAAAGACCAAGGGCTTTGAGAGGAGGATGCCTAACCCACGAGAGATACATTCGCACTGGCACTTCAGGCTGCAGGTTGGGGCGCAGTAAAGTTGTGGCACATCCCCTTGACACAGAAGCTGCGAACTCCTCAACATCCAGTACATCAGGTCTTGCCCTGAGGTTCCCCTTCGCCTCTAGTGCCATAGGTGCAACATGGCTTTATTTTGGCTCCAGTCTTTCTGGTGCCGAGTACAGCTTTAGACCTTTTCTTCCTGTGCTTTACAGCTACAACACCCTGCCTAAACATCTAGAGTTCTGACTGAATCTGAAAGAAGGGCTCTCGGGACCCAGCCCTCCTCTACCATGCTGGTGCGCTTCTAGTTCAATTAAAAGTGTTTACAGAAGGAAGCCTCTCCTCCAGGACTGCTGTACCAGCATCATTCCCCAAGGCACTGTGCTCTAGGCAGACATGTTCCCTATTACAGCCTGCGGTCTGGGTCTTCTACAAAAGCAGTGTTTGTGCTTTTTGTCACACCACATCCCAGTGCAGAGGAGGCTTTAAGGCACTGTGACCAGACTGACTGTGTGCAGTCAGCACCCCCAAGCTGCATGCCTGTTGTCAGTTTCAAAGCCTCCTGAAATACAATGAAAAGACAAGTGGTTAGGGAAGAGATATTGCTTTATTTATGTGCAGGGAGCAAGGTGGAGAATAGCACTATCCACATCCATAAGCCAAAAGTTCTCGCCTATCTAATACATAAAGCACACCTATCTCATACTCATGTAGTTACTGTGTTTACAGGGTTACACCAACATGTCTGAATCGTCTGTGCTTGTGTGTGGGTCTTCAGTGGTCTCTGGTGGTCATTTAGGGAGGAGTCCCCCTCCTCACTGTGTCCACGAACGGGCACAGGTTGTCTAAGAACACCCAGCCTCCACCTGCTTTCTACTGACTGATTACTGGTTACTGCAGAGGACGTTACTCTTATTATGGAAGCCTTGTAGTTAGGAAGGATATTTATCACAGATAAGCAATACATCTGGAAGCTATAGGAAGCACCTTAATTAGACAAAACAGTGGATCTTCAAGGACATCACTCTTATTATCTTGTGTAGAATTTCATCTGGAAATGATAAGCTGCACAAATAGTAAATAACTGATTTTCAGATATCGTGCCCACTGGAGGTCCTGTCTTGGGTGAGGGATCTCATTGCACGTATGCTGAAGAGGATCAAGGTAACGTAATGGGATTTGGACAACATGCATTTTAACTCCTGCTTTCTTAGTGTCAGTTTTTGTTAACCTTTGTCAGATTGATCTTTCTGCATAACTTCACCAGGTAGAAAACTAAGAGGAAAACAGAGGTTTTACGTTCCCATCTTTCCCCTTATCTTTCCTTACACTTATCTTTCCCGCATTATCTGCCTGCACTGTTAGGTACTCTGCCACAAAGATCCCTTTCCACTGCATGGCTCTCCCATCATCTAACTAAGTCCCACACTAACGTTAGCCATTTGTAGTTACTTCCAGCTACCACAGTGGAGCAGTATTGCTGACAGGAGGCCTGGCTGTGCTGCAGACCTGACTTCTTTTATTGCTGCATTCACCTGTTCTCGGCACAAGGCACTCAACCAGCCTGTCGTTTGGCTCCTCTCTTTCTATACCAAAAGCTGATAGCAGGAAGCATTCTCCACAATTCACTCAGCCTTAAGGAACCTGGAGATCATGTGTTCCTGTGCCACCTGGTGTCACTGTGATGTGATTTAACAGACTATTAGCAGATGGCCACAGTATAAGGATATAAGGCTATTAGAGACTGTCCAAAGGAGGACCACAGAGATGGGGAAGGGGCTGGAGGGCAACGTGTGTGAGGAATAGCCGAGAGCCCTTGTTCTGTTCAGCGCAGAGCAGAGCAGCTGAGGGGAGGCCTGATGGCGGCTGCAGCTCCTCACAGGGCGCCTCATCATCCCAGAGCACTGCATCCCCTCAGCCCTGCTGCATCCCGCCAGCCCACCAACTTCCGCTTCCGGCACAGCCTGCATGACGGGGCGAGGCGGGGCGCGGCGTGCTGACGTCAAGCGACGCGCGCGGGGCGTTGCCCGGAAGCGGAAGCGGGTCGGCCGGCGCTGAGGTGCGGAAGCTGCTGGTGGAGGCCGGCGGTTCGGTTCGGTGGGCGGCGGTGGCGGTAGGAAGGGCAGCTCCGTCCAGCCGCAGTCCGTCTCGTTTCGTGTCCTTCCCCTTCCCGGAGCCCCGCCATGTCGGGCAACTTGCAGGTAGAGCGGGTCCCGTTGAACCCCGGTGCGCCGCAGTCGGCGAGCGGGAGGGCGGGCTCGGCGGGGAGGGGCGCCGGGCTGGGCCTGGGGGCAGAAGCGCTGACATCAACTGTGGTGAGACGTCGAGGAGGCCTGGGCGGGGGATCGGAAGTGCCGGCTGGCCCCGGGTTGTCTCCTGCCCGGCTGGGACCAGAAGGCCCGATGGCCTCTGGGGCGAGACTGTGGCCTGCTGTGAGCTGGAGGCACAGTCTGGAATGGGTTTCTGCTGAGAGTGCTGCTCTCTATGCCTTTTTATTTTATTTTATTTTATTTTATTTTATTTTGTTTTATTTTACTTTATTTTAGCCTTGGGTTGTGGCCGTGTAACTGCTTTGTGTTGGTTCAAAATAGATTCAGGAATAATCCGTGCAAAAAGTAGTTTTAATCCTGTTTGAACCATGTCCGTGCCTGTAAGCTTAAGGCAATGTAGTGCTTATATTGACCGAGCTGGGAGAGATCTCACTGTGCTTTTCCAGTACTTGATGGGAGCTGATAAATAGAAGCAGGACTGACTTTATGAATGGCCTGATAGAGATAGAGCAAGGAGGAATGGTTTCAAACCAGAAAGAGGGAGATTTAAGTTAGATGTTAGAAGGAAACTCAGGGTTGTGAGGATCTGGCACGAACTGTCTGGAGAAGCTGTGCTGCCCCATCCTTAGAGGCACTCAAGATTGGATGGGGCCTTGAGCAGCTTGAGCTGGTGGGGGTGGCCTTGACCATGGAAGGGGGATTGAAACTGGATGGGCTTTATGGTCCCTTCCAAGCTGAGCTCCTCTGTGAAATTGCAGGGCCCAGAGTAAGCAGGAGAGCAAAGCCAGTGTTGGTTCTGAGGGTGGTGTTCATCCAGCTGTCAGACTGTGGCCCCAGCAGATCTAGCTTGTGCCTCATTTATGGTTACAGCTGTGCCTTCTTTTGCACAACTTTCATATAAATTATTTCCTGTTTGATACTAGTGTTTTTCATCTCATTAGCAGGCTCTGAGCCTTCCTAATGCAATAAGGTACCAGAGCTGAGAGTCTCATACCAAAGTAATTATTTTCTAGGTTTTGTTTAAAAAGGAAAATACCAGAAACAGTCAGTACATGATGTAGACCTTTGGTTTGATGTTTCAGAGGAGCAAGGCCCTAAGATGCCCTGTTAGGAGAGTTACCATTGATCAGAGGCAGTCTTTACCATTTAGACCACAGAACCATGGCATCATAGAATATCCTGGGTTAGAAGTGATACACAGGAATCATCAAGTCCAACTGTTATTTGCTGTTTGGGTATAGCATCATTTTTGTCATAGCTCTGTCTTTGTTCTACTGTATTTAGGAGTCTTTGGACTGTTCCTGTGGTAATGAAACCACTAAAGTAACAGAAATTATTGTTTGGAATTGATTTTTGTTGTGCTGAGTTAGAGTGGTTTGCAGAAGGCAACGTGAGGTCAGCAGTGAGGAAAGACTAAGTGCTGTTTCAAAGGACAAACAAAGATGTTTGCTCTGTTTTCAACACTTGTCACAGAGGATCCATAGTCTTACTCGTCAGATGATTGTTTTGGAATAGATTCCTCTCGATTTCAGATGGATGCAACGAGATGATCTTTACTTCCAAAAACGCAAGACAAAGCAATAGAAGAAGAAACTTTGCTCCTTCCCTGATGGCTACAGTTTATCAGCTTAGTTTTGACTGAGACGCATCAGAGTGTCTGGTTTCTGTTGCGAGTGTGTGCACAGCAGTGTCTAGTGACAACCTTGCGATGACATTGAACATCTTCACCTGCTGTTACCACAATCATCATGAGCATGCTACCTGTGCCTTGGGAAATAAACGGGCAGAAGGTGGAAAAATGCATATGGGGCTGCAGAAGTTGTGGGTAGCCTTAGTGGGCTCTGGCTTTGTTAAGCATACGTGCCTGAGCCATTGGAATTGTCATTTTTAATTGTTCTGAAGCAGTACGGATGTTCCAAGGAATGAAATGTAACAATAAGCACTCAAGAGCAAAAGAGTAACAGTAATATCAATAAATCCACAGGCCGCTGTGGTGTCTTAGATTATGACCGGGTGTATTTGAAATGAGCTCAGCAAACAAATGAAAATCCATCTCTACATTGTCCTTGATATAACTTCTGTGATAATTTAGGTACGTTTCCTGCCCATTGGGCTCCCCCAACATGCACACTGGAGAGATGGCTAGAATTTCCCCTCTTTCATATCAAGTACCAAAAGCCTCCAAGAGAATCTTGCCAAATACCAAGTCTTTGAAACTAACTCCTGGCATTGGGTCGGAAGAGAAAGGGTGCTGGCTTCATTGCTTTGTAATCATGTACTTCCACTATTGACTCTGATGCCAGTAGGATTTGATGAAGACGACTGACAGCACGTCTTCAATAACATCAGCTGTTTTGGGTAAACGTTAAAAAGCAGAAAAGCTGGCCGCCAAAAAGCGGTCAGAAGAGCAGCTTAAAATCTCTTCCATCGCACAAAACACTCACGCAGCACTCATTTGAATTATTTACCTGTGTTACAGAAAGCAATTGACCTGGCTAGTAAGGCAGCACAAGAAGATAAAGCAGGCAACTATGAAGAAGCCTTCCGCTTGTACCAGCATGCTGTGCAGTATCTTATCCACGTTGTTAAATGTAAGTATAATGCATTGGGTGATTAAGTCAAGTTTTATATTGCCTGGAGTAGTCTCCTCTATTGACATCAGCGTTTAACTTCTGACTGTCATTGTCAGTTGACACTTGTTTGTATAGACGCTCACTGTATTGTATACCTGCTTCTTTTCTGTATGAACTCTTAGTTGTATCCACAGGTTGTTTTTTGCTCATTAACTCGTGCCATTTACTTTCCTATGGTTTTTCTACTGGCATTTTTTACTCAATTCTATCAGTCACGCTAATCACCTTGGCCAGCAAAATGTCGTAGCAGTTTGAGAGACTGACAGAAAAAGCTTCCAGTGCCATTATCCTTACTCCTGTTCAGTCAAGTTTTTAAGGCAAGGCAATGTTCAGGTGTATCTTTGTTTTCTAAGTGATTACTTACCATTGATTTGTAGGTGTTAACTTCTTTCCTGTCACTTCTTTCCATGGCGTAGGGGAAAAAATAAGTCAATGAAACGTTTGGATATGTGGTAAGCCCTGAGAGAGCTATCTTGATAAGACATAAAGATGTTTTCTGAATGATGCATGTGTTATTTTGCTGTTAACAAAGCATTGTTTCTCTTCAAACTCTTAGATGAAGTACAGGGTGATAAAGCAAAACAGAGCATTAGGATGAAGTGTACAGAATACTTGGACAGAGCAGAAAAACTGAAAGAATATCTGAAAAAGAGAGAAAAAACTGCACCAAAGCCAGTGAAAGAGTCTGGTCCTACTGATGGAAAAGGGTATGTTTTGGGGAAAGGTAAAGCAAAATACTTCCTCAACTCCGCTTATTCTAAGGTTCAGCTTTTCAGAGATCATTGTAAATCGTGTTTTTGAAGTGCTTCGCTCCAGGTAACTACTAATGTTGAAGTGCAGCGGGCTTAGAAAGGAAAAATAACGTGAATTAATATCACAGGCTTTTTTGTTCTTGTTTGCTGTGCCTTTGAATGCTTCCATAGGAAATTCACTGAAGAATGGAAGCTGTTTCACACAAATACTTGCTTTTTGGGCTCAGTGACAGCGAGCCTAGTCACACAGTTCTTCTGCATGCAAATACTTAATAACTAGAAAATAAGTTCAGATTTGGTCATGATTTCTGTGGTCTGAGTTCTATCTGTCTCACATTTGATGAGAGGTTACGAGGTTCTGTCGTAGGCCGATGTTCTGAATCGCTCTATTGCCTCGCTCCTGCCTATCCACTGCTTTCCTTCTATTCGATCTGTTTTTCATTTTGCACATCTGGGAGCTGAATCAGCCCACCTGAACAAGCAGAGCCTCTTTTGTATCTTCTAGAGTAGAAGAAAGGTTTCACAATGGTGTCACTGCTCACGTGTCTCTTGAAACCTCACCTGAGGTTTCAGTGTCTTTCATTGTCTGCTCATGTAATGGGTTTTATTTTTTGAACTGTACTGCATCCTGCTGGTTTATAGTGGAAGGAAGCACGAGGCTACATGTCTCCATTCCATTTGTTCCCTATCTCACCTACTTTATTCTACTTTTAACTTCCAGTTTTCTGACAAGACTAGAGAGTTTCGTGATACTTAGTGGAATAGACCAAGTCCAGTTCCAATTTTAAACAAGGAGTAAGTGCCAGCATCTACAGTGAAACCATTTTGCTGCTTCCATGGTCCTTTTGTTTCCTAGAGGCTGAGTCAACACATGTAGAAATATGTTAAGAGGAGGGGCTCAGGTCTGTAAGGAAGTTGAAATGGTTGCAGCGAGGGGGATTAGAATGTAATATAGAAAAGCAAGGATGTAAACTTGTAGAAAGCTGAAAGAATCTAAAATCATAAGGGTTTTCATTCCTCTGAGTGATATTTTTTCTGCTTCTTGCTTTCTGATTTGTAACATAGGATAGCAGTCTTGATTTATTTCAATGTTGGTTTTTTTTGTTTCCAAATCAGGAATGACAGTGATGGGGAAGGAGGAGAGTCAGAGGATCCTGAGAAGAAGAAATTACAGAATCAACTTCAAGGTAACTCTGAAGCCTCGGTTTGTTTAAATAGAGTTGACTTCGGTCAAGTGGATTTCTAGTTGTTTGCTGGTTTTTGTTGTTGTTTTTTCACCAGTTAACTTGTTGTGTCTTTAAGTGGCTCAACTAGTGTACTCTACATCCAGAAGTACAGTCTTTATGACAGTGTGGGTTTGCATGCCTTGAAATTCAGCGGTGAATATGTTGCAATTGTATCATTTATCACGAAAACGTTTTCCAAAAGGAATAGTTTCAGGATCCCAGATGGCTGTTTTGTTAGACTGTGCCAGTTTATGTGTTGACATATTGCCTAGAGGCCAGAGTTACAGATGTCATCCAAGTACGTAGTATAAACAGGACCGTCTTCACAGAAAGGCTTGAACTCAAGTTGATAAGGTGAGAAGATGGATTCTTGTTTGTTCATAGCAACAGGCAGGATTTCCTCATGTTGCGCTGATGAGGGGTGTTACTCAGTTGCGTAACCTAATTGTGTTTTTGAAATGACGTGCTGTACACATTCAGTGATGCAATACACAGCAGCTAGCAGTAGTTTTTTACATAGTAAAGAAATGGCTTAGCTTGATATTTATTACTCCTTAACGGTAAAGAATTGGTAAGAGCTTCCCTGCCAGATGATATGTATTGATATGAAGAAACTTCATTCTCCTTATTTTCACTATAACAAAGGTGAGATGCATTTGTCTGATCTCTCAGTTTCTGTCATTTCGGAAACTGCTGTGCACCTTTGTAAACTGTATTACAGTTTTGCTTCTCTACACATTTACTCAATTCTATGTGTGGTCCTATGGGACAGTTTCCTGTACTTTAAAATCAGTAAGCATTGGATTCTTAGCCTGTGCCTCACTATAACCATTTTGTTTCTTCCCAGATTAGTCTGACCTTCAGTTTCCTATGAACTAGAAGGTTCTTGCTTATTAATCCTCTTGCTTTAAGCATCTGAGATGTGAGATCTTTAGTGTCTTTAAACTTAACATAGGAGTCTCCTATACAGTGTAAGCTCTTGGCAGCCCTCACTTTACTTATCTTCATTTTACTTCCTGCGAAAGCTCTGGATATGCCCTGTATTCAGTTTTACTGCCTTGTTACTCTTAGTTAACTTTGTCTTATGGAACTTTCCACACCTATGTCTGTGTATCAGCAGTTTCATTATAACAGAAACTTACTGTGGGAGTGGTGGCCACTAAAACTCAAACTAGATCATAGTTGTGGGCTTATTGTCATGAAGTCTCGGGTAGAACTTTAAGGCTCTTCTGCACTCTGTTGCTTAGTCTTCCAGCTGTTCTTATACAAGTACAAAATGAGGAAGTCACGATGTCCTGTTCCATTTGTTTCCTGGTATGGAGAATGTCTTACAGTGTGCTGATTTCAATTACCACAGTATGTCAGGTCCAGCTAACTGATAACTTGGAACTAATCTCCTGTTCCTACCTGTTATACTAATTAATTTAGTGATGGAGCCTGGTTACAGTCTTAAAGAAAAACTGAGTTGTAATCAACCTAGCAGAAGTATTTAGGGCGTTAAAAGTGATCGGTTGGATTCCTGTATATAGATTGCAAGCAAAAAAATATTCTTTTCAATCTGATGAGAAAGGAGTGCAGGAAAAGTAAAAATCTCGAAGGACATGGACAGAAAGTGAGCAAATGTCACTTGCTCTATTTGTTAGCCATGAGTAGCAGTACACATTCCGCTGCAGAAAACAGGCATCAACCAATTCACAGAGCTCTGAAGGCATGACGGGAAAGTGACAAGAAAATAGCTAGCAAAAGCTGGTTGTGAACTTATAGAAAACTCTTTGTAGCGAAAAGTGGCAACTGAAATGTTAAGTATGCTTGAGTACAGAAAGATGAGCATTAGGGCATTGACACTGGTTCATTTGGAAGGTGTCTCTTACCTTTTGGATTTGCCTTGAGTAGGATTTCACAATCTGCAGCTGGCTCACCAGCTCCGATGTGAGCTGTCCCATCTAAAAGTTGCCCAGGTAATGGAGTTTTTATCTTCAGAATGACTAACCTGAAGTCTGGAGAGGCAGGGGACATCACAGCAGCTAAAATCAAATGAAGTAATTTGTGGCCCGGAGCTTGGCAGTAGGAGAGGAATTTAGCCAAGTCCAGGTGACTGAATTATGATTAGAGGAACACGAGGTCCACCATGCGTGTTTTGTAAGCACTGTCATGAGCACCGGTTTATATTGGTGGAAATAAAGTTGTGTTTCTCTCCTCCAGGACAGGAAGAGGGAGAAAGCAGCATGAGTAGGGTCAGCAGCGCCAACAGTCAATAACACAGAGACTTTTCTTCTTTGTTGTAACTGATATTTATTACATCTGCAAGCATCAGGCCGAGAGGTAGATGTTGGCCTCCCAGCCTGCTGGAGCCGTGCTGTGATGGCAGTGCGGTGCTGGCCTAGTGCTGCTGCCAGGGCCGCCTCTTGCAGGGCGGCGCAGAGTCCTGGGGGCTGCTGTGGGCCTTCCTCTCTGGGGGGCGCTGGGGCCCCCCACACGAGCGGTCCCCGCCCTGGGAAGAGGGGCCCGCTGCCACCGCCTGCCCTGGCTCCTCCTGTGGCTCCTCCTCTGAGGGCACAATGGTAGTGCTGGGGTGCCCAGGTCCCCCAGTAGAGCAGGTCCAGACGGTGCTCACAGAGGAAGTTTATGGTGGTGCACTGTCCCACTTTCCACCAGTCATTGCTGGACACCTGCTGCAACTCTTCCTGCAGCCACTGTAGCAGGGGTCTGAGGTCTTCCGGATGTTGTTGGAAAAAGGCAGCCCAGACCTCGGCTGGGAAGTTGTGCTCAGGTGGGATGAGCACCGGCTCTGCAGGCCCCTGCTCGTCCTGCAGGCCGTGATCCGAGTGCGCTGCGGGCTGCGGGACAGCACACTCGAGGTAATCCTGGTCCGACCTCACCGAGTATCGGATGGTGTCAACTTTGTGCCCACATACGGCACAACTCGGCTTCTTCCTTGCCCACCAGATGGCACAGCCGTAGCACAGCTGGTGCTGGCAGGGGGTCACGTAGGTGACATCCTCCCGACTTTGCCCGCAGATGGGGCAGGTCCAGTTGGATGGCACGTCCATGGCCCTGGGCTGTGCGGTGGGCTGGGGAGAGCTGAGGTCGGGAAGCTGCTCCCCTCACAGGTGCTGCAGCAGGCAGAAGGTGTTACGAACTGCAAGAGAGAGAGAGAGGCCATGGTCACTCGCTGTCCCAGGGGCAGGAAGCTGTGATACCCCAGTCCAGAATTGTACTCTTCTGTAGCTGCTGTCAGTATGTTTGCTGATCAGTTACAGAGTAGCTTTGCGTGTCACAGAACTTCTAACAACTGTTTGCTTATTGATTTTTTTTTTTTTTTTTTTTTGTGGTAAAATAGAAAATAAACCAAATCTCTTTAGAAGAAACATTCATTTGAATAGCATTGTCTGTTGTTTAAATCTGTGTGGAAATGGCTTCTTTTTATTTAATGTAAACATATGTGTGGATTCCTCTTTCAAATCTATAGTAAGCAAACAGTAGAACAACACTTATCACTGATTAATGTGACCTTTTCTTATAGGTGCCATTGTTATGGAGCGGCCAAATGTAAAATGGAGTGATGTTGCTGGCCTTGAAGGTGCCAAAGAAGCACTCAAAGAAGCAGTGATCTTGCCCATTAAATTTCCGCACTTGTTCACAGGTCAGTATTACAGCGTTTATTTCCTATCTTAGATACTACTGTTGAAGTGAGCTGTGTGAGCAGAGTCTGAGGAGAGCATTATGCTGATATATCAGAGGCTCAGGCTGAGCTGTTAATGATTTATCTGACAGGTGTTTCTTAGGTACATTCAGAAAACTTAGTAAATCAGGGAGGCTTCATCAGAAAGATAGACTTGCTCTTGTAACTGTGTTTTGATGATTGCTGGTTTCTTTCTTGCAGGAAAGAGAACACCCTGGAGAGGAATTCTTCTGTTTGGACCACCAGGAACAGGAAAGTCTTACCTAGCAAAAGCTGTTGCAACAGAAGCAAACAATTCCACTTTCTTTTCAGTATCTTCCTCTGACCTGGTCTCAAAGTGGCTGGGAGAGAGTGAAAAGTAAGTTAGAGTTGCCAGAGTTCCAGGAAAATATTACCAAGAAGAGATCAGTTTTTCAGGGCTAAATGGGGCATACTAAAGAAATTAAATTTGAGGGAAGGTTCATTTATCTTGTTAAAGCAAGTCTTAGATGCTGCATTGAAGCACAGAAACATCAGCTCAAAGTACCATAATGCACTGTATTTTGTGCTGCAGCAGCTGGACTGCTCTTCAGTATCACAGAATCACAGAATTGTAGGGGTTGGAAGGGACCTTTAGAGATCGAGTCCAACCCCCCTGCCAAAGCAGGCTCCCTACACCACGTCACACAGGTAGGCGTCCAGGTGGGTCTTGAATATCTCCAGAGAAGGAGACTCCACCACCTCCCTGGGCAGCCTGTTCCAGTGCTCCGTCACCCTCACTGTAAAGAAGTTCTTGCACACATTCGTGCAGAACTTCCTATGCTGAAGTTTCAGCCCATTTCCCCTAGTCCTGTCCCCATGCACTACTGAAAACAGACCAGCCTCGCCACTATGGCTCCCGCACTTCAGGTATTTATAAACCTGGATCAAGTCCCCTCTCAGCCTTCTTTTCTCAAGGCTAAACAGACCCAGTTCCCTAAGTTTGTCCTCACAGGGGAGATGCTCCAGGCCTTTCACCATCTTTGTGGCCCTCCGCTGGACTCTTTCCAAGAGATCCCTGTCTTTTTTGTACTGGGGAGCCCAGAACTGGACACAGTATTCCAGATGGGGCCTCACCAGGGCAGAGTAGAGGGGGAGGATCACCTCCCTCGACCTGCTGGCTACGCTCTTTTTAATGCACCCCAGTATGCCATTGGCCTTTTTGGCTACAAGGGCACACTGCTGGCTCATGGCCAACCTGTCGTCTACCAGGACACCCAGGTCCCTCTCAGCAGAGCTCCTCTCCAGCAGGTAACTTGAGCAGTACTCAAGACTGTTTTTAAAACTAGTTTAGATGAAGGTATCAGGAGCACATTGGTAATCAATGACCTTCTGAACTTAGTTGTGATTGTACAGCAAAGTGGTTTGAGGCATTGGGATACTTGGATTCTAGTCACCTTCTGGCTCACCTGTTTCAGTAGCCCTGCAGATAACACATGGTGTTTCTTTCTCTGTGCGAAGGTTTTCTTCTACGTTCTGTTTTCAAACAAAAAGTTGAAGATGTAAAAGGTGGGCATATATGGGTTGGGAGTGATGACCACCTGTGATATATTCACTCTGCATGTTCTTTGTTATGATGCAATGTGTTAACAAGGCCAGGAAGCCTAACATTACCTTATTCTGTGGTATCTCACTCAGCGTCTCAGCATAATGCAGAGTTATTGGAGCTGAAAGGATGTTGTATCTTTGAGTATCTCTGTTAGTATCTTATGTGGGATTCATTTTGTTTCTTATTTTGAGCTTTTTCTTAACAAAATCACTGTATCATAATGCAAAGTTACGTGTTCTTGCTGGTTTGCACATTAAGATAACTGTAGCTATTTCCTTTTTTAAGATTAGTGAAAAACCTATTCCAGCTTGCCCGAGAAAACAAACCCTCTATTATCTTCATTGATGAGATCGATTCGCTATGTGGGTCTAGAAGTGAAAATGAAAGCGAGGCTGCCAGACGGATTAAAACAGAGTTTTTAGTCCAGATGCAAGGTAAGTTTAATGGTTTCCAGAATCAAAGGAATTTGGCTGTGCATAAAATACACAGCTTACATGTGAAAAGATCTGCAGCTTTACCCCATTACATTTTGTAAATGCTCTAAAACATCGAGCAGTCTCTGTTTATTTTCTAAACGGTGAAATGATTTCTTCCTCGTTATAGGGGTTGGTGTTGATAATGAAGGAATATTGGTCTTGGGGGCAACAAACATACCCTGGGTTTTGGATTCTGCTATCAGGAGAAGGTATGTTGGCCTATGATTGATGCATTTATGTTTATGGTAAGAAATCTGCAACCATTGTGCGGGTTCATCCTAAGACTATTTGGGTGAGTGAGCTACTTGATCCTTGCGGACATGGCTCATGAGATGGACTGAGTCAAATAATGGGAGTTTAAACCATGTGGCCTCCAGAGGTCGCTTCCACCCTGAGCGAGCGTAGTTTCGTAGAAGGAATAAGAGATGAAGGTGGTACTTAAAATTTCAAGTCATTCTTTGCAGTGTGAATGAGTATCTCTCATTCTTGTCCATAAAACTTAAAGGAGCTTGTAGAGTGTGGCAGTAACAGAATTAATTTTCCTTGGCTTTGGGCTGCTTTGTCACCTTTAGGAAGTTAGTAGTGTTCTACAGAGCTTGGAGTTGGTCTTACTTCCCTGGCGGGAGCTCATTCTCTCTTTGAGAACAGGTGCTTCAAAGGAAGCACTGCAATTATCAACCATTCCTACCAACAACTAGATTGAGAATAAGACTTCCCATTTGTTTCCAACTACAACATCCTCTACTTACAAACTGTAGAAACTGATTGCGTAAGCACGTTATCAGGCAGCTCTTTCTTTGAGTGTGGAAACCGTTCAGATATACTTAAAAACTACAAGACTCCCTTTCCTTCAGTTATTTTAAAACAAACTTTGCTGGAGCGAACCTGGACAGACTACAGTCTGAAGAGACTTTCTGTCATACAAAGGGAGTAGCTGTTGAATTGTAGACGTTAGCTTATGTTAGCTGTAGTATTATTTCTGAGAACAGGCCGCGGAATATCTGAGGTGCGTTATAAGCATTTGAAAAAACATAACATTAGAAAGAAGCAGTTTCATTTAGGACCAAAGTATGTACTGATTTGCATAAGCTTCTTTCCATTGTGCACCTGCGTGAGCCAATGTCTGTGCAGTGTTTTGCTTTTATCTTTTTCAAACCAGGTTTGAGAAGCGTATTTATATTCCTTTACCTGAAGACCACGCCAGGGCTGCGATGTTCAAACTTCACCTCGGGTCGACTCCAAGTCTCCTAACAGAAGCAGATTATCGGGAGCTTGGAAAAAGAACGGATGGCTACTCTGGTGCAGATATAAGCATCATTGTACGCGATGCACTGATGCAGCCTGTTAGGAAAGTGCAGTCAGCTACTCACTTTAAAAAAGTAAGTAAAAAAACAAACGTTTTTCGTATTACTTCAACTCTGAGAATTATCTTGATCTGAAAACTTCTTGTAAGCAAGCCAAGATTGGTTTGGGGTAATACCACGTGCCTATGGATGTGTCCTTACTTACCAAAGGAGTACTCCAAAGTCCTTTTGTAAGTTGATGCACCTAGTTTCTAGGTATTCATGCTGTGTAATCCAAGATCTAATCAATTATCACCTCTCTAACTACTGTTAAAAGCATTCAGTTTGAAGTTCAACTTAAATCACAGTGTTAGAGTTGTGCTCTTCTTCTATATCCAGTTATGTAATTGTTTTTCTAGCATGTGTGTGTAAATAAATGTATTCCTTATCTACATGGGAACCGATGAATTACAACTGCATAACTGCTTGCTCGGGATGCCTTTCAATCTGTAAAATCAAGATTGTCCTAAGATTCCAGTAAAAACATTGAATCCCCTAATGTTACTTGTGGCAGTAGTAAAGATGCAATGTAAGATGACTGAGCAAGGTCTGTGTCATTGCTGGGGTAGCAAGGAACATCTTATGGATGCTGCTGTAAAGTGAAAACAACTTTACACTTAGTTGCTGTCTAAAAAGGGTGTTGAAACTATAGATAGAGAAGACTTTTTTTTGCTTATCTGGCAGTTACAGCTACATTTTATAAATAACCTGATAATGTTTTTCTTGTCCATTTTTTTTCTTGCTGTTGTTTTGGTTTTTAGAGATCCAAACTAATCTCTGTTCACGTTTGTACTGCAAACAGTGTTTTTTACAGAAGTTCACAAATTTCAGGTGAAGGTGGATTCTTGTTGTCTGCAGAGACTTTTGGCTCTGTAAAGGGAAGCTTTCAAAGCTTTCGCTTTATTGCTCTTAGTGCAACTTGGACCGGCAGCACTTCTTGCTCATCAGTTATGATGACAATTTTCTGTTTACCAGTAACTCATCCAGGGCCCTGAACTGAACAGCTGGAATAAGTGTAAACTGAAGGCGGGCACTTTTCTCCACATAGTTACAAGGAACAAATTCAGCTTAAGACACCAAGAGAAAGGAACGCTTAAATACAATATGGTTCAGAATGCAAGAGATCTATTTAAGTTCCGGTGTTTGCAGTGAGAAATCCTTATCAACCTGTTAAAATGTGCCACCACCCGTTAAGTTTGGTGGTGGGGAAGAACGTTTGTTAGGCTTTTCGATGAACTTTTCCCAGTTTAAAATCAAAGAATATTTTGAAATGCTATTTCGAAGCTGTGACACTGTTGTAAACTGTATTCGCTTAAAAAAAATAAGCGGCTGTTTTGATATATCAGGGATTTTTCTGGATTATTCCTTCCCTTAAGCTGTGATGCCTAAAGTATTTATCCATTGTTGTCTTTAAACGATGATGGCATTTCTGGCCAATGGGTTGTCACATTTTAGCCTTTCATTGAAATTTGCAGACATCTGAGGCGTGTCTCAGACTACCACAGAACAATGAAATAATTTCAGTTACCACAGTTTGCGGAGCAGCCAAAGGCAATTCTTACCTCTTTTGCCAAAAAAAGAGAACAAACCTACAGTGCTTTGAGTGTTCTGATGCAAGTCTGTACCACTTGTTTTGTTTCTACTTTAATTGGATGCAGATTCTTATTTTTATAAGAAAAATCTTTGCTTTATTAACTATTTCCATAATAGCAATTTGTCTCGCTTAAATAGAACCATGGGATGGTTTGGTTTGGAAGGGACCTCAAAGCCCACCCAGCCCCATCCCCGTGTCCTGGGCAGGGCTGCCTCCACCAGCTCAGGCTGCCCAGGGCCCCATCCAACTTGGCCTTGAGCACCTCCAAGGATGGGACACCACAGCTTATCTGGGCAGCTGTGCCAGGGCTTTACTGCCCTCTGAGTAAGAAGTTTCCTCTTAGCATCTCACCTAAATGTTCTCTCTTTTGGTTTAAATTGTTCCCCCTTGTCCTAATCGCCATCTGTCCCTATAAAAAAAAAGTTGGTTTGCCTTCTATTTCTATCACTTTGCTCAATTTTTGTAACTCATTGTAAACCATTGCTTGTTCCAGATGATCGATATTGGTTTGTCCAAGTGAGTTTCTAATGTTATAATCTCCACTTTTCTTTGCTGTGCTTTCAAAGCAGACTGGAGCAGCAAATCCAGTTCTCCGCTATTCGAAAACAAACAGTTGTTTTTTGATCTTTGTATATGTTCTGTGTTCATGGGGATGTGTGGTACTTCAGTGACAGATGATAGAACTACAGGCCCTAGATGTGCACTGCAAAAAGATAAGAGGCAGCTGGTGCAGCTTTTGAGGTTCTGTCTGCGTATCTGGAAAAAAAAGGATAGTTTCCGTTCTCCCGCTAGATGGCCCCATTTTCTGTCAAGTACTGTTTGAGGTTGTGTCCAAAAAGGTGCCCACGACTTTATAGTGTAGTAAGTAAAAGCTTCAAAGGACATCCGTGGCAGCCCAACTTGAGGGGCAGTCAGTAATAACTGAGTATATAATAACGGTAATAACATTTAGAAATGTTAACCGGTGGTGAATGGACTCCTGGAGTGACAGAGGACTAAGAGGAGAGTGGTCTTCAAACAGCAGTGCTGACACATTGGCTTTCTACAGACATTCCTACCTTAAAGGCTCACTGGTTCTGATGTGATATGAGTTCAAGTATCTGACTACTGCTGCGTGTTTCCAAAGTGAATGATGCCAGCACCTTTACACAGTTCCACTCCGCTGGATAAGCCTTCTCAGTGGGAGGGGGAGTCTAGAGAAAATGAAGGGAATGCTTTTGCTCTAAAGATGTTCAGCTTCAGTTTGTTTGTTTGTTTGTGTTTATTTATTAGGTAAAAGGACCATCAGTGTCAAATCCGAATGTGATGGTAGATTTGTACACCCCTTGCTCTCCAGGTGATCCTGATGCCGAAGAAATGACATGGATGGATGTTCCAGGGGATAAATTACTGGAGCCTAAAGTTTCCATGGTGGGTTTTGTTGTTGTGGCTTTTTTTTGTGGTGTTTCTTGCTTTGCAGAGCCCTGAACACACTCAAGGCTTTTTAAAGCCAGCATGCAAGGCAATTGGCTGAGCCCTTTGTTTATAGACATGCTTGGACACGCCAGATGACATATTACTCCCAACACAGCATGACAATACAACATGCTTATCAGCAGGTCAGCTCTCCATCGCTGATAAGCATTTATTATTGTCTAGTGGCATGCAGTATAGACAGCACCTATAGACAGCACTCTTCCTCCTTTCTTTAATTTTTCTTTGATTCATTTAAACCCTTCAGAATCCCTGCCCTGTGATACGTTACTTTCCCACTGCTCTACAGCATCATTGTTGACACCGAGAAGTGGGAAATGATATTCAGTGTAACTTGAGAAGAATGTGCTGTAGGTAAATTTTGCCCACAAAAGAAATGCAAGCATAACCACTACAGTGTAAAAAGCTAGTTGATGTAATGGTAGTTTGGATTATACTTCTTCACAGATGATGCAGCTAGCTTTCAGCTGGATTTTTTTGTGTATGTTAAATCATTTGCTTCTGTCTACAGATTAAAACATCATATTTGAGAGAGATTGAATTTTAAATGCATTGCTTGAAAGGCTACAAATTGCTGAGCACTTTGTATATTGTACCCCCAAGCAGCAGAAGGTTCTGTGTGTGTATGTGCATTGTTTGAAGGAAGGACTTGATATCAGATTTGTGTTGACGTCCATTCCTGTATGCAAACGTTTCCATAATGAATGAAAGGAAGGTGTGTTGCGTAAGGATCACAAACCTCTAAAATAGAGCACGCTGCTTTGTACGTGTAACCGTCACTGTGTTTGAGAAGAGAAATATCTCTGCATATTTGCACACGGATGAAGCCCAAAAAGATATGAGCAAGTGCAGGCCTGCCTTTAAACCTCTGCCTGTGTCAACTAAGTGGATTTTTTCATCAGTCTTTCCTGGAATTAAATGCAATCCCTTCAGTGCTCCTAATAGAACGTAGGCTCTGATGTGCGACAGTTGCACTAGGGGTTGTTTCAGGGTCCAAAATCAGTCCTTGTCATTAAGAAGATCAGACTTGAATTTTTGGTAAGCAAGATATCTGTAGTGTGTTGGGGTGAGAAAGTCTAGAAAATCATGATGTTGACTTTTAACTTTAACTTGCTTTTATAGTAACATGAGATGTTGAGCATCTTCTCATTTAATTTGCCGTTGGCCTGTACATTTCTTATACTTTTAACAAGGCTTCTTAACTGCTGATTTTGAGTTCATACCCCTGTGATTTTATTTTTTTTTTCCTGAACTTCTCCATTTTCTAGTAGCCAGATGTAAATACAAGAAACTGGCTGAGCTGAAGAAACAGAAGTTGACAGTCACGAGCAGTAAAACTTTGTTGGAGGTCAATGATGAAATACTGTGTTGGTTGACACTGAAGAATATGTGGGCTTGTGGGATTGTTTTCTACTTTAAACCGATGTCCTTAAAAGTGAATTGAAATGCATATCTGTAAAATGGGAAGCTCAGTTTGTTGCAGTAAGCAGTGGTGAATAACACCTGTTGAATGGATGAATTGTTTTAAAGCTAGACCTCAGATCATCATCATCGTAGTATCATAGTATCGTGCGAGTTGGAAGGGACCTTAGAGATCATCGAGTCCAACTCCCGGGTTTCGAGCCCCCTGTGTAGCGAAGCGGCACTTCTACCCCTGCGCCACAGGGGGGATTCAAACCCGGGCCCTCCAGTGCCGCAAGCGGCAGCTTATACCACTGCGCCACTGATCGTGGCTTAATTCCTGAAAAGCTCACTAGTTGTATGTCTTCAGGAGGTTAAAAAGTGACCCATGTGCAGAAATGTTTCAATAAGAGTTTCCACCATCAACTTGTTTTAAAAGGCTTTTTAAAGCTTACTTTTCTTCGCAGTATTGTTAGCAGTGGTACGTTTTCTGAGCGTGTGTTTTCTTGCTTTCTTTCTTACAGGCCGATATGCTCAGCTCATTAGCTAGCACGAAGCCAACAGTTAACGAGCAGGACCTGGAGAAGTTAAAGAAATTTACAGAAGACTTTGGTCAGGAAGGCTAAGCCAAAGATGTCCGTGGATCACTCGAACTTTTGCTTTCTTAAGTATTCTTGTGTCTTTATCAATGGCACTCCAAATAAATGCCGATAAACTCTCTCCTTTCTTGTTTTGCAGAAGGAATAGAAGATCTGTTTGCAAAGACCCTTACGCTTTTATATTGTATTGTTTTCTTCAGACGTCTATTAAATGTCTTCTATCAGAAAATAATACCGAAAATGCAATTTTAGCAAAGTGATGTGGCAACTCATGTGAAATATTTGTAATTTTTCAACGATGGGTTCAGTTTTAGCTATTATATTAGGCCTGGGCACGAGCGAGTTTTGAACTTCTGCTAGGCTCAAAAAGAAACCCTTTTTTGAGGGTGAAAAAGAGAACCGATTTGCCAGGTGTTTTCAGTAGCAGTCAGCCTACATGTTGATTACTCCTTTCATTTAGAAAAATGCAACGAGATTTGCTAATTGAGCATACTGTGTGTGTGTTTGCTGTTAAGGTAAGAAAGAAAACACTGTGAGGGGAAGACTGTATGAGCCAGTGCTTTGTTTCAATACTGATGAACTCGGTATTCGGCTTTTTCTGCTGTGCTGTGTTAGAAAATTTTGCCTTAAACAGCAAGCTTTTGTTTTTAACTCTTTACTAGCTGATACACATGTCACTATGCAATTGAGCAAAGAGGTTCATTGCGTGCAAGTATGGGAAAGATTTTTCTGATGGCTGGTTTTTTAAATCCGGTTTTATCAGAGGTTTGGCTAAAGATAGAAAAAAATAAGCATCGAATAGCACCTGTAAGATTCTGTATGTTGAGGCTGGCAAGGTATGGATAGTCCTTGAAGAGTGTAAGGGTGGCATTTTGGGAAGCAGCGTACTCTCAGGGGTGAGGAGCACATAGCACGACATAGCCGCAGACTTTGCAGTGATAGGTTAGGTTAATTCAGAACCCCGCTGATCATTATGGCGTACAGGTTACATCAACTTAATGCTTCATCTTTGGGAAGAGGCTGGCACTTTAGTGCAGAAGTAGCACTTCTGTTGATTATTGTTTTTAAGAACTACAGATTGAAATGTGCCTGAACTTACAACGCTACAGTGTCAGCATTGAGTTTGTGCCTTGTAAGTTTGCACTGGCTGTAGCTGCGAAACATCGTTGGGATACCCAGAACGCTCTGTTCTGTAATGGTTGTGCAACTCTGTTGTGCGTATGCTTTGTTTAACTTGCATTCAAAGAAAATTGCACACTTCCATGTGCATATGTTACACGTACACATGCACATAGATGATTGTCTTTTTATGGGTTTTGGTTTCCTTTATGTACATATTTTGTGTACTTGATAAATCATAGGATGGGTGAAACTTGCTGTGCTTAAATGAAGTAAAATGTACAACACCAGTTCTGTTCTGTGAGTATTTCTTCAATGTTACTTTCAAGGATTTACCGCTTCAGTTTAGGCTTTTGTTTCTATGTTTGACAGCTAAACAAAATACTTAGAAATTCTTTTATCTGTGAGGTGCTGAGCTTCTGTTTACTGACAGAATGAAATGTTCTTTCCAAAGTCGTTCACTTTCACACAGCTTTACTTCGGTCTTGCGCTGGAAAATGTGAATGTGATTCAGTGGGCTGCAAATCTTTTTGTGGACCTTTATGGGTCAGCGGGGAAATTCCAGTGTAGATGCAAGTTACTGTGGTTTGTAAACTTAATCTTAGTTGCAGCAGGGTTGGTTGTTCTCAGTTGCCCCTGGTGAACACTTTAGAAGCGAGCCACGCGCTGGCAGGGCTCTCGCCTGGAGGACTGAAGCTGCTGTCTGAGTTACTTGTTAATTGACCTTCATAAATGACAGTCCTTATGGCAATCTTAAAATTCTCAGGAAATGTGTTTCTTTATTGTTGTCGTAAGTCAGTTTATCCTATGGGTTTCCCTAAACCTAACTGTAATCCCTTACCTTTAATGTACAAAAGTATGCTGTATGTTTTTAAACTTGCATCTTGCTGCTTGCTCAGGTGTGGGACGACATCTGTAATGGAAACTTTGTTTGGTGTTTCAAGTTGATTTTAGAAATATTCCAAATAAACACCGCTGGTTAGAACTGCAGCTGCAAGGATAACTTTTTGTTCTGCTGTTTTTGTACGGTGAGAGTAAGTTGATATATGATCACAGATTCCTAGCTAAGTTATCCCAGAAGATGTAGCTAAATGGCTGTGGGGGAGGCAGTGGGGAGGAGGTGTTATTTACTTTCAGGTTTTTTTATGAGGGCTACTCCAAAGGTGGTATTTTAGTGGATCAGCCCATGGTGTCAGAGGCAGATGGTGGTGTGGCAGTAGTGGTTGAACCTTCCAACCAATATTCCATGATGTGATCTTGCTGTGTGACAGGTGGCAGCAGAGAGGCAATCTGACAATGGCATTTGGCATGTGAGTGCAAATGAAGCAGGGGTGTCACTGAATTCCTCCACACAGGAAGAATTACACCTGTTGACATTCATCAATGCTTGCCAAATATTTATGGAGACCAAGCAGTGGATGTGAGCACAGTGAGTGGTGTGTTTTAGCAGCAAGGAAGTAGTTTCTGTGGAAATAAATAGGAGGCGTTACTTTCAGAGCAGCCTATGTGCTCTAAACAATACTGCTCGGTTTATGGTTGATTAAAGGTTGTATTTGCTTTACATAACCAGAACCTCTAAGCACTGGATAGATTACTTTTATATCTTTCATGCTGTCAGCTGTGACTTGTCTTTGACTACTTGGCCTACATCTTTTTCCTAACTTCTGGTGTTATTGCAACGTCTGGCTGCAATGTGAATAGGCATTTTTTCTGTGGGTAAAATAGTTTTTAAATCAGTTGTTTCTGTGCTTGCTTGTTTTGTTATTCACAGATGTTTCTTCCCATTGACTAACACTGGATTTTCTGTCACTCGTTATGTATCTCAACACATATATTCACAGTTAGAAAAACTCATTCAGCTCTCTGGTTGTATCTTATGTCACCTGATTAACCTCTGAATCCAGAGTTGCGTTCCTTCCCTGATTTAAGTATTGGTTTTGCCTATCTTAAATATTGGTAAGGTTTGTTTGGTTTTGATTTTCCTATCATTATTCAACTACTAGTCTTCATGATTGAGTTGATTGCTTTTGCTATAACGAGCAGAGCAGAACACACGTCCTCAGGGCAGATACCCTTGAATCAGCTTCTGTGCTCCTATCAGTCAGATATACCTGATCATAGTTTGCTCTTTAGCAGCTGAAGCAAAGAAACTGCTTAACTATTCTGTTTAACCATTGTTTGATCTACTTTTTGTGTTTATTTTGTCTTCTTCGTAACGAAAATTTGCTCCGCTGTTTATTTTTTCCTGTTATTTCTGAAGATTATCATGACAGGGAGCTTTTTGATGGCTCTGAATTGTTGAAATATGCAGGAATGCCTTGATTTTGCTGCATAGTCCTTCCTTCCTCCAGAATGATGACCGTGGTTTCATGATTGGCTTCCATACGTGTTTGCCTTAACCAGATTCACCCTAGTAATCATGGCTGACTTAGAGCCACTCACATGACTTACAGAAACTATTGCAAGCACTTGGTGGACAGTTCGCTTCCAATTGTGCTGCGTTTCCAATAGGTACTTGATTGTTATCAAAACATCCTTCTGTTCTTGAGCAGGTAGTCTACATTGTAGCTACTGTGCTTTCACCTTGATTTTTCTTTAAAAATACTTCTCTACAAATAATATTTCAATTGTTATTCCACAAATTCTTTGTCGTCATAATTATGTGTGTAAAAATTCTTAATTGTTCCTGTTCATCCTCCGTCCTGGCATTTGTGTACTGACAGCCCGTGTATCAGATAAGCTTGTCCTGTTATTCTTTCTTTGACCTAATTACAGTTTTGCCTGCCTACCTCTACCCACACGCCCTTCTGATAGTCAATTTTTGACTAGGTCACTCTTTTGTACACTTTCTGTTTACTAGAATCACAGAATCCTTGGAGTTGGGAGGGACATCTGAAGGCCGTCTAGTCCAGCTCCCCTGCAGTGCACAGGGGCACCACAGCTAGATGAGGTTGCCCAGGGCCTGATCCAGCCTTGCCTTGAAAGTCTCAGGGGACAGGGCTTCAACCACAACACTGGGTTCAAATGCCTCACCACCCTTGCTGTAAAAAAATGTATCCCTATATCTAACCTAAATCTTCAGCATCCATCCGTTGGTGCCATCTGTGCATGGTACCTGCAGGATCTGCTACATTCTTTTGCAGGAATACTAGACATTTTACAGCTAATTTCTTTGCATGTCTCAGGCACTAGTCGTGAAAATAAACATCAGTATCCTACCCGCATCATAGCAGGCACTGAGATCTCTCATATTAGTCCAAACAGGTGTTGGTCATGTTTTGAGACTTCTCCAGGAAATAAGTCACGGGCACCTGAGCATAGGCCTGATGTTGATAATGAAGCCAGGGTTGGGTTTTCTTTCCTGCTTGGTGACCTATCACTGGGCACGATGCCATGGATTGGCAAGACCTGCTTTTGCTTGCCTCCCGTCCTCCTCTGCTGCCTCAGCTAATTTAAATCTCAGCTATTCAAGGCAGGGACTTTGCTTTCAAACATGCTCAGTAGTCACATGTAGTCTGTAAACAGTAATTTCCACTGACTCATACTACTGTAGGCAGATGAGTGTCTGCAGGTAATGAGTTATATAACTGGTGCTGGAGCAGTCGCCTTTTGCTACTGTTCTGGCAGTGTGGTTCCAAGAACTCTAGCAATCACCAGTCAACCAAACAAGGGACGGAGAAAGTTGCTATTAATATCACCATCTCACAGAGGAAATAAAAATGGCAAGTGGAAACTGTTACTTACAGCAGTGATTTGAGCTCGGGAAGAGGCAAGTGAATCATTTGCCTACTTGAAAGCTAAGGGGGAAAAAAGTGAGAAAATTCCAACTAGAAATGATCATTTCCCTTCACCACCTGAAGGCTGGAGCATGGGCTGTTGACAGCAAGTTCCTACCCATCAAGGATTTTTAAAGTACTTTTTCATTATGATGCTGTGATGTTAGAGAATCTGACGTCTTGGAACAGGTTGCCCAAGGAGGTTGTGGATGCCCCATCCCTGGAGGCATTCAAGGCCAGGCTGGATGTGGCTCTAGGCAGTCTGGTTGAGTGGCTGGTGACCCCTCACATAGCAGGGTGTTGAAACAGGGTGATTGTTGTGGTCCTTTTCAACCCAGGCCATTCTTTATTTCTATGAATCTGGAAAGCTACCTGGCTGCTCTTCAAGCGTGCCATTTGTAATGCTGGTTGCAATGGTTCAGCTTGAGATTGCGTGGAGTTCTGATATGTGATGAATTAAATCACAGCCTTGATTTGCTCCGAACACAGCCAAACTACAAAGCTGTAATTTCCCACTCCCACCCACCCCCCTCCCCACCTTTACACGTGTGCTTGTTTTGGTATGGTTTTGTTTGTTCATATCCAGCCCTGCTCTGCCTCTGTAATTAAGAAATGCTTTTGTTTGTTGTTATTTTTGTTTTACCTGCCTGGAGGCCTCCTGCCCATGGTGCACGTGGCTGCTGCTACGGAAACAAGCAGGTGTCCTGCCAGCCAGGCTCATGTAGTTGCAGAACTGCAGGAGCTGCCACAGGAACCACAGGGCTGGTATCACAACGTAGCCAGTGTTCAGGGAGGAGCTGCTGCACAGCTCTCTTGGCCCAGCATTAGTAGCACAGAGAGGTGCCCGCTTGTTCCAGGTGGGCTCTGTCCAGCGGGCAGCTAACTTCTCAGAGCTTCCGTGCTCTTTCTGGGCACAGCTCTTCTGTTCCTCCTGGGCAACCTGAGTGTCTGTGTGGGGTTGAATCTGTCCATGAAGGAGTGCACAGGTTGGGAGATGCTGTGCCGCAGCTCTCCTACAGCTAGCGCAAAGGGGAAACGACTGCTGGAATGACTGCCACGGTGCTGATGTTCTATACAATGATCTGATGTATTGTTATGCTTTTGCCTGTGGTGTCAGCTGAAAAAGAAATGATTTCTGCAGGCTTTACTGGCATTGGGGTTATTCGCTTGAGTCTTTGTATAGAGCATGCTCACTTGGTTGCAGTAAACAGTAGGAAGGGCTGATGCTGCTTAAAGGAGGAAAAAGGTTTTGATCGGGCCTTTCCTTTGATCGAAGTGTTAATTGGCAATCTGTGCCTCCCTCTTTCCTGCTGCTTTTGGGTATTTTCCATCTCCTCCTTTCTGCCCAACTAGTTCTCTTACATCAATTTCTTTCTTTTTCTGTCTGATTTATTCCGTCCTTCACACTATTTTTTCCCAAAGGGAAGATAAGAAGCTGATTCCTTTTAAAATCTTATTTCAAAGCATGTTCCTATTTCTTCAGCTTTTCCACCAAAGCGAGCTTACGAGCAGCAGAACAAAAGCTGGCACTTGCTCTGATTTTTTTTTCTTATTTTCCATTCAAACCTACAGGGCAAATCTGTACATGCTGGCCTTTTTGCAGGCTGACAACAGGAGGGCAATGGTTCGTGCCATTAGGGGGACGGAAACAGCCTTAAGAAGTGCGAGCAACTCTGACATACTTGGTAGTAACCCACTAGGGAGAAAAGTTTGCAGGTGCAAGTTTCTTTACATTCAGCAGGCTATGTTGTACTTGGGCTAGAGGAGAAGTAAGCTAAGAGATCTGCTAAATTTCCATTGCATAAGAGCGGCTTCTTTGCAGTAAATGCTAAAGATAATGGATCAGGGACTGATAGCAAGGGCACGTGCTGTGCAATTGCATCCAAGGAATAAACAGTGCTCTCTTGCCAGTTCTGCATATGAAAAGCGTGTTACCTGGAACTGGAAAACAGATTTCACTCTTGCAAACAGATTGAGCAAAGAAAGTTCTCAGAATTGCTTTCCAAGAGAACATGGCATGAATGTGAAGTAATTTCGGTTCCTCTAGCATTTTTACAAGTGCAGGTACAAGGGCAATGGGAAAGCACAGATCTCCGGGTGCTATGGGGTTGGCCAAGCAGGCCTAGAAATGGATAACTCTGGCAACCAGAAGCACAAAGAAAATCTCCAGAGCACTGCAGTAGCTTCACAAGCACTGGAACTACCTGAGAATATCGCTCGCAAAAAGCAAGTTCAAAGAAACCAGAGGCTTGCTTGAAGACTGCAAATCATTAACTTGGTCTTTTGTGATAAGAATCAGTCGTACGCACAGAACAGAAATGGCTTGACTGGATGGTGTGTGGTGGTTTAACAGGTAGCTTAATCCCAGAGCAGATCAAACTTGTGAACCTTAGAACCTGTCACTCTTCAAAGATAACCTCGAGGTGTACTTTTCCTAAGGCGAAAAATTCTGCCTGATCTGGAGAAACAATAACTGCAACCACATGGCTGGACAGGAATCAGGAGGAGAGACAGTAATTGGCCGTAAGTTGCTGGAAGGGTAGTTCCAAAAAATGCTCCCTATCTGGCTAAAAAGGGAAAATATTCCCGAAAATACATATTCAGTGAGGTAGTAATGATATCCATAGGTGAAGGACTGCCTCTGAATAAAGGCAAAATCCAATAGTGCTGGAGCAGTGCGGTGATTCCTGAGCGATGCTTCTCTGCTCTCTCAGAATGGCCTTGCTCCTCCATAGAATGCCTGGGAAAGAGGGCAGCTGGTATGAGGATGGGGAACTGGGAGGTGTGGGATAGGGTTAGGGCATCCGATTTTCTGGCAGAGGAGGAAGGGCTGTACTGCAGTTCTAGGAGGTGGAAGGCTGCAGGAGGAGGGTATGTGGAAAGCCAGAGTAAGTTCAGAAAAGTCTTAAAATGCTGTTCTTTTCAGAATTGCTCTGCATTCCAATTTCAGGATTCGAAATGCAAGGAGTCAGTTTCCTGGAGTAAGGACTGGAGTATGTCTACCATTAGAAGAATAAAAGACTTTCCTTAGGAATCAAAACACACTCTTAACTAGGCATCAAAGTGCACTTTCCCTTAAGTGCTCAACTCCCTTGGCCCTGGAGCAGGTCTCCTGGGGCTGGATGTGCAATGTGGTTGGACAGGCAGCCAGGCAAAGGGTCAGACAAGTGACTCTGTAGGTTCACTTCATCAAACGGGAAGTCTTGTTATAAGTAGTATCAAAGGTTATATTGTATCATGAAGTTCTGTGGCAAGCATCAGCTTAAATACAACTTTTCAGGAGATAAAAATTGGGAATGGGTGCTCTTGCATCACAATACAAAGCGGACATCCCTGTTTGTTTCTAAGAGATATTTACAAGTTTGAGCAGTGATCCTTCCAGTGCAAAGGAAATGGCAGCCCATTCCCTCATCCCGCCTGCTTTAAGCTGTGCTCACTTGAGGGTGTTTTCCATGGCACTTGATAAGGGGGGATGCCTCAGCCCTCTCTTTCAACCTACAGCACCCCCAACACCATTGTAAGTCTATAGCAGAGTCTGACACCTGACTGTGAAGAGCAAACTGCTCCAGTGTGATGCTTAGCGTAAGCAGGTGTACCAAATAGAAAGAGCCATGGGTACTAAATGAAATCCAAGATCATTTTGGTCCCAAGTTTCAATTATGTCTATTAAAACTAGACAGCAAAGACTTCCTTTGACCACTGGTTTGAGGTAAATAATTTTTGTTTCAATAAATACGTTGCTCAATATGTGAAATACCTGTACAGTTATTTATTCAGTGCAAGATCAGTCATGACACATAATGGGCCACCATGGCCACCAGTTATGAATGGTTCATTTTGGACATGGTTTGACTATTCCTTTTTTTTTCCTTTTTTTTTTCCAGACAACTACAGCAATTAAACTAAACAGTTAAATCAGCTCGACGTGGGGGAAAACAGAAATCTGATTTCAGCAGTGTTTTCAGTGATCTTGTTTCCTGTGTGCTCACTGCAAAATGACTGCAGCAGCCCTGGCACACTCAGCTGGTAGCTGGGCTAGGTATGTATCTATACTACCTGCTTTTGCACCACAGAGTTGGCCTCCTCTGCCCCAGCAAACAGCCTTGGTTTGACCTGAGCCTGAGCTGCTACAACCACCCCATGCCTGTGTGCTGGCAGCTTCCAGCACCTGGGCCATCAGCCCAGCCTGAGTTCATTGCGATAAGGGCATGCGGCATAGCTGGAAGCTGCAGAGATTGCCGGAACCCATCCCTGCTGCAGGCGAGCACTTTCTGGATGATACGCTGAGCTTGGGAGTACAGGAAATCTCCTTCTAGGAATGCCCAGAAGATCATCGCGATAGCACTCCAGCAGACAGGGTACATATGGTATTTTGACCTGCTTAGTGCTCTGGGAGCTGTTTCACCCTGCTTTACGTGGGGTAGCTGATGATCTCTCCCGCATGATAGGCCAGTAAAGAAGCTATTGTTCAGCTATGGGGGTTTGCTTGTTTGTCTGGGGAAGAACAGCAAGACAGGCAGCTGCGTGTGATAAGTATTTCAGTCACGCTGCTTTAGTCACTACCATGTGCAGATCATTATTTCTTTCCCAATTCTCCTCTACTGCCAGCGTGTTATGTAAATCCTTTTCTGATTTCAGTTCTTACATCCCCATTAGCTCTTCTCATCTGGGACGCAGGGGATCAAGACAGCTTCTCGACCACCTAGACTGCCATTATTCTAAAACTTGAAGCACTGCAGGAATCCAAGGACTGCCAATGTGCCTTTGATGTCTTATAACAACTACTGCAACAGGCCTCTTGAGAAATGAGCATTGAACACCTTGCTACACAAAAGGGAGAAAGGCTGGAGAAGAAAGTAAGTTAATTCAGAAAAACAGAGGGTAAAAGTTGTTCTCCTTGGCCACTGAAGTTTTTCCTTCTTGCTTCTCTCCCTAAAAGCAGAAGGACTGACTGGATGGAAATCACATAAAGAAGTCTCCAGCATTTTTTCCCAATCATTGCGTAGCCTACGCATCCTGGCCTTTTTCCCTCCTCTCTCCCTAAGGTCAATATGACACAACCAGAAAATCCAGCAGATGAGTACTGAAGCGCAATAAGAAAATCTATTCAGGTTGCAACCTCACTAACTGCTCTGCTCTAAAGCTTTATGCCTTCTCTTAATGGCATCTTAAAACAGCCTGTATCTCTTTCGTGTGTGCCTTGTATGCTTTGGGAATAATTATCTTTCAAGAAGATCAAAAGGGCACCTCTAATATCAGTCACATGCACTGTAATATTACCAATTCATACATTTGTTTCCGTGTTTAAATGACTACTTTTGTACTTCGGTTGCCGTGCTTTGTTCACACTGAGTTATCCCAACCCACGTTATTGTTATTGCAAACGCCTGTTGAAAGATCTAAATGAAGAGAACTGAGGAAGCAGAAAACCACAGCTGGTCCTACCGTTTGGGCACTTTAATCTCCTTGTGTTTGATTTTCTTCTCTAAACACATCACTGTCGTGTCGAAGCTTCTTCTAAGGATTAATTAGCAAAGCAATTAGCGTGTGTTTTGTTTTCTTACCCATCCCCAAGGTACATACATAACCTCGGTCAGTTTGTGCTTCAGAATTACACTTTTTGATGTTGTTAATCAAGGTCAGATTGATGAAATCCTGCTCTACACACAACCAAAGTTTGGACTGGAGAGCTTCTACATGTTTTTTGTAGGGTTCAATTTCCAGTTTCACAGTCACTGAGAAAACAGCTTCATAGCAAACCATTCCCGTGCATCAGGAACGCACTTCCTTAGTGAATGAGGTCACACATGAGACAAGTACAAACCAGACAGCAGGCAGCTCAGGAGGGCAAACTTCACTGCCTGATGGCATACTTTAAAGTAATCATAAACCTATTGCTGTAGCGATAGGTTGGTGAGTTACAATCAGTTCGCAAGGTCTTTGCTTTTGAATGTCTTATCTCAGAGATAAATTCATGACACTTCACTGCCCCAGGAACAAAACCAGAGCAGATGCTACCTGCGCTGTCAATCACAAGGTTGTAAAGTGGCCACTTAGCCAAAAGGAGGAGACAGTACAGATTTCTCCATAAAACTTACCGAGGGGATTCCTCATTAATCTACAAGGGCTTTTGTAATGTTTTGTAATATGTGATTGTAACTGTGACACATATCTTTGCATTGGAGGTCTTTATCTTGCGTTGGAGAGACCCCCTACCAATATGTTTAACCTTCATTTTACTAGAAATTAACTGCAGCTGATTGTTTTTATGCATGCCCTCGCCTCATGTTGATTCTGAGAACGATACTGCATTGTGAAAGACGGATTTATCTCCATCTGCTTTATCTCCAAGCTGCTGACATTTGGGCTTTTCAAGTCTCGCCATATTCTGCGGTAGTTATCTAGGAACAGACTCTATTAAACTATCCATCTCCTCTTCTGCATTTAATTAATGTTCTACAAAAGATAACACATACACTGCCCTGGATGTAAAGAACAAAGTCGGTATCTCTGCCTGCCGTGCTTCTAGTCCACATCCTACACCATCTTCTGCTGGTTGGAATTGGCGGTCGGACTCGGTGACCTCTTCCAGCCTTAAGGATGTCTGAAATTCCACATAGCCTTTCTTTAGACACAGCACCAGTCAGCCCTCTCCCCATCCCCGCTGTGGCAGCTGTTACCTCAGCACGTGCCCTTTCTTCCTCTCATTTCCTCACACCTCCACCCCACAGCACCACGCTCAAAGCGTCACCGAAGTCCGATCCCGGCTCAGTCCCATTCCACAACTAATTCCTGGATTCTTTTGTTCCACATTCCTTGCTCTCCCCTTTAAGGACGGCCTAATCCCTGCCCGCAGCCCTGCTCCCATTTCCGCCTACTCCCCGCTCATCTCCTGCATTATCTTCACACCCTTCCGCACGCCCTCTCTCCCAATGGCGCTTGCTTGTCTGATCGTAATCTCTCCGAGGCCGTAACGCTGCATACGCTGCAAACTCCTTTCTACAAGTCAGAGGCTGCACAGCGTTTGCAACATAAACCACTTCAGGGAGTTTCTTTAGGCCGTAAACAGCCAAGGAAATATTGAACGCGGGCAGCCATCCTAACTCAAAGGCGCGGAATCATTCCATTTGAGCTGCAGGACATCTTGGTGTTAGTTTATCTCTGATGATTAAGCTTTGAAAAACCACGTTTGTACGCATGGCTGCCCTCGGGTTTCCCGGCTCGAAGCCCACCCGCGGCCGCCCGCCCTTCTCCTCACGGAGCCACTCCCCCTCCTTTCGGCGGGAAGCCCCACGTGACGCGAAGGGGCGTGGCCTACCTCTCGCCTCGCCTCACCCGCGCTGGGCGGGGCCCGTAGGGGGCGCCGTCCCGCAGCCCGCCTTCTCCATGGAGCTCTCCCGTATCCGCCGCCCTTTGCCTCCAACGGTGACCCCGCAAACAGCCCGCGGCTCCAATCTCCGAGCGCCGTCCCGCCCCTCGGCCAATCCGCGAGCTCCTTCCCCTCGCTCACCGACCAATCGCAGCGCGCGAGGCCGCGCCCGCCCCGCCCACCGGCCAATCAGCGCGCGGAGTGGCGGCCGCGTTCTCCTCCTCCCTTCTCCTCCTCCCTGGCCCCGTGGCGCCGCGGCGCAGGCGGGTACCGGCCGTACTGCCGCTGTCCGCGCCGGGCCGCGCCGCGCTCGGCGCCTCACGCAGCCTCAGGGGCCGCGTCACACACACCGCCCCTTCCCTAGCGGCAAAGCCCGGCCCGAGCCATGCTGCTCTTGGCGGCCGCCTTCATCGTGGCCATCGTCCTTCTCCTCTACATGGTGTCGCCGCTCATCAGCCCTAAGCCCCTCAAGCTGCCCGGCGCACACGTCGTGGTGAGTCGAGCGGGGCCTTTCGTCTCTCCCTCCCCACTCCGGCTCACCGACCGCGGGGGAGCGGGTCCGCTGGCGGCGCTGGGCGGGAAGAGGGAGCGGGGAGGCCGCGGCCGCCGTGTCCCGGGGAAGGCCCCGCTGCGTTTACTGAGGTGCCGGAGCGCGGCCCTCCGTAGGAAGGGGGAAGGCACGGGCTGGAAGGGCACCCGGGGTGAGGAAACGGGCAGGCTGGCGCGAAGGGAAATGGTCGGACGGCACGCAGCGCGAGTATCCGTGTCCACGAGCAACGTTTGGCTCGTCTGTAATCAGCTTGGTGGAGCGAGCCTTTGGGAGGGTTTATTGGGGAAAACACAGCGGTTGAACGGTTCCCCAGGAGTATCCCGACTAAAGCCGGATGGGGAGCAACAGCCGGGGGGGCTGCAGGTGCCTGTGGAGCACGTGGGCGCGTGAGGGTGAGTCGGGGCAGCTGTGGGGTCCTTCAGTCGGATCTCGGGACTGAAGTGTAGTGAGCCGGGCTGTGTTCCGTGTGGAGGAGCTGCGCTGCTTGCGCGTGGAATCTGCTTTTAGGAGGTGAGTAGCACATGCAGTTTGCACTTGTTACTACCGGACTTGGGGGTAATGCAGAACTTAGACATTTGAGGTGCAAGGAATTGACAGCTGCTCTGCATTTGGGATTTTTATTATTATTATTATTTGAGCTCTGTGTGGCGCCTTGCTTGTTTGTTTTCGTTTTTATCTGCCTATTTGTTTTAGGGCTGCTCTTTGCAGATAGAGCTGTCCTTGCTCGGAGCTGTCCGAGTTGCAACAGTATTCCCGAATTTCTTGATGCAATAGGTATTGCTAGGTACTGTAACTGGCTTTACAGCATCATGTCCTGCCTGAGATATTCAAGTGTGAGTGAAGGTTCCCTGGTTGAGTTTCTTCCCACAGCGGTGGGAAATCATTCTGTACTGAGTAAAAGCAAAAGTGATGCAGGGTGAGGGCCTTCTGCAATGCTTACATGGAAACTGAATAGTAAACAATGAAGTATTCAGTGTATTCTATTCAGTGTATTCTATTCCAGAATATTGTCTGCTTGCTTGCTTGTTTGTTTTTAATCTGGTTATCCCAAATGTTGTCTTTTCTTTGTGTCGTTACACTATTTCCAAAGCTACTCTGCTGGCTCTTCTGTTTTCAAAGAGCTGCTTCAGTTGGCTCACACTGAAAACAACAAAGAATAACCTCATTGGAGAACCCTTCCCTTACAGCCACAACTGCTAATTATATTAGCTGTGTAAGCTGAATTTGATACAAGCAAAGGTCTCAAAATGACTATTCGTAGGATTGTAGAATGGCCTGGGTTGAGAAGGACCACAACTATCACCTAGTTTCAACCCCCTGCTATGTACAGGGTTGCCAACCACCAGACCAGGCTGCCTAGAGCCACATTCAGCCTGGCCTTGAATGCCTCCAGGGATGGGGCATCCACAGCCTCCTTGGGCAACCTGTTCCAGTGTGTCACCACCCTCTGGAGGATTAACTGCATTGATATACCAATAGAAGAAAAGGCTGTAAGTATGCCTTGGCATCACAGTACAAATCTGTGTGTGATCAGCTCTAATGGCATTGCTGCTGGCAGAAGCGCTTGTTTGACTGTGCTTTCAGTTATGCTCTTAAAGCATTCATGCAAAGGGGATGAAACATGGAGCTGTTGTTTCAGAGCGTTTGTTTTTGGTTGCGTAGGTGCTTCTAGTAACCCTGATGCTGTTAAACTTGCATGTTTGGATGCCAAATGTTTGGGTGAATTGTATAAGGAAAAATACTGGATGATAGTTCTGTAAATTGGAAGCTATGCTCATGGAGGCTTTACGCATCACATGTGCAAGGTGAATTCTTCCATCGTATAATGGGAGTGAGTGTTCTCAGCTACTGAAATTATCAGTGAGGTGTTTTCACAGAAAAAGTCAAGTCTGTTTATGTGATCTGTGTGTATAATTCCTCCTTTGTATGTGCGAGAGAATACCTGTAGTATTCTTTAAAGAAGGTCATTGGGTGTGTTTGGGCGCTATTATCTATATTGTTTCCTAGCAGTTACTTGTTGAATTCTCTATTTAAATCAGCAATTTTTTCACACTCTACTTGATCATTTGTAGAAGCTATTTCTCTCTGCTCCTAACAGTTAATATAGGTAGGAGTCTGAGGTACAAGGACAGAAATCTGAGGCTGTAAACATGAGGCTGGTTTTTGTTGGTTTTTTTTTCCCCTCTTGTCCTCTTCTAGAGTCACTCCTGTGATAGAAGCACTTGCTGTGTGACATGAGGTATGCTTTAGAGAGGGACGGTGACCACAGGACTCTCTTCTGTTTAGAGAGGAATGGAGCTCCACAGAACTCCAATTTACTGATCTAATCTTGTGGGAGTCATTTCCTGTTTCATATGTGCTGTGTGCTTTGTTAACCTCAGTAGGCACTGTTAAATAGAAAGGACTTCACAGGTATCAGGTTGACTCAAGCATCAGGTTTCACTTACTTAGTAAAACAAAATGTTTTTAAATGTATATTTGCTTTTGTGGGCTAACTGTGGCAGGAATGTGAGGATGCATGCTGCTTGTAACCGTCTTCCTTTCAGTTTGAGCAGAGCCTTTAACTTGGGGGTAGTTGAGCTTCAGCATGCCTAAGCCACAGGAGTAAGGGCCATCTCAGGACTAGGAGTAGTTTCAGCATTTCTCTGCAGAGCCCATCAGACAATGACAGCATGCTTTGGGTGTTCCTGGAGTTGACCCATCTCCGTGTCTCAGCTTTATAGCTCTTGCACTGGGAGCACAGTGACCTGTGGCTTGGATGCATCTGGGTGGTTCAATAAGAGGTCATTTGGAGTCCAGTCAGGCACATCAGCCAATCGGAGCAGGCTACAGGGATGTTCTGTTTCGGTGGAACTAAATACCTGCTGTTAGAGCACTGTCTAAAAGCATGAAGCCAGCTTGCATCCTGTGCTAAGTGAAAGCTCACAAGCCCTGTTGGAAAGCACGTATCAGTCAGGTCTTCGTTTTGATTGCTTCTGATGATAGTTAGGATGATTTGGACGCACTTGCTTATTGATGGATGAGTTCTGGTCCCTTACTGATGCACTGTATCTCATGGTGTTTATTAGTAACAACCTCCGACTTATTAGTAACAGCCTTTCACTTAAAAGCTGAAGCTCCCAGCTAACTGATTTGGCCTTTTGTCACTGACCTATCTGACACAAGCCCTATCTAGCATCCTTGGGTATGACTGCAAATAAAAACTTCCCTTTCTTGCCATGAGTTTAGACCTCGTGTTTCTGAAGTGAATGTTAGTGTCGTCTGACAAGCCAGAGGTTTTATTCCGGTAACTTCAAAGAATTCCTCAAACATTGCTGTAGTTGACCAGTTTGTGGCACTTAGCAATTTGCACAGGCAACAATTGGCTGTGCCGAAGGTGGGAATTGGAGCAATATTCCACATGTGTTCATTAGTTCTGGTGCTGATGTATCAGCTGCTGCTTAGAATCTGTAGAAGCAGCTCACAAATACTCTGGAACTGAGGTTTGCCTGAATACATTGAACTGAATCTCTTAATCCTTCTAGAGATGTACCGGAATCTTGAAAGATGCTTTGGCAATAAACTAAAAATTAACTTGTTTCTGTTGTAAGAATTAAATGGTGCTGGGGTTCTGCTGGAGTCTCCGAACGTTAATACTCATTCTTACAGACTTAATTTACTTAGAAAGCTGTCATTCTTTATTCAGAATGCAACACTGTTAAACGTCTCCAGAACAGAACATGCATCTTGAAATCATCTGCAAAGGTTAGTTTAGTGAAGAGTCAATTAGGAGCTGTTTTGAAGTGACTTTCTCTAATAGACAAAACTCTGTTTAAGCTGAATTTAGTCTTTATAAGTTCTCGACCCACTGGTGACAGCAGACAAACTAGACAAAAACAGTGGGCTGTGTTGAAAATAAGTTTGCTGAGGTTACATGATCACCCTTGATGTACTGAGATGTTTTCTTTGAAGGTTTGTGATGAAACACTCATAAGAAAGAAGAGTTTGGTGACTCATGGGAGCATATTTCTAACTGTTTTGACTTTACCGCCTCCAGGAATATGAAAGGATTTTGAGGGTAGTGAGTCTGAAAACAAAACTGAGGCACGTGCAGATGAGACTGGGAGCCTTTGTTCTTCCACCGATCGGCTCAGTGTGTTCCATTTCTCATAGCTGAAATAGAGGTGATGCCTTACTTTCTCTGAAGTCTTGATAAGAACAGAAATGACAACTTCCAGAGGAATATGCATCTCTTTCTCAAATATTTAAGTCTGTATTTCAGAACTCACTTCACAAATAAAGCATCCCAATATTTTCTCAGTGATGTGCTCGTAGGAGAAAATTCAGTAAATTTGGCCATACAAGGAAAATACAACTCTGTATTGAAGGACTAAAGGTATGTAGAGACAGAGACAGGGTTTAAAGGAACAAATCACCTGGAAGTCAGTATCAGTAAGACTCTTTTATTTTTGTCAAGAAGGGCAGTTGGATCGCCATCTGTGTTTTGTTTTAAATGAAGTTTGCAAGTAGATTTTTCTGGAGGGCAGTAAGGGGGGTGTTAAGGTGTCTTTAACCTGTTTGTTAGTGTGGGGATAGTGCTATCACCTTGCATTTGGTTGCAGGCAAACTGTTTATTTCCTGTTTGCATGGAAGACCACTGAGAATTATGGTTTTGAGGAAGAAGGAGAGGCTTATGGAGGCTTAGAACTGGGATCCCCACAGAGAGGCATTGAGGCAGTTCAGTAGCCAGACATGAACTGTGAGACTTGGTCTACAGGGGGCCAGCTGTCAAATTAAGGATGCTTTAATAAGAAAGAAGATAACTTTAAATTGTGTTTGCTTATGTGATGTTTTTGGCAGACTAGCTATGATTGCTCATTTTATGAATGTTTATTGTAGCTAGGCATGGAGGGACAGTATGTAATTGCATTCTTAATGTTAATTTATAAGTAAGTTAATCAAAGGCAAGTGAGAGTGGGTTTAAGTGAGCCTGACATAAGAAACATGGAAGAAGTACCACCAAGGTGAAGCTGGTTTTGGAGACAAAGAGTTGCCTGATGGTAGTGAGATCTCATTTTTCTATTCATACTTAGTGAGTAAACTAACTTTTATGTATCTTGTGTCTTCGTAATTCACTGGGTAATATGAGTCTCAGTACACTTCTAGAGCTTCGATTTGACTTTTTATGATGTACAGATGAGAATGATGGACTAACTGACTTTCAAATAACTTCTAGGTAACTGGAGGCTCCAGCGGAATTGGAAAATGTATTGCTATTGAATGTTATAAGCAAGGTGCTTTCATAACACTGATTGCAAGAGATGAGGTAAGCGTATTTGTATTTTTGTTGGCTATGCTGTATTAATGAAATTGGTGTGGTTGAGGAGTAATTTGGGATTACTCATTACTTTTTTTTCCTCCACTGCATGCTTTAAGGTGATCCTGATAATTTAAATGTAATGTGTATTCAGAGTAGAGATGGCTGCCTTTTAAAGAAGTGCAGCCTTACATACAACTTGTGATAAGCTCGCCTTAAAACTCTTCCATTGCTATCACACGGAGTTGATGTTGTGTATATTCATAAATCTCTAAGATGAACATTGTAAAGTGTTATCGTTAGTTGATGATAATGTCCTTGTTTTTAGAGAATGTTTCTAGGGCTTCTCAAAATACTGATACGTTCTCATAATTGCGGTGCTTTAGCTGTTCTCATTATCCATTTCAGAACAAGCTGTTACAGACAAAGAAGGAAATAGAAAAGTACTCCGTTAATGACAAGCAGGTAAGATCACTGCTACCTATAACTGTTGTTTCAAGGTAGTCGCTTCAACATAGCTTCAGTAGCCTGGTTCTTGAAACCAAGCTGGTTGATAAAAATAGGTGAGGCCTTACTTGAATTCAAAAAATTCCAGTCTATGTGTGATGTTCCAAACTCTGCTCCATTTGATGTTGCCTGGTTTAGTGCACTAACTTCTTTTTTTTCCTCAGAGAAAAAGATTGGTATCTTCAGCCATAGGTGTAATAGAATTTTTTTTTGATAGCTGTAATTTGCTGTCACTTGATAAGTGTTCGTATTGTTTAAGATTGAGGAGAATAACCTACTTTTTTTCAACACTGAGAGATCATAAATGCAGCAATTGTAGTGGAGGAATAAATTCAGATACTTGTTTTCAGATTTTGTTCCCTATGTTGTGCTGTGTACTGCTGTTTTCCTGGCTAAGCACTGAAGGTAAATGAATACCGTACTCACGCTTAATGCACTGTTTTAGTGCATTAGTGCTTGCTGAGGTACTAACCTTTCTATCTTTAAAAAACACAGCTTCAAAATGAAATACTGCAATCTTTTTTTCTTAATGCTCATAATCCAAAGGAGAGGGGAAACAGTGTTGAGACTGTTGCATCTTTGATTTCTTCTTTCTTGTGTTCCACAAGTTGGTTCTTATTTTCATCATTACAAGTGCAAGCAATACGTTTGTGATAGGGCTTTTGGTGTCTATTGGGTGTAGTAAATCACTTCTTTATTCTGGGGAATTAATAAGTTGGATATGTTCTCTTGAAAAGATAAGCAATGGAGAAAGGTGAATATTTGGAAGCAATGATGTTAGTACTATCTGATGTAAATGAAGGTATCAAGAATACTCTGTAAGATTCTGTCTTTGCTTATTCCTGTCAAATGGTTTGAGGTGGTCTTTCTGTGCATGTTGCCTTGCCCAGATCAAATTTATTTTGAAATATTAAATATGAGGGGTGAGGAAGAGCAATATTTTGTTCCCTTTTAAAAACAAATGAACCCAGGTGATGATTTTCCTTTAGCTGCTCTGGCCTTTTCCCAGGGTTGACGTTGACTTTGATCCTTTGTCAAACACTGTCACAATGCTCTTGTTAAAAATCTGTCCAGGCTTGACAGGTGTGGGCTTACATTTTTATTTTCTTAATACCAGGTGAAACTCACAAGAGTTTCAGTTAAAATTTCAGTAAGTTCAAGACTGAACAAGCTTCAGTGTGGGCTAAACAGGATTGTTTTAGCAGTAGCAAATTTAGACTTGTCCATACTTCCACTGGCTGTAGTGGGAGTGCCCTCGTGTACCTATTGTTGAGTGGTAGTCATTGTCACAGGGAAATCTGCCTGTTCTAAATTCAAAGAACACAAATAGCAAAAGCAGGCTGTCTGGAATAGTGGATAAGAAGCTGACAAATGAGGGCAGCTGAACACACAGAGGCTGTAAAAGAAGATTGCTGAAAATATAGAGTTGCCTGGCATGGATTGCCAGACCATGGAGGCTGTTACATTTGCAAGATACCAAACTAGGGAGCAAAAATCCAGAGGAAATACCAATTTTTACATGATTACATGCTGCATGCATTCTGCTCATGGATGTTTATGTAAAACTATGTTGCACTGGGAACGGGATTCTGGTGTCTACATAACTTTAGGTGTTTGATCTGGCATGTGTTCTCTGAAAGACATATATATGTGATTTATTTAGAATGCTGACAGTGCAGCCTTTAAGGTGTGCAGTAGAATGAAATACTTGCCCATAAGTTTTTGTGAATTTTTTTAAAATCCCTTTCCTAGTATGGAATATTCCTGCTTACTTCACTGGGAGTGGAATTGAGCTTTTAATGAGAAATGAATGCTTTAGGAATGATCCGACAATGTGCTATTAGAACAAAAGATGAGCAACCGGAATGAGGATATTAGACTTCCTGGCAACATAATCTGTTTATTAGGACCACATTCATAGTGCATGCTCTGGACTGGAGGTAATCAACTTAATGTAGCAGAAAGGAAATACAGTAATAGGAGCAAAAAGATAAATTGTATAATGTGCTGGTAGCCAATGCAACCTTTGGTAGTTCCTGAGTATATTGTTCACAGTGTGATTAACTGATTTGTAGTCTGATGTCCAATTTTCATATGGAACTGTGATTTTTAACCTTGCTGTAAAGACATCCTGAGAGTAAATCAATGTAGCTCAGCTGTTATTTCTGTTCTCAAACTTATGTAAAAGATAAATTTTTCTACAATCTAAAATTGCCCTAAGGAGAGATGCTTGCTGGCCAACCAATGACTTGCACCACAAGTTTACTCCAGTGTCCAGCTATGCACAGTGCTGGAAGGCAAGAATAGCCAACCTGCTGCACAGGAATGGCAAGCAGATTCTGCTTATGTAGCTGGGAAGTGTTGCAGTCTGACCAGAGGCAAAACTGACAAATGACTAGCTGCCAAAGCAGTTAGTTACACTTTGGTAAGCTTTTCTTCATTTTTGGTGGCATACTTCATGACAAGTGACCCTGATGACACTTGTTAGAAACTGGTGATGACTTTGTTTCACCTCAAACCAGCTTTAAATGAATTGAACAAAGTAAAGTAAGGCACAGGGATCAGAATGAGAATATAGGAGTCTCTATTTTTATTTTTCTATGTGATTGCTTTTCCTTTCAAGGTACTGAGTTGCACCAGAACTTTGCTGGTTGTTTAGCAGAGAGGATAGTCTCTTTGTAAATCCCTGGCCAAGCTGGAATTGGCAGTGATCTTATAGTTGGTGATACCCCAAAGTCAGTGCTTCGTTTGGCCGCAATTTGACTAGAAGGCGCTTCAAAACTTAGATTCTGAGAACATGTTGATAAATGTAATCAGCAGTATTAAAGAAAATCAATACTTCCAGCTGCAACAAAACTTAAGACATTGTCTCTTTTTGTTTGTTTTGTTACTTATTTACTTATTCTCCTCTGGGCCAACATCTATTTTCATTTTCCTGAATCATTCAAACTAAAATCCACAATCTCTTGTTCCCAGACCAGGAGTAAACCTTACATCACTTTTTAGGTGTATGTAGCACTGTACCACTAATCAGATTTTCCTAGTCTTGTTTTTTTCAATTTTGTCCCTGATACGACCTAATTAAGCAGCACGCAGTTTCTCTTGTAAAACTCGGGGCCAACCATTCTTGAACTTAGATTATAAAATGCTCTTTTGTTTTCCTTTTTTAGGTTGTGCTGTGTATTTCTGTTGATGTATCTAAAGACTATGAACAGGTGGAGAATGTTCTCAAACAGGTGAGAAGCAATTGTTTCACCTATGTGTATATATAAAGGTCATCTGTGTGATGAGTTTCAAATGACAATATATTTTATAATGACATCATACTATATGAATGCTTTTTTCCTGTTGGAGAGTTTAACTTCTGTCCTCTTGCAGGCTCAGGAGAAGCTGGGGCCAGTTGACCTGCTTGTAAACTGTGCAGGAACATCAGTTACAGGAAAATTTGAGGATATCGAAGTGAATTCTTTTGAAGTGAGTGATCATACTTTATTTCATTGCAAGTAATTTGTCGTTCCCCTGTTCTAAGGGATAGATTATTTTACTGTGTCTTTCCAGACTGTATGAGTGGCAATATATTCCATTAGTGGTGGGTTTTGTATGCATTTTTAGATTTGCAAGGATTGCAGCTTATTTTTTTTCACCTGATTATTAGTCCATGGGTGGTTCAGAACAGTGAATTCTCCACCTCGGATAGGGAAGGCCCTCAAGACAGCAGGAAAGGTTGATGTTTGCTTTTATTTAACGAGCTCTGAAAGATACTGAATTTCACGTGGTCTCTTTGTTCCTGGTGAAGATGTGTGGGGTTTTTTTTCCACGTTTTGAATCTGTTGAAGAAGAATCCATCTTGTCAGTGTTCAACTCTGAGGTGCACAAATAGTTTGTAACTTGGTGCATCTTGATGGAAAGATGGAAAGCAGTAAGTAAGTAAGTGTAGCAGTAAGTAAGTAAGTGTAGCAGTAAGTAAGTAAGTGTAGCAGCAAGTAAGTAAGTGTAGCAGCAAGTAAGTAAGTGTAGCAGCAAGTAAGTAAGTGTAGCAGCAAGTAAGTAAGTGTAGCAGCAAGTAAGTAAGTGTAGCAGCAAGTAAGTAAGTGTAGCAGCAAGTAAGTAAGTGTAGCAGCAAGTAAGTAAGTGTAGCAGCAAGTAAGTAAGTGTAGCAGCAAGTAAGTAAGTGTAGCAGCAAGTAAGTAAGTGTAGCAGCAAGTAAGTAAGTGTAGCAGCAAGTAAGTAAGTGTAGCAGCAAGTAAGTAAGTGTAGCAGCAAGTAAGTAAGTGTAGCAGCAAGTGTAGCAAGTAATCTGTTGCTTGTATAGGCCACCAGTTGTGATTTAGGTCTTCAGGAGTGTGAAACAGAAGAATTCATCTTACCTGCCAACAATAAGAGCCTGTGCATACATATGTAGAATTTTTCCTCTTTCTTTTTTTTAGGAAGCCCTTCATTTCAGTTTGTTTTCATATCGTGTGTAAATGCATTGCTTCCTAGACACTGTCCAAGTCCAATTTTTTGTGAAATCCATAATAGCTCATGTTATCAGTATCCTGAATGCCTTTAACACCTGTACATGCAGTGCAATTCTTTCTGTCTTACGGTGAAATTCTTAGCTATGGAATGGCTTATGAAACTAATACAGTAGAAAACAATTGTTTACTTTGCTAGCTGATAGAAAAACAAATCCAGTGGAGTTTGATGTTAAAGCAAGCCTCAATAGGGATTTTGGAGAAGTAACACTAAACATCTGAAGAATGCTGATTCTGTGACTCAAATACCATTTTAATATCACATTTTTTAATATTTTTTTTTAACAGAGATTAATGGCAGTCAATTATCTCGGTAGCGTTTACCCAAGTCGTGCAGTAATCTCTACCATGAAAGAACGGCGGATGGGAAGGATTGTGTTTGTATCATCTCAGGCTGGGCAGTTAGGCCTTTTTGGTTATACAGCCTATTCTCCAACCAAGTTTGCTCTTCGAGGATTGGCTGAAGCCCTGCAAATGGAGGTGTGTGAAATGACTTATACTTTTGTTTGCAAGCAAGAATGCTTATGTTTTCACTTGCAGCTAAGCAAATTTTATTTCAGTAGTCTTGTTCAACTCTGCTGATGCATGTTATGTTGGTTCTTCTTTGGAAGCAGTACAACCATATTGCTCTGCACAGGGCTGTGGAAACTAAGCTACTTTCAGTTGCATAGGAGAGAAGAAACTCTGTTTCTAGAACTAAAGATGACCACATACAAACATATATGCTCGATTTATCTTATATCTAAATATCTTAATTTAATGAAAGGGACTTAATTTTAAGCAGAATGGTATGAAAGATCCCATGGATATGTGAGGGCTTTTTACTAAGGGCTGATTCCCAAGTTAGTTGCAAGGCTGTGGTAAATGAATGGTATGTGAACCGTATGAGACAGTAGGCAAGCTTGAATGTGATAACAAAGTCTGTCTGTTCAAAGTAGTTTGCTCTTCTAGACATCGGTATATGTGAGCTTTATATATTGCAATGTTCTGAGCTTACATTTAAGTTGAGACCAAAAAAACCCACGTTGTTTTCATTATTTGATGGGATTAGGCTTCTAAGCATGTCACTGTAGCAAGACAGGTAAAACTGATTGGGAAGTGATTCTTCTTAGTGTCTGTTTGATTCTAGACCCTTGCATGGTCACTGTTATCCTCTTCCATTCAGTGCAGTGGACTGTGCCGGTCAGGAGAAGAGAGCTGTGGTCTGCAGAGCAATGGGACTGCAGAGCCTGTCTTCAGGCTGGTGATATATTTTTGTTGAGTTTTTAAAGGCTTTTACTAAAAGCAATACAACCATCTCTTTAAAAACTGTGTTTTCTTCCTTAATTGACAAAGCTCAAGCGTTGAGTGTGTGGATGATTTAACGCTACAAGAAATCTGAAGAAATAAAACAAGCATAAATTTAAGAGAAATTAATGAAATTACAAGAGAAGCGTAAAGGCTGTCAGTAGTAAGATAATGTTTCTTTTTTGTTTTGTGAACTGCAGGTCAAACCTTATAATATCTATATAACAGTGGCCTATCCTCCAGATACTGACACACCAGGCTTTGCAGAAGAAAGTAAAACAAAGGTAAATGATTCTTCAGCAACATTGTAATTTATTTTATTTTATTTTATTTTTGAAGGTTTACTTTATAATAAATTGTGTTTCAGATATCATTCACTTCTGTAGTACTTCTGGAAACAGTACATGCTAAAATGTTTAAAACACTTAAACACTTTGGTTTTATCAACTTTGCTATCCGGCGTAGTTTACTCTGGCTTTAAATGGAAGAACTGTTTAACTTTTAATAGCTGAAACACCAATAAGCTTTTCTGCATGCAATCTGAATGTTGCAAAATAGCAAATGAAAACCACTGTAACTTGTTTTGATATAAGAGCATGAGGAGCCAAAATAACGTACCTATTTTGCATCTTTTGGTATTATGCTGTTAGGTTAGTCCTGACAGGTGAATTGGAAAACTCCAGTTCTTCATTGAGGTTTGCAAACCAACTATTCTGTGTGAATACATGTTATGGCACAATTTTATGTGCAAAAAAAAGCCACTATTAATGTAGGCAGGAAGCTCTCATTCTGTTTGGCACTGTCACTTTTTCAGAGGGGTGTATCTGTGATTGCCTTTTTCATTTAGCTTAGTTTAAAGCTGGTTTTGATCTTCAGAAGTTTAGTTGCTCCTCATCACTTGGCGTATTCCTACACATAAAATGTAATATCGAAAAGGGTGCTGGCAGTACTATGTTTAGGCCTCTAGTTTATACTGATTTATCTGCTAACCAGAGAAAATATACTGGTATCTGTAGATTAGCTATGTTTGAGATGCTCCATCTAATGCCATGTGTAATAGGAAATTGAAGTTGAATTTTGTTTTGTCTTGCACCCTTTCTATAGTAATCAGTAGGGACTGTGTAACACAATTCTTTGTAATTTCTTGGTACAGATACTCTGTATTAAACATACTCCCACACATCCACATAAAGAATTAGACATCTGCGGATACTTGTGTAGCTTGCACATTCTTTGTCTTCATAATAGCCTACTGCAGGGAAATATATTCTCCAGCAATGTTGTGTTAATCTCAGATTTCTGTTTAGGGGAGATAGTGATATATAGCTTTTCTTTACTGAAAAGGCATTGTCTTTTAAACACATATTTATGCGTTGTTTTAACACGCATGAGGTCTTAGTGTTATGTGACTACCCTGATAGTGTACCTTAAATCACTGCAGTATTCTGTCATTTAACAGTTCAGAATGTCATTCATTATGGTTTCATTTATTTAGTACTGCTTAGTTGAGAACATCTGTTTCTGTGGTTTGCATCTCATTAAGGCTAAGCTGTTTCCTTCTGTAATCATTGCTCAGAGCTAGTTTAAGCACACACACAAAAAAAGTCAGCTCCAAGGATGCTTCTTCCTTGTGTTTAATCATTAAGCTCTTTCTCTGAGATAACTGCTTGACAAATTGTAACAGTGCTTTGACTGGCTAATCAGATGAAGTGTTTGGTGGTTGAGCTCTGCCTGCTTTTTTTCTCAACATGTCATTAACTTTAGTGAGACACCCCTGAATAGCTGCTGATTTATCCAAAACTTAGAGTACACGCAATACTTACAGTATTGTAGTTTACTTTTGACATCTGTTTCTCTCATGGATTTTGTTGACACTGGCCAGTGAATTAAATTATGCGTGGGTTATGAAATGGAGATCTGGTGACATAGACCATGCCGCCATAGGAAAAAGCATGTAAAAGGTGTTTGTGATTTCCTCTAACAAAGACACTGACTTTTAAACGCCTGTATTAAGAAAAACCAGTGAGCCTGGTCAGCACATCAGGATTCACAATTTCACAGATACTTCAGATTGACGTTGAGAGAGAAGCCTGTAATTAAGTTCTTCCCTAGAAGAGTGGGATTTATTTTTTTTTGTGTGTGTGTTTCAAAGGATTAATCATAAAATGCTTTATGCATATTAAGTATTTGACTAGGTTTGAATGCTTCCATTCAACTTCATTAAATCTAATTCAATTCTTCTCCATAACAAATCTACTTGTAACCGCTCTTCTTTTCCTAATTTAGTGCAGTTTGTTCTTTATCAACTGAACCATTTATCTTAATATATTTATCATTTAAACAGCGTGCTATGCATTTAGCTCCAGCATTATAGAAGCACATAAATGACAAACAAGCTTCTGAATACTTTTCAAACCTTTTTACTGCTTGTTTTTACAACAGATCAGACTTATTTTTTTTTGTAAAAGAAATTATGACTGATAAAATTGCCGTGGCTGCTTTCTTCCAGTAAGATGAAATGACACAGATGCTCTCAAACATGATGAAGTGAAATGCAGCGATGGATTTTGGTGGATGCTGTGTGTGGGGTTTGAGAAACAAACAAAAAAATTAAGTAAAATCCTACAAAACAAATTAATAAGGTATTTTAGGTCTATTTTTTACTTTATTAAAAATAGAGGCATTGAGTAGACACATGGCTTAAGCATTTTTCTGGCTTCTGAAAATCGTATACTTGGAAAGAACGCTATCTCCTTTTTTGTTGGTAATAAATTCCAAGGGGAATAAATACTGCCTAAAAGCTGGCAGTTCTCTTTGTAAAACTATAGTACTTGTGAAGGTGCTTTTTCTTTTAAGTGGATGTTTTAGGTGATGGAATGATACGACTTGTTAGCAGCAACACCGTCCGCACTGGAAGACTCAGAACCAAAATTTGTCCTTCATGTTCTCTCCTGTGTGTTCTTAGTCTAACTTCTAATGACGTTTTTCTATTAAAGCCCTTAGAGACAAAGCTAATTTCTGAAACCTCATCTGTTTGCCAAGCGGAACAAGTCGCCAGAGTTATAGTCAAAGATGCCATAGTAAGTAAATCATTTCTTAAAGCATGACCTTCATAGGAGAGACTAAGATGGCTTGTAATGCTTGCTGAAGAGAATGACTGAGCTAAAAATAAAATCAATTTACAAGAAGTGGTGTCTCTGGTTAGTTTGAGCAGGAAGTTTTTTGCTATTCTTCTTTTGCCGCTGTGCCCACAAATGATTTTATGCAATCTTTTTGAACAAAAATATATCCAAAGTTGTCCCTTAGAGTAAAAGGATACTTAAGTATGATACAATGTCTCAAAAGCAGGTTATGACTTTATTTCGAAGCACTGAACTATATTGGCTTTTCATGTGTCAAATACCATTTGTCTAACCTCAAAAGCTTATTTGACTGTCTAATTTTTCGTGAATATGAGCTTAAATCAAAATGATTTTACTATAAATGGAGGACGTCTAGCCTTTTTGGCTATAAATGTCTGAAGTATCTGATCCATGAGGGATTAAAATACAATAAGATGCTCTTAGTTATAAGGGAGTATTGCGTTTTTGAGGAATTGTAAAGATTTGTGTTGAAGATTCCTTCCTAATAAAATAAGAAGCAAGCACCAAGGACGTTGTGAGATGGAAATAAAAATGGAGTTTAATATCCTTAAAGTTCAGCAGTTGAATCTTAAGCTCTAATTATTTTACAATTGTAAATAATGTAAGCATGGTTTTGAGAAACTCTTACAATAGTTCCACAAATACAGCAGGTAAGTGCAAAATCACATCTGGATTTGGGGTGGTGAGTGTCAAAATCTAGCGCGTCCTCACATGGTATTCTTCATTGGTAGTTAAGGAGAACCAATCTCATTTCTAATCATAAGCATCTGATCTTTTCATACCATGCCTTTCAGTGCTTTGGGTGGTCTGTTAGTTGAGATGCGGCCTTTATGCAGTCAAGCCTGCAGCTGAGAGACTAAAATTGAAACTAAAAAGTAGGTTCTTTGACCATAGGAACTCAGTTCTTTCAGGTGAATGTTGGGTAATACTTCACTTGAGTGTCATCTCCGCTACTGCTCAATATAGATAACTGTGATTCAGGAACACCACCACCTCCTTTCACTTCTGCAGTCCGTAGTCATTCTGCAGTGTTTCAGTAAGTCCGTTTTCCAGCATAACCTGCTAGGAGAAAAAATAAATCAAATGGTAGAAGCCTGAGAGTTAGAGTTGTAGAGCTGCAGTTTTTTCTGATGAGTAGTCAAGAAAAAAACCCCACACCTTTTTCTCCTGGGGAGCCTCCCCCTTTTCTGTTAGTTGAATTGCTTAGTAGGCAATGTGTTTCACAGTTTTGAGGAGAACAAATCGAAGTCATTGATATAAGTGAAGGAGGGCCTGTTGCGTAGTGTTTGAAGGACACCTCCTCCAGTAAGTCTCACACACTAGTAACCTAATTTGAGCAAAAGGTTTAGCAGTGTTTTATTCTTTGAGTACAGTAGTGATTGGTGATCTGACAGAAATAGGGTGTAATTTTCTCCCTGTAAACACGTTTCAGAAAGCACTGTGCATTTCCTGTGTCAGTAAGCGTACTTCAAGCCTTTCTAGCTTACCAAGAAATTCTTAGTAATCTATCACACCTCCATTGTTAGGGAATGTCTTTCAGAATGTTGCTGTATAGTACAAAATATTTCTTAATACATCGGTTCTTAATTGTGGTCATGTTTGGTTTTTTTTTACTATGAGGTATTCATCTGTACTGATGTGAAATTAACCATGATTATCATAAATTGCTGTAAAATTAAGGCATGTCATGTTTTGCCACAACTGGGTGAATTACGTTTTCCTTAATTACTGTTTCCCTTCCATTCAGCAAGGAAACTTTAACAGCTGTGTTGGATCGGATGGTTACATGCTATCGATATTGACAAGTGGAATGTCCCCAGTCACTTCTATCACTGAAGGTCTCCAGCAGGTAAGGTTAGCAAAGGTCTCATAGTCATAATTCCTTGTAGTTCAAAATATGTGGAACATTATGCGAACACTGATTACTTTTTCATCAAGTAGCTCTCAATACCATGGAGGCTTGGATTTAGGAAACTGAAGCAATGTTCTTGAGCTGAAACAGCAGTGTGGCAAGAAAGCAGAGAGAACTACACAGTGCTCATTCCTGAACTGGAACATAGTTAGGGATGTTTTCATATATATATTTTTTTATTATATCACCTGTCTGGAACTTTTTTATTTCATGAGTGAATAATATGCTACAGTATCAGAAGTGAATTGAAAGATGTTTCTCTGTTTCCAGGTTGTTTGCATGGGCATTTTTCGCATCATTGGCCTCTTTTACCTAGGAAGCTTCGACAGCATAGTTCGACGCTGCATGATGCAAAGAGAAAAATCTGAGAATACAGATAAGACTGAGTAATTTTTAATTGAATTGAAAGAAGAATGTCAAACAGTCCTGGACAGCTTGCTGCTCAAGTGGGACTCAGCTTCTCTGTTGAAGGATGTAGACTGAAGGTACTTGGTTATGTGGTAGATGAGTGCTCTCAAAAGCAATGAAAGAAAATGGAAGTTTAACTCCAGAAAATGCCAAGCTATGCAAAAGAGTGATTGAGGATTAGTTTTTTTAATTATTATTATTATAATTTTCCTTTGGTGATTTGAGCTGGAGAGAATTTGGGAACTTGTAAGTCACCTGTAGGGTACAACTTGAGAATGGACCATGTGTGGTAATTCTGGACAAATGCTTAAGTTTTCTCACTTCGGTGCTTATGTGGAAAAAAAGATAACTATACAGTGGCAGAGCGGGCTGAAGTAGATGAAAGTCCCCTGAACAAGTCAGTACTCTCGCTAATGTTTCGGGACTGCTTTTAATTTGGAATGGTAACTTCTCCTTCGATGGCCAACCTACAGATCTTTCAAAGACAGCTTTCCTTGTTCTGTTCAGCACACAGTTGTGGAAACCTCAAGACAACAGATTTTATTTTATTTTTTGGTATAATCTAAGCTTTCTCAGTCTGGGAGTAATTAAAAAGTATGACTTAATATATGCATACTTTCTAAAGGGAGATGAAGAACCCATTCCTACAGAGAAATGCTGGGAGGTGGAACTGGCCCTTGAAGTATGCTATGAACAAAAAAAGAGATCGAACCATTTTCAAGTGTGATTATGTCTTTTAACGTTTCTAAATCGTTGGAAAAGTATTTGTCAAAGTTAGACACTCTTCTTATCTGCCAGTCTTTGCTCTGGAAAGGGAAGTAGCTTCATGCTACTGTCATGCACATTATTTTTCAAAGCCTCAAATGACGAGCCACACCAGTAGGTGATGATAGAATCAGACACCGGGCTCTTAGGGTAGCAGGAATGTAGCTTTTGGGACTGGGGACAGGGAGGAGAGTCAGAATGGTATTCTGTGCTTAATTTCATTGTTACACAGGAAAAACTTCTAACACGACATGAAATTATTTGAATTTCTCTCCTCTGCCCCTCTCCTCATATGCTTGATTTACATTACATATGAATCAAGGCTGCTCCATAACTGCTTTAGAATACACGGAACACAATGGTTTGTTCTAATAAATCGCAAGTTTAACACTGGAAAAGCTTGATGTGTAACAATGTTTTAAGGGTGCACTATATACACTGTTTATTTAATGGACCACTATAGCAAGTGCCTTGTGAGCTTTTTTTTTCCCCCAAAAGCTGTGTATTTTGTATTTATTAGCTCCACTGTGTTGTAAATGTTAAAGCTGCCATTTTCAGCCAGTACTCGGAGTCTAAAATTACTGTTAGAACTTGGTGTTTTCACTTCCTTGAAAGCAGTATTTAACTGCAAAGCAAGCAAAATTGATTGTTTTTAAGATGTTCCGTATACCTGTTTAAAAAGTTTGAATTCAGTTAAGCCAAAATGAGAAATAATAGGTGGTTAACGGGGAAAAGTCTCTGAAATGTAACTTGTTTATTCTCCCGCTGATTTCAGTTGATCACTTCAAAAGCTTTTGTTCACGTAGGCTAAACTTGCTTTAACGTCTGTTTTACAAACGTATTTGGAGGAGTCACTGATACTCTCATTCAAAGTGGTTAGAATTTCATTGGATTGCAAACGTCAAGGCATTGCAGAATCCTTCCTAAGGCCTGTGCTTTAGGTCCTGCCTCTTGATTATGTTTAGATCTGTGAAGTTGTGCATGCCTATGTTATGCAATTTTTTTGAGAATAGGTTATATTCCTGCATATTCTTTTTTTCAATCTGCTGGGCTTTAGTGCAGAGGAATCTAGTCTGCCTATGTGTTTTCTCTGCTGCTTAATGTGAATGACACATAGTGGAGCATCATCAATATTGCCATGTTTCTTAAAGCAAAGTAACAATGCTGTTCGGACCAAGTTATCTACATTAGTTGTTATCTTGGAGCAAAAATCAAATATTCCTTTGATCATCTGCAAAAAGATACCAAAGTGGGTGAATGGGTTATGCAGTAGTTTGAAAGATACGCTTCTGCAAATGACTTTAGAGCAACGCAAGCTTGAAGGTCAGGTCTCGAAACCAGTAAGACTTTAGATACTTGAATTTTACAGGATCTTCAACTTGGGATGTTAAAAGGCTTACGTTTAAGAAGTAATCCAGAAGATCAGAGCACACATACTCTGGTAACTGGACCTCAAAAGAATGTTTCAGGTAGGGCTTCTTAAATCACCAGTCGCTCTGCTGAAAATCTCGACTGAAGAACGCTCCAAATAATGTCTGATTGTAGTTCAGCGTGAGCGTTTGCAAAGAGGAACACTGGGTGACAGTTACGGCTCTGATGTAAAGGGGCTTCAGCTCACACCTGATTTCTGCGTAGCGCAAGAAGTTGTATTGGCTGTAAAATCGTAGGTTGCATCCCCTCAGCGATTCTAGAAATGTGAAGCAGGCAAACTTTGAAAAGAAACGAGTCAAGAATAATTTCTCAGAATATTCCAGCTTCTGTTGTTGCACGTTAGTACGGTTCATTTTAACCGATAAACTTTTCAGCTGTTTTATTGTCAAAAAGGAGTTATACTGTCAAATGCAGCAGCCTTTAATGTACACTTTTTCTTATCCCCATTCTAGATCTACCATCATACTCATTTTAAGGTCCAATATTAAGTGAAGGAGATGCCTTGTAATCTTGTGGAATAATGTTTGAGTAAAAAAAAAAATATATATATATATATTTTGCTACTTTAAATGTTACGGAACCTCTGCATTGAAGCATTTTAGCAGTGTATTAAATCCATAAGGAACTTCAAATAGATGCAACGACTTTTTTTTTTTGTAAGAGTGTCAGTAATTTAATCACTTGTGCCATATCAGGCAGTGTCTCGTCTCTTGTTTTCCTGGTCAGTCTTTAAGATTCACTTTGGACTTTGATATTCTTCTCTACTCCGTGTGGTTTCTAATGACCGTCTGTCTGCTTTAAACACAGATCTATTATAACTGCACATATAGTTTACTTTACCAAGGTGTTCATGTGCAATTGAAATAGATTTAATATTTTACTAAGACAAATGATATAGGTAAACTTTATTTGCTGTGAAAAAACTTTAGGCACTTTTGAACGGTAAAAATACATAGTACCATTTGTAAAAACAAAGGAACGTTGTGCTTATTGCTTCATCTCTTTTGTGCCAGAACTGTAAACGAGTTTTCATATTTTATATTTCTCAAAATAAATGGAGGATCAACAATACCTAGAGCTCTCAAGTTCTTTGAAGGGATGAAGAGCGGTAGGTAAATCCATGTGCAAGGCTTGGTGGCTTTCTTTTTCTAATCTGGGATTAATTCAGCGGGATCCTCTTAATTGTGTAGAAGATTGTGGGGGCGGGGGGGCAATACATCCCCCTCTATTTTGGCAGCCTAGGCAGAGGTGTACAGCAAATGGTGGGGGAAAATGTAATGAACTCCATTCAGTAGTGTCACCAAACACGGGTGTGGCATTAAATCGATACTGGCATGTGGTATTAAATTGATAAAAAATCTGCCTTTATTGTAGGAGCTGCTGCCAGAATTTAACTAGTGCTTGTGCTCTCTGGAAAGCTCTCGTGAATTCTGGTGGGCCAAGTGGTGCTTGTTCTTTCTAGTGGGAAACAATAGGAATAAACAAGGTTAGGGTGGCTGTCTTTCTGTGATGCTGTTGAACACAAAACTGTATATAATATGATTTTAATACCTTCCAGCTTGAGAGAGAAAGGCTGAGATAGTGCCTAGTCATGGTGAAATACCCTGAAGATGGCTACTGTCAAATCCAGGATCACAGAAACTCAGCCTTTCAGAAAGCCATTCTCACTGACTTATCCTCCAAAATCAATAATGGTTAGAGGGGAGTATGTTATGTAAAATGTGTTTTAAAGCTGGAGGGGCTGGTGTTCATTAGATAGATAATGAAAAGTTTTGTAACAGAAGGCAGCCATGTTGCACTGGGAGCTGCTGCTGTTTTTCCTTTTCAATATAATTAGCAGGCAAAGTAGATTGCTCTTCATCCCCGTGTATCTTTCAAAAATCTATAGCAATTTTATTTTTAACTAAATAAAAGAGCAAACACAAAACACCCTTTCTGATTTCAGCAAAGAGGCTAAACTACCTGGCTAGGGTTGTTTTTGGCTTGCTTTTGCACAGGAGTAGTACCAGGCACACTGAGTTAGGTGGGTGTCCTTCCAGAGCTGACAACAAAACCTTCTGTCACTTGCTTTCCTCTGTCGCTTGGGGGAGACTCTCATGAGACCAGAACCTTTTAAATGAGGTGTCTGCTTGGGAGCCACACCTCCTATCCTCTTTATTTGCTTGCTTTCCAACCTCAATGCACTAAATCGGTGAAAAAGACAACTTCACTCATCAGCAGGTTGTGTGCTGGGAGGAGGGGAAATAATGCTGTTTGCTTTTCGAGCAGAAACTTGCACTGCAATAAAGTGTTGTGGTTGGTTGTTGTTGTTTTTTAATCCAAATGTTGCATGTCAGACTTGGAAAAAGAAAAGCATCTTGCAAAGCTAGCGTGGGTAGTCTTGTTTTTGGTGGGATCCTGAATGAGGATCACAGTATCAAACCTGCTCTGCTGTACGGTGCCACCAAGGCAAGGCAGTCTGAGACTTTATTTTTCTAAGCTGAAAACAAGATTGTTTTCAGCTGAGGGGGAAATCCCCGAGTTAATTTTAAACCTTTTGAGTTCTATCTAGGAGCACATTCTGTAGTAGAGCTGCTAGAGAAATACAAATATCATGGTTGCTACCAAGCGCCTAGAAGCAATTTCTTTGGTCAAAGTGAGGAGTTAAATCTGTAAAGGTAACAGCTGTAGATAGTATTTAACAACAAGTCTCGAAAGACTTGGAAATGCTTTAGGCAGCCCACAGTTTACTTGCTAGGGAAATAAGCTTTTTAAAGCTGACTCTGCTGCTGCATATGAAGACAGGTGATGAGGAGGAGGGTTTCCAGAGGTGCCCATGGTGCCTTTTAGCTTGAGCTGGGCGCAGCCATTCTGCCTCCCTCCCACCTTTAATCTTGAACAGGAGGAAAGGTGGCTGAGGGATAAGTACAGTAAAAGGAGCTGAAAGTCAGACGTTGTTTGCTATTTGGATCTGCTGGATGCTATCTAAACATCTTGTGCTGCTGCCTTTCCTGGAAAGCATGATTAAGGCCCCAATGAAGTAAACCCTAATTGTAGGTTCAGCAGGCTTCAGACTTCTTACAGTAGCATGCTGTGCTTTGCAAGCACTTCGGGCAAGAAGGATCCACTCCACACCTGTAGCATTTGCAACACTGGGAGGATGAAAGACAATCTCCTGTTTCAGGAATGTGCTCTGTGAAGAAGTGCTCATTTGTTCCAGTTAACCTGCCCCTGTCCTGGTTAAGAATGAGGAAAATGCATCTAAGTTTTGTCAATGCTTTTTTTTCCTTTTGTATACTTTTTAGACAAGGGAAACGTTTTCAGAAAGTATTTTATACCATAAATCCTGGCTGATGCTGTTAGGCAACACTTGGGCCCAAACAGATGAGGCATCAGTAGCAATAAATGGTGTGACACAGTTGAGAGCAGGCAAATGCGTGTGTGCCAGGCACTAAGAGAGTGTTCTTTTCAGATTGATGAAGGTATCTGTAGGTCTGTGGGTCTCATGGGCAGAATCAAATGTGCAAGGGCACATGGTCCATAGCTACTTTTGAGTGAGAGCAGGTTTGTGTGGCAGGACAGCTCTTGCAGTTGACTGACCAACCCACTTGTGTCAAGCCTGCCCAGATAGTTCTTTCAGCAATTGCTTGCTTTTATGCAACTTGGTTGCCCACAAGCAAAGGAAATAAAGAGGTGGCAGGTGACTGGGAATTGGTCAAGCATGGTGGGGAAAAGGTGCCCTCTTGCAGATGGTCAGGCAATGGCCATTAAGAAATCAGAGTTGCTTGAGTTGGAATAGACCATCCAGTCCAACTTCCCTGCAATGAACAGGGGCACCTCGAGCTACCTTGGGTTGCTCAGAAACCAATCCAGCCTGATGCTGAGTATCCCCAGAGACCATCTACCACCTCTCTTTGCAACCTTTTCTTGTGCTTCACCATCCTCTGTGTGAGGACGAGCCTGCTAAAGAACCTGTCCCCTTCTTTCTTACACCCCCTTCTTTAGATAGCTTCCTGGGAGGCCCTCAGGGGCAGGCACACCTTTGCAGAATCCTGCCCAAGTGCAGGTAAGAAAGGTACCTCACCACACTGATCTGTCTGCCTGCTGCCAGCCTTGGCTGAGGCCTAGTGTGAGCGAGCGCTCCTGCCTCTGGGGTACCTAAAAGCACAGCAGTGATTCCCTGGCTCACTTTGAGTTTGTTCCACGTTCCTTGTCAAATCCTGAGCCTCTCCTGATGGTTTGTGCTGTGTACTGCCTTTGGCTTGGCTGTAGTTTTAGCTGTTGCTTTCTCCAGACAAGGTAAGAGGCAGCACCGCAATGCAAACTTGTGCAACTTCAGTAGGTGCTCATTGCCCAGTCAGGCAGCGCTGTCGTTGCTTTTAAGGCAGGTCAGATGCAATTAAGAACGAAAAGACTGTTGCGCTGTACGTCATCGTGTTTTGCTATTATTTTTTTTTTTACAGAGTCCACTTTGTCAGTCTTCAAGGCGCGCTTTGTTTCCCATGACTCACCCTTAATGCCCTTGCTTCAAGTAAGCGGTTCCTAGGGTTTTCTCTTGAGGCTTTCGGCTTTCGGTACAGTCTCAGCTGTGTTTGGTATTAGCAAACTGTCATGGCTATTTTCTCACTGGCCTTTTCAGAAGGCCGGGATCTGTCACTGCCAGAGGGAAATGCTGAGCCAGTGAGGACAAAGCCTCCTTACTCAATCTATTCCAAAGGGACTATCTATCTCGTCAAGTTTGCCGTACCCGCCCGCGGGTGGGCCGCAGCCTTCAGCCCGGCGAGGAGCAGAGGGGGGCTGGGATGGGGGGGAGCCGGGACGTGCGGCAGCCGCTGGGGGGCAACAGCAGCGCACGGGCCCTAACAGAGCCGCGGCGCGGCCGGCAGCCGGCGAGGGGAGGAGGGAAGCAGGAGGTGCCGGCGCTGCTCACGGTGCGCAAGGCCCGGCCTGGTGCGCGGAGAGCTGCGCCGTGGTCCTGAGAAGGGATGGCCATTCCCGTCGCCCTCACGCAGGCTTTAAGACCCAAACGGGCGGCCTTCGTCGGACTCCTCCGACGGACTTCTCTTCCCCCCCCCCCCCCGAGAAGCGCAGAGAGGCGCTGAGTACCTCCGCTCCCGTCCTACTTGCTGCCACCCGCGACGCCGCCGCCCGCTTCCCCGCTGCGGGAGGGGGCGGCCCGGGGTGCTGCTGGCGGCCGCCCCCCTTCTCTCCGCGATGGAGGCGGGCCGAGGCCTTTTCCTTTTCTTTTTTATAAGCACCCTCCCTGCCCCCCCTCCTCCCCCCCATCTCCCTCTTTTCTTGAATGAAGCGTGAGGCGGAGCTCTAGGAAACCGCCGCGCCCGGCTGCGCCGCGCGGGGCCGGAGCCTCCCCCTCGGGCTCCGCTCCTCCCCGCCTCTCCCCGCCCCCGCCCCGCTCCGCTCCGCTCCCCCCGCCGCCGCCGCCGCCGCCGGGAGCTCCCGCCCGCGCCCGCCGCCGCTCGGAGCCGCCGCCCGGAGCCGCCGCCGGCAGCAGCAGCGCGGAGCGCCCGGAGGAGCCGCCCGGAGGCGGCGGTGCGCGGGGCTGCGCGGGCGGCGGGCGGGCAGCGGCCGCGGTCCCCACCGGCGCAGCGGTGGCAGCGCAGCCGGCCCTGCTCGGCGGTACAAAGCTGCTTGGGAAATGGCACCGCTGCCCGGAGCCGCAGTCGGAAGCGAGCTGCCATTTAATTTTGATATATTTTTTTTAAGCGGGCTCTTTTCGGTGAAAAACAATTAATTTCTTAAATCTATCCCTTCTCTTTTTGAATTTTTTGAATTTTTTTTTTATTTTTTTTATTTTTTATTTTTAACGTGTGTGCGTGTGCTTGCGTGCGTGTGGAAGCGCTGGGCTCCTGCGATCAGGGTCTGAATGAAACTACGTAAATGCAGCTGTCGGTGCGTCGCGCTGGAGGGACGAGCGGAGCGCTTCGGCCGCAGCCTGCCTTCAGATGCGCCCCATCTGCTCTCCAGGATCTGCCGTCGCCGCGGGGCCGCTCGCCCGGCTGGGCTCCGGGCCGGGGATCGCTGAGCTCTGACAGATCGCCGGAGATGTCCGGGGCAAAACACTGGGAAGCGTGCTGACCGCCTCTAGGTCCCGTCCCCATCCTACAGTGACCCGAAGCATCAAAGCGTCGCGTTCCTGAAGACTTGGGATGTTTGGGTTTTCGTGTCGCTGTTGTTGGTTTGTTTTGTTTTTTTCTTTTTGCGGAGGAAACTTGACAGAGGAACATATTTATAGCCCCGAGTAAGTACTTTTCAGAGGAAATTTAGTTTGTGTAACTTAACGGAGTGATGCCGAGGTTCCCGTCTTGGCGTTGAGACGGAGCTCGCCCGTCCGCTCCTTTGTGTCCGTGGGATCTCAGCACAGGGGAACATGCACCTGGTTCCCGGCGGGCGTAACACCCTCTGACATGTATTCTGACAGCCAGGAGGAAGCGCCGCTCAAGTAGATTTATAATAAGTAATAAACGTGCATCTGGAAGTAAAGCGTTCGCCGTGTTTTAGTCCGTATTTATGCCGTGCATCTCCATCTGAGGAGGCAACACCGAGAAGACGCGCATCCCTCTGAGAGCCCCCCGCCTCACCATGAATGAAACCGTGTCCCACACCTTAACTGGATTATAATTGTTGCTGTTCTTAATTTTATTACTGTTGGCTGCTTTACTTTTGGGGATTCGTCCCACTCCTCTCCTTCCTCTCCCCCTCCCACTCGCTGCTTCCCCTCGGAAACCATGGCTCACCCCGGGAGAAGAGGCTACGACAACCGCGAGATAGTGCTGAAGTACATCCACTATAAACTCTCACAGCGGGGCTACGACTGGGCTGCCGGCGAGGACAGGCCGCCTGTGCCCCCAGCCCTGGCTCCCGCTGCTGCTCCTGCCGCGGTGGCTGCTGCTGGAGCCTCCTCCCACCACCGCCCCGAGCCCCCCGGCTCGGCTGCTGCTAGTGAGGTGCCCCCGGCTGAGGGGCTGCGCCCCGCACCTCCAGGCGTCCACCTCGCCCTGCGCCAGGCCGGGGACGAGTTCTCTCGCCGCTACCAGAGGGACTTTGCCCAGATGTCGGGCCAGCTGCACCTGACGCCCTTCACAGCCCACGGCCGCTTCGTGGCCGTGGTGGAGGAGCTCTTCCGTGATGGGGTCAACTGGGGCCGGATCGTCGCCTTCTTCGAGTTCGGTGGCGTGATGTGCGTCGAGAGCGTCAACCGGGAGATGTCGCCACTGGTGGACAACATTGCCACCTGGATGACCGAGTACCTGAACCGGCACCTGCACAACTGGATCCAGGACAACGGGGGATGGGTACGTGCCTACGCTTCTCTCTTCTGGTTGGTGGGCTCTGGGGTCACTTCAGTTGGAGTGCACAAGGTTTGCCCCATCGGAGCTCCCTGCTCTCCCAGCCTGCCGGTGAGCCTAGCAGTGGTGGGGTCCCAACGTGGCACAGTTCCATTGTGGCTGAGGACAGCACCAGGGGTGGTGGGTTCCCAGTGTAGCAACCAGGTGTGCGGGCATCCCCGTGTGCCCCTTGGGGTGACACACTAATGTGCAACAAAAGAGGGGACCGGTGCTAGACTGTGTGTACTGCAGTGGCAGCTGGAGGTTGTGCCCGGTGTTAAGCCTGTCTTTGTCTCGCCACCAAACAAAGGTGCTAGGAGATGTGTCCATGGGATTGTTCCGGAAAAGCTGGTGTTTGTTGAGGAGTTTCCAGTATAGCAATCACCTCTGGCTGGGGCTGGTTTCAGCATCCTCCAGAACAGGAGGGTTTCCACTTACGGAAAATGGACAGCTTTTATGCTTGAGGTCGGTCAAGCGCCTTTCCTTTTTCTCTCTCTCTTTCCAGAATAAATAACCCCATTGGAAGTGGGAGGGTATTTCTTTCCTTTTTCCTGTATTCATTGGTACACCGTGACAAAATGTGGTCCCAGCTGCTCTCCCACAAACTAAGCCTGCTGAACACGCGAAGGCTGTGATATCAGTGCCTTTGTGGGGAGATGAGCAACATCTGTACGGATGGAGAACCTTTGGCATACAGCTGGAGTGAGTGCCAATCCCCTGGCACTGGACGTGTGTGTTCTAGGGGTGTTCTGTAGAACACACAGTCAGTTTGGAGAATAGGTTTCATGGTATATGTGAAGGAACACAGTGCGTGTGGCTCAGTTAGCATAGTTGTAAGGCCAGTGTTTGCAAAGAGTTAACTTTTCAGTGCTTGGTTCCTTGCTAGGTTGGTGTTAGGCTCAATGTGCTGCCCACATTGGCCGTCTTCTGTTAACATCAAATGCATTGCCTTCCCTCTGCTAAGCCCACCTGAGCTAAGGCACAGGAGCAATGGGACATCAGTGTGCCAAGGGTTTGCTGCTTGCTGTTGTTTTTCTCACAAAGCAGGCACTGGGAGGAAAACAAAAATAAAACAGTAAAGAGTTCAGGCTGCCAGAGAGTTCTGCCGGTTAAGACACAACGCGAGCAGTGAAAGGGTTAGGGATTTCCAGCTTGCATGTCTGGGCTGGGATGCCTTACTCGAGCATAAGTCCCACTCCAGGCTGGAAGCCCGTGCACGGAGCTGGGGCCCTCGGCTCGCTGCAGAGCCAGTGAAGTCATCCTGCTGACTGCAGCGAGCTCTGGATCCGATCTGTGGTCAGGCTGAGATGTTGTCCTGCGGGTGCAGTGTGTGAGGGGAAAAAACATCAGTGATGAGTAAAAATGAGACCAGGAAAGGGCAGGTGTTAGAAGGAATCATTGGCCAGAGCAGGCAAAGGCTGGAGCTAATTCTGGATGTTTAGAAGCAACTTAGACTGGAAACACTAAATGCCTTTAAAAGGCAACAGTGCTTCCTATCTGTTTCGCTGTTTATTGAGGTTTCTTATAAACAAAAGCTCCTTATTCGGGGTGATACGTGTGATGCCATTTACTGCTGTGTGTTACTTGCAGTGTACGTGTGGAAGATGTGCAAATTGCTCCCCTGTGGTGGCTTGTGCCTGAATGGTTTGTACCTCCAAGTAAGCGATTTGCTAAGCACATGCGGAACCTTCTGGTTCATTACAAAGAGTTAAAGACTGAAACGAAGTTGCAAGCACAGCCTTTAGGATCCTGTCCACAGCCTGAAGAAATCAAGGATGGCACAGCAATGGATCATTTCTTTTTCTAGTGTTCAGGATACGTCAATGGGAAAGTATGCTGTAGTACAGTTCCATAAAGCTCTCAGTCGTCTGCTTGGCACTTGCACCATGCCCTGCAGGCAAACCTGATGGCAGTGTATCAGTGGCTGCTCTTGAGCTCACCTAGTAGGTGACCACGTTTTGTAGGACCTCCATGTTGTCCAGGTATCTGGAGCAAACACTGCTGTGGTCACGGGGCGGCCCCTTGTCATGTTGAGGAGCAGTGTGTGGTCATGAGGCTCTGTGGCAGCAGGATGTAACTTCAGGAGAGGGTGTCACAGTTAGTCAGGAGCACATGTTACACAGCAAGCAAGTTGGACAGCACGTGCTTTTAGGGTGTTGTGTGGGCCCAGGGCTTACACCATCTTTGATGTCAGGCTGAGGTGTCCTTGTTGTTAATCTGCCTGCTCTGAATCCATTCTAGCTACTTGCTGGATATTGCTTTGAGAAGGGTATGAATCCTTTGTATTCCAAGGAGATAGACAGGGGATTTGAACTATGGTGATCTGTAAGGAAAAAAAGGACATGTGAGTGCAGGTGGGAAGGGGATGTAACTGGTGGAGTGCTTACTTCAGCAGTCACGAGACATCCACTGCTGCTGGTGCCTGGGGATTGATGGCGCCCACACAGCACCGTGGGTTTGTTCAGAACTTGGAACAAGCAACAGACGGAGAGTGCCTGTTTGAAGGCTGTATTACGAGCTTGTGGTTCCGGTGGCGAATAAATGCAGCTTTCAAAGATTTTCACATAGGTCAGGATGCCACAATATTGTACTTTGGCCTAATAACATCTTCCTTGTGTTACAAGAGAAATAAGAGGAGCAGCTCATCTCTGCAATTTTGTGGTCCCCAGTATAATGCGTGCTTTCTGACTGACACTTTAATGGCTTCGTTTTCTTTTGTGCTGCCTGAAGTCTTAATTGCAGTACTGCAGGCTTTGCAGTGGACTAGCACATGTTGTAGCTTTCATGTTGATGGAGGGAATGTGAAATGTGGTGCAGCTGGTGTAGTGGTTACTAACTGCATTTGTCTTGCAGTTACAGGTTCCCACTTTGGGCACACAACTTTGTTACGTTAGCCCTTCTCAAGGGTCTGGTACTCTAATGCACAGCTTCCTTCAGAGTGCAGTGAGGCCCTGGCACAGCTGCCCAGAGAACCTGTGGCTCCCCATTCCTGGAGGTGCTCAAGGATGGAGCCCTGGGTAGCCTGAGTTGGTGGGGGGCAGCCCTGCCCACCGTGCCTTTAATGTCCCTTCCGACCCAACCCATTCTATGATTTCTCCATGAGCTTTCCAAGAAAAAGCAGGAATTAGCATAGAATACAGGAACTACAGAAGGAGACATGGGACCATCGTGTGCATTTAGGCAGATAAATCTTTGATGCTAATGTAAGGAGGCCCAGGTGAGAGAAGCAGTGTTGCACTGGAAAAAAAGCAATAATAATAAATTAAATATATATATATATATATTGTCATTTGAACCAGGGATGTGATATCTGTATGTTTCCATCCAATTCTGTTCTGTGATTGCAGCTCTTTATTCTGTTCCACAGTTCAGGGCAGATAGAGAGGAGTATTTGGATCCCATAAGTGGATCATAGGTGGCCAGTAAGGGCACTCCTCCACTAGGTGCCTCATGTTCCTGTGGGTCTTTACCAGAGCCAGCTGGAGATGGGAAGCACATCGTACAGCACAGGTTCCCAAGAACTACAATATCCCAAACCCAGCAGGCATCCTCTGAGCCCAGCCATCATCACATGCATGCCAACATCATTCACAAATGTGGCTGTGGATAAGCGACTGCTTTGCCTAGCAGCCCCATCACTAGAGCCCTCTCTCAAGGTCTTCCTGTTAGACCTCCTGCAGCCTATGGGATTTAACATCGGCGTTTCCAGTATCTCAGGAGGCTTCACCTGACAGATGACTGGTAGCTTTGCCAATATGTCTTTCCATTTGGCAACAGGGCTTCTTGTTCTGAAAGTGTGAGATTTCACATGGTGGAAGAGGAAGAGGCCGGATGTCTGACTGCCGTGCTCTGGTGTGCTTTCTGAGGTGACTATCTGAAGCATATGCATGAGTACCAATCCCGCATTGGTCTTCAGCACCTTGGCTTTGCTTTTCCTGTGTGTCTCCTTGTTTTGCACGTGGCAGGGCCCCACGGCCACACAGGTGCCACGGGTTGTAGCAGTGAGAGGCCTTGCCTCGGCTGAATCCCCACTGGGGCTAACCCCAAGTCGCTGTTTGACTGTCGAAAGGAAGCGATCTGAAATCCGCCGAGTGAAGTAAATGAATTGGCAGTTTCAAGTGTTGCACCTTCTAGGTCCTTTTGCCAGTTTTTGTGGCTTTGTGGGTTTATAATCGAATTCTCAAAATATTATCAAAATATTTTTCTTTTTGCTGTTGCTGGAGAGAAATCCATTCTGCGGAGAAGCTGCGTGGCAGTAGGGAGGAAAGAACCAGGAGAGAGAGAGAGAGAAAATGACTGGTGTTTCTTGGTCTCTTTCAGCTGTGACAGCTTTCTGTGTAACAATGTTAAGTTGCATATTTTTTCAGCGGTCTCATGGTTGTTGTTTTTTTCAGGTTTTTTTTGTGTGTGTGTGTGTTGTTTTTTATTCATAGATGTATTGACTGTGACCTTTAAAATTTCAGAGCCGCTGGTCTTGGTTATGGAGGTGATGTCATTTGCCTTGATCTTGCAAAAAACCCTGAAGTTCAAACAGCAATCCTATTAAAAATTTCTGCTTTCCTTTCAGTATTGAGAAAGAAGTCAGCTGTCTGTCCGCATTGGGGCAGGCCCCTCTTGAGATTCTGCCTTGGCTCTGCTGAAAAAGAAATTCTTTCATTTTGCTCTTGAAATTAGGAGTGCTCAGAGGCCCGAGGCAGGCGCAGCGGTGTGTGAATGTGTGTTTGGAGCAAGAGCCTTTTCTTGGGGGCCAGGTAGCAGGGCCTGGTCTCTCTAATGAGGTGCAGGAACTGTGTGCCCATGGTAGCAGTGGAATGAAGACCAGTGGCTTGTCCTTGCACTGGTTTTAGGTCTGTTGGACATGGGGCGGTGGAGAGAGGTAGATGAAGAGATGGAAGCGATGCCTGGGTGTCATTTAAAGACCTCCACTGTGGCTTGGGTCTTGTATAATGGCTGGTCTCTGGCATGAAGGCAGGTCAGCTTTTCTGTGCATGTGTTCTCTTTTGGCCTTACTGGCACCCGCTCAGGCTGGCCTGCAGGCCTCAGTGCCATCTGGCCATGCTGCTGGTGGCCTTCCTCTGCTGGTGGTGGCATGAACTGCACCTTCTGGCCCAGGGCAAGGGTGGGCACGATGTGAGTTGGCAGAGGGGACTCATGACTAATACATGGCACAATAGATGGGGTTAAATAACAAATCTCCAGTGGCAACGTGAGCTTGTCATAGAATTGCAGTGTGATTAAGGTGGGAAGGCACCTCTAGAAGTCATCAGGTCCAACTCCTGACGAAGCAGGGTTACTCAGAGCAGGCTGCCATATCCAGGTGGTTTTTGAAGATCTCCGAGCCTTTTGGCTATTCTGTTTTCATCCCATTTAGTAATGCAGGTGAAGGTGAAGCATGTGACTGTGCTGATGAAAGCACAGCTGCCTGGTCACGAGCTATTAGAACGAGCTCCCTGCTCTCTGTGCACAGTTTCATTCAGCTGATTTCTGGTTGTCTGCCTGTTCTGTTGCTCTTGCTCCATCTGCAGCTGGCGGTTCCCACCTTCCCCCAGACCTTCCTTTCTTTTGCTGTATGTGCTGCTGGTGCCATGATGCAAAGCTGCAGCTGTGCTTGCCATCATCTCCACCAGTGCTGAATTGCCATGAGGTGGTCACCAGAGCACACTGTGGTGGGAAGCAGAGCTTGGGCCTGGCCCTGGGTGAATCTGCCCTGTTGGCCACATGGCGCTGTCAGGAGCATCCTGCTGCAGCCCCCAGGAGAGCTGCTAATGAGCTTCTGCTCCTTCTCCATCTCACTGAGCTGCATGGGGCCAGACCCTGCTTGTGACTGTGTTCCTCCACACCCTTCACAGGGTGAAGCACAGCTCTGCTCATTTGGGTTTTGTCTTAACGTATGTATGAGCACCTCACGGCAGCTCATACCTGGTGACCTGGCAATGATGATAACACGTGTTCCTCAGCTGCAGCAAAATACTGACTATTTCTGAGGGCAGTGCCGGCCTACTCTATTTTCCATTTCATATATACTAATAGGATAGATGAAGGTGTGCGGTGCCATAAATCTTCTCTTCCGCAGATAGATAGCATCCAGGCCTTCTTGGCAAACACGAATGCTGATGACAGATTTGAGGGATTTTTATTTTACTCTGGCTTTTAGTTTCATTAACAATCTGATGGCTTTTCTCTCTCTCTTTTTATACTGGTTTGCTTTTACAATGATTGCGTATTGGTAGACTTAGCTAAATACCCCCCACTGGGAAGTTCTTTGCAGGTTTCTGGATCTTACGGCTAACGAGTAAGAAAACAAACCTGATTTTAGAAAGTATTGCCATTAACTTCAATAGGAACAGGAAAAGGCATTTAATTGGACGATTGTAGTTGTGTTTACTTTGTATATGCGGCAAGAAAAAATAAGATCAAATGAATAAGCCACAGGTTTTCAACTAACATAAAAATATAGCCTTTTCTGCAATGCATGGTTAACCTTTGGTAGCTGTTCCCATGGGAGGGCTTTTGGGAGAAAATACTAAGCTGGGTTAAAGGAAGGTTTAGGTATTTATAAGGGTCTGAATGAATGTCTGAACTTTAGTTTGAATAATAATAGTGCTTTGAAGGGCAATTGTACACCTTGATGAAACGGGATAAATTTAACATTAGCTGGTGAAATTGGATCACTAAGTGCTGAGGGTAGGCCTTTCTCCAGAGCATGTTATTTCATAGTTATCTATTAGTTAAGCATACCACACCACTGCATTTACTCCTGCACTGGCTTTCTGAGGATCTGTTATGTAAACGGTCAACGTCTTTTAGGGCATGCATAATTTTGTTGTTATTTTATTCTACCAGAGGAACCAAAAGAATGATTCCATTTTGCTATCTGCAAAGCCAACTTGGAGGGCTTTGGGGGGTACTTCAGTGAGTCATGTAAGTATGTGTGCCAGCTACAGTCAAGAAGAAAAGGCCCCAGTTTTCCCCGTGTGGTGATTCAGAGGCTGTCACCTAGTAATTAGAGAATGCTGCTGAGAGTCAAAACTCAACGTGGTGCTAGCACTGAGTGAACTGTGTGATTTGGGGCAGATCATTAAGGGCTCTTTTTTTCAGTCAGCCTAGCTATGAAATGAGCGATCTTGCTAGTATATGTTGTTACAGGTCTGAGAAATACGGCATTGATCACTGAGGTGTCATGAGTTGGGCTCATGCTTTTTAGTTGGAGGAAAGAAAGTCATGCAAGATACAATGTTGAGCAAAATACCTGCCATGGTAACTTTAGGCTTCAAATAATATTTGAATCAATGTAACTGGGTGCCAGTGTTCAAACTGGCTAACGTTGAATGCTGTCATTGCTGGAGCTGCCCAGCCTAGGAAAGACCAAAGTGAGTCCAATGGTGAAAATTCCTGGTGATGAGGTTTGATCAGAGAGGCAAGGAAGAAGAAAGAATTAAAAATGAAATGGAACTTAGACTTGAACTTGTTCTGATCTGCTGTTTGGATATATCTTAGGAGTGCTTGTGAAGCAAACAGATTAAAAAGATCTGTTTCAGCTGTTGGTCTGTAGTTCCTATTCAGGAAAAGGACAAACAACATGAGGAATTGCGATATACAAATTTAGTTTCAGCACAGTTCATCTGGCATTTAATGGAGGAAATTTTCTTTCCTTTTCCATTCCCATAAAATGTTCGTGTAACAGCATCTATGGCACCACAGAGGAAGCAGCAATGAGCTCTGTTGCATACAGAGATGCAAACTGTTTCTGTGCACACCTGTTCCTTTGCTTCCATTTGCAAGCTTCAGTAAGCATTCTGATACGGGCAGAAAAAAGCAGTGTTTTTGTGTTTTTGTTTTATAAGTAATCAAACCTTTGGGCTTGACCAAGAATTGTCCTCAGAACTGTCCTTCTGAATTGAAGCTTATGGAACAAAATTCCTATTGCATGTTCTGAGGAGATGTCCATGAGTCCTTGGGAAGTCAGGACAGGTCCTTGGACTGGAGGCTGGTGAAATGCCTCTTTCTGTGGTACCAGAAGTCCTGTGTTGTGTCTTCAGGAGGGAGCAGCTTTTGTCAGTTTTGTCTTTTAAGGAAAGAACTTAAGAAAATCCATCATGGAGTCAGAGCATGTAATCTAAAATGTAGTAGAGGACCCTGTTTCTAGGGGAAAAAAAGAATTAAAGATTATTCAGAGGAGAACCCACAACCCCAGAGAGGCTGTGGATGCCCCATCCCTGAAGGCATTCAAAGCCAGGCTGGATGTGGCTCTGGGCAGCCTGGTCTGGTGGTTGGTGACCCTGCACATAGCAGGGGGGTTGAAACTAGATGATCACTGTGGTCCTTTTCAACCCAGGCCATTCTGTGATTCATATACAGTACTAAATGTGTTGGTAATGTACTTGGCAGAATAAGATAATCAGTGTTAAACATCAGTAACATTTCTTGACCAAGATTGTTTGCACAGCTCAAGTAAAAAACATTGAAAAACCTGAAGTAAGAAAACTCCCTGACTAATAATGAAAGTAAATCCTGCATTTGTGCTCCAAGTGTCTGCAAATTTAAGTTCAGCTAGTCACATCCAAAGACCCTTGACTGAAGTCATCTAGCAAATAACACTAAATTATGCTGTCTAAATACCTAATCCCAGTCTGCTGATTGATGCGAAAGGTCCCAAGTATAACCCAGAAGGAGACTTAGCATGTGTATTATTTACAAATTTTAGCTTGGCCTCTTCCCTTCTTATTTGCCCAGACCCACTAACACAAAGCAATAAATAGCAGTGCTGCTCTGAAGCCTGCAGGGGGAAATGCTTTCCTCATTCCCAGCTGGAATGCAGCATCAGGGGACACTGGGAAGGGAGGAAATGACACCCACCCCCCGTTCAAATTGTCAGGTGGCAATCAGACTACAAATAAATAACAAGCTTGGAGTGCAGTCAGGCTTCTGCAGTAGCTTAAGGCTATCTGCAAAAAGTCCTGCAGTAAAAGAATCACCTGCTTGGCTTTGGAGTGGGTGCATAGTATCTTGGCCTCATTGCAGCCAACAGATATATTTTTCCAGTGTGGTAAAGTTTCCCTCCAGGACATGGTAGTGTCCAATGTCAATACAGCACGTGGGCAGACCCTCCATTCCATGTGCTACGAGTGGTGGAGGAACCCATTGAGGCATCTCTTTGTTCCTTTCTTCTTATCATCTAGGGGTGGTTGTTTTGCCAGGAACTTGTGATTTATTTTGCAATCAATGGGAAAATGTTTTTACTTTCTTTTTTCTTTTGTTCTTTTTCTTTTTTTTCCTCATTTTTTCAACCTAGAGAGAAGGATGTTTGGGGTATGGTAGCGCATCCTGCAGGCTGGGGCTGCTGTGACAGTTCAATGGGCTGAGCGAAGACACAGCATTGGCATGCCATTATGCTGTGTAAATGGACTTAGGGTTTGTTTTAGAAAGCTCGCTCTCTTTTCCCCCTCTCTGCTGCCTTCTCTGCCCCCTGCAGACACAAATACATCATTCTCACAAATGAAACTCTTTAATTTTAATAACTGGCCTAGAGCTAAAACTGACAGTGAGAGAGGAGCTGTTTGGTTTGCTGTCGCTGACAGCTGGAATAAACTACCTGTTCCCTTGGAAGCAATGGACAGCCAGCATTTATTTTTAAGGACATTCTGATCCCTAAAGAAAGACCTTTCAGCAAAAACAGGCGAAACCAGGGCAACTTGGTGCTGTTGGCTGCTGTTAGAAGCAAAGCCCTGAGGGAGCTGGAGGAACATGGTGTGTAGAGGTCCCATTTCTTTCTCCCTGTAGCTCAGGCCCTTCTTTTTTGGAATGAATCCTCGTCATCCTTTGGGAAAGGCTCAGGGTCCCTCTGGAATAAGCTTCCTGTGGTCGAGATCCATGCCAGGCTGGTTGGACAGAAGCGTTTCTATGCAGCTCAGGTTCTCAGTGCCCTGTACTGCGATGATGGAGGGTGAGCGATGTGTTAGGTATGAAATAACTTTGCAGTGACTAGTTTTACCTCTGGCTTTGTAGGAAAGTCAGCCTTCTTATTTTGCCAGTTCTCAGAAAAACATGGCAGCGCTCCCATTTCCTCTTCTCCTCCCTCAAGGCCTGCCACCCTTTTTATTTTTATTTTTTGCTCCTGGAGCCATTAGACAACATGCAAATTATAGTTAATAGAGCCAGAACAATGCTATACTCCCAGCAGGATAGATAAGGGTCAAAGCCATCGTGTGCCAGCCCTCAGTGTGATACTAATTCTGGCTGTGTCCGCACAGAGGTCAGGCTGGAGGTGGCCACTGGCCCCTCGCTGCTCTCCTGCTCCTGCAGTTTCTTGCAGCTGGGCCTTGCAGCCAAGCTTATGGGTGGTTTGGGGGAGACATGAGGATGCTGTGCTCTGTGCACCTCCCTCTTATGCCCCAGACCCTGGAGACCTTGGAGCCACTGCAGTGAGATGGTGGCAGTGGGCATTGTCGTCAGCCCCTGGCCTTGGATTTGTTCCTAGCTCTGCCTTTGCTTTTAAACCATGGGCTCATGTCAGTGAGGTGGTTAGGGAAGGTTCATTGTGTAGGTGGCTGTAACTGTACTTAAAAGCGAATAGACTATAAGGTAGGATGGAGAAGGGAGAGTGCTAGGTGTCCCTGTAGAGGCTGGGGCCCACAGCTCTTGGCTTCCTGGAGGAGCTGGCATCCTGCTGGTGTTTTGCTTTTGGAAATGCCAGGTGCCTGAAGTCATATCTTTAGCCCAGGTTTGGGTGAATGAATTAAGTGAAAAAGGCCATTTTGTGTTTTATAATGTACTTAAAGGAGTAGTTTGGGCCTTTTATTCCCTTACTTTCCCCCTCTTTTTGACCTTGCCAGGAATTCTGCTAGATCCCCAATGTTGCAAACACAGATGTGCTTACCTTTAAAACATAGCAGGAGCCTTGCTGAAGTCATCGACTTCCAGGGGAGCAGAATCAGAGGACTGAAGCAGAAAGTGAAAGTCTTTAAAAACAAAAATGCAACAGAGAAGCCTCCTCTTATTTCCAGACTGAGTATAAATGCAAAAAATAAACAGTTGGCACAAATGACTAATGCAGGTTTGTCAGGGGGTAAGCAAAAACATGCTGAATCCAACAGCGTGTTTTGCTTTGAGTTTAATGGGGTTTACATCAGACCTGTAGCAAGACAGGCGAGGTTTTGTGTTTTTTTTTTCTTCTACTGAAAAATGTCATTTGAAAAAATGTGGAAAATTCTCCTGTTCTACCTCCTACATGTTTCTATTGTCAAACAGTCACTGATCTTATTTTAGACTTGACCTTAATGTTCTTTCCACAGCACACAGGCTGAATGACATGTTATTCAAGTTCTCAGACAATATTATGATATATCTGCTGTTATATTTAGCTGCAACTTTCATTCTCCTTATAAACAAACCCACCTAAAACAACCACCACCTATCCAGGGAAAGTGTTTCCAGTCCCTTCGGTTTAATTTGGACAAATTTGGCATGAAAACATTCAATAGTTCCATAATAACCTTTGCAACAGGATGCCTGCTGTGCTGACATGCAGGTCTAGAGCAGCTTGTACCATGTGCCAGGAAATTGCATTCTTAAGAAAAATCTAGACATAAATTTTGAACAATCAACACTTAAATTTGGAGAAGTCTGGCGTAAGTTGCAATCTGCCTCGTGGGTTTTTGCTTTAATAGCTTTTTACTTTCTGAGCTGTGCCTCTCGGCCATTTGTGCAGGCTTTGCCTCTCTGGGCTGAGCCAGGAGGAAAGTCATGAAGTAGAATCATTCATGTTGGAAAAGACCCCTAAGATCATCTAGTCCAACTGTTGGCCCATCCCCACTATGCCTGCTAACCATATCCCTCAGTGCCACATCTACACGTTTCTAGAACACCTGTAGGGACAGTGACTCCACCACCTCCCTGGGCAGCCTGTGCCACTGCCTCTCCACTCTTCTGGAGAAGGAATTTTTCCTCATATCCAATCTGAACCTCCCATGGGGCAGAACCCTGCAGAACCCACTATCAGCCAGGGGCATCCTTCACCTGGGGGCAAGTCCATTTGATGAAGTATGGGGGAACCAAATAGCAGATTAGCTCCATGGTGAGAAAGTTTTCCCTGCCTTGAGGTGTCTGTGTTCATCTCACTGCAAGTGGAGTGAGAAAACACTCAGTGCAACATGGGTGCCTGTCAAGGTCCAGTGGCTCGTACAACTCTTCTAAGACCCTCTTGAAGCATTGAATATTCAATGAGCAAAACAGAGGTGTTTGTCCAAGGCTGCATCCATGAGGTGCCTCTAGGAGACCATAAGGAAAAGTGACATAACACACGCAGCTTGATGGGAAAGAAAAAGCTCTCTTTTTTTCCCAATGAGTCCAGTAAAGCAAGCGGCCAGTGTCATTGGCAAAATGCTAAACAGGATCCTGGGAGGAGGCAGGGATTGGGAGGGGATGTTCCATCAATGTGAACGGGCTGGGAAACCATGTGAACTGAACCCCATCAGGAGAAGCTCACTAAAACTTCAGCCAGGAAAAATTATACAGCTCTATAAATAGCTAAATTGAATGCATTTGTGTGTGTGTGGATGCACACGCATGTATCTATGAGGTCATGCGCATAAAAGAAATACAGTAGTACTTCGTGTGTTGTTTTCTTTTTAAGTAGTGGAAAATGTTTTAATGATTTTTTTTCTTTTTCCTAGAGACAGTACATTATGTTCTGTCCTTAGGGCCAAAAGCACAAAGTGCCTATTTTCATGAGGAATCCTACAGAAGGAGGAAGGGAAAGTATTATGCAGTGCAGCGAGGGTATAGTAGCCATTCCACAGTGATTACACATTCCAGCAAAGGCTATACTAGAAAACTCAAAAATGTATTAGAAGCGGAAAACAAGATGTGTGAAGTGTTTCCTATTCCCTCTCCACATCTACAGCAAGCAAGCATACATAAAGGCTGTCATGGAGTTTAAATTTAACCCCTTATATTTGATAATAAGGCTGTACTTCTGTGGTAGGCAGCCAACATGCTATGCACGCACGCACAATAGATTGAGGGCTTCCTGTGCTTATTAATTTTGCTCTCTCACAACTTCGAGCTGATTTTCAGTACGCTAAAATAGTCTGGTCAGACACGAAACAGAAGTGGCTGGAAGTGCTAAGGAATGGGCAGCCAGGAATGGACATAGCTAATGTGAATCCCAGCCTGAATTAAAGCATAGAACAGATTTTAGTTTTGTCCTAGTAGATTGTGACCCGAGGTCTGACTCTCCCACGTTACCTTTTAATACCTTTCATTCATCCTGTGATGGCCAAAAGATGAATGAAATCAGTCTTCTGAAACAAAAAGGCTCTTTCCCATACAGAATTCCAATGAATTAAAGGATGGTAGAGTTGTTCAGTTTAATTCAAGAGCAAGAAGCAGCCTAGGGTGTAATACCCTCATACCACGAGGGAATCAGTTTTGTATTTGAGTCTCCTTTGCTGCCTTGTTTTAGCACTTATGATACCATCAGCGGCTTGGTAAGTGATGTAATGGGCATTAAATCAGGATGACCAACATAAACATCTGTCAGTGCATGTGAACATTTGATGTACGACCCAAGGGCCTGGTGCAGCAGTCAGTGTATTGGCAAAGAGACTCTGGACGCCAGCGTCACTAGAGGTCGTGAAGCCACATGCTGGAGGGGCTACGTGCTGTCTCCCCTATGCTGTTAGCGCATAACTGAGTGCGTGACCTGGCTGCTTGCTCTCTGGTGTATTGCTTGGGAACGTGTCCCTCCAGTCACTCATGCTGGGCAGAACTCAGCCCAGCGCTGAGATTTGGTGCACAGCATCAGCAGCAGAGCTGTGGTTCCTCTCTGGGAAGCCTCAGCTGGCCTTTGTGTGATGCGTGGGCTTGTGCTTGTCCTCTGAAGAGCAGGGAAGGTTTGCAGAGGTAGCTGGTGTCATTCTGGGTAGCCACGTTGACTGAGATTCATAGTTCAGTTGAAAACGTCAAAATGTCAGCTTTGGTTTTCTGTGCCCTTAGTATCAGAGGAGGCATTCCTTAGGCTGAGGCTATTCTGGTTCTATTTTCATTCAAAAAGTCATCTTGTTGTCATGTTCTTGCTTGAATTTGTGATTTTTCTGTTCCTATTTATGAACCTAATTAGGTCCATGTTCCTATGTATATATATCATTTTTTAATGGGAGTCATATGCTAGCTGTATCTAGCGAAGCCAGATGTGCAAATTAGTGAATACGTACCTCCTCCACAGAAATGGGCAGCAAGGATCTGAAAAGCACGCTGCAGGGCAAGTGTGAAGTGACATGAGCACTGCCTGGCTCACAGGCAGCATGCTGGGGTCTCTTGTTCTTTCTGGCAAGGTCTTTGGTGGAAGGGCAGCAGGCGTGTGAAGTGCCCAAGGAGGTGGCAGGAGGGCACCAATGTACATCCTTCCTTCTTGCTTCTCCTCCTGTGGGTGTTTCAGCACAGCAGAGCGATGCAGAGGCTCAAAGCCCCCCGGGCCCCATCCATCCTGAGAAAGGTTTGCTTCACCACATTGAGCTACAGGAGAGCTGTTCCCATTTGCTCTGTGTTCTAGCTGTTAGAGGCATTATCATTTTCACACACACACACACAAAATTGGCATATTTGAGTATTTTACTTCTTTTTAATCACTTCAAGGTGCTGCACGCTTATAATTTACTTCAAAAGGAGTCTTTTGTCAGTCGTGGGTAAGTACACGAAGTAGCAAAGTGTAGACATCTTATTTCCATGGCTGTTCGAAAGAGAGCTGGCAGCATCCCTTTTTTTAATGATGAATATAATCTAGACGGTAGGGGAAGTAAGTGAAGTATTCCCAAATTACTCAGACTTTTTGAAGCTGAAACACAAGCCCTTCAAGAATGCAATGTAAGCTCCATTAATTTGAAAGAAATTTATGAAAAAAAAAAAAAAGAAAAAGAAAAAAGGAAAAGCAAGCTGAAATATTTCCTCTCTTTAAAAAGACACTACCAACTTTAAATAAAAAATAAATAAACCATAATTAGTTTAATGCATTCACAGTAAAAATGCCGGAATGTGATTATTCTAAATGAGAAGCCTGAAGAAAAAAGCCACCCCTTGTCACCCAGGCAGATGCACGCACACACACACACCGCACGTGCGCCATTTGGTTTTTACAGAGCGTGCTGTCAAGTAAATGCTGCCACGGTCCTTGTTTAATCAGTTTCCTCTTTTACTTGTGTGCTGCTTGTAAAGTCAAGTTTTTTAATAATTCATTCGAAATTGATTAGAGTTCAAGGGGAAAGTTTTTCCTTTAAATGGCTGAGCCAAGTAGGGAAAAAAGCGGGGACAGCAGAGGGTGAAATTAATTTCTGCCTACAGTACGTATTGTATATTTAACTGCCGCGTTCAGACTTAAAAATTAGGCTTAAATGGAACATCAGCAGTTATCATCTGTATTTGGGTCCTCCTCCTGTTGGCAAATTCATTCCGAGTCTCCACAGATGCTGCCCTGTGCAAGAAGATAAGGAAGGCGATTTTTGTCCTTGCACGTGCTGCATCTTCCCAGAGCAGGGTGAAAAATTCCATTTGGGACTCATGACTTTGTCTTGCCAGCTGTGATTTAATCCTCTGTGCTCTGCCAAGTTCCCTGGCAGTGCCCTACCGTTATGTGCAGCTCTGTGTGGGGTGCGCTGGCCCAATGCTGCCAGGGCTGGCACCAGGTGCAGCAGAATATCTCCTGTGCTGCCTGGCGAGTAGCAATGCCACACAGCTACCACACAGTTGCAGCTTAAACAAGCAATCCTGGCCAGATTGGTGGTGTTGATGTTGAGGGGCTGGAGGGTGGGCATGGCACAGTACCAGCAGCTCCCAGTGCTCAGCTTCAGCTCTCTGTGGTTGCGCCTGTGCCCTGGGACAGTGCCTGCCATGGGCTTCTTTCTTCATGTTTTCCCTCCTTTCTCTTGTGCAACAAAACAGCTACCAAAGGCTTGGATTCAGCAGTGTTTTTGACTCTAAGCTTCCCTTTGAAACCCCTGTCAACACTTCCCCAACATTCAGCTGAAACAGTGAAACCAATAGGGCTTGAGGGCTATGAAGCAGGGACGGGAGCCTGGGCATTGTGTTGCCTCCGGTCTCCAGAACTGTCCACACTACCTCAAGAAAAAGCCTCTTTCTATTAATGAGAGCATGTCCTTCAGCTCCTTTGCTTTCCAGAAGCAGTCTAACCAGCTGTGAGCTGCATTGCCAGTAATTGCTGGGTTCTGGTTTTGCAAGTGCTACTCAGAGCTCATGTGGTGGGAAGCAAACACCTTACTGTTCCAGAGAGGCTCAGCTGGGACTGTCTGCACTTCCCCTGTGCTAAGCATGCCTATTTGTGTATGCTTAGCATGCAAGCCATCCTTTGGGATGCTTCTTTGCCTTCTGCTTCATCTAAGCCACTCTTGACTGTACAGAGTGTTGTCAAAGACACTCCAGAGTGAGGATGCCACTTGGGCTTGACAGAAACAGAAGGTGACAGAGGCTTGGAGAAGAACAAAGATCAAACAGCACTCTGTGGCCATCAGATCTGAGGGTATTTATAGGCCAACACTTGAAAGTATAGTCAGCAATGCCTTGGTTATGGGAATATGTTGTTTCATTTCTTGAGCAGCAACAGCCTTAAGGCATGCACCTGGTACTATATGAGCTGGATCAAATCTAAGCTGTTGGTTTATTGGCATGGGAAGGAGCTTGGTAAGCCCCAGAAGCATAATTGGAGCATATCCACCATGAGGGAAAGGCTATCGATAGTGAGAGAGGGATCCTACACCTGATGGTGCTCCTGGTTTTTACATAGGAGTGGGCAAGGGACAGCTGGCTGTGGCCTGCAAGCAAATAAATAGTTTGATGCTAGGTACGGTACCAGTAGATGGTGCTGAAGAATGGGTTGCACAGTTCCCAGGATTTGTGAGGATCCATTACGACTTCTTCTTTGGGGGCTCCTTGCATACCAGTCCTTGTCTGGAGGATGCATTGCTGGCTGGGTACAACTCAGACTCAAAGGCCTGTGCCCAACATGTAACTGAGTATATCGCATCTTCAGCGTCTCCTCTTGAATGGAGGTGCTTTGTGTTTCAAAACTGTTAGCATTGCTAGTATAACATTCCCTGATCGTAAGCATGCTCTGAGGTGCTTACTCACTGACAGTAAACAGTATTATAGTAATGGCTTATCATAGCACCCAACAGCTGCTTACTTTCAGGGAAAGGCCAATGTTTATTGGCCTCCTGCAATTGCCTCTATGCTCTTCTGTCATGTACTGCTTTTGTCTCAGAAGGTCTGCAGATCTTGCGGGCATGAGCCCATTCTCAGAGGACCCTCACTTGACCTTGGGATGCTTCGAAGCAGATTTCAAACCATCTTTTTTCACTTTGTCTTTTGCCCTACTCTCTACAGGTCAGAAGCACTGGAGTTTGTAATGGAGTAGGCCACTGGTGTAGTGTTTTCTGTTTGAGTTAGGAAGCTGTCTGTATAAGAAAAAAAGTAGAATTTAAAATTGTTTCATGAAAAAATGGAATCTACGCTTTACAAGCTCAACTATGAGTGATTTTCCACTTTTAGCTTTATGTACTTTTAATGTTCAGTCTGCATTAGGCCACATGAAAAGGATGGTCTATCTTCAAAGAAACAATTAGGCTGATTGTATTCTTCAGATTCATGGAGAACAGCTGTGGGTGTAGCAGTAGCTCTCAGGCTTTCTTCCATGCTAGCATACAAGACTTGGGTGCAAGCTGGATACTGCTATTGTTTGGGAGTCAAAGGAGAGGGCTGGTAAAACTGGTTGGTGAAATTACCAGCAGAGCTCTAGAGCCATGTTGGTAGCTTCAGAGGTGTGCAGACCATGGGAAGCAGACAGAAAGAAAGGCATCCCACGTCCTTCCTATACAACTTTTCCTGGACAGAGACCTCTTTGCACAGATGAATGAATACATTCTTTTTCGCTTCTGTGTATTCATAAAGAAAGATTTCTTTAGGTCATAATTACAATTCCTTTCCCTGAAATGAAGCCCTACCCATACATGTGCTACTTATGGGAGGCACATCTTGTGCACATATTACACATTCAGAGGCCTTTGTTGGATGTTTTGAAGTAAAGTGCATTATCTCCATTGATACAGGAGAAGTCACTAGAGAGACAAAAGTAGGAACAGAAAGTAGTATCCTATGTACATTGTACTTCAGTATGTCTTCCTGCTATTTCTTATGCAATGTGCTTTTATAATTAAATTTAGAAAGCATGACACTAATTTTTGTGGTCTTGTTTGCCTGTCATATTTTTACATGAAGGCCGAACTTATTAGCTAAAAGAAATGGCTTAATTTCCATGTAAGAATACCACTTTATGTCTTAAAAGACTTGTTTGTGATGGATTGTGTGTACACAGAGTGATAAGTCATGAAATTCGCCAGAGATGTGGTTGTATCCAAGCTGGAATGTGGTGCCACGGGGTAGCTCCACACAAGTCCTTTGGGAAACCCACAGTGGCTCAGCCAGCATACACTCTTCTTTTTGATTTTTAAGGTTTTATAGTGACCGTTCTTCTATTTACAAGCAGCTTTTCATACAGTTGATCCAAGGCAGTTCACTGGTTTAACATCTGCTATTCAAATTTGGTACCTAACAACTGGCGCGTGGGCAGCTAACGTGTTGCATGAGTCCATAGTTTGACGTGTTTGATGACACAGGTTTCTCAGGATTTGCCTGCTTGTGTGGTGCATTTCAGAAACAAGTGTGGAGGAGCAGCTATTCCTGAAGGAGTCTGTGAACCAGTCGTCTTTTTTTTTGGAAAGAGGCCGTAACTGCTCCTGTATTTACAGCATTGTGGAGTTGGTTTTGGCTAAAGAGGAACAAAGCACTCTGAGTGTAGAGCAAGAGGGTCAACTCATGGAGGGATTCAGAAATAGCTACTCCTCAGCCATCCCATGTAAATACAAGCTCTCTTCTTTCACTTAGCTCTGTGGTTGTGCTTCAAGGCTTGGTGTTGGGCTAGATGGTATTTCGTTTGGATTGACAGTCAGCTGATGCTTTGGTTATTTTTTCTGAAGACCTATCTTGGCAGTTTATGTTACCTAGCAGTTGTCTGAAAGAGGACTTCAGAAACATTTGATTTGGCCGGCAAACTGAACAAGCTTTGTTTAAATAACCAAACAGGTACAGAAGGCTATTTGATGTTGGGAATTGTCAACAAATTATGTTGAATATATATTTTTGGCACAATCCTTGTTAGTTCCCCACTGCTTCAAAGTACAGTTTCAGAGCTGAAGGTTGATTTGAGGATATTAAATATACTAGTTTAGAGGTGCTCATATGTGAGGCACAGTGTGCAGTTCGCTGGGGTAGGTAGCTATTTACAGGTGATTCATGACACCTAATTGTCATGACGCCTTCCTCCCTGCCAGGCTGTGATATCTGTGTGGAAGCTGTAAAGGCAGTAGTTTCATGGGACTGCTTGGACTGCTTGGGCTAAGCAGAAAACAGCAGCTGAGCCAATACTGCAGTGGTGCAGATCCTGCAGAAAGACTGAGAGTGTTTGCAGATAAATTTGTATTTCATACATTACTTTACATTGCTCTTTGTCTCCTTAGGTTTGCAAGTTACAAAGGCTTAAGCAGCCTTCTTGTTTATTGTTCCCTCTCGCACTTTCACATGACTTTTTATTGAAGGCCTGAGCACTTAGGCAGAGTGTTAGATTCAACATTCTTTTTAAATTAAATGTGCTGGGGTGACCTAATCATATGCTAGCTGATTGACCGCAGGAATGGGAGCCACGATATTCTGTAATCTAGTTTAACATTAATTCATTCTTTCACCTTGGGCAAGCGGCTTAATTTCTGCAGAAAGGGGATAACGGTTCCTTTGAAATGTTGACAGTGAAGTGAACAAATAAGCATTTTTTTAATCTCTCTTGGTCAGGCATTCTCATTTTAGAAGGAACTCCGGAGTTTCCATTCAAGTGTGACAGGAGTCAAGGGATGTAGTAAGGGCTTCTGGCCCATCGAGGACTTAGTGTGCTTTCAAATACTGACCCTTTTACCTCAGCTTGATGTTGCACATGTGTTTTTTTTTTTTATGAGAGATTCATCTCCTGTCTCCAGGGCCACATCGTTTGCCATCTTAGGTCTTGTGGCACATAGACACTATATAGGTGGGAGTCTTACTTCCTTTCTGGGCAGAGAAGAACGCTTCATTCCATGTTTTTAGTTTTCAAATAGTATCTCTTTGTACTAAATAGTGATAACACTGATGAACTCAGCTCCATACGGCTAAGTGTAGCAGTGGCTTCGTTTGCTGCTAGTGAGTTTGCCTCTTACGCTTTGCCTGAAATTACCTGTGAAGTCCAAAGCGATCAGCTTGTTGTTTAACATCACAGCAACAAAACACCTCATGGCAGCAGAGCAACCTTTCACATTTTTCATTTTTCAATTGTGTTTTTTAAACTTTGAAGTGCCGTTTATTTTGACACCTGATATTTTTCAAGCCACAATTTTATTTGGTGGGAATGGCATTAACATGTATTAAAGGCAGAAAAGCCTGAGGAAATGGTTACAAGCTATTCCCAGAATGTAAATAATTTCCTAAATTTTGAGCCGTACAAGTCTGATGTGTTTTAAATGGCCTTCCAGAGTGCAAAATGAAACTTACCGTGGCATTTAACAAGCAGTTTACAGAGGTGCTTGTTATTCCACTTGGCTATATTTAGGAGTCCAGGAAACAACAAGACAGAAAAAATAATAATAATAATAATAGCTAAACATTCTTGCAAAATAAAAAAAGAATAATTAAAGGAACAGTTTCGACTGGAAAACTGATGTCTACAGCAAAAAAAATAAATCACAGCTGCTAAATGTTACCAAATCGTAATAACTGTGGCAGTTGCATCCCAATCTTTCTGTCAGACGTCTTCAGCTGTGTGAAGGCCCTTGATTTCTGCAGCAGCACATGGGCTGGTATTAGAGGATTCTGGTAAAACTGGATGGCTAGTGTAAATCAAGGCCTGTTGTTGCATTCCAGAGTGTGAAGGAGTCACTTGGAGAGATGTATAGACAGGACTGAGATGTAGGATGTGTGAAGAAACCGTGGTACAGAGGCTTCATGATGGTAAAGTCTCAGCTGTATACTGAGTCCAGTTTTGGACAAAATCTGAGAGGGAGTCCAAAGGCTTCCCCCATGCTCCTGGGGAACATAGCCCATGGGGAGAATCAAAGCAAACTCTGCTCACTCGGTCTGTGAAAATGCAGAAGGACTAAAGGATGATTCGGTAAGTCTTGTGGCAGCCCCAGAGCCAGAAGGATACAAGAGCAGGATTGTCAGAAACGATATATGCGTCCCCTCTAATATAATGAAGCTGTTACAGATATTTAGTAATGAAACAGTACAAGTCATGTATGTAAATGAACTCAGCTTGTCCCTCCTTTGCAGCAAACAAAGTAGGTAAAGCTGCTGGAGCCAATACTTTGCACTCCGCCTTCTGAAGTGATGTAACTTTTACCAACCTTTAAAACACTGATCATGAATGATTCACTGTTTCTCAAGGGTTTTGGTCAGCTGTTCCAGTTTACTGGTCTGGAATCTCAAATCTACCATCCAGTCTCTCTGAACTTCCACTTGTTTGTTTAAAAAACTGCATTTACCATCTTTACTGAGAGAAGCTGTCATAGCACCAAGGTTGGAAATCCACTGTAATAGATGCTGCTTACACACATGGAGAGACAGAGCAACTACTTTTGCAGATCTGTTATTGAATTGTGTTCCTGCTTCAGTGCAGTTCCTTAGGGCTGTGATTTCTCATCGTGGCAGTTTTATAATTGCAACCTCCCCAGCGTCATGCAAAGGGTGTTTTTGCTGCAAGTGGTGAGGAGTGAATTGCTGGAAGCTTCCTTCCTTCACTGCCACCCTCTCTCAGAATCACCCCAGTCCATCCCGTACAAGCTGGCCAATGCCACCCCTCTATGGATATGCACTACTCACCCATCTCTTGAGCGAATGCCCATGCCTGACATCCAGGCCACAGAGCAGGGTGAACACCAGAATCCTGTGGGATGCCCAAGGGAAAGCCTGGGAGCCACCACCTGAAAGGGTGGGCTTGTGTTTGGCTCTCAGGCTTCTGCTGAGAGCGTGGCCCCTCACTGCGAGCAGTGGTGAGAGGCACCCCTAATGAGGTCCCTCGCTGCTCACTGGACCAATTTGGTTTTAAGTCTTAATAACGTGAGGCTATTTTGTTAGCAGCTTTACTTTCCAAGTCTTTTCCCCTTCCAGCACCCCTAGGTACGGCTCTACTGGATCAGTTACCATCTGCTCCAGTGTTTGCATTTAGCCTGCAGGGCCCGTGATCTCAGAAATATTTCCTGTAAATGGAATCTCTCATGCCAGGCCTGTCACACAATAGATATATAATTGGATAAAGCCTAAACTGAAAACAACAAACAACAAGAAGAAAACTACATGTTGTGCCATACACAGCGCGTGAGGCCGTCCAAAATGGGATACACTCCTTGTTTATGTCTGAAGCTGCTCTAGTATGTCTCTTTTTATTCCCCGTTTCCGTTCAACAAAATCAAATTAATGTAATAGTTCAATTCCACGGAGCATTTTTTCCCTCTTAATATCCAACTGGAGCAGCTTGTAATGCATTAACAGAGCAGCATTACCTCCACAACAAACACAGGTACTGCATTTTCAGTCCCAATCTTGGTCTTGGATTCTAGATGGAGCCCTCCTGGAGGTGGCAAATCCTTCTCCTTCTCTGTAGTGTAGTCTGATGACCAGGGACAAGGCTGGCCCCAGGAGAAGTCAGCAGGCAAGCCATAAGCAACCCATGCCTTGGTCAGCCACAGCCAGGGTCAGCTTGCAAATGATGTGCTATGAGCCATGCAGTGGAAAAGCAAATGCGGGCTTTGTGTATGATGCTGCTCTCTGGGACCTGCCTTCAAGAAGATGCAAGTGGTGCAAAACATCCAGTCTGATGAATCTACACCTGAGCATTAAAAACAATTCTGAGTAAATAAATCAGAAGATGATGGCTGTGATTTTCCCCTCACTCATACTAGGAATTTTCTTCATCACCACTGCAAGAACAAACAACGTGAATCATGTCCGTGCCACTAGTAATGAGCTTACGAATATATTTTCTCTTTTGTTGGAGGGACTGCAAATGCCATACGCTACTCATAGCTTCCAAAAAGCTGCTCAGAAGTACACTGTAGAACATCAAAAAAGGAATTGAATTCAGCTTCAGTCAAGACCAGTAATTGGTTTTTATACTTAAAAAAAATCCCCAACCAAAAGCCGTTCGTCTGTCTCTGGGAGATAAAAAAAAGCCCTGAGTTTGGATTTGAGTGCCCTCAAAGTAGTAACGGTAATCCTCATAAAGGGGCTGATTTGTAAATTTTTCCCAACAGACTATGCCACCATGTTGTACTAACTTAGGCTTATTTATGATAAATGTAGTCTAAAGCACTGGACATGTAAACCTGGAATCCTTTTTAATTCCTACATAAAAGGATTACATTTTATCGATGTAGCTTATCTCCTCTTCTCTTACATCAGAGGCATTCTGCCTCTTCTCTTACATCATTTTTTTTGAACATTCAAAACTTGCTCTTTCTCTTCTTGTCTTTTGCCAATAGCCAGCAATTTCTAAATCAAAAGTAAAATCCTAGTGCCGTTTTTGTCCATGGGGTATTTTACTGATTTCCACAAGGGCAGCATTTTGTCAGTAATGGTTAAATGTGGGCCCATAAATTCAGCCTTCCTAAAAAATGTGGCCTGATGTTAGCTAGCAGCTTCCATTTACCATTCACTTGAGCTGTAGGCTTAGTTGTTTGGAAAAAGATTGGGCTTGATGTGCCTTCATTAAACAAACAAAGCGAGCCAGAAGCAATCAAAACTGTGTGTCAGTTCGTGAAGAGTGAGCCCTGGTTTCTTTGTCTGGAAGATTAACACTTCCTCGGGAGGACTGTAATAGGATTGATCCTCCCAGTGGCACTTCAAAGACACACGTCCTGAAGATTTTTCCTGCGTCATTTACAGTACCTCTGGAAGTTCAGCCTCTGCATTTGGAGGGTGACAATCTCCAGAGCCTTCTTTCAGTGCAGGGAATTACCTCAGTTTGCTGGTGTAAGGCTGAGTCTAAGCTCCTGCGCCTGAAATCTGGTTCTTAGTTTGCATTTAAGTGCTTCTATACACTGGTACATTTTTATACTGAGATGTATCCACAAACTGAGATGTCTGCTGCCACAAAATGGCCTGGTACTGAGGGTACCCTCCCATGAGTTTAGAAACCAACTCATTTGTCTGGGACCCTATCCCTGCCACCAGAACCATGAATGCATTTGTTATCTCCGGTTGATCTTGGCTTAAAAACCAAAGTGGTATGATACTGGTGTGGAGACCTGGGCTTGTCCTCCTGGTTCCTCTTGTCCATCCTGCTCGCTGAGATGGGCAGTTTTACAGTGAAAGGATGGGAGACTGTCCTCCACCAAGGAGGACAGCCCGTGTTCACCTGGTTAGGTTGCTTTCTGTGTCAATGGAAACCTTGAAACCCTTCAGACTAAAGGCTGAGAAAGCCATTTCCCGGTAAGTTCTCACTGCTTGTCAGGAGGAGGCAACCCTATGCATTCAGAGAAAAGAGAGGAGCGGTACTGTGTGGGGGAAACTGGACCTCTGCATGTTCTACTGATTTGGCTCTATGGGTAACACGTCCCTGCCTGCTTGAGTTGGGCAGGTTTGAAAAATAAAACTGTGGTGACCTAGCAAGTTCTGCCAGCTCTAAGGCACTGAGATGGGCCCGCTGATTCTCAACGTGGGCCCCACAGAGACCTTCTGTGACTATGTTCTACTTAAATGATCCTGGTCCAGGTAATAGATGGACCGACCTAAGGTGAAGCCCTACTGGACCTGGTTCTCACAAATGTGGGGGACAGCATTAGAGAGGTTAAGATTGGAGGCAGGCTGGATACTTGTGCCTTGGCAGAGTTTGTGATCTGGAGGCAATTAGCAGAGCTAGGATCCTGTGCTTCAGGAGAGCAAACTTCCAGCTGCTCAAGGAACTGCTGAGTGGAATCCCCTGGGAAACTGTCCTTAAAGGCACGGGCACAGAAAAGTGCTGGCAGCCCTTTAAGGACACCCTTTTGAAAGCGCAACAGCTCTCCATCCCCCAGCAGAAGAAGTCGAGCAGGGGAGGCAGGTGACCATCATAGCTGTGCCAGGACCTGCAGCTTAAACTGAGGGAAAAGAGGGAAATGTACAGGAAGTGGAAGCAGGGTTGTATAGCCTGGGAGGAATACAGGGCTGTTGTCCGTGTGTGTAGAGATAGGATTAGGAAAGCTAAGGCACAGATGGAGCTGAACTTGTTGAGGGATGTGAAAGTTAACATGAAGGGGTTCTACAGGTACATAGGCAGGAGGAGACAGGCCAAGGAGAGTGTTCCCCCTCTGATAAAAGGTAATGGGAAGCTGGCTTCCTCAGACATAGAAAAAACGGAGGTACTTGGTGAGTACTTTGCCTCAGTCTTCGCAGGTGGTCAGGCTTCCCATGTCTGCCAGGACCATGCATCTCTAGGTGAGGGTGTAGGGAGTAGTTTCTGTCCCACTGTAACAGTGGAACAAGTTCGAGCTCTCCTCATGAGACTGAACATGTATAAGTCCATGGAACTGGATGATATCCATCCTAGAGTTCTGGAAGAGATGGCTGATGTGGTTGCAGAGCCGCTCTCTATCATATCTGAAAAATCCTGGCTGTCTGGTGAAGTCCCTGGAGACTGGAAAAAGGGAAACATTCCTCCCATTTTTAAGAAAGGGAGAAAGGAAGACCTGGGGAACTGCAGTCCAGTGAGCTTCTCCTTTATGACTGTGAGAACTGTGGAGCAGATCCTCGTAGAAGCTATGCTAAGGCACATACAAGACAAAGAGGTGGCTTGAGACAGCCAGCATGGCTTCACCAAGGGCAGATCTTGTCTGACCAATCTGGTGGCCTTCTATGTGATGGCTTCGGTGGTCGGGGGAAATGCGATGGATGTCATCTACCTGGTCTTCTGCAAAGCCTTTGACATGGTCGCTCACCACATCCTTCTCTCTAAATTGGAGAGGTGAGGATTTGAAGGATGGACTGTACGATGGATTAGGAATTGGCTGGCTGGACGCAGCCAAAGGGTTGTGATCAATTAATGATTCTATGTCAGGGTGGAGGCCAGTCACAAGCACTGTCCCTCAGGGGTCAGTCTTGGGACAGGTGCTCTTCAACGTCTTCATCAATGACACTGATGGCATTGATTGCACCCTCAGCAAGTTTGCGGATGACACCAAGCTGAGTGGTGCCATCGATACATTGGAAGGAATGAAAGCCATCCAGAGGGACCTGGACAGGCTGGAGAAATGGGCCCATGAGAACCTGATAAGGCTCAATAAGGCCAATGAGGTTCAATTGGGTTGGGGCAACCCCAGGTATTTATTCAAACTGGGGGAAGATCGCCTTGAGAGCAGCCCTGCAGGGAGGGACCTGGGGGTCCTGGTGGATGAGCAGCTGGATATGAGCCATCAGTGCATGCTTGCAGCCTGGAAGACCAACTGTGTTCTGGGCTGCATTAAAAAAGGGGTGGCTAGCAGGGAGAGGGAGGTGATTGTCCCCCTCTACTCAGCTCTTGTGAGGCCTCACCTGGAGCACTGTGTCCAGGCCTGGGGTCTCCAGTACAAGAAAGTCATGGAGCTCTTGGAGTGGGTCCAGAGGAGGGCCACTAAGATGATCAGAGGGCTGCAGCACTTCTACTATGAGGAAAGGTTGAAGGAACTGGGCTTGGTTAGCTTAGAGAAGAGAAAGCTCCGGGGAGACCTCACTGTGGTCTGCCAGTATTTGAAAGGAACATATAAACAGGAGGGGGAAAGCCTATTTACATGGATGGATAGTGACAGGACAAGGGGGAATGGTTTTAAACTAAGACAGGGGAGGTTTAGGTCAGATATTAGGAGGAAGTTTTTCACACAGAGGGTGGTGATGCACTGGAACAGGTTGCCCAAGAAGGTGGTGGATGCCCCATCCCTGGAGGCATTCAAGGCCAGGCAAGATGTGGCTCTGGGCAGCCTGGTCTGGTGGTTGGCAGCCCTACATATGGCAGGGGGGGTTGAAACTACATGGTCATTGTGGTCCTTTTCAACCCAGACCATTCTATGATTCTATGAAATGCTGCAGTCTTCAGTCAGTTGGCTGAATCACAGGGCAAAACCCACTCTACATGTCCCTGACAGACATCAAGGAAAGAGCCAGAAAGTCCCTTAGCACTTTGTTCATTTAGTTCTCGTTCTTCCGATGACAAGTTTTGCTCTCACACTGACTGAAATGAATGGGATTAGACAGGACGTACCAGTTATGATTTAATTCTTCACTTCAAATTTGCTGTCAACCTCTGTAATTCTATTGCCAGGATTTCTCATAAAGCATCTTGGTATGTTAGTTAATACATTTAAATCTACTTAAAAAGACTCTCTCCTGGGAGAAAATGGAGCCCTGCTTAACATTCCTTATTAGCTTGCTTAGGGGGAAAAAAACGGTTGTCCTTGCCATATTGGCTTACAAAGGGAGTTGCATTCTTACTCCATGTACTTTAGTAATTTGTAATCTTCCGCTCTAACTAGCTTATTTCCATGTTCTAGCTATTCAGTCGTTTTAGTATCTGCTTTGACTAATAATGCGGTGTGGCAGTGTAATTTCGATGACCACAAAATGAGCAAGCAAAAGTTGCAGACTAATTCTGGTACTTGGATGTACCCAAACAGAAATTTCCCGCCTGTGCCGTGCCGCTCGCCAAGCCCCCGGCTAACCAGCCAGCAACACCGAGCCTCTGGGCCCCTCTGGCCCCTTGTACATGGCGAGCAGTTGCCAGTAAACATTAAACAAGTGATGGAAAGCACCCTTTGCTGGTACTTCTCACATTACGAAGCAACACACAAGTCCTCCAGCCTTGGGGTGAACAATCTCTGTGTTTCCCAGCATTGATGCAGAGAAGCAGGACTTGGCCCTGGGAGCACATTGAGAACTTTTTGCTTGGGCAGGATGGGATGAGGCTCTCTTTTCTTTGATGAAAGCCCAAAGGGAAGAAGAGCTGGGTTCTTGGAGCACCCCAAGGTCAGTACCCTAGATGGTGGCCAATGACATTGCCCAGGTGTGGCCATGTGTGCAGCCTTTGTGATGAAAGGGAAGTGGATGGCATGTTGTTGACTTCTTCCATATCAGGGTTGTGCTTCTGGCTCATTGCAATCCCATAAATTAAGCCTCTGCTCGCTATAAATTAACCACCATATTAAGTGCAAAGTCCAGAAATAAAAGGACATAAATACTTGCATTTGAAAGCTGCATTGTCGTCTGTAGATGTTTAAGTGGGGATTTTATCCTTTAGATTAGGAATACCACTTATCTCATCCTTCTGGTTATTTTCACTGCCCTTCTAACTTGGAGATAAATATTCCTTAATGGTTTTTTTATGTGTTTTATTTCTTTTTCCATGATGATCAGATCAGTTCTGACTAAAAATGAAGCCAATTATCAAGAACAATAAATAAAATAGAAGTGCACATTGCTCCTCCCGCGCTGGAAGAAAGATCAGTAAGTTGAGACAAAACAAATTTAGTTGCCAAGTCTAAGTACCAAAGGCAGCAAGGAGAACTCCGGCCCCATCCTAATTAAAGAGATCTAAACACAATGAAAACATACTGTACTGATGTCATACGTTAAAATATTTATAATTGCACAAAAGGAATCGCAGCCGATTGAAACCATTTACAGAGCACACTATTTCTGTGAGCTGGAGAAAGGAGTGACTGAAAGGGCTGGTTTCGCTCAGACCTGAGTCCTGGGAAAGTTTTGCTGTTCCAGTTCCACCTATGAGGTCCGATGTCACCTTTCCACTTTGCTTTGTTACCTGCTGGATACAGCAGAGTACTGTGCCTTTACATCTGAGGTCAGGAGATGGTTCTGCCCAGAATGGGCACTGCATTACTTTCGGCTGCACTAGAGTCATTTCTGTTGTCAAGATGCTGCCTGCCCTTTGTGTCAGTCCTGCAGAAGGGAAGTGAAGGCTTACAAGAAGGCAGGGAGTAGCCTCAGATAGGCTTGACAGGCTGAAGGTGTGGTTAGGCATCAAGAAGTGCTCTTGCCTACCTTCTGTGGTAAACTAGTGGGAAAAACAGGCGTGTTGGAAATTGCGGTCTGGGAAAAGCAGAGAGGAAACAGGACAATCCATAGCCATATGTATGGAGGTGTTGGAAATGCTGACAGCCAAAACCTCCTTCCCAAAGCTGTATGTAACAGGGAAGGTGGACAGCAGGCAACAGTGTCTCATAGTGCTCAGTTGGCTGTTTAAACCCGGCCTTACCTGCATACATTTTGTGAATGAGAGCCCCAGTACGTGTTCCCACAGAAGCCTGCTGCTGATGTGCTCACTTAAATATTTTTGTAGTATGTAAATAGTTTTTTGGCTGGACATCATGTACTCTTTGGAGTAGGAAACTTTTCAAGTGTGGCTTAATTTAATATCTTCCTTGTTTGTGTTTGTATTTCTTGGTATTGATTTTCATAGAATCATAGATTCATAGATTCGTTTGAGTTGGAAGGAACCCTTAAAGGCCATCTAGCCCAACTCCCTTGCAATGAACAGGGACACCTACAGTGAGATCAGGTTGCTCAGAGCCCCATCCAGCCTGACCTTGATTGCCCCCAGGGATGGGGTTTCCACCACCTCTATGGGCAACCTGTTCCAATGCTACACCACCCTTATTATAAAAAACCTCTTCCTTACATCCAGTCTAAATCTCCTCTCTTTTAGTTTGGAACCATTTTCTCTTGTCCTGTCACAACAGACCCTGCTAAAGATTCAGTCCCCTTCTTTCTTATAGCCCTCCCATTTAGATACTGAAAGCCCTGTATGGGAAACTATTGATCACAGACTGAACCTCTGATTGACCACCTGAGGCAAGCAATGAGTCAGCTGTGGGAGCACAGGTGAAGGTAATTCAGCTGTGCTACCGGAAGGGGTGGTGGAGCTTGGCTGCACCTCTCCTAGATCCCATTTAAGGGCTGACTACCACTAAGACAGGATCTCTTTCTCTGGTGTATGCTCCTGTGTGGAGTTTACTGCAAGCCTTCAGCACTGGTGAGCATTTTCTATATATTGTAGATTATCTTTCTATCACAACAGTCTTTCATACAAAACATCTGTTTAACCTCTGTCTACCTATTGACTATGTAATTGTATAGCTGTACCAAGGCTACTCTCGGGTCTCCCCAGAGCCTTCTCTTCTCCAGGCTGAACAGACACAGCTCTCTCAGCCTTGTCTTCACAGAGAAGGTGTTCTGTTCTTTGGATCATTTCTGTAGCCATCCTCTGGATGTGCTCCAACATGTTCACATCTCTCCAGTGCTGAGCACTCCACGTCTGGAGTTTTGTTTTCTTCTTTCTCAAATAGTGATAAGATCTTTTTGTAGGTAAACCAATAAAAGCAGCTTTCTAAGTTTCTCCAATATTAAGGAGCTCTGCCAATGTATGAAAATACTGGTACTTCTTATTGGCACTTAGAGAAGAACACTTACTGCTTGCTTTTGATAGTCAGAATTTTATCACCAGAAAGGTGATTGGAGTATTTAATTGAATAGTTAATAATAATGAATATCTAACAAAATATCTGATGTGCCATTTTTAGGGAAATATAATTGGCTAATGCCAGTCTATAACATGTCTTTCTACAATATGAAATCACAAACCAAACTGTAAATCATGCAGCAGAAGGAATGGGGTTACCTCTATGAAATTACCAGTAAGCTAAGAGCTGCAATCCTGTTTATGCTCAGTTTTGCAAGAACTGGAAAAAATGAAACTCTTTGTCAGAAAGAGACTGATAGCTTTGTAGGGATTCAAGAAAGACTATAAAGTGTTAGTTGAGGTATGTTAAAAAGGCATTTGTGAGAAAAGGTGTGTGCTGTTTTTCAAGTGATTGTGGATCACTGTGAAGGGATACAGGTAATCAAGCGCTCATCTCACTTTATCCAGCTTGGAGGCTGAACCAGTTCCTGTCCAAAACCTCTCAAAACATGAGTGTGAGACTGGCCCCCAGATTACTGAGAGCCTGGAGTTTGGTGCCATGCTCACATGGAAGAAGAAATTCTTGACTCAGAGGGCAGTGAGGCACTGGTACAAGCTGTCTGAAGAAGCTGTGGTACCCCCACAGAATGAAGCCATTCTGCTGCTTGTATCTCTCACTCCACTCTGTGTTTACTCCTACAACTCAATTAGGGGGATGGAAATTACATGTCAAAATGCTCCAGGCTTCAGTGGCTTGCCCAAATTCACTCAAAAGGCTTTGGCAGAGAACTGCCTCCTGAAACTTGCTTGCACTCCGGCAATGGTCTGTGTCATCTCTTCACCCTGTGGGACAGCCAGGGCAAGCGGAGAGTCGCAGGCATTCAAAAGACAGTTAAAAAAAATAATCCCCTGTTTATTTAACTTCGTAACAATTCAATCAACATCCTATTATTCTTGGGAAGTTTAGATATGGCTCTACTTTTTTTTTTTTTTTTTTCCTTAATTCTACTTGAGATACGCACTGCTGGGGTCAGTGCTTTTACACAAAGCTCCAGCCTTGGCAAGTCTAACAGAGAATAAGCATATTTGTATAATTTGTTTCATACAGTATGGATGTATTCCTACAATTCAGTGTTTAACAGTTGAAGTTTACAGTGGACATAATTTGACTAGGGAAAGAAGCCCCTCACTTTTCTTCAAATGCTGTGCATGAGGCCACTCTGACAGATTACAGAGTGGGTTTTAAAGTGGACATGGAAAGAAAGCCAAATTCAGCTTTCCTGGCAATAATTGCCGTAGAAAGAAGCTGGATTAGAGCAGCTGGAATAAAAAGTTGAGCGCTAAAACAAAAATGCTAATTACCAGTTTCTCTAATCATGCAAAATTAATGTTTTATGACATTTTAATATGATGCTTTTAGCCTTTCCCACTTTGTCAGTGCCAGCATCCTGTGAGCAGCTCAGGGACGCTGTAATTATGTGCTCCAAGCGATTGGCCTTACCTGGCTGCTTCGAGCTGAGCTGCGTTTGTGATATTCCAACCCAGGCTGTGCAAACTGCCACCCTCTGGGAGGCAGGAATGAGAACACAGCCAAGAGAGAAACCCCAGCACGCACTTACTGTAAGCCTTTGGAAAGGCCTGGGGAGAGCTCTGAGCGTCTGGGGTGCAGCAGGCTGGTAAGGTGACCAAATGCAGGCTCTCAGGGCAGCGTATTCACAGTGCACAGTCCTAAATCTGTGTATGGGCTCTGCAAGCAGCCCACGCAAAGTTATGGAGCATTGAGACCCCAGATTTGGGCCCATCCCTGCTCCTTTGGTTAAGATAGAAACCCTTTACATACTTCTTAAATCTTCTTTCTTAAATCTAATTTGCCAGCCATCATTTCCATTTCTTTTTTTTCGAAGATTGGTGGTAGATTTGTATTTGAGGGGACGGGCATCCACTCTTTACTATTTTTTAGGGCTTAACATTTTCCTATAGGTCAACATTAATTCTCTGCTGATACCTAATTTAGATGGCCCGATTGGCTTAATTTCAGGCTGACTGGGGTGTGCAGCTATTGAAATTAAATCTGTAGTTTAATTTTCCTTTTAATCTGTTTCTTCATCAGAGAGAATCATTATTTCTTGGTAATGTTCTGTAAGAGGAGAAGCCTGCCGTTCTTATTCCAGCATGTCATTTTACAAGTGTACTACACCATTTGGACTTTATGCATTTCCAAGAAGTTGCTTATTTCTTATATTTATTTGGGTTTATGGTTATTAAATAGTGTGGGAAAGTAAGGGGAAAATGCTCTCGCTTCAGTTAGATGGTGCAGCCTCTGCACAGCTCTGTTTTCCACCCTACCCCCATCAGAGGGGCCAGGACGTGAAACAGCTGGTGCGTCTCTCCAGAGACTAATGTGCTGTCTCTCGCTCCATTTTGTGCTCGTAAGCCTCAGGCATTACTCTGTAAGTGCACTCCAGGAATTAAATTAATTTACAAGCTGGGGAGTAGGCTGTTTCTCCTTGCTCACAAGGCTCAGATAGGACTGCTACTGTATAGCCAGGGCAATGGGATGGCCACGCACATCGTCCTGGGGAGCACCTGCAAGCGGGACAGCATGCAGCCAGCACCACTGCAACTGCGTGGTGTGGTGGGTCCTGGTGATCCTTGCTGGGATTACCATAGAATCATAGAATGGCCTGGGTTGAAAAGGACCACAATGATAACCCAGTTTCAATCCTCCTGCTATGTGCTCAACCTCTCAACCAGGCTGCCCAGAGCCATGTCCAGCCTGGTCTTGAATGCCTCCAGGGATGGGGCATTCACAGCCTCCTTGGGCAACCTGTTCCAGTGTGTCACCACCCTCTGAGTGGAAAACCTTTTTCCTAATCTCTAACCTACATCTCCCCTGTCTCAGTTTAAAATCATTTCCCCTTTTCCTATCACTGTCCACTTTGTAAACAGTTATTAGGAGATGATTTGGATAAGTGATGCCTCCTTTACTCTTAGCTCTTTACTCTTTTTCTTGGCCATGGAGGTATTTCTCAGTTCACCAGTTTGCTTCTTCTAAGTCATATCCATCCATAGTTAAAATTGTTTTAAACCACCTCCTGTGTAAGTGACTGCTGCTGGAACCTGGATCTTGCTTTTCTGCATAGGAAGCGTGACCAGGGCTGGTCTCCAGATCCACTCAATCTGCAGCCTCAAGGACATGCTAGCTGGCCTTATCCAGCTAATGTGAGCTCTCAAGAACAGACTGTGTTTTTCATGTTTTTGTGCCCATGTCAGTAACAGCCATGCCTTCTGTCATCACTGCAGTAGCTCAGTGGTTCATCCTTTCACCACCTTTCAGAATTCCCCCCTGTCCCAAGGGACACACTTTGTGTGTTGCTGTGGTGTTGCAGCCCCATGGCTCTGGCATCCTCCTTGGCGACTCCTCCAGTGCCCACTCTTGTCAGTGCTGACATAAACCAGAGCTTCCCTTGTGCCTTCAGCTGGAGATGGACGCAGAAACCTTGTGGAGGGGCTGCATGGTCAGTGTTTAAAGTAGGGATGAGTCTCGCATCATACCATAGCAGCTGGTAAAACTTGACCAAAATATATTATAATATGGTTTTGCCACCATCATCGCCTTATGTTTTTATGTGCTGAATATCTGTTAATCCGTGGACATCAGACAGCAGACCCAGCACCACTCAGATCTGTCCTTGCAGTGCTCTCCATCAGGCAGGCTGCTGAGCAACTGTGCAACAATTGAAGCCCCACACTTCCAGGGCACACTGTGGTGTTTCTGCATCTGTTGCTAGGGAACTGCACTGTACCTTGTGTTATGACTGTCAGGGTGAAACAGGCTCATTGTGTAAGTAACAGCCATGCACCTATGGGGACCGGAAGGGAAAGTTTCCAATGGCATGGGCCCACCGTCTGTGTGGGTCTGTGGAGAGCTAGCAATAATGGCAGCAGCCCAGCTAAGGAGGCAGGAGTTGGGGGTGATGTTTAAACAGCTTCAAAGCATAATTCACACCAAGTGTCACGACGCAGGAATGCCGGAGGCTGTTTGATCTTCCTCCTCGCCTACCTAAAGGTGAAGGGCTTTTTTTGGAGTTCCTTAAATCCCCTGAGAAAAGGTAACTATAACAATGAGCGAGCAGATGTGTAGGAGTGAGTGCAGCTGTAACTGGATCCAGACGCTCTGCTGTATGTAGGGACATGAAGGGAATGTTCCAATAAAATTCACGTAATAAAAACCCAAGCCCTTTTTTTCCTGGTTAAACTTGGATTCACATGTGCAGCATTCCTGCAGACTTTGATGTGGGTTGATGTTAGCACCATGCAAAAACGGACCGGGAGAAAGATTTTTAACAGGCTGGGGGTACTGGAAGGTAAATCCATGGAGACCTGCAAATTTAAATAGAAAAGCACTTGCCCAATTAAGACTTTGAGCAAACAGATATTTCAGTGATGCAATCACCCTCACCGTATGAGCATGCTGCTCCAGTAAAGACATTCTCAGACTTTTGGAAGCCCATGCCCGTGTGGTGTTGTCACTGCCCTCACTTTCCTGTGTGATCCTTGGTTCCTGACCCACAGGTGAGTTGCTCCCTTGTGGGGGGATGGGAAAAGTGGAGTCGTAGAATCATTAAGGTCAGAAAAGGCCACTAAGGTAATCTAAACCAACTGCTAACCCATCACTACCATGCTTGCTAACTTTGTCTCAGTGCCACATCTATCCTCTTCTAGAAGACCTCCAGGGATGGCGACTCCACCACCTCCCTGGGCAGCCTGTGCTACTGCCTCACAAAGAGCAGCAGCGTAGGCCACTGCTTCTCCTTGTTTTCCTGTCGTTCATCAGCTCTGCGCTGAATTAGATTTTTACCAGACAAATTGCACAGTAGTGCCGTTTTGTTCCTGCCCCATGCCTGCTTCTGAGCGCAAGCTGTACAAAACATTTCAGTGGAGCCAAAAGTGCCTTCCATCTGCCTTGCAGCAGCTGAAATCCTCTTTGTGTACAGAAAACAACTTAACTGAATGTGCACTAACTGTGCCGGGACGCAGCAGGAGCGCCGCAGGACATCTGTAGTGTTTCCCTGTGTTGCGTCCTGCTCTGCTCCCCACATGCCATGGGGTACGACAGCCCCCAAACCCCAAAGCCTCGCTGGCTGTTTCTAATCAGCCCCCTCAGTCGTTAATTGTGGAGTGCTAGCATGGTGCGTGCTCGTTAGGGCAATGCTTGGTACCCATATAAGGCTCTTTGTGAGTCCAACTCTGACATAAGACTGTTTAATTAGTCCCAATTCTATCAAGCATTGGTCTGCATAACAACTTGCCATGGAAGCATTTGGTGATTTGTACATCAAAAAGTATCTGGTACAGCTGCCTTGTCTTTCTGTGAGTCCACTCTGTACAGACGTTGATTAGTTATTATGGTGGGGGTATGAGGAGCTGAGAGAAACCTAGTTGTTCTTGATTGAGGTTTGACTATTCTTGGAGACTTTGGCTGCTCTCAGACTCGGCACTCAAGGATGCTCTGAAAGTTATGCCCTCTCTGCTCCAGGTATTTGTCAGGTATGTTTTGACTGTGGGCTTTTACTTGGACTCATTTGTTTTAGAATATGCACAGCCTGGACATGCCATTGACAGCTTGCTCAGTGTGTGTTTTTTTTCCTGCCATGCAGACTTCGTTAGGTGACAGTGCCAGATCTTGTCTGGCTGGGACTGGCACGTGGCCACAGATGGACTGAGTTTCCCCTGCATGTGGCACACAGCAGTTCCAATTCAGCATCTCCAGAGGTGCAAACACATTGCTTGTACATGCCAGCAGGGACTCAAATTGGGAATCATAGAAGAATAGAATGGATTAGGATGGAAGGAACCTTAAAGCCCACCCAGCCCTAATCCCCACTGCCCCACAGGGCTGCCCCAAACCAGCTCAGGCTGCCCAGGGCCCCATGCAACCTGGCCTTGAGTGTCTTCAGGTATGGGGCACCTACAGCTTCTCTGGGTAGCTGTGCCACTGCCTCACTGCCTTCTGAATGAAGAATTTCCTCTTAACATCTCACCTAAATTCCCCCTCTTTTAGTTGAAAGGGGAAAAAATTGGAATAGCTCAAATCTCATGGTACTATGCACAGCTGTCAAGGGGTTACATTATTTTTACATAGTCTTTGAGCAAATCAAAATGGGGATGGGTATCATACCAGCCTGCCATGGAGAAATCGGTAGACCAAGTCTGTTTATGCCTTGTTTCTTTTACCTCACCAATCTTAGTTGGGCTACAGCTTTGCACAGGTGACAAATGGAAAGGAGCTAGGACCTGCTCTTCAAGCCTAGATTAGTTTCAAAACCCTTCTCACCACCCACAGCTCCCTCGAAGGTCTGAGTTATCTGTGTCCATGTTATTTGTTGAAGGAAAGGGCAATGTAATCAGCCTGTTTCCATTCACATCCCAGGGCAGGGACATCACTTCTGCTGAGTGTCAGCAGCGTGATGCTAGCTGTAAAACTGTGGTGGTTCCTGTTCCTCTCGTGGGTGTGGGGAAGCAGAGGATGCAGGAGGTCTTCTAAAGGAACTCCAGGAAGCAGCTGCCCACCTTGATTGCCAGAGTCCTGCCAGAGGGGACAGTGCCAGAGGGGGACAATTATTTAGTAATCATTATATCATTCATTATGGTTATAGCTGTAGTGAATAATGAAGGGTGACAGGAAAGCATCACGATTCCGTCAGGATTTCCTTGCTAAATGACCTTTCTCTACCTGAGGAGAAAAGAAAATAAATGCTGATGGGCAGAGGAGGAGGGGGAGGAAAAGGAGAAAAATGGAAAGTCAATGGAAGATGAGGCATGAGATAAAGAAATTGTGAAAGAGACAGTCCAATGAGCAGTACAATGGTCTGTACCAACAAAAGTTTAGCAAAGTTTCCACAACTCTGTGCTTTGGCAGTCTGAAGCCAGACGGTTTAGCTTTTTTGGTTTAGTGTTTGTAGCCACAAAAATGTGCATTATTTCCTCCTTACCCACAGTGTACTCAGAGTCATCCATCCAATACAGAAGTTAATCCCAAATAATCTCATCACCCAGAAGAGAGAAAGTGCCTCCAATTTTACAACCCTTTATTTACTTTTTCTTCCATACGTATCTTAATAGAACTTGTACTACAGTATTTTGGGATCTTTGACCCTTTTCGTGCTGTTTTCTTAGATAAACAAGTTCTTTAGCAGCAAATTGTGTTCTGCGTCCCTGTCCATTTTTCTAACTGTGAGACTACACTTTAGAAGCCTGGCACTGGTATGGACGTGCTCAGATGGAATTAGTTCATCAAAAGGTAAAACAGTTCCCTTCTTATGTGACCTCTTCCCATGATTTCAGTTCTTAAGGAGAATAAGATCCAAGAGCCTCGGTATTCTTGTCAGCTGTTTAGGTAGAGGAGGTAATATAAGGTTAGAGGTCAGCTGGAAAAATTTTGTACAACTCTATTCAAGCTCACCTGTAACCACTGCTCTGCCCTCACACGTGCAGAGGTGATTATTCCATTAAGATTATCAGCAATGCAATAATTTGCTGCTGTTACCATTTAACTCGTCCTCGACAGGAGCGGTTCCCAAAACTTTGATCTTTTCTCCACCACTAGGCTGGTAGGCTCAAGAGTAGTAGTGTCGCATCAGGTCACATTCAGAAGTTTTTCTTTGCAACTGAGACATCTAAGAGCTGACTGATTGCTCAAGGCAGGGAAACTACGCTCTGGGACTAGACACGATGTCCTTCTTTGATCTCTGCCCATCCACTCAATACATTTCTGCTCAGAGGTTTAAAAAGGTTTTAGGGAAACAGGTTGAAGAAAAAAGCCACCTCAGTTCTCTCTGCTTCTGAAATCAAAAAATGAATGTTGCAGTAGTGGGAGTGTGCTAAATGCTTGCAACTTCATGCAAAGAAGATCATCATTTACCAGCTGTGAACCCTAAAACCCTGAAGTTTTCTGCGACAATTGCACATAGCGCAGAATGCCCATGCTTTCAGTTTTAGTCACTGTGTCTTTCCATCATATAGGGCTTTAAAATACTTAAAGAAAAATCCCCAAGCTATGCACAACCTCCCTAAAACCCATTGGTAGCAGTTTGGCATTAAACAGGGAGAATTTTTTACCCTGGGGATTACCCGTAAGAGTGAAATCAGTTGTGAAATAGACTCACCAGTTTGAATTTGATGCAGTCTGTCTGTTGACTTGCTGTTTTAAGTGCCTTTGGTTTCTCCAAGGCACTTGTTACTGTGGGATCAGAGACGCACTGTGTCTGTAACTCCGCTTAGATGAGCCTCTTGGGTTTCAGAGCCTTTTCAGGCTGCCATTTACATTGGCAGTATTGCCACGTCTTAAAGGGCTGAGTGCCACTCTAATTTTTTTAAGGTCTCTGCTCCTGGAGCTGGTTGCAGAGAAGTTCTCTGAAAGCTCAGCCCCTGTGCAGCCTTAGAGGGTCAAAAACAGAGGCTACATAACCCTTCTCCCCCCCCCAGAATTACATTTTTTCCAAACCCAATTTGTTATTTTTAAATTGATGGCTTAGGCTGGGTTTAGCTCTCACGTGGGAATTCACTAGGGAGTTTTCCAGAGGGGAAACTCTGTCATCTGTGTCATCCTAAAGCAATTAATTCCTACAACTAGATCTGTACTGAGCTCTGTTGTCTTCTTTGGTGCTGGACACCAAGAGTAAGTAGATGAAGACACAGGTTTCTGTGGACAGCAGAAGTTTGTGTCCATCTGTAGCATCAAGGTGTAGTCGACACAGAAACTTCTCTGTATTGTTTCAGGCAAAACTAGCTCTCAAAACAACACATATTTAAGGATGAGCCCATCTGACAGATGACTACAGAGAAAATACTAATGTAAATTCAGCCCCTCTTTAAAAATAGATGAAGCAACTTACGTAAAAAAGCTAGAACTAGGGAAGAAGGCAAGCTTGCTGTGACGTCTGGCAGTGTGTTTGTTTTCCCTTCCTCGCCATCTCGACTGAGAGATTTCATTTCAATTGTGCGGTGTGCCTGACAAAGTAGTATTTTCTGCAGTACTTTATGTTGAAACGTAGTGGCTTCTTGTTTGTTTTCTTTCAGGAGAGATTTTTGAGATTATGAAAATTAAGAGCTCAGTATTTTGTCATTACATTCAAAGAATAAAAGATAAAGGACATTATGTTGTTAACCCATTATGTTGTTAGCCCTAGGTAGATCTATTATAGCATTTATTAACTGTTTACTAGCTAGAGATGATTGTGCTTCTCTGTGCAGGATGGACTTGAGCTATCTAAAAATTAGGCATCCAGCAGGCAGACACTTTGAGAAGGTGATTCATCTTGTCCTAAAATAGGTAGGGTGAAGCTAGGTGATTCATCCAGGGGAGAAGTCTATGCAATTAGTTCAGTCTAGACTTGTAGTTTTAAGACAACTCAGGCTAGGAATAATGAATCTTAACCTACATCACTTGAATTTTCGTCTGAGTGGCCAGATAGAGCAGGGAGCTGGTAATGACAGCTCAGCCAGCGATCATGCTTAGCGGCTGACATGGCGGTGTTTATTCCCACCTGCAGAATGGGTCCAGTGCTTTTTACATACCCAGCAGATGATGGGTGAGTGACAGCATTCATGAGAGTTAAAAAAATGTATCCTTGGGCAAAACAGATGATATACGAAACCAAGAAGTATTGCCACAATTGAGAAGACTACCGATCTATCTAAAGGCAATAAAAAATATAATGGCTTTTTTTTTTTTTTTTTTTTTTTTTTTTTTTTTAATCTCTTTCTCCATTGTGGGAGAAAAGGTCTGTAAGATTTTCCTGTTTCTCATTCTGCTGCTATATTTGAGAATAATTAAAGCCATTCTGGCTAAGGGTGATATAATGCATATATTCAGGAGTAGGCTTTCAGTTTAATTTTTCCAGCTGGTGGGCCTGTTAGCCCATTTATTTGACTAATCTTCACACGTTGACTGAAATAGGTAATTGCTCTGTTCCCCCTGAGACTTTGCTTCCATTTTTTTTTCAGGCATGAAAGATATTAGGCTGTGTATATTTTAAATTCAAATACTTGGTAGGATAGATTTATGTCTTTAAATACTATGCAGATCTTGCTATAATTCATTTCATATAGAACTGGAAAATGGATTAATACAAGAGTGCTAGACAAGAAAATCCAGAGTCTTATCTGATGAGACAGGAATCCTTTAATCCTCACTTCTGGAAGTGACAGCAATATCTCCCTCCATTTCATGGTAATTTCGCATTTTTATCTTAATGGGAATTCAGAGTTTATTTGTTTGTTTATTCTCAGTATGTTGAAGGACCACCAAAATTTAATATGGGATTGTGGTGTAGATATTGAAGGGATTCTATCCAGTACAGCACTGTTGAATGTGGTGGAGCTGTAACAGCACACACACATCCAGAAGTTGACCTTACAGAGTCACTTCTACAGACTTTCCAGGTCCATTACCTCAAAATGAGGAGGCATGGAGTATGCTTAACAGTTGAAGGCTGAGGACTTGCTGTATTCTGAGCTGGACCTTTGCCAGCAAAACATTGCTGGAGGAAAGAAGCAGTGAGAGTTTTAAGGTCCAATAGTTCATAAATCACCCAGGATAGAAACACATGCTGTATCCCACGGGAACACCAAGATTATACTGTTGCAGCAGTATCCAAACAATATTCCAGCTCTATAAAATCTGAGGGTACTAAACTTAAACAAATAAAGGTCTTTATCTCTGTATGTATAGATAATATTTGTCATCTTAATTTGAATTCTAACATGCTTTTGCTGTCCTTTTTGTCAGGAACAATTAGATATAACAGCCTGTTCTTCATACAGTCCAAAATCGTAGTGTTCAGATGGTACAAAGTAACGATTGCCTAGTCCAGTGAAGTAGGCAATTTTAGCTAGTTTGGGAAAGAAGCTCAAGTCACTTAGGAATTTTGCAGCAGATAGGAGGGGGGGAAGATGATAGGCCTCAAAGTGTTCTTTGGCATCAAATGTGACTGAAGGACACTGCTATCTGAGATAAAACTCTTGCTTCCAGGATCAGCTAGGTTTCCTGAAATAAAGGTAAATGAAGGGAGTGATGTGGCAGGAATTTCTTCATTCATACACAGACCTTTTCCTAGCCTTATTTGGTTTTCACCAGCTGTTCATAGATAGATATCCACTACTGTATTTTTCAGGCCCAAATGAAATAGAATGACATATTCAGGTAAGAAGAAATGTGTGTGTGTGCGTGCGCGTGTGTGTAGGGATATCCAATATGTGTTCCCCTAAAGCAAGTTTAATGTTATCTCAGTTTTTTTTTTACAAACTGTGAAACCCAGGAATTCTTTCTCGGTTTATTCTGGTGGGGCGTAGTTTTCTGAGTAATAAAATAGGGTTGTGCTTACATTAAGTCCTTTGTTCAGAATATTTATCTTGAACTTTGGAAATGATTGAACTAAACCCAAGTTTTTGTGGGTACCTTTCAATATGTGGGTGTTGCTCAGAAACCTATTTCTTATTATTGCTGCTTAGGTATTTTGCTTTATTATTACAAAAAATGCAAACCAGAAGGATGGTATGTCATTTTCTTTCAAACGGTCTCTAAAATGTACTTTAAAATTGCTTTTGTATTTTGTAGGTTTTTGAGGCATTTGGTTACAGTTTTCTTACTTATTTGCAGCTGCAGAAACCCCATTTTGTAGTCTTGTTGTTTGAGAGAACATTCCAATATGTCAGCATCTGTGAAAAGCATGAAACACTTGGCTGTGGCCTGGAACCCATTGATTTCATAGATATCTTGTCCTCTGAATATTTTTTCCCATAAACATTAAGTTGCATCACATGTTCTGGTTTTTATTCCTCTTTCCCCATCCCCCTCCCCTCCCACCCAAACACTTGCAGCTGAGGAAAGAAAAGCAAAAATTAATTAAACCCCCTTCTCCCACATATACTTTGTTTTGGCTACGGAGTTTGATTGGTGTATTTTCTTAAAAGGCCACTATTATCACTGATAATGAATGGATGGAATTGATCTGAGAAATCATGAACTATATCTTTTCCAATGCACTTAATAGTATAGTTTGCCTTAATCCCGTACCCCTCCGAGGTAAGACTTTAGAACTTAATACCGAGAAAAATCATAATCCACAATTTAATATGGCTATTATCTGGTTTTATCTGTCTGTGAAGAAGATTAAGTTCCAGATGGTAGAAGTTATAATCCAAGCCTGTTACGATCACCAAAATGAACCAAATAACCAAATGGAAAATAATCTCACTGGAATTATTTGTTCAGGAGCTTATCTTCTGTGGCTGTCACCAGAAATGCAAAGTATTAGATGTATATTCGAGCCATGCTGCCCCCAGAAGTCTCCCCAGAAAACTAAAGACGGCTGCTGCCAGACAGTATACTACAGTGTAGTCAGTGAATCATAGAATATCCCAGGGAAGAAACCCACAAGGATCGTAGTCCAGCTCCCAACTCCACGGAGGACCACTCAAAGTCCAAACCCTGTGTCTGAGATCACTGTCCAAATGCTCCTTGATCTCTGGTACTTGGGGCCATGCCCACTGCCCTGGGCAGCCCGTTCCATGTCTACTGCCCTATGGTTTCTTAATCCCACTCCTGATCCTCCCCTGACACAGCTCTGTGACATTCCACCTCCGCTCCCTGTGAGGATCTGCAGCCGCCATGAGGCCTCCCCTCAGCCTCCTCTGCTCTGGGCTGAACAAACCCAGGGACCTCAGCTGCTCCGCTCACACCCTGCCCTCCAGACCCTTACTCATCTTTGTAGTCCTCCTTTGGACAGTCTCTAATAGCTTCATGTTCTTCTTACCTTGTGGCACCCAACCCTGCGTGCAGTGCTGGAGGTGCAGCCACAGAGCACAGTGGGACAGCCCTTGGTGCACCTCAGGGTACAGTTGGCCCTTGGGGCTGCCAGGGCACGCTGCTGGCTCAGATACAACTTGCTATCAGACAGAATCCCCACATCCCTTTCAATGGGACTGCTCTCCTGCCTTCCATCTCCCAGTCTGTACATATATGCATGTTTGCTCTGTCCCAGTTGCAGAATCCAGCACTTGCACACATTGAACTTTATGTGATTGGTGATTGCCCAGCCCTCTAATTTGTCAAGATCTCTCTTTTTACCCTTCAGAGTAGAGAGGGTCTTTTCCTAGCACATCACTTCAGGCCAGCTGTTCTGTCACCGTGTTGCTGTCTATGAGCCTCTTCATGTCCTCATGGCTCCTTCTTGGAGAAGAGAATCATGGAATCACAGAATCATAGAATGGCCTCAGTTGAAAAGGACCATAATGATCACCTAGTTTCAACCCCCTTGCCACAGGCAGGGTCATCAACTGTTAGACCAGGCTGCCCAGAGCCACATCCAACCTGACCTTGAATGCATCCAGGGACAGGGCAGGAGGAAGGAAAAAGAATAGGGGGACAGTGTTGAAGAATTTCTCTGCTGTGAGACTCACTTGGATGAACTCTGAACTCAGTTTGCATGATGAGGCTTTGCAAGAGGTGCCAATAAGAACACCAGAAACACTGTAAGCTCTGCAGAAGGGAACTCTGATCAACTGACCGCCACACTGTCAGGCATGGTGGGATGCAAAGCTCTTTCACCTGCATCACCTCGAGGGTCAACAGAAACCACCAGGATTCCAAGCACATAGGCAGTCCCAGCCTCTGACTCAAAGAAAGACATCACTAGTAGAGATTCAGCAGATGTGCTTTAGACTTTTGCTAAGACCTAGGGCTTAAGGAAAGCTATCGTCTAATCAGTGGTTCATAAACAGCTTCCTGAGAAAATCAGGCTGTGACAACCTTCTGAAACTGCATAAGTCAGTTGTGAAAAGCATGTAACAGAAGCAGTGTGTATTTTAATGGGCACGACCTACAGAATTCACACTGATTTTATTTATTCCTCAGCAGTATCATATGAAATAGGGCATTGCAACAAGCTGCTTTGGAGCCATTGAGGAAGAGACTTCCTGTGCTACAGCTCAGCAGAGCCGTTAAAAACAATGCAGTATGAAAACTGTCAAATGTGTGATAACTCCTCCTGTTGACAGTGGTTTCCCTGCAAAACATGCATGTAGATAAGCAGTCCGATTTATTTCCATTTTTATAGAAGAAGAAATTGAGTCGCATGGTGGCTGAGTGACTTATCTATGGTCATTTCTGGTGGGAATCGGACGCAGTGTAAGAACAGGTTCCCTGTTCCCAGCTTATCTCCTGCGTGTCCCAATCATTCCAAAGCATTGACTCCCAGTCAGCTGCAGATATTCACCAGTAAACAAGGTTACTTCATGTAGTCACATGCAGGACCCACGAAGGATTTATTTTTTCAAAGAGCATGATTTATAACAGTCCCTTTTTCAAGGACTAGCAGTGCTTAGGTGAGGTTAAAGCAGTGATTATTCCAAAGTTCTGTTTTCAGTGCAGTCTCTCTGGATGGTTGCTGATTTTGTTCCATTTAAAGCATTTTGTGGCATGAACTCACTTTGTTTCTGCCCACATCACTGCATTCCTGGGATGTTTTTCACAGGCCTTAGCAAGATCATCTGACAGCAACTAGTGAGGTCAATGAACTTTATACACAATTAAACACTTGAAGCTGGGAGAATTAATTGTTTTTTTTTTTCTCCTGCAAAGTTAGGAAAGGATACACGGTATGTTATAGTCTGTAACAGAGTCAATGTTATGTGTGGTAATCAAGCTAGTTTCACATGATTTAATGCTGAACAGAGTAAGAAAATGATTGCATCCTTTACATGGGCCTCACAGAGCAGTCACCACCCACACTGTTTATTCAGACTCGGAGCTCTGCCATTCACTGTGTAAGCCAGAGGAGGAAAAAAATCCCTTCATGAACACTCTTGAAGCCATGTATTCTGAGTGCAAAGTGGAGTCGGAGGGAGGGATACAGATTTGGGCTTTTGGTTGCCCCAGTTCCAGGAGATGCAGTTTTTGACACACAGCCAGCAGCATGGTTAAGGAAGGAAAATTCAGAACCAGGAGAACTGGGTGGAATAAAACCAAGCCGCTAAGGTTTCTAGTGATCTAGTGATCAGAAATCTAGTGATGTCTGGGTAGCTCTTCCTCCAGAAGCCCCCTCTGGTAACACCTGAACAGAGAGGTGAAATCACCTCCTTGGCTCTGTGCAAAATCAGTACCATTCACAGAAAAGGCTTTTGGTGTGGTGGCTTTCAGCCTCCTTCTAGCATGAAAAAGAACTCCTCTGCTATGTTATGCATTCACTTTTGGTAGTGGGAGCATTTGCGTACCAGTACCTCGCTCCCTCGTGTCTACTCTTCTATTGCAGAGAAAGCTCTTACTGGAAACGATTGCAACTGAGGGTGCAGGACATCTGCGACAGCCTAGTGAAATAGCGTATGCATCTAGTGCTAGTGGTTTTACTCCTCCAGCTAACTTGATCTCATCAGGAGGGCTTTCGTTACAATTCCATTGGTATTTTCCATTTCACGTTTCTTTACATACCTTCTGCCTAACTCCAGTTCTTGAAAAGGAACCTGTCACTTTCCCAGGCACTTGCATTTCAACTCTTCTGCAGACGTAAGCTACTCTTACATTTATATCTGGGAGTTCCCCTAATTGGATGCAGCAATTAATTAAACTTTTTGGCTTAGATGCCAGCTCATCAGGGTGGCAGAGTAATTGGTTACTCCATCATCTGAAGCTGCTGTCGACAGACATTCCTGCTCCCATGGCCTGCTCTGTGAAACATGCAGTGTTGGAGCCACGACTGGGAGGTCTTGTTCTTTCTTTCCCCACCTTCTAATTGCTGCTTTCTTTCTGATCCTTTCTTTTTTCTTTTCTTTCTAATTTATTTTGAATAAATGGGATGGCCATGTTCCCTTGTGCAGTATCAAAAAAGGCAGATAGTTACTTTTTTAATGATAGTTGCCTAGTGTATAGAAATGTAACGTTAAAGCAGTACCTTCATGGTAAGTAATGCCTTGAAGTGTTTCAAGACCCATAGAGTTTGTGTAAACCCTTGACTGGAATAGTTTGATTCCAAACTCGAGTATCTTTCACCTGTTTTTCCATTTAAAAACTAATCATGAGATGTACAATAGGTAAATCCACGTGCTTTTGTTCTTCTCGCCAGACTCTTGCTTCATAAATTAGAGCTGAGCCACTTTAAACCCAGAGATTTGGAGCGTCCTTCTGGCTGCCTTCTAAAAATACTCAGTGCATTTTTCCAGTCACCAAGTTTCTAAAAGTATGGATTTGTTTCACACTCATTGCAGTTAGACGTTATAGGGGAAAATCTTCTTTGAGGAGCATTAACTGGGTTCTCACTGACTTCAGTGGGAGCTGCATGTGCATATCGGGGAATAAAACTTGTCCAAAATGTCTCATAGTAGGAGGTTACAGGGCACATGAGTTTACAGAGCACAGTGACTGTTTCACTCATTGTCTTCTGTGTTATTGAAAGCACTTACATAAGTCAGTGCCTGGGGGGAAAAGTTAGTTAATTAGCCCAAACAGAAATCCCTTTAAGTGTAGCAAGGGTTATTCAAGCAGCATTTGTATTTCCAGCATAATGCTGCATTCCCACTTTCCTTAGATATGTGACAGAAATGTTCCTCTCCTCTAGCCAGTTAATACGTTATTAATACAGAAGTCATCAGTACCAGAGCTATGTTTTTTTATTTCCACGCTGGGACATTTAAGTACTTTTAGTTCACATTTGCCTCTCTTCTCTGCAGTCTGGAAACTGTAGTATGGACCATTTTGGCCTGTTCAACCTTGGTCAAACAACCACTTCTACCTTCAGCCCAGGCCCTTGTGTTTGACTTTGGTTGATAACAGGTGCCCCAATGAATCATTTGGGTTAAGAAGAGGAAAACTACTGTTTGCTTTGTGAAGTGCACAAACCTGATACAACCTACCTGGATATCCTGAATTACTCTGTACCAATATGGTTCGGGGAGTTGTCACTTTGAGGCAGATAATGCCCAAAGTTACAAATACATTCAGGGAAAATACCAGCAGTGCTTCTGAGGATTTGGTGCAACCTGTGGCCGCTTTACCCTGCAAAGAGTATCTTGGCTTTTGCTGGTGAAGGACTTAGACAGCTTTCAATTTTTCTGGACTTATGGCAAAATCCTGATACTCAGCTAATAGTGAAGGCCAGAAACCATCCAGCTGTCACCACCTGGAACCTCTTCCTCTAGTCAGGGGGTCCTGAGACTTTCCTTTGTCAGCTGGAGGATGATGAAATCCTTGCAGGTTTGGATTGATGGTAGAGCTTGCTCAATGGAACGCACTGCCCCTTGCGTGCCAAAATGCCCTGCCAATAAAAGCTTCACTGAAAGGTGCTGTTTGCCTTCAACTACCTTTCCTATGTGAAAGCAGGTTTAAACCCAGAGTGACTGAAAGGTTTTTAAGGCACTTAAAAAGCTCTGCATTGCTCTTGAAACACTACCATATGCTAGCAGGTCTTCAGCAATGTCTGAAGGCTGTCCTCACACAAGGCCTGTGTGCCCTTTTTCTCCTCCCCCAGTACTCCATGGGAAGGGTTCACAAATACATGAGTCTGGAGGAACAAGGGATATGCTCCACAAGTCTCTTTCTCTTGAGAACTGTCTCTGTGTACAAAGCTTGGACATGGTTCACACTGCACAGGTGCAGTGCTATTAAGTCCCGTTTCTTCTTGCCCAACTGAAATAGGGAAAACAACCCACAGAGGTAACGTTACAGGCAGTTTGTTACATTAAGCACAGAAAAAACATCTCCATGGGTTGTTTTCTGTCCCATTTGACGAGCCTTGCCCTTCACCCAGGACAGAAGCTGCTTTGTCAAATGCTTTTTGTACCCAGCTTAGCTCTCAGGGACCTGGCTTTGGATGCCAGCACACTGTGCACACTGTTCATACTTCTCCACTGGAAAAAAACAAGCGAGCCCACAATGTCCTAACCAGCCTAGCACAGCGCATGGCTCAGGCAAACTAGGGCTTGGGGAGACCGCCGGTCCTAATGGTCTCTTCTCAGGGCCAAACGTGTGGCATTTAAAATGTGTTCCTGAACTGTGTTCTGGGATGGTTTCTTGTTTTGGTGAATGATTTATTTCCCCCATATGTGTTTTGGATCACAACACTTGCTTCCTCTGGCTGACTCCTGGTGTCTCTGTGGTTGCACTAAGCTGTCGCCCTGCCAGGCAGGGACTCTTACTTTGCTATGACTCTGGCACAGCAGGGCCTCTTGGCACAACCGTAACCTAAAAGATCAGTAATAATACGTGGTGGAGACATTTCAGATGCCTTAAATTAAACACACATATGGAAAAAGGTCATACATCCCATGTGGCTGTAAGGTGGATGCTCAATGGGGTGGGTCAAGAGGTTGTGTTGGGTGTCAGAATACTAGATGTAAGTCCATGCTTTCGGATGATTTGGCAGAATCTAGGAAACAAAGGTGGAGATGGGATTTAAGACCCTTAATTCTATATGAATGTAGCTTTGTGGTTTAATGTGCACAGCAGTAGCTCTGTGGTTTATCATTTACTGAGAACTATGCTTTTCTAAGAAAATGCTCTCTTCCTGGTGCATATCTAAGCCAAGGCCTCTGCTGTCATTTCGTTAACTGTAAGGATTAGTATTTAAAATAACTGTTTGGTAGTAATAAGGCCAAACAATTACCCAATTCACGAAGCAGGTAAGTCTAACAGAAATCGTGTTGACTAAAGCAATGAATTGGTGTTGCATTTGAGCTTTTGCCAAGAAAAACCTTAAAGTTCCTAAAACTGGCTACAAGGCTAAGGGATCTTTCCTTTGCTTTTGAGTCAGTAAATAAGGTCCTTAGACATTTTCCACTTGGGAACACAAGTGGAGACTTGCATTTATGTTTTTATGTGTGGTGTTTTTTAAGTGGGAAAAAAAAAAAATCCCATGATGTTGTCGATTGCTCAGCTACCAGCATGAGGGTCAGTTGATATTCTTTTCTAATCAGGAATGCATTGTGAAACTGCTGTTCCTTGCAGCGAAAGGTCATCAGATCTTTAATTTCTGTCACCGTTTGTATTTTTCTAATAAATCACACCCTGTGATAAACTGAAACCATAGAAATGAAACTTCAAAACAAAACCTTTCCTTTGACCCACATATGGAACATACACTTTTCCAGAAGGACGGTCATGTTGAATTTCCAAACCAGCCACCTTTTTATTGAAGCAGTTGGTTACTGGGAGACAGGCTAGATTAAGAAAGTAAAGGGTGTACGCACTGCGTAGCTGCATGAGTTTGGGTTGCCAGAATATTTTGGTTTGTTTGTAAGCACGGATATTTAGTTTCAGAATTAGTCTTGGGGCCAAGCAATTGACAACCCAAACTATTTTGACTGCATTCACAACACAGAAATATGTGAATGCAAGTTCTTAATAGTGTAGCTTGATATTTTTGGAGCTAATAAGACGCATCTTCTGCTGCATCTCTTCAGTAAGGACCAAAATATTGCCTTGGTGCTGTGTTTTATGTACTGTAACTCCCACAAAATGCCTCCACACTATGGGTGATCAGTAAAGATTCATTTTCTCTTTCCATTTTCCCTTCTCAAAAAAGAAAACACAATCTGATGCATAAGGGAAGTGCTTGCCTGCTTTCAAGTAGCGGAGTTGAACTGCTAAAGCTAAGGTAAGATGGTACTAAACTGGCTGCTGAGCTTTGTGGGTTTTTTTTTTTCCTGCTGGGACCAAGTGCATCCTTGGTACAAGAGAGGCCACAGTCCACTGAACTGAAGTCCACTGAAGGCTGCTTGCCTTCACCTCTCCTTACTCCCCTGCTGCTGAAGGAAGTGTTTGGATTTGTTCTTTACGCCATAGCAGTGCCCAGTGGCCAGAGGAGACCTGTGAATCCAGTTCTCCATCAATGAAATACAGTGTCTGTCCTTCACTGGTATTGCCCACTTCCACTGGGCTTGAACAGAAGCCTCAGTTCTGGCATCTTCTATCTTTGGTGCACTGGACTTTGCAAATGCTATGTTCTTCTGTTTGGAGAAGGTATTTTTGGATGTCCTGTTGCTGTAACTGACAGATACTTTTTTTCCCCTTAAGGAAAAGAGAAGACATGCACTTTGTTTTGCAATTTCACATGAGGCACACAAAGGGCGCGTTGTTCTAGTCCTCCCAGCACACCCGTAGGCTTCTTGTGTTGGCACAAAGGACCTGGCTCTCCTTGTAGCTTGTGCACTTGCATGGCCGCAGAGGCCTCTGGTTCCCTGCTGGGCCTGGTACCTGTGATAGAGGATTCCTGGCAGCTGTGTGGCCCATTTGGGTGTCAGGGGCCGAGCACCTTCCCGAAAGCTACCCGTGGCTTCTCTGCTGCTCAGATGCTAACCAGTCATCTCACCTTCCCCTGTCTGCTTTCTCATCTGTCTGAACAGCAGGGCTGACAGAAGCAAGACCACAGATGCATCATTTCAGTTCAGAGGGGGCCTCTTCTATCTGATGGGCAGCAAAGATGTTAACCCTGATTCCCTTGCACAAAGGAAGAGCTCGTCCTTGCTCTGCGGGTTTGTGTCTGTGCTGGGGAGAAGTAGCTTTAAGCTGCCCTTGCCTCCTTCACGTATCCTTCAAGGTTTGGGCACAAAGAAGGCCTGTCCCCAAGGAAAGCACCGCAGGGCTTGCTAACATTTTGTGTTGCGTGTAAACTAGGTGTTGTGAGAGAAGAGCAAAGGATATGCTTCCTCTGACAAGACACGCGCTGTTTTTGTATACAGCGCACTCATTCTGAGGAATGTGTGCTTTTTAGTTTTCTGTGGAAACAGCCCATCTTACCCTGAAGCACTTCCTCCCTCCCACCTGTGTTCCCATGTGCTCAGCACTGGCACAGGCAACCGGTGGAGAGGACACAAAGGTTTGCCCTGAGACCTCTCCTCTCCGTGGCCCTCTGCAGTCCTGCATCCTTGCTCCATCTCCCTCTAGAGAGGCTGATATGGCTCTGCTCTCCCACGGGTTGAGAGTGCAGCTGGGCTTCTCCCTGCCCCAGAAATCTGCAGTTCCCAGCCCCAGAATGGAAGAGGCTTCTGTTCATTGTCCCTTTGGTCTTGCCTCTGCCCCATAACACGAGCACGTGGTGCAGGAGGTAACCGTAGATGGCTCTGATTCATTCAGCTTCCTGCCTCTCTCTAAGAAAAGGCTGTAAATAGCCAAAACCAGGGGATTCCAGTGAAAAGAAGGGGCGGGTACCCGCCAGCGGAGCCACAGCCCCCGGCCTCGCAGAAGGCCGGTAGTGGTGAGAGCCGGGCTTCTGAGAAGCGGAGGCGGGCGCCGCGTCCCTGTCACATCCGAGAGGCTTCCTGCGGCAAGCAGAGGGGAACATGAGGAGAGAAACCTCGGCTGCCACCACCAGCACAACTTTGCCACTCTTCTCTGCCGTCCTTCATGCTGCTTGGCACAGGCGTGCTCCCAGTTCTCATCAAAAGGCGAGCTGGAGCCCATTGGGTAGCTGAGCACCTTGTCAGCAGTGCTGCCTCCAACTGGCCACCTCTTGCTGCTTCCGTGCCCTGGAGGAGGAGGTCCCAGCAAAGGTGGCATGAAATGGACCATGGAACGGGTTGTGAAAGGGGCAAGAACGTGCGGACGATGTACTGATGAGGGTATCGTGTGATGCATCTGGAGGTAGAGTGTGGAACTGCTGGCATGGGACATGCTTGTTGGAGGGCAGCACCTTGCCATTGACCTCGAGGTGGCTGCGTGTTGGAGAGAGGCTCAGACAACTTGCTGGTTCTGTGCTTTCTCTGCCATTGGCCTCAAAATTAACTTTGCTGATGGTGAAGTTACAGGCAGCAGGTGGGAAACATAATGCTTTTTACAAGGAGCGGTAACTTAATACAGAGTTCATTCAAGGCTCAGAAACAAACAGGTGCTATTGAGGGATAGCTAGCTCTGTCTTCCAAGTGAGTACTGGAGGGATGCTTGTAGGTTACAGATAAAGTCCTTCACCCATAAAGAAATTCTTGATGCAATAGATACTAAAAAAAATTAATAATTCTCATGCAGTTTAATATATACCAGCATAATAATTAGGCACATATTTGGTAGTAGAAGATGCAGTTGATCTTCTGTGTATCACTCTTGAAGAGGCTTAGATCCACCGTCACTGACTTCAGCAGAAAAGCATTCTGCCTTTCCCCACTATATTCTCCACACTTCCCTACTAATGCATCCTTGACTCTTTCAGGCTGCTGAAAATGGTTTCTGTTCTTTTCCTGTTAAGAAATTCAACCTCCACCTGTGCTTAATTAGATACTGGATAACCTGGGTTGTTGTATTACGAACATCTAGGGCAGCAGTCTAGAAAAAGCAATCAGTCCTAGGTCAAAGTGCAATAGCTCCAATTTTAAGCCAAGTGAAGCAATAGGAAGTAAGTGGGGAGACCTAACAAATCCAGAACAGTCTTTTTTAAGAAAGCAACACTGAAAACCTAAGCGAACCCTGCTGCTCATATCTACCGTCACACAACACAATGCATTTGTCATGCCACAAAGAAACAAACACATAAAATGATCCTTCTCAAACACGCGTGAAAATAGTTAGTTTTTCCAGTGTTATTTAATTCCTTTACCTTTCCCTCTTACTTCACGGCGTCAGAGCTTGTGTTGGTTTTACATGAAGCTTTAGAGACACAAGTTGATTTCTGTTTTCAAGTGTAAAGGAATTATTTTCCTTTAAATGTTCATGCTGGCTTTCGAAGAAAGGAAGGCAGGCGTATTGTGCATGCCTCTAAAGGAACTGGTCCAGTGATAATTTGGCATTTCTGTAGCCTGAGGTCCCATGCAGGGCATGCAGAGATCTGGAGTTTGCCACTTACCCTGGTGAACACTCACGTTAGAGGAGGGCAGGATTTGTATGAGAAGTGGCACCTTTCTCAAGGTACTGTGGTAGTGCTGTATGTCCTGGATCTCCTCATTCTTCCTGGGTGAGGGCATTTGCTGCTGGATTGCAGGGATTGCTCCTCTGTCTCACTAAATTAGCTGTGAGCTGAGGAAACCACAGCAGGAGGAGCTTTCTACCTCATAATCTCAAGATAACCCATGATGCTGAGTTGTAAGCAAAGTCAAGTAGCGGGCTGCTGTTTCTTCAGGCTGAGAAACGATTTCAGTTCTTCCCTACAGCATGGGATGAGCCCAGAGCCTCCTGGTTAGATCAGGAGAGTAAGGAAGAGGAGCGTGCAGGCCTCTGTGTTTATGTCCTAGGAGGAAAGTAATTGCTTCCAAATGCAGGCATCTCAGCATCCCCAGGATGAAGGCATCACTCTGCAATCCCAACATCACATGACTGTTGCCTTGAAATGAGGGTAGGGTATGGTTTGTCTCCCACATTTTATCTGGGCTAGTTCAGCCAGCTGATTTCTCCCACATCTTTTCTTCCATGTTTTGGACTCCTACTGCTTTGAGCAGAAGAACACTGGCATCCCATGTGGGCTGTATGGGAAATTGGTAATCACAGCCTAAACCTCGCATTAATCAGCTGAGGCGAGTGTTGGGTCAGCTGTGGGAGCACAGGTGAGAGTAATTTAGCTGTGGAGCTTGACTCTACATCCTCTAGACCTCATTTAAGGGCTGACCACCACTAAGGCAGCATCTTTTGGAGGCTGTTCCCTGGTGGAGATAGCCTCAGTATTTCCCAGCAAAAGCATCCATATTGGTGAGTCTTTCCTCCTAAATAGCCTTTTAAATATCTGTTATCATCTTTGTATCATTCCACCTTACATGGGCTTAGCTAGGTTTTACTCCAGTGGAGAAGCGCACATGGGGCTTTGGGCTGTCACTGCAAAAGTTTTCAGCCTTCAGATGCTAAAATGTGTTACTCTTTCCCCTTTCCAAACCTTACTGTCAGGCCAGCCCAGTGGCTATACCCAGGCTTCTACAGCATCTGCTAGGCTCTTCCTCCTTAGAAATGCCACAACCAAACTCTTTTGCTCTTGACTTTTTCCCCTGTGGATGTAGAGGGGTGCAGTCCATCTGATGTAAGCTCCAATTATGATAAACATCTTCATATGCTTTCCAAGAGCTCTTATGCCCCACATATGCTTCTCCTCAAGAGCATGTGGCCTTCTTTCCCTGCAGAGACTCTGTGGGGCAGCAGAGTTTGTTAGCTCACGTGTGCTTTGTAAATACCAGACTTAGTTTTTGCAATGCAGACAAAGAAAAGTTATCTGCTTCTGACATGATACTGCAGATGTATCTAAGTACCTTCCAGCCATCATTCCTCAGGGTTTTGCTGAGGCTGAATGCAGTTCCTCTGCTATTGAACTTACCACAGTGTGGTTTTGAGTGACTTCTGCTATGAGAAGAAAAGAAGGTCTTGCATTGCCACCTGTGCACTACCCAGGAGAGAGCTGGCTGGAGGGCAGTAAAATGTGTTTCTGATCTGTGGGGAAGAGTACACTTCTCCTTAGGTCTGTATAGACTGGGGATGTAGCAGCTGTTAACTCATCCACACTACTTGCCTGTGTATCATGCATATGTGGGGCAGCTGTACGAGTTCAAGGCTAGCTGTCGGTTCAGAAACATGAGCAGATCAGGACAGAGATGTTCACCACTTCTGTCCTGGAGCAACGCTCTGTTATCAGCATGGTGCTGTGCTTCCCTGGGCAATTTTGTGTGGCTCCCAAATGTGGGGCATCCCCTCTGGTTAAGCCTTGTTTTAGGCACTGCAGGGCATAAAGCTGTTAGAGATCGTTGAATGGAGGATTACAGAGATGGTGAAGAGTCTGGAGGTGTATGAAGTGCGGCTGAGGTCCCTGGTTTGCTAAGCCCAGAGCAGAGGAGCTGATGGCTGCTGCAGCTCCTCACAGGGAGCGGAGGGGCAGCGCTGAGCTCTGCTCTGTGTGACAGCGACAGGGCCAGAGGGAACGGCATGGAGCTGTGCCAGGGGAGGGGCAGTGTGGGGTGAGGGACAGGGTCTGCACCAGAGGGTGGTGGTCATGGAACGGGCTGCACAGGGCAGTAGGCATGGCCCTGAGTGCTGGAGTTTAGGCAGTGTTTGGACAGTGCTCTCAGACATAGGGTCTGAATTTTGGGAGCCGGGAGCTGGACTCTGATCCTTGTGAGTTCTTCCAACTCAGAATATTCTGTGATTCTAAATGCATTTGTTGGGCTGGGACTATGGAAGCAGGTATTAGACTTTTCACACTAGACTTTGTGCTGACTTTTAAATCCTTTTTCTATAGGAATTGACCTTTTCCCCTCACCGTCTTTTACATTTGTATGTTTTATCACTGCCTCCATCTCTCTCTTTTTAGTAGAAATGTCCTTCTATCTAGCCTAACATTTTTAGATGGAGTTTTGTTGTTGTTCCGAACTTCCCTTTGTAATTGTGGACATCTTATAAAAACATATTTGGGTAATTCTGCTGCTAATGCATGTTGCCAGTCCCTGTAATACTTCAAGCTTTGAGATACCAACCCGTTGAAGTTTGTGTCATACATTTCCTTGGTTGGTGCATCGTTCTGTCTGATCCTAATAAGGTCATCTTTGTGCACAGCCACCTGCTAACTCTTAAGGCTGTAAACTCTTTTTTTCTTTCTACCCGTCTGAATGAGATCAGTACTTATCTCAAGCATGCTGAGTGCATGACTATCTAAGATATTTTTGAATGACCACACAAGATATCCAGTAAATATCTCCGAGGCTGAAGTCACCACTGATGGTAATTCCTTTTTCTGTGCGTTACAAACAGATGGTTAAGGAGATGTTCCATTCACTGGTAAAATTTGTTCTGTAACAGATGCCTGCCAGCTGCCATTCCCTGCCCTGCTGCGTGATTTTATAGAGCTAACAAGATTAAGAAACTGTTGAAATCGATTTCTGCTTCTAAATACAGCAGATCTGATTCTGAAAGTGCTCGGAGGGCTCCATCTCAGGTGGTGTGAACTGGCACATCTCCAGCAAAAGTCAGTGACTGAGCTGAACCACTTCACCTCAGCCACGGCTCTGCCTCGAAGAGCAGCTCTTATGCACAAGAGCATCATCACAAAGAAATCAGCAGAAGTTTCCAGAATAGAACAGCAGTGCAAGAGTGGGAAGAGGTGTGAGTTTGGGACTGTTTAAAAACTACCCTTAACTATTACCAGCCTTTCAAAACAGCTGATGCTTTTTGCAGTATGCCATACACTGAAAACTCCATTACATCAGCTAGCTTTCTGCTTAGCCCCTGTGCCTTGGCAGAATGTTGTCTTGCAGCCTTCAAACTTGCTCATGGCTGAATCAACGCTTCCCACCTGTAGCCACCAAATGAATGCTATGAAACCTCCCGGGCTGAAATCCTTCTGATGAAAATCTAGAGTGAACTCAGTATGAAACTGTGGAAGAACGCAGGCGTGTATTCACGAGAATTCATGGTTAGGCTTTGAACAATCAGATGAGTATTAAGAGAGGAAAAAAAAGAAGTGCAGTAGTTTAAAAATAACAGATCTACTGCATGGCAGCCATAAAAGGAAATTTGAAGGAAAGGAACAGAAAATCATGCCAGACTAACGCATTAGGAACAGCCGTTGATACGGCATGTACAAATGACAACATCTATATCTCCTTTCTCTCCCAAATGCATGTAGGAAGCTTACAGAAGCATCCAGAGCATGCTGTTGAAACTGTCAGCACAGTGTTAGTCACATCTTTCTGTCACTGTAAGCTTTGGCTGAATGCTACTTCTACTGCTAAAGTCTGTGACCAAGTTTTAAACTCAGGTCAGAGCTTTGGCAGTGCTCATTTGAGCAAGCCAACATAAAGCATTACAGGCTCTTCAAATCTGTGACCTGGCAGATTTGAATAGTGGAAAAAGGTGCTGTTCACTGTGACCCTTCCTTCCCCACTGCTCTTGCATCTCCTTTCTTCTAAGCAGATGCTTGAACTTCTACTGTCTTCCTAGTCTTGGTACCTACTTTGCTTAGTTCTCTGCATCCATCCTGCTAGGGTCACCAGGATCCCATCAGTATCATTGCGTCCCTTCTCTTCTGCTTTGTAAAGGATCGAGGTGGCAGAGCTGGCTGCCAGCAGCATCCCACAGCTAGCTGCATGCAGTCACAGTTTCTCAAACATCCTCTTCCCTGGAGAGCCCCACTGTGAGGTCTGTGGTGGATTGAGCTAATCACCAAAGAGTTCAAGCGTGCCACAGATGTCCCCTGCCATTACCACCCTCAGCTCCAGCCCATCTTAAGTCACTGTTTGCCTTCTCTTTGTATCAAAAGTCCTTTGTGAGGGACACAGTTGCTCTTCTGTAGCTGATCTACACCCATCAGGTCATCAGCTGCTTACTAATTTTCTTTCTTTGTTTTTCAGTTTTCTTCATAGGAAAAAAAGAAAAAAAAGGGGGGTGGGGGTGGGGGGGGGGTGGGATATGCAGTCATGATATAAATAAGGACCTTCATACATCTGAATTACACAGAGGAGCCCTGTTGTTCTTGATGTGATTTTCATTGTCAGCTCCTCACCTGGGACTTTGAGAGAACTTCACGCTCTGCAGGATAGGTATCTCTATGAGTTATGGCAGCCGTATTCAGACATACACACACATAAAAATAAACACGGAACAACATGCTTTCTTTTCCTAAGTCCACAGGATGATCTTTGAATTACACAGCCCTTCCTGAAGGTGACTTTGAAAGCCACCTCCCTCACTCCAGCTGCCAGGTCCCTGTGCGCGGCACACAGCTGTGCCAGTCCCTGGGGAGCTTTATCCCAGCCGAGACATGAAGAGCCCCATCTAATGGGGTCGCCAGCTGCTAATGAAGTTGCATGTTCATCAGCAGCAGCTACAGCCCTCAAGGGAAGCTCCCCCACCACCCCTGCTTTGGGAGGCGTGCTTTACTGTGGCACAGCAGCTCAGAGGACCTACCAGTGCTGCCAGAGGCAATCTGTTGTGTGGGCTTTTTTCTCCCTCCCTCCCCAGTCAGGTTCTTCCTTCATTTCCAAATTGAATTGAGCAGAATTTTAATTTTGGTGCCTATGTCAATTTGTCTGCTGGAGCCAAACGAGTGGGGAGTTATTCTGCTTTCTTGCTCCCGTGGAGGATCAAACAACAAATCTGTATAAAGAATTCCTTGTGGAGCAACCTAAAAGGAAGGTTATGATTTTTCAAAGCAGTAGCCTTGTAAACCAAGCGTCTCTGCTGAATTTATGGAGCAGGAGCTCGTTAGGAATAATGATCTAAAACCTGACTGAAATCTCTGCAGCTTTTTCTGACTTACACCAGATGAAGCTCTGATCCGTCCACCTTGTTTTACATCCAGACACACACTTTTGTGGTGCAGACATAATTTCCTCTGCGTGCTTTGCTCTGTGACAAGCAACATTTACTGGGCTTTGTATGGCTCAGCATGAGCTTATAACAATTTTCTCTATGGCATTTATTTTGCTCTAAGTGATGTATACTGTGGCGATGTTGCTGGTACTTTGTTCAAAGCTCTAGTTCATTCCTTGCTGAAGCGTGAGTGTGACATCTTGGGAGAAATAACTTCCACTTGCTCAGTGCTAATCTATCATGTTGACTTTATTTCTGTCAAAGCATATGGAGAGCAAACAGTTTCTTACCGCTCTGTGCTTTTCAGCTAAACACCTTTTCCAAGAGGCTGGTGAAATGCTTGTGTCATGGAAAAAAAAAGCAGAATCCAGCTATGCACAAATTAAAGCAAGAGGTGCAGCGAATCAGGCATAATTGAGCACTTAACAGGTTCAGACTAGCCTGAGCTTACGTGAACTGAACCGCTGAACCCATCCAAGCTGAACAAATGCAGAGTGTTTGGGATATGCAGGTAAAACACACTTTAGTGTGGTGTTCTCTGTCTGCAAGCAGTAACATGACAACTTGGGCAGCCCCACAAACAGCCTGAGTAGAGGAACTTGCTTGAAATCTCAGTTTCTCTAAGCAGGGTTTACCCCTTTGTCTCTGCCGGTGCAACTAGGGATGCTCCTGGGCTCTTCTTTTATTCTCAAGTGTTTGTCTTGGGATGTGAGAGTCCAGGGTTGCTCTTGGGGTTTCAGGTGAGGCAGAAGAATGGCAGGTGACTTGGTTTTCTTCAGAGGATCTTTACTACTGCATGTCTCTGGTATCTGTTAAGTGATGTGCTGTTTTTTTTTTCTTTTTCCTATCTAAAGATCCAGTGCATCAAAATCAGTGGGGGGGGTGCCCCAGAAATCTCCACATCACTGGAAGCAGTTCTTACAAAGCTAGGCGTTAGGCTTTGCTAACCAGATGGCATTGCTACCACCCTATTGCAGCTGTTGATCACTCTACAGGATTTTGTGCTGGAAAATGTTTTTCTCTTTTTTACCTAGGGGAAAAACCTGCACACGGCGTTACATTCTGACAGATAGCATGTGCCTGTCCTAGGTGTTCACAAGACTGTATCACTGTTATGTCTAGAGTTAAGTTAGGATTCTTTGAAGCAAATGTTAGAGGGGGAAAAGACAGTGCTTGACTTCCACTTAAGCTCATGATCATTACAGTATCCTTGGCTCTTGGGGGCAAAGCAGGGACACCGTAGCTCATCATTTCCTAGATTGTAGGGATCTATCTGTTGACCTTTGCTAAAATGTAAGCAGCATTTACAATTGCATTTGGCCATTGGCTGCTTCTTTCTGGTACCAGCCCAAATGTTAGGGTTGCAAAGCACTGAGAATATGCCTGAAATCTTCAGGCGTTGGGTTGGTCTTCACAGAGAGCTGGCCCAGGGCAGCTATGGCTGCCTTCAAGGCATCTTCGCATGGGTAGTGATTCCACAGATGCCTTCTTTCTTCAGGAAGCCATTTTGTTTGGCTGGTGGTAGCTGTGTTGGATGCCACTGCAAACTGATTTTGACTATGTGAGACATGTGGGATCATCCTTTTCCAGTGCCTAATTTTAGATGTTTTGGGTTTTGCTTGTTTGATTGGTTTTTGTTTTGTTTTTAAATGGGAAAGCTGCAACAGAAGACAGATCTCCTTATACAAGGATATTCTCCTACAGAGTAGTCTTGTAGGTCTGTGAGCAGTGTGGGAATGAACCATGGTTCTCATCAGAACATGAGTGGTAGCACAAGGATGATAAACATCCTCTTTTTGTAAGGCCTGATCCTAACAGCAGTCTGTGTGGATGCATGGGTCTTTTAGTAGGCCTATACACCTGCTCCAGCTGTTGCAGAGCTCAGCATGACCTATTGGAGGCAACTGGAAAGCCATCCTACGAGATGAGTGGGAGATTTGCCTCAGGCCTAAACACCACTTGAAATCTGATGGACTCAGTGCATGAAAACCCTAGTCAAATTCACAGCTGAATGTTTGGCCTAGGCTATCAATGTAGTTTTTATTAAATGTTTTCAAGGAAAATGGGGAGACAGAAGCACCTGTCATTGTGTCTCATACATCAGCCCTTGGATGCAGGCGGACTGGCATTTTGCTGGTGGGTAATAGCATGGTGTGCACTGCCAGCAGGAACATTTGAACAAGCACAGGTGCTATGAGATGTTGGTAGTTTCTTTTCCCCATAAGCATTTTGATAAGATTTTCTGTGAAATTTGATTACCAACAGCCTTTTTACAATGTGTAACTGGTGAATTTCCAGTGCTAAATGCATCGTCTTACAAACACACAGTGAAAGGCAAGTGAAAGAGTGTTACACTTGAGACAGGTAAGTTCATAGGCTGAACTGAATGTTCATCTATGAGAAAAAAATCCCCTCAAAACTGAATGGGTCTCAAAATACTCTTCAGTAGATTTTGGTTTTGCACTGCATTCTGAATTTGACACAGCAGAAAAATTTTCTGCTAAAGATAGAGGGGATTTTGTATAAACTGGCTTGCACTTTTTGCCCTCTGTGTGTACATATTTATATACACATGGCTAAGAGAAGACAAGGATGAAACATGGTTTAGGTTTGTAATAAACTCAAGCATGAGTGTAGCCAGAGAAGACTTTGGCCACATATTCTGCAGATGCAGGTAGAGTCTCATTTCCAGTTTGTTCTGTAAACAGACCCTTTTTTTTCCCCATTATTTAAAACTGCTCAGCTGCTTCTCTGTAAGAAAACAGCAGAGGCAATTGAATACAGCCTTCATCACGTAAGTGGCTCTCCTCTCAAAAGCTGCTTCAAATTTGATGCCATTCTAGGTTTTTTCCTTCTTAGCCTCATCAAGAAGTTCCAGTGAACGAGCACTGGAATCATTGCATGGGTAGAAAAATAAGTGCATTATATACTGTACTAAAATTACACATAAATTTTTACATACCCTTTAGTGTCACATTATGTTCAGTTAAGCTGTTGGGTTGGTTGGTTGTTTTGGGGGTTTTTTTGTGTGTATTTTTTTGTTTGTTTGTTTGTTTGTTTGTTTTGCTTCTTTGCTCCAATCTTCCTTTGGTCATTTCAAGCATGACTGACACCTTTTGAGTTATTGTTAAACTTCCAACATCTCCTTGGTAAGGACAGTCTATGTGATGGGGCAGGTGGCTGAGCTGGGCTCAGCGGATTCATTTACTGGGGAGGCTTAGGACTTTCCGGCTGTATCTCTGTGTTTGAGTTTCCAAATAATGCCACCGTGTTATCCACACTGTACGCTAGCTCCATGGTTACAGAGGTGTCAATTAACAGCGGTGCAGAAGAGGACTCAGCCTGAAGCAGCTAACATGGGGATTTCTATTTTCCACTCTTGTAATCTTTACACCACTGAGAGCTGACAAAGACGCGGGTTGCCACGTATCCTTGTCACACCTTATCTAAATATATCGACCGGTTCCTCCAAACCCTTATCTGTTTGCTCAGCAGGGACTCTTTCATTCACAATGAGGCTGCAGGGGAGCTGAATGGGCACTACAGGACAAGGTAGACCCAGGGGCTACATAAAGCAGGGCTTTATAAGCCAAGTAAAAGAAAGTTTCCAAAAGTAAAGATCCCAAGCAACAGAAGGATTATACTCATGCAACATTACTTTTCATGCAGAACACATCTGGATCTCCTAGTCTTTATGATGAGCTACCTTTATTGGCATGGACCTGTGCTGTGTTAAGATCCTTGAAGGTGGGTACACCCAACCTGGCGGGATCAGGTGCCCATAGGAGGCACTGGTGCTGCACAGGGGCAAGGCAGGAGAGGGGTCTCTTACCTCACCAGTGTCCTTTGTGCAGTCCCAAAAGCCATCCTTGCACCCAGTATGTATAGCTGTGCCTTGGCCTCAGCTGAGCTTTGCTCCTGACTTACTAGGAGACTAGGAGTACTAGGACAGCAGTACTGTCCTAGGCAGGGAAGTGGCAGAGCATCAGAACCAGGACAGCCTCTGTTGTGTGCACAGCTTGACAATATTTATTTATAGATGCAACCTTGGACTAAATGCTGATCAGTGAATGCAGCCCTTACGGCATGTGGGAGCAGCTTTACTTGGGCCAATTTTAGCAAACTTGGCATCATGAAGAGGTTAACAAATTCTTTTGTACAGAAGAGCTGGATTCAATAAAGCGTTTCTGGGGCAAGCTACCATCGCCTGCCATACTGCAGTACATCAAGCAGGCCCTTTTTTTTCTTTTCATTTCTTTCTTCTTCTCCTTTTAATTTTAAATTGAGAGCAGCTGACTGCCTGTAATGCTGTTAACAATGGCACTTCTCTCCCTGCGATAATGAAACATTTAAAATAGATAAAGCCAACATGAGGCTAATAAAAGTTTGCCCCCATCCTCATTCCTGTAGGGCAAATTTCCCCACTCTTAGCATTTGAAGTAGCGGGCGCCTATGAATCTGAATGTAATTGACTTTTACACGCTATTACTCATCAGGGTAACTCCAACCTGGCATCACTGGAGGCATGTGCTGGGTCTCGCACATGCTTTGCATGGCTAGGCAGTAGTGGAGTGATACGGAGCTGCAGTCACTGGGTGGGAACAGGGAGACTCAGACTGCTGGGCAGGACAGCCTTGGAGTAGCCCCAGTACAGCAAAGCCAGGAAAATGGGAAGGCTCCACATCTGGCATTCAAGGCTTGCCACAGTAGGAATCCTGTGCACTCCTGTTGGCAAGCAGAGAGAAGAAGCAAGCCACCAGGTTCCCTTTCCATGTTCCCCTTCTATATTGCTTGAGCAGCTTGGGTTAGGGGTCTACATGAAGATCTCTGAGTGCTGGTCTTTCTGTACATATTGAGGCATGTGACTTGTGTATGGAGAACATTAGTGTAATTCTTGCAAACATCACGATTTCCAGGGTGCTAGAAAAGCCTTATGTTTTACAGAAGCAGATGCACTTGAGGGTGATTTCTCTCCTGAGCTGTTTCTTCATGACACGTGTGCTTTTCCACGGTACAGGTTCTTCAAACCATCAGTTTAAGACAAAGAGTATGGAGGGTAAACTGAATGCACAGGGCTCATTGCAGGTGTACCCAAAACTCCCATCACTCTCAGAACTGTGGCCTGCACTGTTTTTATTTACACCTCTAGAAGGCTAGGAACTGTTTTTATTTACAAACCTAGAACTAGGATTGCTCACCACCAATGTTTACCAACTATACCTTCCAGCCCAAGCACAAATGACTCATCTTCACATTGCTCATAGAAAATAAAAGAAGGTTTAAAATACCCACAAAATTTGCTTACTCTTCAGGTGTAGCCCCCGGAAGGGTGAGGACAGCTTCCGCCGTATTCTGGTTGGAAACACTGCTTGCATGATGGCTGGAAAGTCAGGCAGTCCCTGGTTGTGACGATAGGCATAAATGAGGAGAGCGGCGTGAGGTCAGATCCTGAGTACATCTTAAGGAAAATGCTGGAATGCTCAAAGTGTTCTTGAAGTCAAGAGCCTTTTCTTGAAATACAGCCCGACTGTGCTACGTGGTGTCTGTAGAATTAAGCAGAAGGTCTTTATCCACACAAACGCTATATTGGGTTATTGCCTTGTCGTGCACTGGCAGCTGCCTACAGGCTGCCATAGATGGCCATTTTGCTCCGAGCAATGTACACAGAAGTATCCCAGAGGTGAATCCTAAAATACCCATCTTGCTTTAGTGTGCCGCTGCCCCTCTTTCCATTTATGCGCAATGACTAATGTGCTTTAAATGACAAAAATTTATCAAAAGAACGCTGAGTGATTTATTGTTGTGGGGTGGGACAAGATGTTGTTTAAGAGCAACAAACAGTAACAACATTTAGACTCAGTATTGCCAAGGGAGCCCGAGGCGGTGCTTGCTTGCTAAATTGGGTAAAATGCAGGGATTTCACCAAATGCAAATGACAATGAACAATATGTATGACTCAATATATCCGCTATGCTTTCAGTGTGCAGTCGGAGGGTGTTAGAGCTGACCTTTTAAAGTGATGCTTTTCAAACCACATTGTTATGATTATCAAAGTGTTCATTTTAGACTACAATATTTGGAGCTACTCCCGTTAATATTCTTGTGTAGCGTTTGAAGGCTGTTTCCCCTCCATTTATAATAGAAATCTTCCAGCCAGCCCCAGGAGTGCCATACTTCTTTTCCTACCTCCAACCAGCGAATGAAATTTGCCATTGGTTCTCAGAGCTTGACGCACACCTCTGGAATACTTCAAGTCACTTCAAGTCACGTACGGGCTTAACAAAAATACGTATGATAGTGATTTTGTGAGTCCTTCCTGTGTGCCAGAAATAGTCTCCAAGAACAATGCAAGGCAAGAAATGCTTTGCTCTTTAGCCTCAGTTTCCTTCTATCTAAAAGCCATCGGTGGCAATGGTGGCTGTTTGGAGCAGATCCCAATGCTGCAGCAGGGACTGACCCCAGTTTTGCAACACTGAGAAAAGCTATGCATTGAATTAGTGAATCCAAGCATACAAAAGGTACAAAAACATTTTTAAAAAGGCTTGAATGACATAGTGCTGATTGGCCTGTGTGGTACTTCTTACCCAGCTGAACACAGCAGCTTTCTGTGGTGTCTCCATCGTGGTCAGCCCCGGCCAGCAGGTCTAACAGGCGATGGTTTTGCTGGGATGCACTTCCTCCAACAGCAAAGCCAAAAACTTAACAGGAACAAAGATCAAAAGGAAGGTGTGCAGAGCAGTCTGGCTGCACAGCAGTTTTCCTTCAATAAATATCTTGGGATAGGCTCCTGAATGGGGCCAGCATTAACACCTCATCCCCAAGTTGGACCCTGCTGGTGTCACCTCCAAGACAGCCAGCCATGGGTCTGGCAGAGTGTTGGGTCGCCCACAGTTCAGGTGCAGCTTGGGTGAAGCATGAGCTGTGGTGGTCACACGCTGCATCGGGGAAGAGTGAAGGGCAAAAAAATGGCGCAATGCTTTATGGCACTGAGGATGCCTTATTTTGATCGTGGAGGTCAGGCACAGACATGGGAATTCCCCAAGCTGGTTTATTTGTAGATTTGTTCAGACAGTTTCTTTCTTTCTTTCTTTCTTTCTTTTTTTTTTTTTTTTCTTTTTCTTTTTCTTTTTTTTTTTTTGACAGGTCGGCCTTTTTTTAATGATAATCTCATCTTGAAACTTAAGAGGAAGGGAATGTATGGGTGAGCGGCTAATATCAGTGAGTTCTGGAAACTCCCTTTTCATGATCTCTCTCATCTCGCAGCTGTACCTTTTGATGCTTTCATTGCACTAAAAAGTTACTTGACGATACTGCCAATAAAATAACTGAGTTCATGCCAGTAAGATGAGTTTTAGTTCGGAGTGAGTTTGAGAAAAACAGTGCTAAATAATATTGATATTTGTGACTTCCTGGTACAGGCAATGGGACTTTGATACAATGCATTATAAAGCAAAAAGACATCTGAGGTGTTAGGACCGGAGAAGGCAAAGCAATTTTCTTTTTCTTGGCTGATCACGTTGCTGGTTTTAATTTAATTTTAAGAGTGTATCTGTAGTGTTTAGCGACTGAAGGATACAAGCAACTTACTGTAAACACTGGTTTAAAATTACTTTTAGAAATCTCTCTTTTCACAAAGCATTATATTTACTGATTTAAATCATACCCATCTGGACATGTTTATCAAAATCAGACCTTGTCTCCCATAAGCCATTTGCTGCCATTGCCACCCACTGGTCAGGGACAAATAACCATCTTGTTACTGACCCAGATCAACAGATATCCCGATTAAACAGACGTATCTTGCTATCCTTTGGCTTCCTTATTGCAGCATCTTGCCTTTAATGCAAAATCTGACAGAATTTTTATACTGATTGTGTCTTAGCAGCAAAAGTCATCGTCCAGGAGAGCGGTGAAGGGAAGGGGTCATATCTGACAGACCATGAACTCCAACTTGGTAGTTTCATTCTTTCATCACCTCTTTAAATGCACTGTATAAAAACAAAGAGGATACCTTCCCTTCATGTTTCTGTGATACAAGGCACAGTTTTGGCAATATGTGATTGATGAAACTGAATTACAGACTGCAGGGAGCCATTTTTCTCACATAGGGGTCAGCATAGATGGGAATATGCTGGATTTAATGTTATATTACTACAGAATCATAATAACTAGCCTTATTAATCCCTCCTCATTTTCTTAAGAGTATCACCAAAAAAAATGTTGCAGCAATTGCAGCTTAACTTCAGAATCCCTCTCTCTTTTAATCACAGCCCTTTATGCACAGTGATTTTGTGTGCTATTTTGTAACAACCGTATTAACAATTAATTTTATTAATCGCATCTGTTGTTTTTGCTGGCTTACCGCTTTCCTTCATGAATGAAAAACTGATATAAAACTGGTACAAAATTCTTCTTAAGGGACTTGCTCTTTGCTTAGATAGCCGTGAACAAAAGGTAAAGGCAGGACCTTGCATTTCTCTTTCCTGTGTCTTCTGGTGCCACCAGGTGCATGCCCTCAATGCTGAGATAACAGCCTTCTCTACAAATGGTTAATCGGAGCTAAATAAAGGCAATAACATTTTGTTCTCTGCATCATTAGTAAGGGGGAAGGAGGAGGAGGACGTAGGAGAACAAATGCATCTTTTGTTTTTAAGTTCCTTGGAACAATTCTGCCAGGCAGCTCTTTTTCCCTCTGTTTCATTTTTCTTTGTTATTTTCCTATCTAATTAAAATTCTACAATGCTGTCATGAAATTGTTGTCCGTTTAAGGTCACAAACAGCTTCTGTCCTAATGAAATATGAATTGCATTAGTTAATTGAATTGCACACTTATTGTGTGTTGTGAATGGACTGAGCTCCCTTTTAATATATACTGAGCGTCCTATCTGTCTGGAGAATGTGTGAACATTTAAAACTCTGCTATCATTCTTTACCTCACTCTGGGAAATTTAATTAACAATAGTTTTGTGTTTGTGAAGGACAAGGACCGTAAGGTCTCACAAAGGCAATCACTAGCTGGGATGAGATCTGTTCTTCAGTGGTCTGGGGTCAGGTCACAGTCCCAGGCAGAAGCTCGAATAAACCAGTACGATGCATGATGGCTCTGTGATATTTGCAAAGATAGGAAGAATCAAGGAAGATTAAAGCAGCAGGCTTTTTGGTCAAGTGAACCTCATAATGGAAACCCTCCATGAGCTTTCCAAGACAGACCTCTACTAGGATTTGCCTGCTCACTTTGCTGATATTACGCACACCCCTGCTAACACAGCAAGCATAGCTCTGGGGTCTTCTGCACAGACGATGAGAGTTTTCTTTGAACTCTGGTTAAGTTCCGTTTAGCTCGTTGAAGACCTGGCCAAAGCCAGATGAAAACAGGGGAGATCTTTTCTGTTGACATCAAATCTGTGGAGGAAACAAGTGCATAAGGAAACGCAGACTCTAGCACTCAGCTCTCAATCTTTACAATGTCTAAGATGGAATTACGGCATCTATAAGCACTCTGTGTTCAGCTGTACTGTAACCAACCAGACCATTTCGGAGCGTGGTCATTAGCTGGGAAAACAGTAACACAGTATTTTCCTTACAGAGATCTTGATTTTTCACTTATTTGTTTAAACCGTTTAGCAATAAACACATATAGACACAGTTTTACAAAGGTAAGTATATATATATATACATACACGTACATATATCTCTAATACTTGGATTACTATGAATACTGTGGATTCTGTGTAACACATAATATAATGGATCAGAATGTAGTAACTTCCAGTTACTCTTTAACTTGACAGATGTTGAGTGCTATCTATTGTTCTGTCAAATAATGCCTCCCTCAACTTGAAAATGACATTTCATTTAATGGCAAGATGAAGGGAAGGATGTTCAGTGTTCAGGTTGAAGAGTAGTTGAGAAATTTCATTATTACTTTACATGCAAAAATCATGAGAGATGCAAATGCAAGTGGAAGTCTTTATTTTACTGGAGCAAACTAATGCAGGAATATGAAACCACCAAAGACATTTGCGGTGATATATAACTTGCAAAAGAAAATACGATGACCCTTTTTCCCATACTAATAGAGAAATTCATACATATCATTAATCTAAGCAGGCAAGGACAGCATCTTTGCACGGGACTTCCCAGCTCCGTGCACATGCAGAGAAACCAGTAATTTCCCACTGTGGGAGCTGAACTACAGCTGCAGTAACACTCGCCTTCCAGGAACACTCCTCCACATGCCTCAGTCAAGCATTTTATGACCACCATCCCCAGGTGATGAACCGAGATACAGAGATTACATGGGGCATTCACACTCTGGTACGTAGGTGAGGACTTTCCCTATACAGTCAACAGAGGGAGAGGTTTCTCCAGAAGGCAGCTGGGGATACCCATGTTAGGCTCTTTCTTCTCTGGAACAGCCTCACCTTCTGGAATAGTATTTCACCCTATGTCATTATATTCACTGAACCTGCGGAGACCTTCCTGTGGGTGTAGTTGTTGCATTGCAGAAGTGCTTGAAGCAGGTGAACCCCTGCAGTTCCTCTAACACAGCCACACCTGCTGAGGCTTCTGGATAAGGAATTTCCCACTTAGAACCATAGGTTGGAGAAGACCTCTAAAATTATGAAGTCCAACCATTGACCCATCCTCACCATGCCCACCATGCTGTGTCCCCAAGTGTCCCTGCCCCTCAAGTCTCCTTTTGTGCTTTGAATTTTCTGTATCTACCACAGTACTGACAGGTCTCGCTGAGCCCCTGCTTAGTATTGCTGCTCGCATGAAAAGCTTCAAGAAGTGAGCAATAAGGAGTGGGCGTCTGCAAGGGTTGGGTGAGGTGCACCCTGACAGAGTGACAGTAGTGGGCAAGTGACTGAGAGTGAAAGTGGTGGGCTGGGGTATGAGAGGTGATCAGCAGTGGTTGGTTAGTGGTCTGAAAGGAAAGGAGTGAAAGTGCCTGCATAGGGAGGAAGGGAGCTGGGGAGGCACTGCCAACTATGAGAAAGACACCAGCATGCTACCTCTGGCACACTGCAGACACAGTTCTGTGAACCTATTTTATATTCTCTGAAAATATTTCACGTCACACATACACTCATACATCTATCTAAAAATACATAATAGAGTGGTGTGGAACTGAGGAGAGGAAATGAAGGAGATTCAAGGAAGGCTGAAAAACAAGAATAAATGCAGGAGTCCTCAGGAGAGTAAAGAACAGCAAAAGACTGATGCAGCTTTGTAGGCTTCAACATGGCTTTGTTATTTTCTGTAGCACCATCACATGCAGGCAGACAGTGTAGGGCCCTGATCCTATGGATGACCTCCATGAGGGTAGCAGCACCTGACAGAGATCCACACTCAGAGGTTCCACACTCTAACCCTGGCCCATAGAGTCTGGCTGCCCCTCCAAGGCCTGGTGGAGCTTTATCTACCCCCATGTCCTTAATTGAGCTCATTGGCCAGGCTGTCCAGGGGACACTGGTGGTACTGGGACTTTCTGCCCACGTTATCTCTGCAGCCAGTGGTTGCCACTGACCCCATGCTGTGCAGGGAGGTAACTCCAGATGGCTTCCAGCCATAGATGACCATCAGTCATCTATAGCTGGCCAAAAAAGCGAAGGCAGCCACTTGTGAAGAGTAGCATTTTATATGCTGGCACAGGCTGAAAATCCATTAGCAAGTTGTTGAGTTTTATTTTCAAATAAATCAAGAGCAAATCTATCATTTTTTCTTAATACAGTCACTTTTTTTTCCCCTACTTTCATTATATGTTTAATTATTATTTATTGGACAAAACCAAATAATTATTGTTTACTGTTTAGTTTTCATTATGGATTTTAAAAAAAACATTCCCTTGAAGATTAAAGGACTTGTCCATTTAAAAAGTCTCTCTTGAACCTGTTACGATGATTTGCATTTAACTTCCAAAATCCTTCACCTGTGCTCCTGCAGCTGACCTGACACTTGCCTCAGATGGTTTAATCAGAGGTTCGGGCTGTGATCAACATATTCCCATACAATTATATAAATATATATTTTTTCTTAAGTTAAGGGTAAAATGTTGCTTATATTTTGAATTTCTATATGAATCTTAACTGAGGAATCCATAGGTTTTGTCTCAACCAGAGCTGTTTTTAGTCAAAAATAGTCTTTAAACACTGAGGAACACAAACGTCCCCTGTCCAGCCAATATACAAGTATATATGCCTTCTTCACAAAAATCATGATGCACCCAGCACAGGCTGTACCCACAACGTACTCACAAGAGGCAGATGTAGAGTAATCTCTTTCCCAGCCCCTCCTCTGCCATGCATAGTCTTCATGAAGAACTCACGCTAATCCCTGGAATTCAGAGATGAGATTGATGAAATCATTCAAGCAGAAAGCTCCCAATTTTTATGATTTTGGATTAACTGTTACAAGGTTCTGTTCACTGTAGAAGAAAGGTCATCTCCTTTGAAGCTTGCTAAACTCACTGCCTCAGCATCCCGTAACAATGAATCTGATGGTCTAATTGTAGATCTTGTGCAAAAATACTTTGTCTTACCAGCCTTGAACTTTTGTCATGCCTTTATGTATCTGAAATACCTCTTTTTTCTTGAATGAGGACTGGGAGTGCGGAGGCTCCATATCTGTGTTCACTCTCCCTGTAATTCATTTGATGAACTCCTTCTTCAGTTATTTGGTTGCTTACCAATAGGACTAGTTCCAGTCCCCTCTCTCTTCCTATTGAAAAGTTTTTTCCTGTTATCACCTTCTCATTTCTCCATTCTGGTCCCTGTTAAATAAATAGAGCAGGAAATGCAAACATGATTTTCAGAAAAAAAATGTTAATGCCCCAACAATCCTTAATTTCATTATTAGAATTTGTGAATTGGGATTGTGAGTTTCACTTCCCTTGTCTCCATTCAAACTGTAGCTTTGAAACCTTTTACTTGGTCCAAAATTTTAAAGGCTGGCACCTAACTATCCTCAGACAAACAAAAGAGGAAAACCAGCCTAAACAAAGGAGGAAAACCAGCCTAAGTGCCTACTCATGTGTTTAGGAGCCTAACTTGAAAGCTTATTTTTTGAAGGTTGAAGGAAATGAAGTGCATTACAGAGAATGAGAAAGAACTCTCTTGGGAAATTCTGCTACTGACTTTTTTTTTGCACAACCAAAAGCTCACTTTTTAGTTGTTTCTAATTATGTTAATTAAGTGGGACCTGGGTGAGGGGGGGGGGGGGAGGGGGAGCGGGCAGACAAAAAGACAGCAATTCTTATTTTGACTTGGGAACTGCTTAAAATATGTTATTTTCTGTTAAGGACATCATCTTCTTAGATCTCATAATGCTTCTGCTTCTTCACTTTCAAATATTCAGAAATCCCAGAAATGTCTGTGAGAAACTGAGGAAGCTCAGAGGATGAACATCATGTGGGAGGGGAGGGTAGCTCTTAGATACAGCTTGGCCAAGGCTTTGTTTTAAGAAGCCAGAGCCAAGGGTTAGATCACCTTCCTGAAGATGCTATCACAGAAGATGGTTTCCCATCTATCAGAATGAGACAAGACAGCAAGGCAAACACCCCCAGTCATCCCAGGGAATGCAGTCAAAAGAAGAGGAATTTGGCTTAGAACAGGAGACTCACTGGGGACTAATTTAATTCGACTAGATAGATGGACAAACTGTAGGTCCAAGACAGCGCTTTGACTAAGTCATTCCTGACTTCATATGCAAGCCTGGCACAGCAGCAGGAGCTCTGTGCTTCTGAGTGTGGCCAAAAAGATTGTGTGAGATGGCATTTTACTTTGAGAGATAATGAGGATACCTGGGGAAGGGAGAGCCTAGAAAATGGAGAGAATCAGAACAGAAGTAGATGTGGCAAATAAGCCAGAAGTTATGAGGATCTGGGGAACATATTAGTCAGATATGTCTATTAAAGACATCTGCGTATATGGCAGCATCTTGTGAATTCAGAGAACGTGATGCCAATTATGATCATCAGAGAGTCGTAATTTTGGTAAAAGCATAAAAGGGAATTCAGTAAAACTGGGAAGGTATTGGATGTAAGAGTTGAGTAAATGTAAGTATTTAAATAAATTTAACAAGCTTAAAAGCAAAAGAACAATCGGAGTATTTGCCGTGGAGGGTGATTTCAGTTATAATGGGCAGTAGGGAAATATAGCGCTACAACATTATAGTGACCTTATGTTGACCTACAAAGTGTTCAGGAAGGAAAGACTGGTCCATAGAAGCAGAGGAGATACTGCTGTATGGAAGGATAGCATAGCATAAGCACTATTTAGATGAGCTGTAAAAGGCAAGCACTACACAACTGCATCTCCAAAGACAAAGAAATTTGAAACTAGAAATTCAGAAGCATTTTAACAGCTCCAGGAAAGTAAAGACATCAGCAGGTCTTTGTTGATAATCTCCAGCTTAAGAAAAGGAAACAGAGTGAGCAATGTTGAACTTCAGCTGCTAAGAAAACTGTAGTATCAGGACCTTTGGTTACTCCCCTATGCTCGATCAAATAGATCAGGAGGAACACATATTAGAAGAGATTTCTTGACACCTTGCACAACAAAGTCTTGTAAAAGTGAAACCCAAAAGGAAGAAAGTAGTCTTAACTCTGATATCAATCACAAACTGATAATAGCTGGCTCACTAAGTCTTACTGTCTAGGTGGACCACAAGGCTAATTCATTAGAGCAGGTCTTACGTTCATGGATCAAAACTTTCATCTTTTTGAGGTGGTACTGCTTCACATTTTAAAAAACCTGTTACGTAAGCACATACTTTACTATCTAAGAAATGAAGCAAAGAACAACTGAATCTACTGAAAAAACTGAAAAATGACCAGTGAAGAAGGACTTTAGAAGCTGTTTGCTCACCCAGGAGACTGAAAACATTCAGAGGGGTCATATGACTCAGGCTACCAGCTTCACGATAAAGTTTACTGCTTGTGTTTCATCTTCTCTATGCTGGGTATTCATTGAGTGGGCTGAACTACAGCTATACAGTGCCCAGATGTCCCTGCTTTCCAAAGGGTGTTTTGCCGGTGTTGGCACCAAGCCTGATTTCAAACACTTCTGCCCAACTCTGCCTCCTTTTATAGGGTCATCATTGCAGTTTAGCTTTATCCTAGATGCAAAATGTGTGTTGCAGCCTCACAGAGCACTAAGCAGGGCTCTTCTTCACATTAAATTCCCATCTGTGTCAGAACTCAACTTTGGAGAGTCCCACTAGAACTATGCAGCCTCACAGCACGTGTGACTTTGCAATTACGTTCACCTAAGTTGCACTCAGCACTGTGGCATCCATCTGCAGTTAAAACCTGCTGGGATCACAGCTTAAGCATGATTAGCTGGCACAATGACAACCTTGTGTTTGTACTAAGTTCGACTCTGTAGAGCAATATATCAGCATGAAAAGGTGTAACTTCTGTATGCATGCATGCTTTGCAGAAACCGTGCAAGGCAATACTGCATGCATGGAAATGAATAGTAAAAACAGGTAATGAAGAAAAGAAGGTCACATAGGCGTAGAAGGAAGAATTGTTTGTGCTGGAAGGGTCCCTTAAAGGCCATTTAGTCCAACTCCCCTACAGTGAGATCAGGTTGCTCAGAGCCCCATCCAGCCTGATTTTAAGTGTTTCCAGGGATGGGGCATCCACCACCTGTCTGGACAGCCCTTTCCAGTACTTCACCACCCCTACTGTAGAAAACTTCCTCTTTACGTCCAACCTAAATCTCCTCTCTTTCAGTTTGAATCCATTTCCCCTTCTCCTGTCATAACAAACCCTGCAAAGAGTCTGCCCCCTTCTTTCTTATAGTCCCCCTTTAGATACTAAAAGGCCACTATCAGGTCACCCCAGAGCCTTCTCCACTCCAGGCTGAACAGCTTCAGCTCTCAGCCTGTCCTCACAGGGAACAAGGAATCACACGAGGAATAGCTAAAGAAACATGTGGAAAGTGAGTTCCTGGACAAAGAATGCGAAAAAAATCAACAAACCAACCCAAGATACAAAAAGGACACAATTTAAGAGGTACGATTTAGGAATGGCTATCAGTGACAAAGATGATAAAAGCAGCATACCAGATGAAACAGGTATGACAGGAGCCCATTTAACCATCCCATGGTTATTACTGACATATAGGATATCCATTTGGATGGGATAGAAGTTCAGTAAAAAGTATGCAATGGAGCAGTGCTTTTTTTAAAGCAAACGCCACCAGTAATCTATGCTTTGAATACCTTTTTTTTCCTGCATTTCAAGCATATTAATGGTTTAATATATGATAGTATTATTGGTGACACTGGGAACGCTGGGCTTTGGTGAATCAGTTGATTTGTTTCATCTTTAACTAATTTGAACCTTTAATCCTCTTGCTTGCGCAAAATCTTCTTCCTTCAGGTCAAAGTATTAAATAGTCTCAAGAAGTAAATAAGGAAAAAAAAAATACCAGAAACCCCGTGGGGAACATTTAAATTAAAGTTATCTAATAGTCAAATCAACTTAATACTATGATCATAGGCTCATCTCAGCTTGTTTCACTGACTCCCACCACCTCTGTGAATAAAGCTGTGGGAATAAATAGATAAAACAAAGAAGGGATTTTAGATTACTTCTAGTTTCTTGTTGCCCTAGGTGGTTGCTTTTTTACTGTAACTGCTGTCATTATACACATACAGAACTTTTTAAAACACAAACATGCAGATCAAAACACTGGCCTGCAAAATTTTCCCCATTTTTCAGGCCTTGTTTACACTATACAGTATGCCCGTATTGGTTCAGAATATGACTTCCTTTAGGGATATAAACTGTGCTGGTGCAAATCCTTATGTAGGCAAAATCTTGCTGATATAACTGTCTTCTACCAGCACAACATATTTCAGTTAATGACTCAGAATACTCTTTGATATCAGTATAAATTGTTCATCTTGGGGGGGAAGACTGCTTCTTTACAGTTAAAATGTTGATAAGTTCTGAACTTTTCTCTTCCTTTACTGGGGCTTAAATCAGTCAAACTTATATCTAGTATTTCTCATCCAGAAATAACACAGCTTCTTTTCATCACCCTTTTGACTGTTGGTCCTTTTCTGCGTTCCTGCTTTGATTGTATGCTCACCAGAAAGGAGTCTATTTGAAACCCCCTTGAAAGCAGAAGTTCTGTTTCAAGCAACAGTAACCACAGGATCAAATGCCTCCCGTCTTAAAAGAAAGAAAACTGATTCAAAAGCTTGAAGCTAACAAATGGCTTGCAGTTGTCCAAGCCGCTAGTATTTAATATTGAGGAAGCAATGCTTTTCTGGCCTCCAGTGATGCATCTCCTAGACAGGCAGGCACACAACAAAATGAAGTCTTAATGCCGTGAGCTCCTTGAGACTGCTGCAATAACATTCTGGCAGACTGGGTTCCCTTGGCTCTTATACTTGCAGCAATTTGAATGTCTCTTTCAGTTTAGCGTGATGCTTGGCAAGTTTCCCAATCTTACATTATCTGGGAAAGGAAGACAAGAGAAGCTGGTATGTTGGGGAGCCTTTGAAGATGCTTCTTTGCCGTTTGTTCATAGCAAGACAGTTGGCTGCAGGTAGTAGTGTTTGGCCAGCAGCTTAGCTTGAAAATGGTTCAACTGAGTTGCATCCAGGCACCAAGATGCTCAGATACCACAGCAATGTGTGCGGTACAAGAACCTAGATAGAAGTAGATTAGATAGCAAATCAGACAGAATTTTGCATGTGATTTCCTGGGTTTGTCTAAACTTATAGCAACAACAGTTAATTATAGGAGATTGTGAAGGCAGCTCCTGTGGGGGGTTTATGTCACTTATACGCTGGATTCCAGCCATACATTGCCAGCTGAGGGTTGCCCCTGTGGAAGGAAGCTCCTCCTGTTGCAAAGCTGGTGGAAACAATCCTGGTGCCTTCCCGCTCTGGGACAGGAGCAGCAGACATCTGTGATGGAGGCTTGACAGAGAAAAAGGAGGATGAGCATAATAGCTGAACTGTGATGCAAAGAGAGTCTAGATGGACACAGTTCATCACCTGAAGAGAGACAGGCACAGGAGGTGTGGCACACAGGAGTTATTTGTGGTTAATTCTCTAGATAACTGCAATACCTACTTCCAGATCTGGTCCTTCTCCCTCCACCAGACAGGAATCCCTCAGCTCTTGCAACCACTTCCTCTGGCACTTCAGTGAGGGCAGATGAATGCTTTAATGAAATTCTTGAGGCTACTTGGAAGTGCCTGGGCAAGAGAGCCTGGCCTTCCAACAGCAGCTGTTTGGGCAGGAGTCACTGCGCACGTTGCTGCACAGAGAAGGCAGTGCTGTATTTGTGCACAAATGAAGCCAACAATTATTTCTGGTAGATGAGCTGTGTCTAAGCAGTAGCTGCACAAGTTTCACAGCAGGAATAGTTAGCCTGCCTACAGTACTGTTCTTATGTACCTACAGTACTTGCATCCATACACCTGCCCCTGGGCCAGCTTGTTTGGTGTGAAGTCAGCTCCCTCCTTCTCTCCTTAGAACCACACTCTGCCATATAGACCCACCTGCATGTAAAAGTTTTCAGAGAAGCAAATAGCTAGGGACCCTGTAGCCATTTTGATCAGCAGCTTCCAATCTGTGAAGTTGTATTTATCTTAGAAAGTGGGAAAGCTTTCAAGCACTGATTTCATAGGTAATGCATTTTTCTTTTTCTTTCTTTTTTTTTCTTTTATTTGGCTGGTATTCATGATTTTGTTTCTTACTCTTTCCTTTGAGTATCTGAACTTTAGCATGACATTTCTGCTCCCTTGGAAACACCAGCGCACCAAGTAATTACCAGTCTTTCCTGCCTAAGTGAAGGGCCTTCTGCTTCCTAGCAGCATTAGTTCAAGGTCACAACAACTGATTTAAATACTTCATGAATTTGCATCTGACTTGCTGTCCACAGAACTTGTTCATTAAGAGATCCAATTTCCACTGGCATTCTCCCTTTCAAAGTTCGTCAACAGGAAATATAAATGCTCAGCTCTTTGTGAATGATCTGCAAGGACACGCAGGCATTAAATAAATAAATAAAGCAGTTAACCAAATCCTTTAGTTTCTGTTTTGAATGACTGGCCATAGGAATGCAGGCTGGGCTGTATTTCAGCTGTTCCCAAGGATGTGGATGTGTAACTTGTTGATAGCGGTGCTTCAGGCTCTGGTGACAAGAGTGTGGCCACCCTCGTGTCCATCATCCTGCAGCAGCACAGCCTCTGCCTCCTCTCAGGAGCACCAGGCTCCAAAGAAAACCACAAGGAACCTGTTGTTTCAGAGGGCTGACATTCTAGATTGCCTCAGCCCTCACCCTGAGCTGCCAATGCTGCTGGGTTGTAAGGAGCAGCATTAGACTTGCTCCAGCAATTAATGTGAGCATCTGGCACACAGAAGAGCTGAGGCTCCTGCCCTGCAAGACCTGAAGGAGATCCAACTGATAGCAACAAAGCTCAGGAAGACCAGCTTACTTCATTGGGAACAACACATCACCACCAAAAGAAAAGAAGAGCCCACTACAGCCCTTGGATTTCAGCATTAAGTTTTTAAAACCTTACTGGTGCCCAAGGTTTATCTCTTTCACAGTAAAAATGACTCTGAGTGCACAGCAAGTGCACAGACACAGATCAGCGCTGAACACGTGGTTAAAATAAATTACTATCTTAATTTGTAAATAATAGTTCTTTAGGTCTACCTGATGAAGTCTGGCCAGCGTAACTATCTCATGGGGAAAAAGTCACATTGGTAGTATGCAGAGATACCTTTTTTTTGGCACGGTTCCCCTTCCCACTAGGTAGACTTATGTGGATTTAACACCCAGTAGCAGAGTCTCTGCCAGTGCAGCTCACGTTGTCTGGGAGGTATTTCAACCATGCTGGAGCCTCCTTTGATGGTATAAGCCTTGTCTCCATCAAGGGATTTGGCCAGAGCAGTGACACCGGCACAGCCTCTGTAGTACGAAATGACCCTTTTTCTCCTGCTACCAATGTGTGACATTTTTTAAAGCTTTCCACTGAGAGGATACACACAGACTTTGTGCCCTTTCATGCATCAGCTATACAGCATTACCTTTTACAGAGGAATTAAAGCATGTGTAAGGGTTGGAGGTGTGTCTCTGTCAAACATCCCTATGGTACTTGCTTCTAGGTGGGAGGAAGGACTAGAAAGGAGGAGAGAGCAGGTGGGCCCTGGAAAAGGGATCTTTTAGCACTTCTGCAGGATGCCTGCTGTTGGTATTGGAGGTGGAGGGACAGAGATTATTTGCAACTCATTAAACTTTCTTATTTTGTTTCTGCATGGTGGCATTTGAATAAATCTAATGGTTGTAGTTAACGTGTTGCAACTGTGCATGCAAATTAATTTAAGAGCTGATCTGAATAGTAAAACAAAGCCCTTCAATCTGTTGGCAAACCATATCCTCACACCCCGATTTTCCTTGTTCTTTTCATACGGTCCCTCTTAGCTCTTACCTGATAGTACACGCAGGAGGGCTTTCTGGATGAACAGAAAACTTGAAGTTTTCCCAGCCCACCCAATGAGTGCCTGTCAGGTAAAGCAACTCATAAAGCTGTCTTGGGGGTGACAGTAGGATTCAGCTCACTGTGACAACAGGTGACAGGCAGTTGACTTTGTCTAAATTCCCACTTTCCTCAGTCTGCACAGCCTCTCCTAGCTCCTTTTCCTGCTTGGTCACCCATCACTGGTCTCCCAGGTTTCGTGGTAAATAAACAGATAGGAGTGGAGCGGAGGCACTTGGACCAAAAAACAATCTCTTCTGAGCTGATGCAGGCCAGGAACTTCTCATTGTGTTAATTCCCCATTACCACTTAGCTATGAAAGGATGAAAACATAGAGCAAGATTCTGAGAGGCCTTTAAGAACAGCACTAAGTGGAGCAGTCCCACAAGGTGATCCAGCAATGCATCGCACACTGATACCAGAGATCTTCCCTCCCATTGTATGCTGGGCAATGGCAGGGGGCTTACAGCTTGATCCTACAGCACCTGCTGGGGCACTGCATACAACGGTAGGTTTAGGAAGTGGCATGAGAAATCCATTATCAAAGAACACTGCCTTGTCTCTTGCTCAAATAAGGCTTTCACAGGTGAGCAAAAATGGTCTGGGCTGCTAATGAAGTGCTGCTCGCCAAAGAAAACACATGCATGAATTGTTATTTGCCACATGGCCCCTGGTAGAAGCTACCTGCCCATTTAAGCCCACAGCATTTTTAATATTGCTCAACCTTTATTTTATTTTGTTGGTACTTATTTGTTAAATTGCAGATATATCATAAGATTACTTTATCATCAAATAACCTTCGCTGTTTATTTCTCCTTGTAAATCAACTGATTGTCACAAGATCTTTAAAAAAAAAAAAAACAGCAAAAAAGCCTGCATTGAGCCATGTGAAGAATGCATGGCATTTCTGAAGACGGTGCCAGTAGCTTTGCCTGAACTTTTACCAGAGGTTCTGCAGCAGTGCCGTGTTGGCCAGTGTGGGGCCAGAGCACTACGGCTGCAGCAATGCTTCTGTATGCTGTGCTCAAGGCAGAGTGCAAAGCAGGCAAGCCAAGGGGCCTGGGGATCAGAACACCGTGTTTAGACAGCAAACAGGGGATCAAGTATTTCCCTAAGAGATGTTAAAACAAGCAGCAGGGAAAATGCATGACCAGTCCCTCGTGGCTCAGCTGATGGCACAACCTGCTCAGACTAGTTCGATTCCACCCTCCACATGACACCCATGAACTGCCTGTCCTGCCAGAGACCACACTGAGAGAGCCCTGCCTTGGCAAACCCTAGTTCCTTCTGTCTTTCTTTTCCCTGTTTACCTCGACTAATACCTGTGCCTTGAGCCCTTTCGCCGCACAGCAGGATAAATGCATTAAACAAAGCCCTCCATTGCCGAAGTGGTGGGCTGATGACAAAAGCTGTGCCAAAGCACTTTGAGCATTTCTACAAGCAGCTACTTTCAGTTCCCATTTCTCAGACTGTTACATGATTTAACTCTTTTGCTGCATCCTGAGAGTGACAGATACTGGCAGCTGGAGCATGTGGGGAACTTAATGGTGTGCACATGTACATATTTCCCTTTATTAGCAGAATACCTGCCAGAACCAAATTGTCAAATTTGGGCTTTTAAATTAGGTAGACTATTTCCAGTGTAAGGTCACTCACATTAAAAGTAAATTATTGAGAGTTTAGACAAGGCTTTGAAAGAATCGGGCCTGTCATCTTTCAGACCCATTTTGTCATTATTTTCCTTTACCGTCATTCTAAAGCTGTGTCAGTGATCCCAATATACTGTGTTTCTTTGCAAAGTGTACGCAGAGTCATAGAATGGATTGGAAGGGACCCCAAGGATCATCAAGCTTGCAGTGTTAGAGCATGAGCTCCCTGTACAGTTGGAATAGTACAAGAATAGTTGTAAATAGATAGCCAGAGGTTATCTATAGGAAAAACTCACCAGCTCTGAGGCCTTCAGTCAAGATGGAAAACATTAAGACTTGTCACCAGAACTCCACAAAGCAGCACTTTCCAGAAAGAGATGCTGCCTTAGAGCTGGTCAGCCCTTAAATGGGATCTAGGAGAGGTGGAGTCAGGCTCCACCCCTTCCAGGAGCACAGCTGAATTATCTTCACCTGTGCTCCCACAGCTGACCCGACACTTGCCTCAGATAGTTAATCAGAGGTTCAGAGTGTGGTTAACAGTTTCCTATACAGCTCCCTTACTAACCCTGCGATGCTTGTTCTGTTCTCCAAAGTGATCCACAAATCTCTGTGGCGTTTCCTAAGTTCACCTCTGTATGTGAATGTAAACTCCTTGGAAATGGTTTGCTAAATTTGACTGGAAGAAGAAGGTGGCCTAAAACTACATGGTTCTTAGTGCAACCGAGATGTGTGAAAATACATGCAATTTCCTTCTATGTATGAATTATATACAGCTTCTACCATTCAGCCCAAGTATAACTCCAAAAGTTAAAACTAATATAAAACTATAACTGCTATATATCAATGTGAAAAAATAGAAGATGATTGGTTGAATGGGCTTACCAGCCTTCAAAAAAGAAGAACTTGTCAAGGACTGAGCAGAGCGGCTTTGACTGTGTTGTTTGAACATGGAGGATTTTCTCCAGACTGCCTCCTCACCTTCTTTCTTTCCTTAATGCTAATACTGCTCCCCCATAAGTGGCACCCATTAAATACCACCAATGAACTGCTGCAGTGACATTGCACAGCTGATGCCAGGAACACTTCACTTTAGTGTGGGCCTTTCCAGGAATAAGAAAACCAGGCAACCTCCCCTAGGTCTGGGCTTTTGCATACTGCAGAGCCACGTCTAACTAAATTAAGCAGAGACGCCAAGACAAAATTGCTGAAACATTTCTCATGCTGATTTGGTTTAACAAGAATGCAGCCTTGTCTGAGCACTGCATGGCTTTCCATGCAAGCTGAATGATCTGCACCTTACTAACCCCATATTTAAAGAGAAATGGCTTGACCATTCCCCATAGCATAGGTTTATCCTTCATCTCTGTCAGCTGTGGAGGAAATCTATCTGCCAACAGGTTCACTTTCCAGCAGCATGAACTGGAACAGTCACCCTCATTGCTATAACCACTCAGATTTATTTATGTATTTCTAAGCACATGCGTCAGTTCCTATGAAGAAATCTAACCGCGATTATTCCTTACCCCATAAATGTCTCCATCTGAGTGCTATGTTTAGTCAGCCCCGCGCAAATAGTATTTCCATTGATTTGAATTTACATATACTTCACTTGAGAGCCTGGCATCAATAAGGGCAGCAGGACATGCCCCAGTACATAGGGTCACCAGTGTAAGTATTTAAACAAATGACAAGAACACGGAACGAAGAAGATACGTTGAAAACACTGTGACGAGAACCAGTTTTGTCCAAAGTCACAAACCTCAGATATCACAGGAGAAACAAAAGGGTGTGCAGATGCAAACTAATTGAAGCTGCAGCTCTAGGACTGTGTAGGGTATTGTGAAAACAGAGAATCCAGAATAGATCAATTTCTATCACAGGAAAAGGTGAGGGGTTAAAAAAAAAAAAACACCTGTATAGAGATTTGATCAGGTGTACCAGCACCAAAGCCAAGGCAGTGGGCAGGTACTCTGCTAGCAGTCAGTGGGATGGTTTGTGACACCTTCCCTTCCTGCATGTTATAGTTCAATGAAGTAGACCTGGTTGGAGTGCTAGCATGTCAACACTTCCAGGTGTACAAAGACACCGGCCCTTCTAACAACACCAGCCTTATGAAACACTGCGCCTTGGCACACCACCACCAGGGGCTCAGCTGCACTGATTTGCATCTCCTCAGTGCTTGAGTTTCCATAGAGGACTCGTGATCTCTTCAAGAGAAGAACAGCTATAGATTTGTCTGCCTTTTTTTTTTTTTTTTTTTTTTTTTTTTAATGTTCCAGGAACTTTTCTAATTTAGCTTCAAGATGACATTTTAATGAGGTTTCATTGCATAAAAAAACATCAGACGATTTAAGGAGCTCTCTTCTCTCTCTCCCTCCCCAAATCACCTCTGAAATGAATTACCATGCAGGAATGAAGGCTTTAATGAGAATTTATGTTGCTCATATTGAAGCAGGGGTGAGTGGAAAGTCGTTCAGCTGCTAAATCATGGCATTGGAGCGGATGTCATTCCCTCTCCCACCATGACAGATGGCAGCATGGTGTCATTCAGAACTGAGCAGGTTTCTTCAAAAGTTTGGATCTGGTGTTTGTTTGTTTGTTTTGGAGTCAAAGAGAGGGCAGCAGAGAATAGCTGCAAACCAATTCCCTCTCAGTAAAATGGAAGGCTCACCAGCTCTTCATTCAGTACAATGTGGCTCAAGAGGATATCCTGTCAAACCAATGATAACGAGGGAAATAAAGTCACTTCCTCAACAGCTGTTTGATTCAGGTAGAAAAAGGAAGTCTTTACTTCCTCATGTTTGCTCTCCCTACCACCCCCTCAGCCATAAATGCATAAATGCCATGCCGAGGTTGGCTTTTCCCTTGGCCTTGTCAGGGGGAGCACTCGTGCCAGTGATGCAGTGCTGGGCTCAGCATATGGGAAGTATTGACTCCTCTGCAGCCTTGAGGATAGGCCTTGCCTCTTGGGCAGGGATGGAGGCTGAGCTGCGAAAGGACCGAGACTAACTCAAACCCAAATGCAAGTAACAAATGTTTCTGTAGTTAAAGATGAATGATATTTGTTTCTTGAATCAGCACTGCCACATTTGGGCCAGCAGACAAGAGAGGTAGTGCAACTGGGAGCCGCTGACTTGAGCCAGGGCACCACTCAGGACACCATCATCACCATTGTGCCTCCTTGTCCTCCATGGGTGACAAACTCCACCAGGGCCTGAGCAGGACCTACTTTCCCTGTGGGCAGCTCAGTGGGGAGTGGGGCTCTTGGCCTACTCCTGGCCCACCATATAAACCCAGATGGGTGAGGCGTGCACTTCGGTGCACAGGGACCATGAAGAGATCAGGCAGAATGTTCGTCTCTTTACTGCTTCCATCCTTCTTGCTGTGCTGAAACGGTCAACATGAATATATGCCATAAATGAATGACAGGCTTATTTGACTTCATAAAAGCTTCTAAAGAAATTACTTTCAAGCAACTTACAGGTCTGAATGAAGAGCTCTTTTCCATATAATTTTTAACTGCCCTGATATAATTTTACATCCAGGATATAACATTCCATTAAATTTTAAATAGTTAGGCCTTAAAGGCCTACAACCCTTATGTTTCCAACCGTGTGAGATTTCCAGAAGGCCTCACCAAGCCAAAACTCGCCTCGGTCCATTTGCCAAGAGGACCCTTGCTTTCATTATAAAGTGCTTTTCAGACGACATCAAGTGTTTGAGGCAATTTTGTTAAGCTTATTTGTTTTAGTGCAGTTTCTCTTATTTTAAACAGACCAGTTTAGGTGACAAAAATCCAGTGACAAACACGTGGGTTTATAGAAGACAAACCCTATGAAGCAGTCAGAATTCTGTTTAGGGTTCTCCTTGTGCTGAAATAGTTTTCAGTAATGGGTCCCTCCCCCTCTCCTTGTTTTAGTACATAAAATGGACATGTGTTTATTTAAAACAGGTTTGAAACTTAAACAAATAGTGACAGGCTGTTCAAACAAGCTTCGGAAATAGGTCTAATCAGGATGTTTGAGAAGGGGAGGGAGAATGATCATAAAGAGCTACTTGTAATATATAGTGCAGACACCATTAAGCTGGGTTCATGTTATTGTTGTATAATCTCAGCAAAAACAGTACTGCATGCTACACATTTTTTGTTGGCGTTCCTCTTTTGAACCATACATTATACCATAGGTCTGCCTTGTCTTCAAGTTCTACTGTAACCCTCTATCCATCCTCATAGGGAATACCAGGGGTTCTACTGAATTGTTAGAAATGGCCTCTCGGGCAAACTGGGCTGAATGTTGCTGAGCGTGGGTAGAAAGAAGGCACAAAATATGCTCATTTTGCAATTGATACTGGGTGTGCGTCGGCTGTCATTACTATACAGAAGTGAGACTCAGCCCACAGAAAGAAACCATGGAAATGTAACATTAAGATATTTTCACATGACTTGCATTTCCATGGTATTTTTTTTTTTCATTTCCTCTGTTTTCCACCTATTATAATATCACCAAGTTTTGAACTTTACCCTTCTTGTATTTTTATAAGGCATGATCTCGAACTCTCTATCCAGGCAAAGCTCCCATGGAAGTCAGTGAGTCTGCACTGGCGGCAACAGGACTTAGCCCAGTCTGTAACATTTTAGGATATTGTGTTACTTCATAGCCTTAAGGAGAAATAAAGGAAGCTGTCCAAAGAACTGCTCAGCAAACTCTGTACTTCTCGGCTCTTCATCAGCACGGCAGAATATCGAGGCCAGGGTTTGGCAATGTCTATTTCAAACACAACACAGCTATGCAAAAGTTGTTGAATTTTCTCAGGGAAGAACAGTTTGTGTTAAGACATTGGCCCCAAAGGTTAAACTGCCTTCACTTAAGAATATAGTCTTGGATGCTCAAGTTTGAAAATGATTGCCTGGAGGAAGAAGCATTAAGAGATATCAGGAGGAAGACGATTTGGGTCAAACTGTTGGGCAAACCCCTCAGCAATTCTGTTACTGACACACTCACTCTTACCTACAACACGCGCCAATGTTACTTAATATAAAAACACATTTGGAGGTTACAGATGTTTTATTTATTTGCATCTCACTTGGTCTAGTGAACAGGAATCAAAATGGCACAATATAAAAACCCTTACACGCCCTCTCGTGGTATAACCATAAATGCACTTATTTTAACAATATCTAGAAAAGGCTAATGAGGAAGGCTATTTAATGTGTGATTTATGGGAAATGCATCTGGCTGAAAGGTTCCTGTGAAGGGCAGAGACCTGTTACTCTTTGTTCTTGCTGCAATCCGTGACATGTGTGCATTTTCAGAAGGCAGGTTACCACCTAGCATAGTAACATTACAAAATGTCTAAAGGCAACATAAGTAGAGAATGTTTGCTTTTACAAAAATTTGGAAGCCTAGGATAATAGAGAATGATGTAAACCCCACAATGGATACAATGGATAGCTGTCTGATGGGTTTATCTCTGTGGTTTGGGTGCAGACCTTAATTGGTTGCACAAGGATAGAGTTGTCCTAAACTCTATTTTTTCTCCCCCTTTTTTTTTTTTTTTTTTTTTCTTTTTTTTAAGCCATTCAGCTTCATTATTCATTGCTTTCACGCAGCACAGTGTGGTTTACCTCTCTGAGTGTTCTCAGGTTTCATGTTTGTAAAGAATGGCAGGCAGCTTGAAAGAAACACAGTAAGCACAGGGTGTTACCGATCTGATCACTGGCCCAGTCAAAATCCCATTGTATTTGTGGAGCACAAAAACAGACCATTGCTGAATCAGGGGAATGACTATCAGGAACACAGGACTAAGGTGTCAGCCCTTTTGCTGACAGTCATGAAAGGCCAGCAGTAGCATAACACAGAACTGCACCCTAACAGCTTCACCTCACACAGAAGAAACATCTCAGTGACGGCTTTGTGGAGTCTTCTGAGCCCCATCCCTAAGGAACTCAATAAATATTGGTCAATAAAATAGATGCCCGTTATCCAGTGGAAGCAAAAGGTTTGGAGAATGAAGTTCCAATCTCTTCCATTCCATGCTTCATGTGTTTTTGTATATACACAAATGGGAGACAAAAGGGAGTTACTCCTGTTTAAAAAATGCTTTTACTATATTCGCTGTTGGACAGGCCATGCCTAAAACAGATGTAAGACTGCAAGTAATTACAGCAATATTTGTGAAGAAATAGGCAGGAGAACTTTGTGCTAAGCACCGCACAAAAACATAGCTCCCAAATCACTGTTTTCATACATCGATGTGTTGTGGGGTTTTTTTCTACCAAAGTGATTGCTGAATGACCACTACATGTGAAGAAGCTCTCCTCCCTCTCTTCAATATTTACTGTGATTCTGATGTTCCTTTATTTCCCTTTCTAGGATGCCTTCGTGGAGTTGTACGGCAACAGTATGAGGCCTTTGTTCGATTTCTCCTGGATCTCTCTGAAGACCATCCTGAGCCTGGTTCTGGTGGGAGCTTGCATCACTCTTGGCGCTTATCTTGGACACAAGTAGAGTCACCCAGTTTATCGTGGATTACAAAAGTCTGTCAAAACAGCAAAATAATATTTTTTTTCTGTAGCACAATGGTATTTTATGAGCAAAACAACTTCCTGGCTAAAGATTAAATCAGCTATTACTGCCAAAGGAAATATCATTTATTTTTACATTGCAGGAAAATTATTTATTAAAATATATTTACATTTTAACCTGCTATTTTCAGAAACTCTGCAAGTTGTATCTGTCATCACATCATGTTGTTATTCTTAACTTTAATGAGCCCCAAAGCATTTTAGGTTCTTCTTTTTTTTTTTTTTTTAATTGATGCAGTTGTCTGAATTATTTTATCTGCAAAGAGCAAGTATACTGACAAAGACCTACCTGCTTACACTTAGGAAGGCAGTTACTTGAGCTGCTAAAGGCTGTGTAATTGTATAGATCTCCCTGCAATTTTTGGGATGGCTAGAAGGGCTCTGAAAGAAAAGGTCAATGTGAACAAAGTTCTAATCCCGTCCTGCCTGCGAGAGCGGTCAGAGTAAGCGGCTCAACATGGTACATGCATGCAGTCAAAATGGCAACTTCTTGAAGGACACTTGGCTATCCCTACAGCTTGAAATGCAATTGCCTCTGCCTTGTAGACATGCGTTTTCAAGTTACCAGTCATGCCATCGCATCATAGTCATGATAGCATCATCCTATACCCTACTATGTGTCAACTCAAATACTTTTCTTTACGGATGTGTGAAGTTTAATCTTTGGGGCTTGCAGGAAATTACTGTTCCAATGATTTTCTCAGCAGTAAAAAGTTTTCATGGCTACTGACACAGAAACATCAGGAGACCTTAAGTGCCTGCTTCTACAGAGCAGAGCTGGAGTCTGAAGACCTGACCTGCGTCCCACTTTAGGGCTCATATCTGCAACTAATCCTGTTTACTTACAGAGTTCCTCCAGGGGTTTGAAACCAATTAAATGTGGTCTCCAAATCCCTGAAAGTTGAAAAAGATTTTAATTCTATTTGGCAAGAAACAGACCTCAGCTGAGTTACAAATTAGCTCTGACTATCCTTGCTTCTCAAACCAGACACCAAAATCAAGTTCATTTTCATAACACAGAAAGAAAGTGAGCTTTATCCTCCTGCCCCTTGCCCTCAAAATTATTTCATGCTAATAATTTCCTAAGACTGTCTACTGAAGAAAAGATGAAGAAGAAACTCCTCTATCTGGACAGAGACTCTCTGACACCTTGATCTCACAGGTGCCTACTGTCATTTCAAGTGAAAACAGGGTGGAGGAAAAAGGGGAGGGTGAAGCCATCTGCCCCTGTTAGAAATGCAACTCAAGTACAGCTAATGCAGAATACTCGGTATACATTTTTATAATCAGACCTGTGTTCCAAGACCGGGTGTGTTGACGTATGTCAAAGCAGGGCTTTCCATGTGCTCGGAGGGGGCCGGAATTGCTGACGAAGCAGAAGAATCCCAGTGTGTTGCATGGACTGCTCTGCGGAATGGACATCACCATCTTCAATCAAACGCTCCTATTTTTTCTATGAAACTTTTGAAACCCGGGATTTGTGGGTAAATGGACATTCAGAGATAGAAAGAAAAGGTTTTAAAGCTCTGAATGTAACGTACCGTACAGTGCAGAAGTGCTATAAGGGGTGAAAAAAATAAAATAAAATACAGTGAATAAACTGTAGATTCAACCTCAAGATTTCAGATGGATAACTTTGTGGCATTATATGCAAAATATCTCCATTAACTTGGGAATGTAAGATGTTCAATGTTAAGGCTGTAGTTGATGTTGTGTCTTCAAAGCTGCTTTTTTTTTGTTTGTTTGTTTGTTTTAAGAGTTGTACATCTCAGCATTTTTACTGCTACTTAGTCACGGCACCTACACTTTGTGTGAGCAAAGATGGAACGAGCTTGCCTTTCCACTTTGAAATTACTTGTAATTTCATAGAAACATACAAAGGAGGTGTTTCGAAGATCACAAAAGTGGGACTAAAACTAGGATCGATTTTAAAGAAAAGAAAAAATGTCATAGAATCAGATGCACCTGCAGTGTTTTTAGAGTTTCTGTCAGAAGTGGGCATATGTGTGCAGGATTCATATGAGAAATATTTGAAATGGGAGCAACCAAGTATTGCGGATTGAGTGTGGGCTTTGTTTTTTTTTTCAGCTGCGAAGCTGAACGTGTCTGAAGCTGATTTCAAAACTGGAATTGGCTGCTATCGAGCTGATGTTTCATTCCACAAGCTAGTCTTCGTTTCAATTTGTGCCCATACGCCCATTAAATTTCATGAACTATTAGACCTCAAATTGTTTCAAAATTGTTTATTTTATTAAAGGTTTACATTGTCAAAAGTAGTAAAAGAGTAACTATCAATTCCAGTGCTGCTATACTACCAGGATAATTTGAATGGGTTTTATTTTTAATACCTTCCAATGGCAAAAGTTTTTTAAAGCTGCTTTAGAAATAATATGAAGACGACACGTGATGATACACATTTAAATGAATATTGAGGATTTTGTGTTCTGTTGTGTCTACTCACTGGACTACCCAGTGTATTGGTTAATGCCAGGCAAAAAGAAGAGTCACAATGACTGTTGATGATTTTATTTTATTAAAGAGCTAATGGAGTTTTCCCATCCTGACTGCAGAATAGTACAGTATTGTGGCTGCATTAGGTATAACGGTAGTTGATAATACATTTATTAAGAAACATAGTAGAAACGTTGAATGTATATAAAAGCTTGAACTTCTTTAATAAAATCCTCTCCTCTCACTCTTGCATTTCTTTTGCAATAATTCCTGTCTTTTATATTCCTCATCACATCTTCCCATAGAGGTTTGGTTTTTTCCCCCCACAGATTGCCTTATAGACTTGCATGCTCAAAGACTACACTTGAGTAAAAATTCATCCTCTGTCACTATGTGAACACACACACTTGGCCATTCCCAATGTATCCAAGCCGTCAAAGCAGAAAGTGAAGAGGGAGGCTTCTGAGGATGGTTAGGTGTGGAAGACCAGAGGACAACAAAGGAAGAGGCCAAGAGGTAGAAGCAAAGAGATCATTGAAATACCTCCCTGCTTAGAGGCGACTGTTACAAGGAATTGGTCCATCTTTCATTCTTTCCCTTGAAAAAGGGTGATGCAAGGGCAGAGTAACCCATTACAGACTCACTATGATTATTTTTCAGTAAAAAACTTCATTAATGCTGAAGGCAGTCTTTTGCATAACAGAAAATCCTTAGGAGTTTGAGAGCAATACTTGATTTGGCTGTGTTTAATTTATTTGTCATTAATTCGTTTCTGCTTCATTTATTAAGAAAATAATGAAGGAAAATGTTTTGTTCCTGGGGAAAGAAATAAAAAAAGTATCTGTGCAGTCCCTTAAGATCTGTTACAGATCAGTATCTTGGGAATAAACGGAAAAACGAGCAAAGTAATCTGCAAGGTCAGTGTTCTGGAATCAGAGCTGACACAGAGGATGTTTCTTAATAGAACAAACACTGGATCTAGCAAAGAAGGAACAGGGCTTGGGGGGTAAGGGAGAATAATATACAGATAGGGAAGGGGCTGGAAGATGCAGAGAATGACACTGGTGTGTAAGAAAATCTCAAGTTTCAGGCGATGCAGGAATCCACCCAAGATGGCCTGAAAATAACTTCTAACTAAAACCAGCTACGAACCCGTGCACTGTGATGTGACTGCAATTACTAAGAATGTTCAGCTACAGAATTGTTTTAAAATTATTCTTGAAGTACCCACTCATTACAAAAGCTCATTTGTTTGCTGTTGCGATTTGAGATTACGCAGCCTGAATAGGATTGCACTAATAGATGGAAAAGTGTTTCTTTGAAACCAGATGTGCAAAGGAAACATCGATGTGGTATGGTTCAAAGAATACAGATCCAGGACACCCAAGCATACAGCCTCCCTAGCTGAGTCACTGGGAGTCAGATACGCATAAGGACTGCGTGCTTTGAGCCTAAAGCATGACACTATGCTTAGCCATGCACCTGCATCCAACTTAACAAGCCTAGAACTCCTATTGATTATAAGTGTAGTGAAGTAGCATGTTTAAAGCCTGTCTTTTTTCCTCTCTCTGTCTTTAAACAAGCTAGCAAAATGATTCATTTGTATTACAAGTTAATGGCTCGGTAGTATATGAAAATTTAAACATCTTTTGATTTATGAGTTTAAAAATTCTTTCTCGTTGCAAAAGCCCAGCTTTGTTTTTCATTCCTATCTCTTTCTCAAGCAAGGCTAAACAAAAGGAAGACAAAGGAGCCAGTTTAATCTGTATTTCTTTTAAATCACACTCCTATACTAAGTTAATGCAGCTTCATCACACAATGAAACCTTTCTTGGCAACTTATACAGCATTAAGAATTCCACAGGAAAAAAAAAAAAAGTGTATATTTTTATAATTTAATTAGCATATTTTTTTTCTTTTTCTTCTGAATATTTGAATTTTAATTATCACCAGCATAAATGTACATAAGCAGATATCGTTTATCCAGTACCTTTGGATGATGTATGTACGGTAATGTAGTTTGTCAGTTTATCATCATTTAATATGATTATGTCGTTCTTTGTCTTTAAAATGTTATAAGAACATGCTGCCATTAAACTTTCCATGTCTGTCTAGTTAATATTGTGAAAAAATAATAAAGCACACTGTGAGTTACTTGTTTTGCATTTGACTTGTTTAGGATTGGTTGATAAGCCATGGCTCCAGTAGTTATGAGTGCAGTCTTGTCAATGAAACATGGCATTTCCTTCCTGCTTGTTCTGTTGACATTCTGCTCTGCGTTAACATCTTCAGGCTACAGTGACAGTGTTGACGTACAGCTTACCCACATGTGTTCTCTGAATCTCAAATATGCAATGATTTTGTAAAGCCCCCCCGGAACTGGGAATGCAACCGAGTTTGAGCTTTCCTGAAAACAAACAAGATCCTTGCTAAACTCCATGGCAGCAGAGATGACAAACTCTACATCTTTGAGGTTTATGTGACAGAGAAATATAAGAAAAATTTTACATTTTTACTTTTTTTTATGCTGTGGTATATTTTTGAGCTAATACCAAAATGTTTAATAGATGTGCAGGAATGTATATATGAATGTATTTATAACATTCACCTTTGTCCAGGGGCTGCCCATAAGATCAGGGGAGAGATGATATTCAGTGTAGCTAAGGTGGGTCCTTGGTCTGCCTGGACTGTCATGATGGAAGATGGAAGAGCTCTCTGCTTGCTTTGATCATTAGCAGACTGGTTAATTGGGTGCTTCATGTTCCTTAGCTATAACTCCCTCTCATAGCACCCCGTCACACTCACTACAACACTCAGAGCTGCGGGGCTGCAAGTCAGTGCCTTGACTGAGATTATCTGCAGGCTGATGTAGTCTAAGCTTTTCCTTCACTGTGGTTCACACTGGCTGGAACCACGGATTTAGTGAGTCTGTCAGCTCACATCACTCCTTTCAGGAAGGTTCACCAAGACTTTGAGCTTCGAATAATACTTTGGGACAAAATCACTTCTAAATGGGATTTACTATGGGCAGTGCTTGGAAAAGCACCAATGGGCACCCTCTGAATACAGTGTCAATTATGCACTAAAGCCATGCATCAGAAGTATCTGTGCTGCTGGCAGCTGACAAAGGACAGGATTTTGTGTTCATTCAGGCTGTTAAGTTCTGTTACTACTTTTCTTCTTTCTCTTGATCCCAAAAAAGAGCAGCCAATTTCACATCTGTGGACACAACCTCGTGAAGCTGTTGATTCAAGAAAGCAAAAAAAAAGCTCCAGAAAAAGCTACAATCAGTCAGTACTCCCCGGCATTCATCAAAGGTCTCTGTGCCTCAAGATACAGTCACCCAGGTTTGATTAGCTGCTGCTGTGTGAAATACAGTACACAGCCATGTCATCTACTAAGGAGACCCTGAGGATGCTGCCACCCGCTCTGTCTCATGTTTCCAACGTCTTGTTAAAAGTGCCATGAGACTCTTCTATTTCTTTACCAGAACTACTTTCCATCCTAGTGGAAAGGAGCTGTAAAAACATATCAGCAAATCTCAAGAGGGATGAGGGGAAAATAAAAGTAAAGCATTTTCATTACTGCTGCAGGTTTGTCACAGTCCTGTTTAGATACAGGGAGGTGTTCAGCTACTCTGCCTCTAAAAGGCTCATTTTAACTGGCCCTTAATTTGCAGATGTTGCCACACGCATTCAGTGGCTGGAGTTCATGTACAAAATAATAGCTGAATTTGTTAATAAGTATTTAACTCTAGGAATGTACGCAACTACTTGAGGGGGGTTTGCAGCCTAGCATGCTCAGTGCGCTGTCATGCGTGCCCAGCTAGTGAGTGGCTCGAGTTAGTCGTTTAATCCCTTTCAAGAACAACTCAGACACACATGCACAAACATCGACCCTTATGTCTGCATCCTCGAGGACAGAGAAGGTGGAAGAAGGCAGCCTGAAGCTTTCTGAAAGAAGCCACAGCAGAAGAATGCAATAGATTCTGTCCTCCTAGCTCAAGGACTGAACTGCTGAGCAGAGAACGAGGTTGCAAATTGCTTTACAAGTCAGGAAGCAAGCAGATCTGCAGTTCTGCATATACTGCCATTTCTTCCCTGACTATTGTATGAGACTGAAAGAAGACTGAAGGGACTTGGAGAAAGGTATCCTCAGCACTGTCTTATTTCAAGCTAAAACCTAAGGAAGGAACATGTGCTGAAGTCCCTTTAAGGAGGTTAAAGTAAGTTAGAAGGCCCAGGTAAATTACTTTAGTGAGTCTCCTTTTTCTGCCTGTTTAGATGATTCCAGTTATTGAAAAAGCTGGGAGGTGAGCACCTGTGAGTAAATGCCTACCTCATTACTGGGACAAAGCACAGTGTGCACAGAAGAAAAGGTCAGAATAAAGACAAAATGAACATCAGACCTGATAGCTGGGGAGGGGTTTGGCAACCTGGAAATTACACTGGTAGGAGCACTTTTAAAGCAAGCTTTCACAGGCCTCTCTTTTCAAAATATACACCAATGGTTTCAAGCACTGTAAATCATCAGAGAAGTTCCACTGCTGGCCGTGTGCTGCAGTCCCTCTGAGACAGCAGGCTCTCAGCCTGGTAGTAGCGGTAGTTCCTGCTGTTGTCTCTCGAGCTTCTTCAATATTTAATGAGAATGAAATTTATTCCAGTGTGAATGACTGCTGGATAACTGCTTGCCATTTGAATTTCATGTTACATCTGACCCTAACAGGAGTTAGCCTTCTGCTCATAAGTAACATTTGGTATCAAGAAGTCCCTCTGAGGAGACCTTACTCAGGTCAAAAGATAGAGTAGTCAAGATCTGTGCGCTGCAACAAACTGACTTGCACAGCCAAACAAGAAAAGATCATGTGGTTCTTAGTTTACTGCACCTTGCTAAAATTGAGTGTGAGCACTAAGAACATTCAGAACGGCTCTAAGAAACCTTAAGAGGATAAGAACACAAGAAGTTAGTAAAACCATTAGTATTAGTATAATATTTTTTATTATTACTATTTCAGGGCTTCCCAAGGTACAAGCACACTCATTTTTATCCTGTGGAGCGGGGAGTTAGGCTTGATGATCCTTATGGTTCCTTTTTAACTTAGGATATTCTATGATTCTGAATACTGAGTGGTTTTGCTAGCTAAGTCCAACCAGATGATGCCTCTTCACCTTCAATGGGAAACCTGCTCTGGAGCCTACCCAAGCAACTCATTAAAAATGTATTGAGTTGCCACTCTGCCACTCGGATATGCTAGAGAAATGTATTGATTTACCCTCTCCTAAATGTGTCCTCCAGATCTCCCAAAGCACACATGACCACAGCATTGGGAACACGATGTCTTGATTACTGTGAGAAACACTGAAATCAACACTTACTCCAGCAAGTCATGGTCTTACAGATAAAAATGTACATCTGGAGCCCAGAACTGGTGCAAAGCCTTGGAAAGCCACAGGTGACAGAAAGAAAAGCCAGGCAATCTATTGGTTGGTTGGTATACGTTCAAGGTTCATCCTGATTACGGAAAGGCATGTGATTCTGTTTCTGTCAAAGCAGCAGGCAGTTCATACATAACACATAAGGTATTTAGTCTGGCTAGAGGAAGATGAATTCCACCTGATTCAGCATCACCTAGTTAGAATGACACAAACAGGCTGCATCCCATTTATTGTAAATCTCTACAGCAGAAAATTAGAAATAATTGGTTGACTTGAGCCAGCAAGGGTTACACTGGGGCAATAGGTTGTGCAGTGCATTTATATTCTTGCGTACCACACAAATACATCATATTTCTTCAAAAACTGCTTTTTTTGGTCAAGTACCACGAACCCTCAATTTGGATTTACTGTACTACCAAAATGCAATAAGAAATCTGCATGCATAGAGCTGTATGTCCTATGCATATGAACAGAAGTAGTAAAATAATAATAATAACAATGACTTCTGGGTAGTTTGGAAAGGAAACAGTGTGAAATTGGAAAGTAAACCAAAGGATCACATGAGATGCCCTAACACATGATAAGGCATTTTGGAAATAAACTTTACAGTGTATTTCCACTCACTTCCCTCAAGACAGCATCACTCCAAAAGGCCAGGCTGCATCACAACACTGTGATCCCAAGTGATGTGATCTCATAGCACTGTTAAAGGCAAATCACAATGACTTTAAAGTCTCTTCCCAAACTGCTCCACATCCACTCAACAACAAAGAACCCAAGAGCAGGAACCAGCAATGCAAAACACATCAAACAACCCAAAGCAATAGTTTTGGCAAGCAAGCTTTTGTAGCATAAAGATGCCAGCACCCTGTAAAATGCCCGGCAGGCAGAGGAGAAGCCAGGGTACCGCATCATAATTAATGTACTTGGATGCTTTTCACCAGGGACTGCAGCACAGACGCTTTCTGTAATTCTTTCAGCAGAGCCCTGTTAACAGCCTGTGCCGTCTGCTTCAGTGCGCAGACGGTGTGGCCTGAAAGGGACTGCTGACTGCTCTGTTCTGTCCTCTCACAACTCTGCTTGAAGCCAAAACTGGCAGAAAACCAAGGTGTTCTCTCATGAGACTGTAAATTAATGTTGCTGAAGGAAACAGGCTTGTAGTTCATGTGGTTCAGAGCTTGCCTTCCATCTGGCGTCTAACTCCAAATTCCCTCTGCACCTAGGAATAAAGCAGGTGAGGTGTCTGGTCCACTCAGCACCCCCTACACATTACTGATTTCCTTTCATCCAGGTCTTAAAAAAAAAAAAAAAAAAAAAAAAAATCCCTGTTCTTGCTATGGTTTTGGAATGTTAGAGGGATTTTTTTGCACTTAAAAAAGCAGCTGTTGCTGCTTTGCAAACTTTCTTCTCATTAGGTAATTCATTTAGTGCTAGCAGAACGCACAGCCTCCTCCAACACAGCTCTATAAGAAGCTGGTTATTAGACACGTAAAAAATGTGAGTATGAGAAAGAAACAGATGTATTTTAAACAAAGGGGCTAAATTTTAGCTCCTCCTGGCTCCTCCTCCTCACAGACAAGGTATTTAATAAACCCTTCACACCAGCTGCTGACCACCTACATCAGCACTCCTTTACATTCTCCCAGTATTTGCATTAGGGACAAAAAAATCAGTCTTTAACTGAGGCAGCACTGCTTCCAGTTACATCTCAGTCACAGCTTCCAGGTGTGGAACTAGATTTCAGCCTTGTTCCTTTGTGTCTGCTTCCTTATTCTCCAGCAAGATGGAGGGGGAAAGTAAGGCAAAGTCAGAGATGCTCAAGATGCTCAAGAAGCACATATAGGAAAGAAAAAAAAAGAAAGGATGCAGCTACCTCCAGAAAGAGATGAGACAGTCTCAGAGTTTTAGGTAGATCCAGGCTCCTAACTCAAGAACTTTCTCTAACTCAAGAACTACTCCCACCATTATCTACTGCAAAACCCCCATCAGCATTAGCTGGGTTAAGACCTACTGCATGCACTTGAAATGGAACCACCGGTAGCAGCAGAACAGATTTAACTGTTTGTTACACAAGGTTATTCCACTACCTAAGAAAGGCAAAGGTCTTTCTTCGAATATTTTTGCTTTTCTTAAGCTCACGTTGATGATGGGGGAGGGCTCTGTAGCTGGAAAAAGTCAGGAAACAGTTGGAAAGAGTCAGGGAACAATCCCAAGTCCTGCTCCTCCCTTACTCTGGCAAAAATACAGCTGTCCCTTTACAATACGTCTAAGTTCCTTTGAGAACCTCACCAAGATACAGTCGCAAAGGTGCTGGAAAAATGGAACATAATACATAACTGCTACATGCACTGCAAGTGAGCACAGCTCATGCAAACACAGATGTGTCCAGGTCTGAGCATTACCAGTATCTTCGCTTATTTTGCACGCTTGGCTAGTGATGTTTTACCTGAAGCTTTCCCAACTCTTTCTGGAGCTCACATCTTCATGCATCTTCAGAAGCTGGCTATGAAAGACATGATCCAATTGCCCCAAAAATGCTCAAATTCTTTGCTACAGAAGAAATTGAAATAAAATAAAAATTAATAACATCCTGGCTCAACTCATTTTTTTGCACTTGTTAACTACTTGGGAAGAACAGACAGTCAAAAATATGTCACTTTTGGCAAGCAGAAGTATACACACCCACACAAATAAATACCTGTCCTTCATTTTCAACTGCGTGTCCACTGCCAAATCATCCTTTCCTTTACTCACAGCTGACAATTGCACAGATGTCTGTAACGCAGCTTACTCATAAAGACACATTCATTGCAAGGAGATACATGACAGACTTCACACTTAACAGTTGTCAGCATAACTTCATTAATATGTCTTAAGCATCCATTTGCCCACCCCCACCCACTTCAAAAACAAAATTAAAACCCACTTCTCTTCTGTCATCACATCCTCCAACAACCATCACCACTCACTCAAGTGCTGGGAAAATAACTCACTTCTTTTTCCTTAATCTCAGTTGACTGAGCCTTCTTCCAATAAAAGCAGTGTACAAACAAGCTCAAAATCACAAATGAAAGAAGACATTTTTATTTCCCGAAGACCACATCTGTTGATCTTGTTGACCCTTCCAATTAAGTGCTATGATTCACCAGTGACTGGTAGCACAAACATACATTCACATCCTAAATTCTGTCAAAACATTACAAAATTAGACAGCACAGAGCAGCTACTGCTGTCATTTTCATGATGTGCCCATGACGACTGTAGCTGGCAAAACAAATGTCCTGGTGTTATAAAATTCCCTTTAATGCATAAAGTATTTCCTAGAAAAATAAGCCCGCATATTTCAAAGACAACAGGGTGCTAGAGGTCAATTATAAATGTTCTCTACTTGTTAGAAGAGGCCTAAATGCCCTTGCTTATGAATCTGAGGGAAGCTTACCTTATTGATGCTTGAGGTAGCAGCCCCATATGAAAACTACAAAAGGGACAGGACACTAAATAGGGATGCCTGTATCTTATATTTGTTTAATAATGATCTGAACACATAATAGTCTACAGACAAAACCAACTATACAAAAAAAGAGATGTTGGCAGATTTCATTTCTCTAGTATAGACACTTACCAGTCAAAGCTGTTTATGACTCATGCTGATGTTAAGTTTTATATTAAAACAATCAATTAAACCACCTGTTGGTGTCACCAGTGAAAAGAATGATAACGAATCTGAACACACCCACTTTGCCATAAAGGTTTATTGACAGCAGTGAGCATGGACTCAGTTACAACACTGTTCATGACCATGGACTCAGTTACAACACTGTTCATTTCTCATGCTCTGAATAGAAACAAAATGTTTAGCTCCACTATCTTTTTATGATTAAATGATCCAAGAGACAACTACAGCACAGTGAGTTCAAGTAGGACTCAGTCATGCAGGTGAGGGGTTTCCTCCTTCCTCTTTCCTCCCTACTCCTTCTAGGCTTCAATTTTGCAAGATGTTTGCAACTTTAAATCCTGGAAAGAGCTAAACGTGTTGTGAAGCTCATACAGGTCAAGCCTTTGATGACCTTCTGAGCCGGAAGAGTGCTACAACCTGAAGGGAATACACATGCAAGGAGGTGAGACACCAGCAGACAGAATTTTCCCTCTCTGTTGAATTTGGCTTAGGAGGGAGTCCCAAGCCTAAGAACCATCCCACTGGTGTCTTGTTGAGCTTCTTTTCTTTCTCTCTTATGGAACGTGGTGGGGGAAGGATATTACACAGCTAGAAGCTCCCCAGAAAACCTTGGAATAGCACTCTAGTGGAAGAAAAAGTATAAATCTATGGAGGTTCTGAAACTACTAAAACTGCTATATCAGAATTGCAGAGTATAGTAAGCTGGTACTGAAGGCTGCAAAGTAAGAAAAAAATCAAGTTCTGGAAAACAAAGTTTCTCTATTACCACATATATTTTAGTGGGCAGAAAATCCAAATTCATAGTTACAAATGAGAACTTGAGAAAAATGCAGTCATCCTGACAAAAGCAAATATATATATATATATTGCAAAAAAAAAAAAAAAAAAAAAAAAAAAGGTCTAAATGCAAAAGCGCTTAATGTAACACTAACTCTGGTGCTGATTTCTACTTGTACAGCCAGCTCAATGCTGCTGAAGATTTAACAAATGATGTAGCGATTATTTGATTGCCCCTTAACACCAGCTCTAAAATAAAAGGAGAAAAAAAAAAATAAATCACTTTTACATGCATAGAAAAACAAAAAAATTGCCTTAAAATGTATTTTCCCTCAAGCAAGCTGTAAATTGTTAGGTTTCAAAACAGACAGAGGAATCTAACATAATTTGTCTGGTTTCTAATTGTTAAGATAATTCATAATTAAAAGCTGGATGGGGCAGAATTAGGTGCTAGGGAAAGATATTTGGGCTTACATCAACCATCTGAGTGGACTGAGACCAGATGAAAAAGAGAGAACAGATCTGCTATTAAACTTCTGCCTAGCCTTCACTGGAGCTGTTGTTACAAACTTCGAGTACAGCTGCACTTAATGAGTTTGTGTAAAAGCAGACATCATACAAATGGGAGAAAGTAGGAACTTCATCCAATTAGATAAGAGAGTTGGCCAGCAGCCTCCACCAAACTGAAAAGCTCTTCCAATTTTAGGGATGAGAGCTAATTATAACTCTATTTTTGTGTGCGTGCAATGCTACTAAATTATTGAGAAATATTGTCCTGTCAAAGAAGTATGTCATCTGCACAGACTTGATCATTATAGATAGAGCATTTGCCAGAGAGAGTGATAAGCCTTGATAACAACAGAAGGCATTCTGCTGTCAAACCTCAAGGGTGCAAATGGCTCCCCTGCTTGAGATTCTTCTCAAATCACTTCTTTAGTTTATTCATTTGGGCAGCTGGGTGGAATGGCAAGAATTTCTGTTTCTCTTCTTGATAGTGAGGTTGCAAGGAAGGCATATGGGCAGTGGTAGCTCCAACAAGCGTACTTGCTGGAGAAAGCTACTTCGAGACATTCACCATTGAAACTAGTATACAGACTGGGGGACTTTTTCTCACTCTTTTTGTTACCGTACACAATACGATGAAGAGTCAGAAGCAGCTGGATGTGAATGGATAGAACAGTTCTCACTGCTGCTTCATACTGACCAGCTTCTCATCTGGAAAGTGTACTCAATGAAAAGATGTTCCTTCTTCTGATGTCTCAGCAGTCCCAACACACCTCCTGAGTACATCACAGCACATCACTCCACAATACAACACACCATAGCTACTTTGAGTGCACAGCTCCTTCCAGCCACAGCCTAAACAGCCTTTTTGGCTCCATGTCGAAGCAGGCCACACAGACACCTCCCAGCAACACTGTCCATTGAGTCCAGTGATTTTCAAGAACCAAATGACATTTTGTATAAGGAGAAAGAAGAGTGATAGTGCGTGTGCTCATTTAGTGAAAGTGCACACTCAGGGCAGTAGGGAGGGGAAGTGAAATTAGAGAACATATTAACTGAGCATTGGAAAACAGGCTCAAACACTGGAGCTTTTTTTCCCCTAGTTAACTCTGTTATTTCACTCCACTTGTGATGCCTTTGGAATAAGGGATTTTGAGCACCGCCAAATAATGCCACTTTAATAGCGTAACTCCCAGCCCTGTGCTTGCTGGCAACCTCTGTAGCCTGTCAGCAAAAAGTCAGCTAGTTTTCTTCTCAGGACAAGAGGAAGCCACTGAAACTCCCTGAAAGAAGACAAAAAAACAAAACACACAAAAACCAGAGCAGACGGAGTGCACCAGAAGGCTGAGACCGCTAATAGGACAGCTGTAAACTAGGATGAAAGACTTAAATACAGGATTAAAAGGGGGAGTGAGAAGAGTCCAAAAGAGCTGTGTTTGTATCTAATCAAGCCATGCTTCCTAAACAATACATTTTAATTCAATTATCTTACAAGCAAATAAACCAATTAACTTAGACTTATATAGCCAGTAAGAAAACAGAGCAAGAGGCATCTCAATAGACTTACAGCAATCTTCTGAACTTTGAATGAAGGCTACCAGTGCAGTTCCTAAACTTGACACAGGCAAGAGAGAGGTTTAAGGCTTCCAAACAAAGATTCACCATGTGAATTAAGAAAGACTAAATAAAAGCTGAAGAGCCTTATTAAATGAAAGGCAAATCACCAAGAAATCAGCTTTCGGGGATCAGCTGAACTGCTGCATTGTACTTGCATGGAAAATTACCCAGCAGCTTTTTCTGAACCAAGAAACACAAATCAGTTTTGCTCAGTGAATGCATGAGCCAAACTCTTCTATTGTGATGGTTTCAATAGAAGCTCAAATAACTTTGACAGCCTGGAGGGGGAAGGGTGTCTCTGACCCAGTTTCTATATTACAGTGTAGTTTGGGTGATGGTGGTACGAGTGTTTACAGCAGAACCTCTTCTCTTCAATTTCCCTCTCCTGCTTGCCCACCATTGCTTTGTTTAAATAATCCACAGCTGTTATCATGCGTGCAAGAATAAGATTAATTGAGCTTAATGATTGCTGGCGACTTCTTATATGCATTCAGCTGGTGATGTCTTCAGCGTAGAGGCCCTTTACACAGTGTAAGAGGAAAATTTGTCTTTTACTTTGGCTTTCTCATTTCATATCCATTTTGAAAGCAGAATTCTCGTTTCCTCTGGACATCTTTGCTTAAAACAGAAATTCTGAAGGTCAGACCCTCTTCACTCAATGGAAACTACATGATTTTTTTTTAGGCTCTTGGCCAAGAAGTTTCTTGCTACTTCTCACGCCACTGATCCAGGAGAAAACACGACCTCTCCTTTGTGTGGAATGACAAGAGGCTGCAGAGGCAGAAAATGAAACTACTGAACAATGCAATAAATGGTTGAAGAAAGACTGCGCATACACAGGTGGCATGGAAACCTGGACTCCCCTTGTACAGACATGTAAGAGCAGTGTTCCCTCAAGGCACCAGGGCAAGGAGTGAGACAGATGAATTGGGATGAAAACACTAAAAATCTGAGTGAGAGTGGCAAAATCCAAATGATATAGATGATACATGCAGCTAAAATGATAGACCTTTCACACAGCAACGGCTGAAATATACTTACGACTCTGAACACCCACAGTAATTATTTTCTCTTTAAAAAGCTCTCGCTGCTAACCACATTTCAATGCTGTTTTTAACAGATCTTGAATTATTATGAACCCTCACTTGTCTGCTTTGATATGTCACAAGCCATCACTAACCTGACAGCTCGCTGGCAGACTTTCAAGCATTTTCAAAAATAAGAAACCAGCCTCACTACAAGTGCTTCCTCCACTTCCAGCCACCGAAACAAAATCTAATTCGGGGCACTGGAGACTGCAGAATCAAAAATAAAGCTGAGAGAAACTAAAAGGTTACACTGATAAAAGGAATGGAACAAAGAGGGAAAGAGCAGTAGGAACAGTTTTATGTTAGCCAATAGACTGCTCAGAGATGTACACTACGGCAAGGGGTAGCTCAAATTTTAAGCCCTGAGATACCCAAATGACTGCAATGCACAGGCTGGGATCTCACCAAGTGACTTGCAGAGTGGGTGCATTAATTTGGGGGCTACTGCATAATCCAAACCCATGCAGCAGGAGGAGGTGAGCCAGCAAAGAATGCTGAGGATATCCTTGTCTAATCCCATCAGACAGCAAAGCAGCCAGACACATAAGAAGCTGTTGTCATCAGATGCATGAACTTTTCCCTACTCTCTCTTACTTTACTTGGCTAAAGAGTGTTGTCCAAGGTTTTGGTATGTGGAAATTGGCTACTCTTGTAATAGTCAGGTATATTCATTCCAAAGTGAAGAAGAATAGACTAAGACTAGAGAGGGGAAAGCATGAAGAAAAAGATGCAGTGTACTTTTTTTTCCCTCCCATAAATATATGTATTTGTATTCTCATTCTGCCTGAGAAATCAGGTACCTGTTTTGCTTTTTTTTCAGCAGCTTTTCTTCTTTTTTTCTTCTTTTTTTTTTTCCCATTGAGGAAGAAGAGATAGGTTGGAACATTTTGATCATACATCTTACTTGCTTTGTTTTAATCCAACAAGTTTGATTTCATTTTCTCAAAATGCATCTTTTGCAAGCATTGCATAGCATCTGAAAACTCTCATTTGTTAAGGAAGAACTTATGGTTAGAATGTTTGTCCATTTTTTTTGGCAATTCCTTCTTCATAAGAACTGTGTCACTTTCCTGGGACATGTTAGTATGCTAATTTCAAGGCTGTTTTGTTTGCTTGGAGGACAGAGACATAAATATGCTGCCATACCTCCTAGTTGACTTAAGGCTATTCACATACCTTTGGGCTCCTCAACTCCAGCTATAAAATGAGTATTATAGCAACTTTTACTTTACAGAAACACCATGGAGGAAGAAGGTATGAAATAACCCACATGAACCAGGCTTTAAAAGGAGGCTGGAGAGGATGATGATTACTTGGTTCAGATTGACTTAACTATGATGTGAACCTGAGCAAAGCGGTGTTATTTTCAGAACAATCAAAGCCTTAAGATGCTCCTACTTTTGCAAACAGCACCACAAAATCTCTAATGGATTACAGATAGGCAGGACTTCTGTTTTATATCTCAGCCAGAAGACAAGAATCATCCTGCTTCTCAAAGGACTAAAAACATGTCGTGGGTCAAACAGACCGTAAGGGAACACAGCCAGTACTACAGAGTCAAGACCTATGGAATAAACACCATAATTCCCAAAGCACTTCAGTTTTATCTCCAGTAGAAAAGCCAGGCTCAGCCCTGCTTTGCTAATGGAATATGAAGAGTTTTCTGCCTGTGATGTTGTTTAAACACTATTTGTAGCTCCCCTCATTCAGTTTACAGTGTTTTCTGAACAGGGTCTCGGCCCCAACAAAAGATGATTTAACTTACTTGCTTGTCTTTGAAACCCCTAGTCTGGATTTTTACTCATCTTCCACTGAATATTCCCTCCCAAGAGCTGACCTGGATGCAGCAGCAAGGCAGCAGAATGGAGCGCACATGTGCTCACAGCACCCAGCCCCAGGAACAGGCCTTCAGCACAGAAGAGAGCCCAGTGGCTTCTCTAAAGCAAATTATCACCTGGTATCAGAGCTGGTGGGAAAGAGGAAAACAGACAAAAACTGAAAAAGCAAAACAGACGATTAAGGAGTAAAGAATGGCAGATGAAACTAAAAATAGTCCCCTTGGCAGTTATAAAGGAAATTCGTTTGACAGGAGGCTGCTTCTTTTGTCAAGAGTGGTTTGTTATGCAACAGATGATACCAACACCGGCTTCTCTTATCTTCATTGTCAGTTTAACTGACAAAAAGGAGCTCAGTTTAACATTACTGGAGCCACAGCAAGACTTACCATTTGTTTGTTTTCAGGCATGTGAATGTTTTAAGAGACAGCCCAGGGATAAATACTGGTGAGAAACTGTGGAGCAAGCCCAGCTAAGCAATTCTGTGAAAATCTTATGAGTACAAGTTCATGATTAAAGGCAGCAATTAAACCCCTGCCCACTGCTGTTCTGGTTCCCCAACCTCCCACTCCGACATTACCAAGAAGGGAATCACAGTGACTTTCCTGCACAATGGGAAGCTTAATGCTCACAAGTTCTTCCACACACAGACATCCAGGGATGTCCTTTCCTGTCCCCTCTGTTGTGCTTCTCACAAGAACATACAGGGCTGGAGCATTCTGGACAAAGGAAAAAGTAAAATATAAATGATCAAAGTTGTTTCATTTGCTGGTGAGGTCTGCTTTTCCCTTATTTTTGGTCCTGATGCTGAGCATTTGGTAACATTTACTCCTCTAAATCTGAAGGTAAGAAGTAGAAACTAAGAGGATTTAAAGACACCAGCTTAACATCTTCTCTTTTCCCAGAGGGAAGTGATGGCAAAACCGTGGAGAGAAGAGGGAGAGACGAGACTCACAGCAGCTTCCCTGGCAGTCCTCCACAGGCGTGCAGGTGAGGCTGCGTGTTCCTTATTAAAGCGCCTTCTGGCAGGCACGCAAGCTTTTAGAATGCCTGCTGATTGTGGCTGCCAATATCTGCTGGTAAGGAGGTAAGCAAATTGCAGCGCGTCCAAGTTAAACAAATAAAGGCTGGGGCTTTAAAAAGCACCAGAGACCCACATAGGCACACACATGCTAGGTAAGAGTGAGCACTTGGATACAATGTAGATGCAAGTGGGAGTGAGCACTTGGATACAATGTAGATGCAAGTAAAAACTACTCTAGCTGGTCTTTCGATTGGGCTTTCCTGAAATGCTCGTTTTCAGACCCAGTATTGTGCACTAAACAGTGGGTTAGTTGGAAACAGGGCACTCTCAGCCTATTCCTTTCTCTGAGGAAACGTTCAGCAGAACGAGCCTGTAGCCCAGCAGTCTGTCTCCTAGGTGAGCAACTGAAGGCATCCTGTGTCCTGAGCACCCCAAGTGTTTGCTGGGAAGATAAGCAGCGGAGTGTAAGATAAATGGGTGATTAGGTCTCCCAGTCAGAGGAAAGCCTTCAGTGAAAAACACGGGCAGATTTTAGCTTCTTCCTTCAGATTGAAAGCATACCGTGTACATGCAGGAAATACTACAGACAGATATATATATTCTAAAACTTTCTAGAAATAGCTCGTTCCGTTTCCCACTCAGTGAAGGGAGAACTCAGTGCAGATGCTGCCCCACAACAGGCACACCTGTCATTAACGGCTCAGGCCACAGGATGCCACTGTTGCATTTCTTTTTCAGGAGGTCAAAACAGAACTGCGACAATTGGTGTGAACTGGATACCTAAGTTTAATGCCCCTTTCCCCCCTTTTTTAACACCGTGTAGACATTTGCAAATGTTACGGCCTCAGGCAGTCCAGATGTAAATAGCTCAGTCCCACAGTATTGTGTGTTTTGATCGGGAACAACATGTTTGGATACCTTTTAAGGCTACGTTATTGCACACAGCATCTCTGCGCCTTCATAAATTTTCTACGGACTAGAACTCTTCCCAATGGCTGCCAGGAGTGTTGTCTCCAATCCTGATAGTTTTGACCACAAAACAAATCTCCGCTGTTACTGGATTTTATCTACGTTCAGATGAGAAAAGAAAAACACTAGATGGGAGAGCAGATAAAATGAGAAAGAAGGCAGACTGCTCATAATTCTTACCTCTTGTAAAAGAGGAAAGAAGCTCCGACCATGTTAATAAAACTTCACAAATATTTTACTAATATAAATACTTTCATATAGAAGTCTGGAATGTAATGTGTTCATGCCAGCAGACAGTAAAGTGGCTTGAGCTCCCAGAAAGCTCCTCTTGCTGTAATTTCATGTGATTTACAAGCTGGCACCTAGAAACATGCCCAGGACAAGAGATTTCCAGACAGGTAAAGACAGAGGCTCTTCACCAAGCTATATCACTGTGACTTCCAGAGCAATGCATGGATCTGGGCAGGTTCTAAGTGTCTTTGAAAACCAAATTTCAGTCCTGAAATATTTTTACGTTTAAATTGTAAACTATTAAAGAAAATGGTGTATGGGATTGCAGCTTCTGTGAGATTGCTGATCTCCTGTTTTTCCCTTGTGAGAATCCATCTGGAATACTGCAGGCAGGTCTGAGCCCCCCGCACAAGAAAGATGTGGAACTGTTGGAGTGGGTCCAGAGGAGGCCACTAGGGTGCTCAGAGGCCTGGAGCATCTCTCCTAGGAAGACAGGTTGAAGGAGCTGAGGTAGTTTGTCCTGGAGAAGAGATGGTTCCAGGAAGACCTCACTGTGGCCTTCCAATACCTAGAGGGAACGAGAAGGAAAATGACTTTGGACATGGACTGATAGTGATAGAACAGGGGGAAATGCTTTTACGCTAAAAGAGAGAAGATTTAACTTAGATGTGAAGAGGTAATGTTTGATTCAAAGAGCGGTGAGGCCCTGGCACGGCTGCCCAGAGAAGCTGTGGTGCCCCATTCCTGGAGGTGCTCAAGGCCGGGTTGTATGGGGCCCTGGGCAGCCTGAGCTGGTGGCAACAGATCTGCCCACAGCATGGGGTTGGCGCTGGGTGGGTGTAGTGGAAGTGCTAAGTCATGGCTTGAAACAGTGACTGAGCACCTGGTGGGAAGGCAGGGCCAACCCAGGGGAGCTCAGGTGCATGCACAACTGGAGGGGTTGGAGCCAGGATCTACCCAATCCCAGACCTCACTGAAGGGTTGGCAGTGAAGGTGATGGTATCTCACTGGAAATCTCTGCCTATATAAAGCTTTCTGAAGATAAGCAGCTCTTTTCCTTCATTTCTGTCTCCATAGCTGCTGCATTCAGGCTCAGCCTTGTTTGCTGCAGCCAAAGACTTTGCCACCCCTAGTATTATTACTCTACTTTCTATCATGTTATAGCGTGACAGTGGGCTTTATGGTCCCTTCCAAATAAGCTTGATGCTATGATTGATTCTTTTAAGTTCAGCACAACATAGATGTAATTCTTGATAAAGGACTCCTCAGAAAGGAGGAGAAAAAGAAAAAAGGAAAAATTTAACATAACCGATCTCAGATTTCAAAAGCCATTTTGATTTTGCTCATTACTTGCAAATAGGAATGATGGCTTGCAATTGAGTGTAAGAACAGGAAAGAAGAAAACGAATGATGAAGTTTTCAGATACAGCTTGGGTGGCCAGTAACAGCAGGACTTGAGGAAAGTCAGCATGACAATGACAGATGTAATGATGCAGAGTGTTACAGATGCTGATGTTATAGCTGCATAGTTCAAGCTGATATAAATAAGAAGGGGCCCATAGATTACATCCTTCTGGGATTCAAGGCTTCACCCTCACAGCCTGCAATGTGTTTTGGATGTGTTCCAGAAGCAGCCTATTCCCCAGCCGGAGGCTAGATTGTGTGGCAAAATCCCATTTTTCTGTAGGCCATACTGCAAGATCTTTAAATCAGAAATAAGTAACTGCTCAGCAGACTTTGGGAAGGACTTAGCCCATGGAAAGAAACAACCACCAACCAAACAAGTTATAGGCTACCTTGCACAGAAATAAAAGAAGCCTAACAGTGGTTTGCTATGCTTTAATAAGAAGGGTTTGTAGTAGCATACAGTAAGGATTCCTTTTGCTGAAGAAGTACTTGGTGTTGTGCTGTTTTTCCCTCCATGACAGGAGAAACTGACCAACACATAATGAATTACTTTGTTTCAAAATTCAATTTACCTCCATCCAAAAGACTAGAGATTTCAAAATCATCCTAAGGAAGAAAAAGCAATAAAAGAAAGCCTTCAACCCAAATTCTTTCCTTCTTGTTTCTAACAGCAAACAACAGGCTTAGTGTGAAAGCAACACTGAGAGAGGGTAGGAAAAAGAATTTCCAAAGCTAATTTTAGTCCTGCTGATCTCAGGAGCTCAGTGTTCCCATCAAACTGAATAGACTCCAGTGGGGTGCCCCACTGTCTAGCTGGAGAAATCTACCCACGGAGACCTGGTTGTGGCACCTTATACCTTACGTCTTGTTTGGTTTTCAGGGTTGTTGTCATTGGGTGCTTTTCTTGGGTGGATTGGTTGGGTTTTTCTTCTTCTTCTTCTTCTTCTTCTTCTTCTTCTTCTTCTTCTTTTTCCTTTGAGCAAACATCCAGGACTGCATTGATCCAAGACACAGATGTTACCTACTACAGTAAATCACTAGGAAAAAATCAAAATGTTTCACACTTCATTTTCTGTAAATTACTCCCTCTGGACTCAGCATTCAGCCAAAATTCATCCACAAGAGCTATTTCTATTAAAGGGAGTAACTGATGGCACAATCAGGTATATCCTTGATACAGAACTGTTTCTTCACATACAAGAGGGTGTTTTTCCTGCTAGAAGTTAAGAAGAAACAATGAAAGCATTCTTTTCCTTGATGGTTTCCATCTAAATTCAGCCAGTACTGTATCCAATCCTTCCATGAGCTTCCTATTTTATTATTTTTTTTTTTTCACTTGAGAAACATATTCCTACCACTTGCTCTGCTTATTTCTTCCAAACCATCTTCCTGTACTGTGGGTTGTTTGGTGGGTTCTTATGTCATATATAGATAGCTCCACTAACTATTACCTCAACACCTTGTATTCACTTCATATTTCCTCAGGGTAAATCCCTTTGGTTATACATTTAAGATTTGAATGTAGACCTCAGCACGTAATTTTGGGTGGATTTTGGCTCTGTCATTTCAGCAACTTGGTTCCATAACGACCTTATCCACTTTTTAAACTCCTTCTTATCTTGGCTGTCAGCTTCACTGAATTTTATCCAGTCTATAATCGCATCCCTTCAGCTCCACACAGTCTTCCATCAAACAAAAATGGCACCACCCTCACTCCTGTTAGCCCAAAAAAGACACGCTTTATCAAAACCACTTGTTAAACTGTAGAGGTTGGCTGCCAAGATTCTTTCATATTTCAACCTCTTCTTCCACACAAAAAAGGAAATCTATTTCCAACCAAGTCTTCCTGTGATTATCATTATTTTTTTACCCTCCATCTAGCATATTTCCTGCCACCAAGGGAGAAGTATCCGCTGTTGTATGAACCTTGCTTATGTAAGGGGAGTCAATATTCCTTGTATCTAGTGTCAAGAGCAGAGCAGATATCCCTTGCCAGATGTAAATTAAGAAAGGATTTTCCAAAGGTTTCCATCATACAGATGGGAGAACAGAATTAATATAAGCACCCTAACCGTCTTCAGCATGAAATCTGGCAAACTGTCCCACACTACCTTTAATTAGAGACTTAGATTAAGAAGCAGTAAAGCACTCCTGCTATTAAACTGTCTGCTACCAGAATCACAGCCTCAAACTGAGAAAGCGTTTTATTCATTATGTGAGTCAAGTGAAGTCCCTGGTAATTGGAAAAAATATACAGTGTCACATTCATTTTTAAGAAGGGTAGAAAGGATGACCCAGTGAACTATCAGCATTTCAGATGCTATTCTGTGCCTGAGATCATGAAAGATCATGGAAGAGATCATCCTGGAAGCATATGGAAGGGAGGGAGCCAATACAAGACAAGCAGCACAGCTTTACCAAGGGCAAATTCTGACCAGCCTAGTGGCCTTCTATGATGGTGTGTATGGGTATTTGATAATCACAGCCTGAACCTCTGATTAATCATCTGAGGCAAGTGTCAGGTCAGCTGTTGGAGCACTGTTGAGAGTAATTTAGCTGTGCTCCCAGAAGGGGTGGAGCTTGACTCCACCTCCTCTAGACCTCATTTAAGGGCTGACCACCACTAAGGCAGCATCTCTTGGAGATTGCTCCTTGGTGGAGATTGCCTCAGCACTTCCCAGTAAATGAATCCACATTGGTGAATTTTTCCTTATAAATAACCTTTTGAATGTCTGTTACCATCTTTGTATCATTCCACCTTACATGGTGTAACTGCATCAATGTACAAGAGAAGAGCCACTGATGTAATCTATCTGGACTTCAGGAAGGCATTTGACACAATCCCCTGCAACATCCTTCTCTCCAAATTGGAAAGATATGGATTTGATGGGTGGAATGTTTGATGGACAAGGAACTGGTTGCAAGATCATACCCAGAGAGTAGTGGTTAATGGCTCATGTCCACACGGAGATTGGTGATGAGTGGTGTTCCTCAGGAGTCAGTATTGGAACAGATGTTCTTTAGTATCTTCATTAATGGCATCACCAGTGGGATCGAGCACACCCTCAGCAAGTTTGTGGATGACACCAAGCTGTGAGGTGCAGTGTCGTAGAATCATAGAATGGCCTGGTTTGAAAAGGACCACAATGAACATCTAGTTTCAACCCCCCTGCTATGTGCAACCACCAGACCAGGCTGCTCAGAGCCACATCCAGCCTGGATGCAGTAGATGTGCCATCCCGAGGGACCCAGACAGGCTGGAGCAGTGAGCACAGGAGAAAAAACCTCATGAGGTTCAACAAAGCAAGTGAGAAGCCTTGCACCTGAGTCATGGCAAATCCTGCTTTCAGTACAATCTGGAGTATTTAAGGATAAAGCACAGCCAAGAAGGACTGGTGGATGACAAGCTGGACATGAGCCAGCAATGTGCTCTCACAGCCCAGAAAGCCAATTGTATCCTGGGCTGCATCAAAAGAAACATGCATAGCAGAGCAAGGGGAACAATCCTGCCCCTCTGTTCTGCACTGGTGAGACCTCACCTGGAGTACTGAATCCATATGTGGAGTTCTCAGTACAGGAGAGAAAGTGACCTGTTGAAGCACATCCAGAGGAGGGTGACCAAAATGATCCAGTGGATGGAACACCCACCTGATGAGGTCAGGCTGAGAAAACTGGGCCTGCTCAGCTTAGGGGAGATCTGACAGTGGCCTTTCTGTATATGAAGGGAGGCTATATAAGAAGGAAGGGGACGGACTCTTTAGCAAGGTCTGTTGTAACAGGATGAGGGGAAATTGTTTCAAACTAAAAGAGGAGAGATTTAAACTAGACATATGAAAAAAGGTTTTTCCAGTAATGGTAGCAAAGTACTGAACCAGGTTTCCCAGATTGATGGCAGATGCCCATCCCTGGAGATATTCAAGGTCTGGCTCCACAGAACTCTGAGCGACAATATGTCACAGTAGGTGTCCCTGTTCATTTCAGGGGAGTTGGACTAGATGGCCTTTATGGGTCCCTTCCAATCCAAATGGGTTTATGATTTTGTGAAGTAACTAATGGTAGGCAGTAGCGTCTTAAGCTGCAGTTCCACATTAAAGCTTCAGTTCCATTAAGCACTCACCACTGCCAAGAGAGGTAGCCTTCTCCCCACATCCCTCCCCCAGTTTCTTCCCTCTGAGACGTGCTTTTGCCAAGTCCTTGTTCCAGCACACATTTGATTGCAGCACAAAGCCAATTCATCTCACTAAAACAGCAGAAAGTAAATTGGTTTTGGCTGGAAAGCAAGCTGAATTGGCTTACTATGTGATCAAGTGAGCACCAGAGTTGGTGCAAGACAAAGAGAAGACAAACTGTATGGCTAAAAACAGGAACAGTAAAAGAGGACTAGGAGAGATGGGAACGGTAAACAGCAGAATAAGCTGTTAACACAGTTCAACTGGAGCAGGAAATCATAGCCTTACTCTGCTCCAACAATTTACAAAATGCATGTGCAAGTACTCAGTTCCCATAGCCATCTCCTCATTCCAGGGGCAGTTCCTCTGATACCCACAAATTACTTAAAGGGGATTTTGCATTTAGCCCTACAATAGGGCCGCACTGTAACAGCCGCACATCTTAAGCCCAAGTTCAAGAAGCACTGGTACCCCAAGCGCGTTGCTGTATAAGCCTTTGGAAAGCCAAGGATTTTTTTTGTCCCAGCTCTTCTCAGGGCTCTGCCTTGCACCACGGGCCTCAGGAAACTTTCCAAAGCTGCAGATTAGCTGGGCACCGTGCCACGTGAGCCCCACCATCCTACTGTTCCAGCACCGACAGCTCTCTCTGTGGGACTGCACAATGAGCATCCAGTACACAGCAATGCCAGTTCACGGGTCTGCCCATGGCTCTCTACACAAATGGAGATATCCCCTTCCAAAAAGGCTTTGTGTTTGTTGGTTTTTCAAAGCCTGCGGACAGCGGGCATCCTGAGGAGCAGCACAGAGTTCCTGTGGGGAAGCATCACAGGCTGGAAGTGCGGGGACACAGCCCTGGAACAGCCACACATTGCTTCAGCAGAGAAAGGACTTTCAGCAGAGCGTCACAAAAACAGACTGTACACTGTGTGCTTGCACGGTCAGTTATCTACAAAGCAGCTTTACACCTGAGGGAATGAAGTGGCCAAGATACCAACTAGTGCCACAGCCTTTGAACAGCACGTTGCCACCCATCTGGACCAGTTTCCTACATTTTGTTTTGCTTCATGCCCTCCACATCTCGCACTGCAGGCCTTCCAACCCCAGGCACTGCATGGAGAGGAAGCCGGCTTTGATAGGAAGAGAAATCATTTTAAATAGGCAGCTGCCTGGGAGCCTGAATTCTCATTTTACTGACCTTCCAGTTCTGTACCCTCTCAGGGCCCCCTCTTGCCAGGAAAACCGAGGCCTCCGTTTATTAAAGAAAACAACGCCAGGGTTGCTCCACGGCCCCGAGGTTTCGCTCTCCCCCGTGCCTGTGCCGGGCGGGGTGACAACAGGGCCGCTGCCTGAAACCGAGCAGGTATGGCGCAGGTGCTGCTCGGCGCCAGGGGCCGCCTCCCCGCGGAGGGAGGAGCGGCGGAGGTGGAGGGCGGACCTGGACTCAGGTGAGGGGCGGCGGGGAGAAGCGGGTCGGGGGTCCGCGGGGAAGGGTAGGACCTCGGCCCGCTGCGTTGTGAGGTCTTAGCCGCCTTTCAAAGAGCCCTCTGCTCCAAACAGAGGAGCCGAGCTTTCCCCGAGGAGGAGAGTCTCTTTGTTAGTTCGCCGGAAAGAAAAATCGACTTCTTTCCTTAATGGCACCCAGAGGAGAGTGAAGGGAAGTCATTAACTAAGTGAGGTCTGAGCTTGATCAGTCAAAACCACATCGACCGTGGGTGCTGCTGGGGCTGGCAGCTGGAGCTGAGGGGTGCAGAGGTGCTTGTACTGTGCGGAGTGACCCGTCACAGCTTTGGGCTCAAACAGACAGCCTTCAGCAGGATCTGTTGCGGCAGGACAAGGGAAAATGGCTTCAAACAGAAAGAGGGGGCGTTTAGATTGGATATAAGGAAAATCTTTACAATTAGGTTAGTGAAGGACTGGAACTGGTTTCCCAGAGAGTTAAAGGATGTCTCCCTCTTCCCCTCCTCCATCCTTAGAGACATTCAGGTCAGACTGGATGGGGCTCTGAGCAACATGATCTAGCTGTAGGTGTCCCTATTCATTGCAGGGGGGTTGGCCTTTAAGGGTCCCTTCCAACTCAAACGATTCTATGATTCTCTATGTGACCAACGCACCTTGTCCTTGAAGCAGAGGTGGGAGAGTAAGAGCATATCTTATAAATAAATTCAGTGTAAGAAGTGTTGAATATAGAAGAATGTCCTGCTTGATCCATAGGAAAAGGTAGAGAAAAATACTCCATTGGAGTTATTTGTAGTTTAAAGAAGTTTACTTCCTACTCTTCTTAAGGAAACCTTTACTAAGTCTGGAGTCAGCATGACATGGATGCATTCTGTGGGCACTTGTCAATGAATAACTTTGAGTGGAGCTGTAAAATGAATCAGTTTTATTCCTCTGGTGCAGGAAGTGATTTTTTTAAAGAAAGAATACATGTAAGAGACAAGATGGCTCATGCTGGGAAACCATACCGAGATAAGCAAGGCAGTTACCATGAGAAATGCGGATTTGAAGGATACAAGGAATACAGAAAACCAGGAAAACCGAGCCCATACAATGGAAGGTATGTTTTAGCACCGTAAAGGAGCGTATCACAGCAAACCTGCTACATTTATCCTTTTGTTTGTTTGTTTTTCAATACATTCACATTACAGTAGTAAAGAAAGCATTTGAAATCGTGAAGCATGAGAATAACACGTTAAGAATCAGGAAACTATTTTTCACTTTGAAATTTTAAACAGTTTTTAATCTTTCTATTGAACTCCAGGGTAGCTGCAGGCTAAGAGGAAGCAGAAAGAGGCCGTGTGACACAGGCAGACCTGTGAATTTCATAGGGTTGTCTGGATAAAGACAGATCACAAGTAGATAAAGTACGGCCGTGGCTCTTTGTACAGCTGCTTAAGGGATTGGTCAGCAGGTCACAGTAAATCAAGTCTTGCCAATACACATTGTATTCTTAAATGTTCCAGCAAAGGGACATACTGAATGTGCAGGTTGGTCTAGTTCAGCTTTGAACAAGTTGATGGTAATCCAAAACAGAATCAGTTTAAATAGTTGCAGTCAATAAATGTACTTATTTCAGTGCCTCAGGTGGCACATCATAGCAGGTCAGCCACCATCAATGCAATAAGTAAATAAGCAAATAGAAAAATCAATTCTTAGGATATTATACTCCTCCTTTCAGCCTGGATGGCCTACAGCATATTAGAACTGATCCTAGACTGTTTTTAATTGAGGGCGTGCTGCTGGCTGCTTTGTAGGAGATCTGCAGTTGTAAACATTAGCAAATGAGTTCCGACAGAAAGGTGTTCTGCACACCTGCTTAGCCTATGGGGGGCATGTTTGCAAGGCAATAATAGAGTCAAAGGGCAGGAAGGAGATGGGTACAGTAAAGGTTCTTTAAAAGCTGGAATACTGAAATCCATCCCAATAATACACGTTTAAGCAAGAAAAAACAGGATGAGAATAAAAGCAAGAACAGCTGTAAATCAAACCACTTCTTCTTAGTAAGGCTCTTCTCTGGACTTCCTGCTTTTGCTGTTGCTTATAAATGACAGGACACACTGGCAAATGGGAAAAGGAATATAAGGGCTAACAGACCATCCCCTGTATACACTGAGGATTCGAGAAAGGGAAACTGCAGCTACAGATCTGTAACAGCCATGGAGATGGTTCTTAGAGTCAACCAAGAAACTGACAAGAACCAGCCTTCACTGCAACTAATCAGAAAGATTTTTCAGCTTTTTGTTTTTTTCTTTTTAATGGAGTTTGGCTTAACAACATTTCCCCTGCTTACCAGTCTTGAAAAGAATAACTGATTTTGTAAGGAAGTCACAGTATTTTGGCGAAGTCTTAGATTTATTGACCAAAAGATCTCCAGATCCCATAACTGAAGAGATGGGAAGAGTACTGTAGGAACTGTAATTTGGGTGCCTAATGCTCTCATCCCTTGTGAGCCAAAACTATCTGGCCAAGGTATGTCTTTCACAATGCATTTGTCTGAAACTTCTATAGTACGCTTTCTCTCAGTGCTGAGGAGGAGTTGCATCACCCTGAGCTGGAAAGTCCTGAAGGAAAACAGGAGCAAAGGCAGCCAGAAGAGGCCCATTTTGAGGGGGGAAAAAAACATCTAGAAGAAAGATGTTGTTTTTTGGGTTTGTTTTTTATTTTTTTCCTAATTGTGCTCAGATACTGAACATTAGGGGAGGGTTGTTTTTTTTTTTTTTTTTTAATTTTGTTTTGCCTATTTTGTTTTCTGGCAAGTAGCAAGATACAATAGAGAGAAGCAGCTGCATCAGAAAGTACCAAAGGGATTGCTTTCAAGTTAACTGGAAGTCTTATAAATCACACGGCTTATTTAATTTATGTGACACAGCTGCGCAGGATGCCTTGGTGGTTGCACAAGACCCAGGACAAAGGTCAGAAAAATCAGGAATGTTTCAGCCAAAAAGAGCTGTTGGCAACTACACGTGGAGTTGTTAGCATTGGTCTTGTTATTGAAGGTCTTAATTAAAATGTAAAAAACTACAGTGAACATGATTTAGTGTGAACGCATACGATAATATTTTTAAGTTAAACCTGGAGTTGGATGAAGATAAACCATAGTGCAGTGATGCTAGGAAACAAAACTACAGTTGGAAATGCTGATATGTGGATAAGAAACTCAAGATCGTAATCAAATAGGAAGGCTTAAAAAAGAAAATGTGGAATGAGACATAAAATGCCTCTTAATAACTCAGCGTCATCCAGATGTACCTTGAAAAGTCAAGTTCAAATTCTCCTTCAGATGAAGGAGAATGTTGAGATTAGACCAAGCGTTTACAAAACAATTTACCGTTTCTTTTAAGCTAAGCGTTAACTCATTTTAAAAGATCCAAACACACTTTTCACGCAGAATAATGCGTAAATCTCATCAACCTTAATGTTCATTAGGCTTGAGGGAGCCTATATGTCATTGCAGCATGATCTAGTTACTGTATATTACCCATTTACTCCACTGCAGGTTAGCACAAGATACCCGTGGTGGCCAGAACTCAAGGGCTTCCACCGTTTGCTCAGAGCCGTACTCTAGAGCATCAGCAGCATCACAGGAATACTTTGACCCACCACCACAGTATTACCCCACCAAGGAAACCTTGTCGATGAAGTGTTCAAAGGTATGCACAACAAGAGGTATGTGCGATAAGTTCTTCTCACACTCTCTACCAACTCTGTATTTAATCCAGTCATCACTGGTGCACCTTTATAAAATAACAGCATGTGAGGCAGAACTATTTCACAGACGTGTAATCCAGTAAAACAGCTCTTCAGAAATAACTGTCATTTTTTCATAGCTAGAAAATGGGCACAGTGGGGAGAGAGGGGGAGAGAGATGACCATTAGTGTGGGGGCAATTCAACCTTTACATTTAGCAAATTCAATCCTGTAAAAAACAACAACGAAAAAAAATGTAGCTAAAATACACATTTCTCCTTTAAGGTTTTGGAAAGGCTCAGTACGGTCTAAGTGGAAGGCTGAGGTTCAGAGTCTTTGGTCAGAAGCTGATAAGGCTTATGAAGAGCTTAGTGTGACCTGTACTTTCTTTTCTCCCATTTGCTTCTCATTATTTCAGTGCATCAAGCATCATTAACATTTTCAAAATGTCCCAGATTTGGATGCATCACTTGACGATGATGATTTCACTCCCACCCCTCCCCCAGGTATTGCTCAGTATTTTCCAAAAGTTTAATGGCCGAGCTTACAGTGGAGGAGGGAAAAGAGATCACATAGAAAACAGACCCCTTAATTAGCAGATCAGTTTCAAAAAACAAAACGAATAGAAATTGGAGGTTGGTAAAATCATGAGAATTGGACCCACTCAGCGAACTTCTGAAAGTACAGACAATTTGGTGCAGTTTCTTAGAATTGTTTTGCAGCATTCTCTGTTCCCTGCAATCAGATAGAAAACATTGTAAATGAAAAACTAACATGAACTTTTTGAAAGGAAGTCAGTGCATGTGAGCTACGACTACTGACAGCGTCGAAACTTCCTGGAAATGCTTTTTAACTCTCTCTTTCTTTTGCCAATGGTTTATCAGCAGTCCTGTGAAATCCCCCTTCCCAATTGCCGTAATTTCTGAATAAAGTAGTATCAAACAAGGACGGGAAATCAAGTGACCTACTGCAGTCTCTTCCAAAGCAACAACTGAAATGCGAGCCTCAGCCCCTAAGTGTGCATCACTCTCCTTTCACTACGTATCTTACTTTTCCTTTTGCCCAGCACTATACGGATGCTTTTTGTCCAAGTTGCCTGGTTTGTCAAACTATAGAGGAATTCTAGACAACCAGAACTCTAAGCAGTATTTACTTCAGCAAAACACCGTGCTTCTTGCCTGCAGTATCCCAAAAAACTAATGTTGAGGTTTCACAAATGGACTGGTATGAAACCAGTGATCCTTCTAGCACCGTAGCTGCAAGCTGTAGCTGGAAAAAAAGAGAAACACTTCTTGTGTCTTTTGTTATTGCCTCCTTCCCTCTCTAATCATCTCCCACACTTTTTATTTTGTTCCTACAACTGCATTAAGAAAATAAACCCAACCAGAATATAGTGGAAGAAACAACTGCCAACTGATTCTAATGTCTTTTGCCATCAGGAGCATTTGATAGCATCTAAGGAAACTTCAAACCATTCTGCTTCGTTTTAGTCCTTTCTTCTTAAAAAATAGAAGGAAAAAACAAAACAAACAAAAAAAAAAAAACCACAATAAAAACCCTGTTTAAAAATGCTGTGAGCAATTAACAATTCAAAGCTGTGTAGGTAGGATCACCTGGGCAGCAGTACCAGATTGTATAAAGATTAAACATCCTCCCAAACTATATCTTAAAGTGCAAGTTTGGGAGGAATGTAGTAGTTTGGACCGATAGCAAGCAAGCTGTCCTCTGGAATACTCACTTCAGACTGCTGGAATTTTCTGAACTGAAAACCAGCATGCACTTCACTTGTGTTTCATACCTTTGTACTATCTCCACCTGTTTAATTCTAGGGATGCGCTCGCATTCCACTGCTAACAGAGGTGCAACTCGTGACAGGCAGCACAGAACGAAGATTTCTCTCTTAACTCCATCTGTTTAAAACCAGGCATTTCCTTGTTTTCATTTAACCACTACAAATCTGTGAGGTGATCTTTCCTTTTATCTCATGGGAGTTTGTGTCCTTTATGAGCTTTTGGCTGGAGGCTTTACCACAGGCTCTCTGGAAAATCAGATACACTACCGCTTGGATTGCCTTTCTTCTTGCATCTCCTGATTCTTTTGAACCACTTCCCTCTATGAAAGTTTTGACTCTCCCTTGCTCCAGCTTTATGCATAGTTTCTATGTTTATATTTAATAGGAAAGTCACACCTGGGGATCAGCAGGTCACAGATTCAAAAGACAATAAAAACAAAGAAGTTGGCCACCTTCTCCCTCTGTATTACACAACAGCTTATAGAATGGTGTCAAGCTGCATAGGCATTCAATATGATTGTATGAGAACTGGAAATAAACTACTCTTGATAAAGACAAACCATTCATGAGCTGAGAAACTAGTGCTTGGGTTAACCATTTCTTACAGCTGAAGCACAATAGCATATGCTATTTTAAAACAACACAGAGGTTTTGTCCTTAGAATACTTAGTGCTGAAATTCTTTAGGAAAAACACATCCAACTTGTTTTTCACTGCTGGTGCAGATTAAATTTCTATAGTTCTGTCTAATGCTTGGGAAGATTAAATTAGTGATAATGTTTGCTTTGTCAAATTCCTTCCTTTTGGTTACCAGAGGGAACATGAGAAGTGTTTGAGTCTGGCTGCCATGCTCCTTCCTTCACGTTAGAGAGAACAAAATCTGTGCCAAACTCAGGAGGGAAATGCTGATCTTATATTGGTAACGGATATTTGGTCACTTTTCCTCAAAAACTTTATCTTACGTACATCGATGTGAATGAGGTGGAGTGATGTGACTGTAGTGTAACACTGCTTCTAGTTTTGCTGAAACGGTGAAGGTAAACCAAATTTCTCCCATCCTCAGTCACTGGCAGACTCAGAAAATAGAGTACTTTTGCCCTGTACAGAATTGGACTTGTACTAATCAGAACTTCAGTACTAACATTTTGTTGCTTTCTAATTCTTCAGCCCAATTGGCAGATAAGGGAGGTAGCACTTTAAAAGATGAGGAGAAAAAATGGTCATCTGTAACTGAGTAGTAAAAGTACAACTGGATCTCTGGTCTTTGCTGCCACAAATAGAGCTTAAAGAGGGCTTGTGAATAGTGTCCGATTTCTTAAGCATATTGTAGGTGCTTCCAAACTATCATGTCTTTAGCCTGCATTACAACAGCTGCAGTTGTTAAATCCTTCAGGCTGATTTCCTTTCAGAACAAGACAGCGTTATCGTTTGTCACAACAATAAAAGCCTCTGACTTCAAACATAGGAGGAAATATCAAACCAAATTTATTAGGAGGAGGAAATAGAATTAGGGAGTAACAATGACTTTCTCCAAGATATACTTGTACATTAACAAGCCAGCATTAATTCAAATGTAAACATCTATAAGTTTTTGTTTTCACAAAGCAGTCCATGTTTTTCCTGTAGCTCAGGATGCTGGCAAGTACTCTTAGAATGGAAAAAGTACAGAGGTGAAAAGTCACCCTGAGCAGAGGGATCTCACTGTTAGACACCCGCTTTGAGGAATGCCATTGTTCATAACAGTTATACTGATACCATTATGGTACAGTATTATGTCCTGATGCTGTTCTTTGAGAGTCTGATCTGAGAGCAGGAGGGAAAAATACTTTGCAGAACACTGCATAGCATCTGATGCCGTGGGGCTCTGATGGCAAGGAAGAAGTGTTTTGCAGGAGGCATCGGATTGAATTAAAAGCCTTTCCGTAACTCTACTTACGTAGGGTCATTAAATGTACGCAGTGCAGATAATTTTATGGATTAAAATAAGTGTTAGAGAAGTATATTCAGCAGTACAAGATAGATCTTTTCAACAGCGTGGTCAATAGGATACATATGTTTCTGTGGAGGCACCTAGTGGGATTAGTCTTTATCTTCACATTTTGCCTCTGCATTCTTAGCTCTTTTAAACTGTGCTTAAAGCTGTCATATGCTGTTCCTGTAACAGTTAATTTATTTCAACATATTTTTGCTACGAGGATGGAGCACTGCATTCCCCTGTAGCTCATTTGTAGTTAGGCTGCATTCCCCTCCTATCTCTTGCAATGTATATTTAAATACAGGATGACTAACGCGCTGAATTTGCCATCACATTTTTTAATCCTGGAATTGGAAAGAAAGAAGACATTTATAGGAGGAACTGGATAGAGCTACACAAATGAAGATAATCCAGACAATTCAAAATGCTTAATGAAAATGGCTCATTTACAGGATAGAGTGCATAGCAGAGCTGCAGGTAACCTTCCTGTTCCGAGAACTATTTCATATGGAATTAAGTCTTGTTTGCTGTGAAATACAAATAACCACTTAGCTCTATAAAAACATGAAGGGGAGCTACAGTAGATACAGATACCAGTTTCTACCTTCAGCAAATAGTTGCCCTGTCAAGGTATGGGTCTTGACTCTGCCCATGGTCCATGGTTACTTGCTGGGAAATCATTGTTAAGTTTGCACTCTACCAGTGTAAAACAAGAGTGATACCATCCTTCTTGCAAGACCGCTAGGTTTTTTCTTCCTTTCATTTTACTCAAATTCTTAGAAGCAAGAAAAATGCTTCTTTACATAAAGTAGCTCTCAAAGCTAATTGATGATACAGCAAAGCTATGCTGTATTAGATGTGGTCGTATTTCTTGAGCAACTGATCGCAGCTGCTTTAAAGGAGGAAAATCCACCCAGTCAGGAATGCTGCTTACCAGGTATGACAACCTACAGCTTGTGAAGTGAGTAAGGAGCTCCAGTTCACAGGTTCCTCCAACCTGATCTACCTTCAGCCAGACTGTGGTTACTTACAGAGCAATAACACCGCAATCTTTGTACTTTCAGAAGGTGGCCACATTTCAGTTTGAATGAAAGGAGTGCCTACAGAAAGTTGGCATAAGTAACGAGCCTTTCATTGTTTTCTGGTCCACCCAAGTTTGTTTCAGTTACAAGATATTTGTTTTACTACTTGACGGAAGCATGGGTACAGTAGGAAGAAAAAGTGCCTTTTCCCAAAAGGCAGAACATGAGGTGACTGTGCCAAGACCTACCAGCACTACAGATATGTCTAAAGCCTTTCACAGACGTTGCATTTAAGTCAGTATTACCAAGTGCTACAGTTTAATGCACAACCTTCTACTTTCTACCTCTTAGAGGGTTGTGGAAGGTGGTTCATGCTGGGCTAACAGCAGAAAAATTAAGAACGTGCTTAGATGTGATGCTTGAAGGAGCTACTGGGGGAAAAGAAAAAAGTAAGAGTAGCATCTAGGCAGGGAAACAACCACTGAAACTGTCTCAAAGGCAGGTAAACCAGTTTCATACAGTGGTGGGAAACTGTGTGGGGATTGATACTAGTTCTGCAGTTCAAGCCAACTCTTTTCTGTGACAGCTGTATAGAGCAGGTAGGACAATAGTTGTTCAAGGGAATATTACACACAGAAAAAAAAGAGACTGTATATTTGGATTTGAGTATTCCAGTTATGCTTGTGTGACTTCTGTGAGTCATTGAAAGCAAGGCTGGTTATCCTTTGAGATTTCCTAGTGGAGAAACTGCATTTAGTAAAGCGGGACAGCATATTAGAAGATAGTTGTTCCTTTTTTCTGGAGCACATGAATAATTAAATTTTCCCAGTTTATAGCTATTTCTCCCTCCATTTCCAGTAAGATGATATCTCAAACAAATGAGCCTACACGTAGTGGGCGCTTATGTGCCATTAGAATTCAGTTGGCTTTGAGTACAAGGTTCCCTTGGGTCCTTTGAAAAGCCAAGATTCAGTGAACGACTGTTGGTCTCACATTGCCTAACTCTTGCTTTTAGAGTTGTTGTTTTTATTCCTTCTTTGAACATCGGGGAGATTTCAGCATAAAAAGCTTTCATTTCAGTGAAAGCTAAATCCCACCAGTGACTGAAGAACACGGAGACCTACACAGACAGTGGTGGCATGGGGAAGGTTTGTTTATGAGAAAGCTCTCACAGTATTGCCCAGTGAAGCTGGTTTCATTCTCATTACTGGTTTCAGTCAGAGTAAGATCTTGCTTTGTTCTGGTGTATATATAAGGGATGTGATACCATTAGCAAGATAGACAGTTTAATACTTTGCTTGCAGCTTTAATATTTTAATCTGTTTTGACTGTTATCTCCATTTCATTTCCTCTTCATTCTCCTCCAGTTTTTCTTCCTCACTGTTTCTGTCACACTTTTGTCCCCTTCCTTCCAAAAGGGGAATATCTCTCTTCCTCTGATGTTTCCTCCCTCTCCCACCCATCACGTTCCTCCTGCCAATTTAGCCCAGAGGTGACCAAAGCTATGCACCCAGCTGTGTACTTACCCTCCTGTGGAATGCAAAACCTGCACTGTCAAGAGAAGTTCAGTGCATGAGATCCTTTTCAGGACTGACTGCGGCTTTTGTAAGTCACTATATTTGGTCAAAATACTTGTCTGTTCCTTTGGAAAAAATCAAAACAAAACACAAAAGCCACCACTGCCTCTGAAAAGCAGACAGCTACCCAAACTGGAAGGCAAAACAACAACTTTCAGTGAGAAAGGCTGAGTGAATTAATTTTACTGTGTGTGCCATAGCCTTTAGTTCCTCTCTTCTCTTTTCCTCGAGCGACCCCTAATGGGATGTGGCACCAATTTTCTGTGTGGGTTGACAGAGTTTCCTTATCCTACCTGCTTGCCCTGTGCAAGCCTGTCCTGGTCTATGCCCCGGCACTGGGACTGAGGTGTCCAAGAGGGACAGCTGGACACCTCTGAGGCTGCCGGTTGGATAACGCTGCTCCTGGTGGCACCTGGCCTGCAGTGGAAGCAGAGAGCAAGCAAAAAGGCACATGGAGAAAACAGATGTAAAGTACCTGAAAAATATACAAGGAAGTTAAATGGAGAGGAAGGAGTGATACCAAAAGTGTCAGTGAAGAGAAGGAGTCTGTGTGCAGTCAGCTGAGGGAAAAAAAAGTGACTACTGTGCCAAGATGCAGTGGATGGAGACACTTTGAAGGCTGCATCTACTTAGTCAGGCCCTTATGAGGTCAGGGGGAGTTCAACAGAAACAGCCAAGACTGACTGTCCTGCAGATGAGTTTTTGTCAGCTACAGAAACACAGGGACAAATGTGAATTGACCTTATTACTTTATGGACACATATGCATAGCCGCACCGATCCTGAATGCTTGGGGTTGTTCTGCTACAGGGGGAAAAGCCTCTTCACAACTTTACTGCATACATATGAGATTCAAACACCTGCGAGTTACTGGTTACCACAGTCAGATGCAGTATAGGTTTATGAGACAAAGCACGCAGATTAAACAGCTCACCACACCTGAAAGGGAGAATTTCTGATTCTTCTTGGGCTGTGTTATTTCCCCTGCTCAACTTGTGCCAGCACAATTGCTCATCAGACCCTCTGTGAGTCACTTCAAGTTGCTAAAGTAGCAGGAAAAAACAGCAGCACACAAGAAAGGAGCTGAATCGTTTCCTGCTCTTTTAATTTATTAAAACAGCTCTTGGAAGGACGTGATGCTTGGCCAGAGTATTGCTGGGTAGGGGAAGAACACGATGACTGCCCAGCCAGCCAAGGAGCTGTTAGAGTAAGGTCAGCTGCCTGTGGATCTAGGTGCCTATAACAGCCTGCCTGCTTGTTTTGCTGCTTTTAAGCTCACTGTTTGGCATAAGACAAAGCCATTGATCAATGTGCTAATGCCATGGCAGTAGCCAAGCATGCATGCAATACAGAAGAGAAAAGAAAACAGTGAATAACAGATAAATAATATAAATTGAAGAACTGCATTTGATGGAAGAAAACCTATTTGATACAGCAGGTATCCTACTCGTGGCAGTAAAGATTGGGTCCAAACAGAGCTAACGGTTAAATTGAAATTATCATCCCCTGCAGATTTGGATTTTATGGAATGAGTGAAGCAATCCTCTGGAAAGCTCCTGGCAGCACCTACAGCTTTCTAGATTGCATCAGTTCTTCTCACCTGTAGTGTTGAAAAGCCGAGTGGAAAAGAAGCATGGGAAAGAAAGTGGCAGTCCAGGAACCCAGACTTGAATCTCATAAGTTTCTCAGTATGGAGGGGGCTCATTCCCCAAATCAGCTGTTCACTATGCTATTTTTATAGCTTTTAGCTATAACAGATAACAGGTCCAAGTTATACAAATCCTTTAGGGTACCTAGGTCAAGATCTGAACATACTGTAGGGCTTGATATTGCCAATTGAAGGCTGCATAAGGCCTTGGGAATTCCCATTAGTAGTCCACTTAAAAAATTCTGCTGGCTGCCATCACAGACCTTTAATTCACAGCTTTGTTCTACGTAGGTTTCATCATGTTAGGATTCTCCTCTGACATGGGAGTTCTTGTAATTGCACTTTCTTATTGTTTTTAAGTCAATCCACACATTGCAGATAACTCCTGGAGGAGCTGCTAATGAACCTCTTTTCATCCCTTCCACTCCAATCAGTTTTACAGCAGGCATGTGTGAAAGCTGTTCAGGTACATATAAAACCCACCCAACCTGAGTGGCTGCTTTAGGCCATTTTTCACAGGTGCCATAAAGCACCTACTACTGCAGTTAAAAATACAACAGCCCTCACTGGTTTTATTTTTCATTCCTTTGGCAAAGGGACGCATCATGCCAGTCCTACAGTAGCAGCTCAGTGAAGGCAGGGCTTTGTATGAATACTTAGGAAGTTTTGGAACAGCAGCACTGAGGATTGGAATGGGTTGTTTTCACAGAGTTATAAATATGGGGAGATTTGCAGCAGGTGCTAACTCTTAACAACGGAAAATTGCCCTTTCTAAAGCTCAGCATGGGGAGGTACAGGAAAAGCTGATACTTAGCATAGCCAAAGGTCCTTGTCAAACCACCACAAGCACCTTCCAGTGAAGGGAAACAGCAGCAGGAAGGTACTTCTTGCCTCAGCCCTCTGGGAATAAGAAGGGGTAGAACAAGAATACCCAGTAATCCATCATCCCTCGTGCACTGCTTCAGCCCTTTCTTTTAAGACCATAATACAGCCTTGACAGCAACAGAGCCACAGCTCAGGAGGAAAATCACAGAATCACAGAATTGTAGGGGTTGGAAGGGACCTCTAGAGATCATCAAGTCCAACCCATGCCATGCTGATCAATGTTAATAGCATAAAATGAAAGTCTGTATGCAAGACAAAGATCCCACCCTCCACCCCCTTTAAAGGCAAGCATAGGACAGCTCTGTCAAGCATCTTACATTCTTGGCTGTCAGGCTGCAGCAGGATAAGTCTCAAAATTCAGTAATTAGCTTCAGGACTTGAGGAACAACACGTGATACACTATGGGTTTTCATTTCCTGAATAGGCAACACTAGCTGTGCTACGCTTCAACATCAGTCATGTTTACTAATCTTAGTCTGACCCCTAGTGAGCTGTCACAGAATAATCAGATTCATCTAAGCCGTGCTGGTCCTTCCTGACAGGCATCTACCATTTCTCCTAAATTACTCTTATCAGTAGCATAGCACAGGGCAAAGAAGATTCAAATTAGAAGCCATAAAGCTTTCTTTTGAAACTGGACACGTGTAAGAGAATACACGAAGTATCAAATTCCCTTACCTCAATACATCAGGTATTTTTGTTCTCTTCCCCCGCTTTTTCTCTGCCATCAGTTTCATTAATATTTATCAAGAGTTTTTATTTCTGAAAGAGATGAAGAAGAGATACGTAAGACATTGAAATAACAAACCCTTAGGCTCCAAAATCGTGTCCGCTAAAGCAGTAAACTTTGAAGGACCTAAATAACTTGCACGATTTGTTAAAGCCGTCGGAGGATTGTAGGGTTTTGTCAGCTTTCACCTCTGCGTTTTGTTCAGACTGTTTATGCCAAGTAGTTACAGGCCAAAATACAATCGTTATTCGCTTTGCTTGGCAGTAACACAAGCGCAGTAAAATCTTTATGGATTTTTCCCCTCTCGGAGTCCCATTTATCAAACAAGCTGACAAATTTTTAGAGAAGTAATTTGCCCCGACTTCTGAAATGTGCCCATGAGACCTGACACTTTTTTCCCCCTCCCTTCTTCCCCTGAAAGAAGCACTCTGTTGTTGCTGTAGCCTGGAGGATTGTCTCAGTAATAGCGCTCTCTGGTTATGTTTTTGGATGTACTTTTATCACCCCCAGTTTGCTCGTGATTCTGATATCTCTTCCCATCTTTCTGCTCCTTGCAGGCATTTTGAAGTTCGTGGAAATCACCGTTAACCTCCTGGTGCTGATTTGTGTGGGTGCTGCCCAAGCTTCAGTTGCAGGCTTTACTTCCGCTGGCGGCTTGGGCATCGGATCCTTTAACCTGAATTCAGCCTACAGCCCCTTCGAGGGCACGGAGCTCCGGGAAGTGAGGGAGCTGGACATGCAGATCACCCAGATGAGAGCCCCCTGCGTCTACGGCGGAGTAGCCTTCAGCTTAGCAGCAGCAGCGCTCACGCTCGTCTTCCTCGTTGTGGGGGCAAAACCCATCCACCGCCTCAAGATGGGGCTGCTCGGTGGTGAATGCGCCTTCAACCTGCTGGCTGGTGTGGGCTACATTGTTGCAGTTGGTCTCTACTTGTATCTTGTCACCCAGGTGAACTCCACAGAAGCTTGCAAGAGGCGAGAGAGACTGTACGCACGCCGTGGTTACACCTCCATGAACTGCGTGGTCCAGGGTGGTGATGCAGCTGTTGGCCTCTTTGGTGTAGCTGCTGCCTGTTTGTACTTTGCCAGCTTTGTGGTCTGCATCCTCGCTATTCGAACTGTGCGGGCCTTCCGGAGTCACACGGCCAAGGCTCAGCACAGTCCCAAGAGCAGCGTTAGAGACAGAAGTGTCAGAAATGACCGCCCCATCCGCAGGACCTCTGAACGCTCCCACAACATCCAGGCTCTTGCCACATTAGTGTGAAGTCAGTTGTGGACCTGTGCCAGAGAACAGCAGGCTTCAGTGAGGGGCAGAGCACTAGGCTTTTTGCCTACTAGGCAACGAGTCCATAATCCCCTGTCCAACAAGGTACTGGAAGTATGTCTCAAATCACCAAATGTAAATAAAATGTAATAAAATAGATGCTGGGAGGATATTCTAACAAGACTTTTTTTTCTTTTTTCTTTTTTTTTTTTTTCTTTTTCTTTTCTTTTTTTTTTTTTTTTTTTTTGCATCAGTCTCTCAGACAGACTCCTGCCTTTAAAATGTGTTTGATTCTAATGTTTCCACACTGCACAGAGCAAATCTGAACAGAGGACTGTTAACAGGTTGTAATTGCAGTGGTGCCAAGCCGGTGTTAATAACCACTCCCTTTATTCTCTCTTGGCATAAGGAATTGAATATAAATCCTGTATGGGCAGCCAGCTGTGCAGAGAAGTCCTTGAACAGATCCCGTGCCTGTTGATGCATCCTGTTGGTTTAAGCCACAGTAGTCACAAAGCAGAAGGCACTCAGGAGCCTTTCTGAATCGCAACCTGAGCTACACTTGTGACCTGTTTCACTTGGAACAGTGAAATATTTTACCTTTCAAGTCATGGGGTCATCACATGGCAATCATGTGCTCCTGTCGGAATGCTGCCAAGATGAACTAGCTGCAGCTAACTTCAAAGGCAGTGTCTGGGTCCTGGCTCCAGGTCTGCTACGTTTTTCTCATCTCACTGAGCGCAGATCAGATGGTAAGAGGCAGCACATGTGTCAGCTATCCTCTTAATGAAGATACTGCTTGCCTCTGTAGCATGGTTTGGCTTGCTGACTACAGCTGATGATGAGCAGAGCCCAAGTCAGGTAAGCGCTGGCTGCCATTGAGCTTTTCAAGGAAATTCTGTAACAATGACAAAATGTTCACATATCCTTCCAGTATCTAAACATGAAAAGCATGAGTGAACAGCCGTAATTGTGTGCCCCCAGGGTCGAGAAAATAAGAGAACATCTTTTAAGAGTCCTCTTTTTGAGGAAGATAAAATAGATCACTGGACTTCATAGATGAGAGAGTGAGAAAAAAGGGCTATTGCTGGAGTACATAAGATTTGTCAGCTTGTGGGGAGGAAAGAGGCAATTTTGAGTCTGGCTGTGATCTTTCACTTTTGTGTAGCTCAGAATCACTGTCTAGATGAGGCCCTTCTGAACCATCATAGAGTTCATTTGTTTTATACATTTTATATATACCTGTATACTCGTGCTTACAAAAACATATATCTCAGAGTATTATAGTTGAGCTAATATTCACCTAACAAGAAAACATTACAGTTCTGATAAGGAAATGATTGCACAAGCCTTTACTGCAAGTATTTAACATTGATATAGTATCTTAAACATCTCTTTAATAATCAGAACATAAATAAGCTCTATAGCATGACTATGGAGCAGACAGGAGACTCCTTGCAAACTTGCTTTGACTTGCATTAACGATGATAGCCATGAAATTGAGGCTTTGATTTCTAGCTCTTTGCCCAGAGCCAGGCCTTCACTGTGAACAGTAAGAGATGGAATCCTACAGGGATATCTGGCATCCAGCTAAAGCCATAACTAACCACTAGTGGTTCAAAAAGAATGTTTGACTTCCATCCATCTTACCGCCAAGGCAATCCTGTCCTTTTCTATGCAACTCAGCTCCCTGTCAGTCTCATCTCTGCCTTCCGCTTCCTACTTTTACACCAATCGTTGGTCTTGGCCTCTTCATGCACAGCTGAAGGGCCTGCTCCCTATCTCAAGACTTAACCTGCAGCCCCGGTGTTTCCTTTCAAAGAGCAGAAGGTAAGAAGTGAGAAAGCTTCCTGGAACATGGGCTTCCAGGCCTCTCATGTTAGCAGGCTTCACCTACACAGTAAGAAATACCCACTGCCTTAGTTCCTTCCATTTGTTACGGTGTTGTAGGGACTGGTGGCTCTCTTAGTCCTCCTAGATGCAGAACCCTGGGGGTGACTCAAGTCTCAGCTCAGATTTCTGGATAAGGTTTGGCTACTGTGTTGTCCCATGATGTTTTCTATTGTAAGAAGCAGTGAGCCGTGAGCAGATGTGCCAGATTTCAAGAACAAGGTTGGGTCACTGGGCCTTCCAGATCTGTGTGGCAGGAAAGCATCCTGCCTGATGAATGCCTGCAAAGACCTTGTTTCTGCCCCTCACAGAATCACAGAGGTTGGAAGGGACCATCCCTGGGTCCAACCCACTGCTAAAGCAGGTTCCTTCCAGGACATGGAGAGCAAGTGCACCACAAGCAGAAGGTCCAGAAAGGAGGTCAGAGCAATAAAGAGGGCCCAGTGATTGCCAGTTTCTCCACTCACCTTCATGGAGGGGCATGTAGCAGAGGCGAATACAGATCCCAGGATTACTCCTCAGAGGACTCAAGCAGGGAAGAGGAAGCTTTCCTTACCCTCAGGGCAGGCCATATACCAACCAGAGGAAACCAAGATCCCTGCCCACCACAAGTCTAGGCCTGGGGGTCTGCAAGTGCCCTGGACAGACAATCTGTGTTAGGTAGAATTCAAACCTGCATTTCTTGTGGGTCGCATTGTGGGCAGACAGACTTTCAATGTAAGTTCCTCAAAGTGAGTCAATCCTGCTACATCAGGAAGCCTTCTGGGGAAGCTGAGCGGATTCAGAAGCTTCAGAAAGAGGAATGAAAGAACAACTACCCCGACCTGTGCAGGTGCCAGGTGCAAGTGTCAAAGCTGGATCTGCCAGGCAGGAGAACAGCCCCACTGCAGATGGTCCCTGGTGCCAGGCACTGGGCTGACTGAAATAGATGATTTATCTCAAAGTCACCCTGCACTCCTGTTGGGTTTAAACTATCAATTCACACCTGTCTCCTTCGGTGCAGGAGCAAACAGCTTCAGTCAGTCTGGGAGTAAAAATCCCATCTGAGCTCACAGACATTTGTTATCCAGAGAGGAACCCCTCCCACGGCCTCAGAGAGAGATGATCTCAGTCAGAGCACTGAAATGTGAAGTCATTTTTCTGACAGAATGCCTCCCCGTGCCCTTGTTGTGAGGAGGAAGCAGAGGGCACAGATATTTGAGATGTCTGTGTTAAGAAAATCATTCAAGAAAGACCACACCACTGATTCTGCATCCCTCCGCTCTGCACAAACGGCTGTGAAATGTTCATCCCGGTGGGCTGCGACTCTCTGAGCATCCGTTTGCCCGACTGTCTCCTTTATTCAAATAATTGTCTTAAAATTAATTCAGTCTGGGGAAAATCTATTCCAAAATGGAGCAAATTAGCATCCCAAGATGCGAGCTGCTTCTTTCTCAATGTGAAAGGCAACACTGTGGGGGTTGGGGCCAGTGGAGAAAGAAGATATTTGCTCCTGAAAATAGGCTCAACATAACCTTTACATTTACTAAATAATTCACTCATCTGGAACCATAAAACCATCACAGCTAGAAGGACTGTGAACATTCCCAGAATATATTAACTTTTACCATGACTTGAGCCTTTTCCAGGGCGGTTTGAGTGTATCTGATGCAAAGAAACAACTCTGAACACAAACCGGTTGTGTGAGAGCAGAATTCAAAGCTCAGCTTTAAGGAAACTGCGATCTCAGTTTACGTGAGAAACTGCTTCAAAGCGATGAGGATACATACAGGGATTAGAGAACCGAAGAACAGCTCAAGTGGAAACTGTCCTTTTGTTAATCCATATATTTTATCCCCAGCTCAGCTCTACCTTCATCTGAGTTTGTCTCCCAGCAATTTTCCGCCTCAACTCAGATTCACTGTAAGTTGAGCTCTTACTGCAAAGCGGGCCTTCTGTAACTCCCATCTCTCACCTACATTTGCAGATCTTACACATCCCCTTTCCTAAAGCTCCGGTAAGTTATCAAATAGGACCGTAACCACGTTGCTTATGACAGCTGGGACACTCGTCATTACTCACCTCTTTCACATTCATCCATCTCCAGGAATAGGTGGTATTCAATCTGTTACAGTGGCTTAATGCCTGCCCAGCATAAAAGTGTCACAGATGCTCACCGTCACCCGTCATAAATAAAACATGAGGCTCCTTGCAAGGTCTGCAGATCGTCCCTGCGTTTGATGGAATTGGTTTTGGCGTGTGACAGTGCAGGACTGGAAAGTCGCTGGATGCCCTTCATTACTACAAATGGGCTATTGATCTCCAGCTGTGCCATTAGCACACATTGCACCTGCTGCTGGAGCTCATAGGACATGTTGGAAAGCTTAAGTGAGGGGAATGCGTCTGTGCACAGGTAATTAGTCTCTCGACAGAACGTACAAAGGCTCACAAGACAGACAAGCACAGGTACGGACCACTTGTCTGAAACAGGCTTTGAAATACTACTTGAGAAAGGATAGCAGAGAGGTTAAGACATCTGCATGAAAGCCTCAGTTTTTGCTAACCCATATTGCTATCCAAATTAAACAAGGACAGCTGAAGTGCAGGAGGAAAAAAAGGGCTGAGATTCGCCCTGCTGCTTATTGAGCACTGCAGGTTCATTAGCTTTGAACACACTGCGCGCCTCGCATATGCATTACTCATAGGCTTCCCACTGTAGCCAGGTTTATAGTACCAAGAGATGCCTGAATTCATCATCTGTACACCCACAGCACTTTCTGCCCACACAGCCCTTCTCTGCAAAGCGTTGAGGAACCCGGGGCAGCAGCTTCCCAGCCCTCAGTGTGTGGGGGCAAGGCTCTTGGCACAGAGTGGATGACAAGAGCTGGCAACAGAAAACTAAGGAGCTTAGGACTTCCTAACTGGAGATTGCCAGTGTGCGCAGTCACTATTGGGGTGCACAAGCAGTTGGAAAGGTGTTATTCCTTCCTGGAAATCACAAGAATGTGTCTGTGGGCACGGCTGCCCTGGCCTTACCAGGAAGCTCCTGCCACTGCCAGTGCTACTGCTGTGCAGAGTGTTGGGCCGAGCCAAGGCTACTGCAGAATGGCTTTGTCCGTAGGCGTGAGCAAGGGCATAGGAGACCGGGTTTCACTTGGGCCCTTGGCAAGGAAGCTGTAACCATATTCTCTCATCCCGTGGTAACACAAGGGGGAGCCCCTGTAGTTTTCAATTAGCAACGAGAGCAGCAACACATGACTTTTTACCCCACATGCAAAAGCTCAGCTTCAATTACAAAGAGAGGCCTGAAAGCCACTTCTTACCTTCATCACAAGGAGAGTGCTTCTAGCCCAGACAGGTGCAAGCCACAGCTCACCAGGAGAGGAAGGAGCAGCAGGCTGAGTGACTTCAGGCTCATTTTCCCCTGTCCTGCTTTGTCGATTCAAGGCACATCAACAACCCCACGCAAAGACTACGCTGGTACCAGAGGTGACAGAGAAACCTCGTGGTCAAATTCTGCCCACTGTGATGAAAGAACAGGACAATCCATTTAGCCCCTCATTAAAAGGCTCTGCCACAGGGACTTGCCAACTCCCAGCAATCCCATCAGCTGCCTGTGCTTGTGCCCAGAAGGCACAGTTTTGGCTGCTAGGGCATGAGCATCTATTTGTTCTTAACCTCAAAAAGGCATAGTTGGTTTTGCTCTCCGTTGCCATCCAATTTTAAATACAGAGCACCTCGGCATCTATTCTACGTATGCAGTTCTTTGGGATCAAGAGAAGCATTAACCACATGGATTTTCTCCTGTCTCTCCTTTGTAGGGTTTACAATGAAACAGCATCTTATAAGTCACTGACTCACACACTTCTGCTGTACCAGCCTTCCCCCATAGCTGCGTCTTAGTTTTTCTTTAAAGCACTCCACAGCATATATTGAACCAGTGAAACAATTCCATCTGTTCTGTGAGTCAGTGGTGATGATTTCACTGTTAAAACACAGGGACTTCTCTCTGTGCAGCTGTGCTAAATCCAACAAGAGAGGAAAAGGGCATGCCGTGCTCAGAGCACCAACTCCAGACGGCACCACAGCATTGGGGCCCCGCTGCTGGAGATCCATCTAGCCCTGCCTGGCACCTTACAGGCCATGGTCTCAATCGGAATTATTACAGGATGGCTTCCTAGCACCACTGTGCCCTCACACTCATGCCCAGCTGTCCCTCCAGCACATGCAGGTTCAGACACAACCCACAGGTCCTCACTGCACAGCAAGTGCCAGCACTCAGGTAACAATTGCATCAGTCAGAAGCAAATCGATTAATCCAACAATACCGCGACAAATTGGCCCTGGAGCAAGTCAATTGAATTAAAAGGCAGGACAGCAAAGCAGGTTAACTGAGAAAAGCGTTAACACAGTCATTTAATGGAAACCTTGATGTCCTGGCTCCAGTCGAGTGCAAAAGATTCTTTTTGGGTCAGCTACCGGCCACACACCCCCCTCCAGCCAAAGCGCTGGGACACAACTCCAGCTTAGAGCTCAGATCTGCTCAATGAAATGCTCAAGGGCCATCCCCCGTTAGACAAGCTCATCTCTCCATCCACAGCAGGCAACATCTAGGGAAAGCAGGCTGACTGGGCTAAGGATGCTGTTTTATTTGCTCCTTTAAGTCCTGCTCCATTGCTACAAATACCTCAAGTCTTTCTACACCCCTGACATGAAGAGCTGCAAGCCCAGAGCTGCAAGTTTGAAGCCAAAAGACATCATCAGTGACTGGTGCAGAGATACAGGCAGAGACGCGGGATCATACGTATCTGTGACACCTGGCAAGGCAAACCACAGCCTCTCAAAATGATGAGCAGATGCCACTGTCCTCCAGTGTTATTACTGTCAGAAGCTAGATCTTACTTTGTACGGGCTCAAACACCATCCCCTCAGTGGGGCTGACTGAAGTGATTCAGGGCACAGGACACGAAGGCCATCCATTCAGATATCACTAGAGGACAGCTGGTGTCAGGGGAATTCTTAAGGAATGACTTCAGATGGTGCGTGACACTTCAGTAACACCTACCCCCTCCTGGATGTGCTTCCAAAGTGACAGCGTCACGCTTTGGAAAACACACACGTACAATTTGCTAGAACATGATGCGTATGAGTTGAAAGCACAACGGCTAGCGAGCAGGCTGAGATCATTACAAAGAGAATGCTTAAAAGGTAACGTATGGGGCACTGCAGTAGCAGCACGGCCATCTCCAGTAATGAGGGAGACACTCTGCATGGATATTTGGCTCATTCCGAAAGCAATAAGCCACAGGAAGGCAGCAGCACCACAGCACTGGTTACCAATGAGCCCCTGCCCTATCCTGAATGCAAAAGCACTCATGCCGATGGGTTGCTCATGCACAACAAAACGCATTATGTAAGAGCACCACGGCAGAAAGCAAGAAGAAAAAGGTTTTATGCCACAAAAAAGACTTGCATGCAAGCAACGGACTATCTCCTCAATACCATCATATCTCCCTACTTAAAGTTACCTTCTGGGAAACAATGCAACTATGTTCACTTTCCTGCCTCCAGCTACCTACCTCCTCCTGTCCCTGCATTTCTGTTTGTCTCAGATACAGCTGCTGGCAACTTTCAGTGGACTCGGAAGGTTTGATTATAAAGGTAGCGTGGCTCTGCATTTCCTTCAGTCAAAAGCCTTCCCCTCTGTGCAGCACCCCATGCCTTACCCCTGCTATAGCCGTCCCAGATCTGCTAACAAATCTGCTTCTTTTCTCAAGTCAGGTAGGTCCTGATTGCTCAGATGGTCTAAAACGTTCTGTGCACTTAACCATAAACTCACGTACGAGTAATGCACCGAAATGAAGTCGGTAACCTCAGCTCCAGTGCTCACCAGATAAGAACACATTAACATCCTTTGTGAAAGAAGGCAGAGATGTTGAGAAAAGTCCCAAGTTGCAAAAACTGTACCTTGTTTTCCAAATTCCCCTTTAAGTCTGGAACAAAACACCCTTCACCCTGTTTAAAAACACTGAATTTTGCAGAGATGTTCCCAGACGGCCAACCTATTGATCCAGTTACAGGAAGGGGAACAAGAGGGCCCCATGAACACATCAATCCCTCACATTGTGACTGGTTGAGACAGACCACTAATACAAATGTCTTCTTCAGACAGACGAGAAACCCTCTGCCCAAATCCTGTCGCTTCAGTGCCACAAAAGCTCTGACTTTGGAATGCAGTTCTAAAAGGGACCATGCTGGAAGCAGTAGGCTTTGGCGTGCTCTCGGTTTTGGCCATCTACACCTCACCTTTAGAGACTGAGGAGGAAAAGCAAGCAGTTGGTTGGAGGCAACACTGAGGAAGGGCGTGGGACCTTTCCTGCAGGATTCACAAAGAAATGGCTATCAGTTTGCTATCAAACTGCTCATTTAACACATACAACCAAATCTGAGTTTACATAGCTAACTTCGAGCTCTTTTCCACCTTCTATTTTTCCTCCCCTCTCCATATCCCGTGTTCGCTTTCTCCCTTTCTTAGCCCATATTACCCCCTCATCGTTTCTACCTTCACTTACTCAGTCCCAATGGCATCGATTCAGAGCACTGCTCCTCTTCAGTCTTCTGGTATTGTCAATACTACGGTGAAGGGCAAATTGATAGCGCTCCATTTGTACTGAGAAATAAAAACTATGCTGATTCCTCATTGTTGTCCAGCATCTCTTAAGAGCGTTTTGCACAGCCATTGGGTGACTTGCTTGCTAAAATTTCTAAGAGCACACGTACGGTTCTGCAGTTACTGTGGAAAAAAAAGCATAGACTAAGATGGAGAAGTTTGAACCTGCCACAGTCTAAACAGGCTGTGGTATGATGATGAACTCCAGCAAGCTGCTAGAAGGCTGCTGCTCAGCTATTCAGACAAAAGCAGACATCATTTGTAAATTTCATATTTATTATAACAAAAATTATGACATGTTCATTTGTGCATTCGGCTTTAATATAACTCTTGGTTTGTAAATGTTCTACAGCAAATGAGCTCTATACAATCATGCTGGTTGTGGCAGCAATAAGGAACACAAATAAAACGTGTCTGTAAAAGGATAGAAAGAGACCAGAGCACAAAGTGGGTTTCTTTCAATGGCCTGTACCATCTAACTCTAGCTAACCTGTATGCAGTCGCTCCTTTCGCTGTGCTCCATGACCGCGGTCCAAAGAATTGCTTAAGAAAAAGGTCAGTTTTTCAGGTTGTGTCCTTAATGCCGAGGCTACAAAACATGTAAGCATCACTATACAACACTGAGCTATTTACAGTAATTTCCCAATCAACTGTTCTCTCAGAGAAAATTAGTGAATCTCAGTGACTTAAGTCACCTGAAAGAGTAAAGCAACTCCTAGGAGTTAGTCTCCATATTCTACAAATGTCTATCATTTTCAAGACCAAAAAAAGCCTTTTCTCTCAAAGAAATACAGTATTACAATATTACTTAAATCATTTAGCACTGGCTACTGCCCTGCTTTTCAAACAAAACAAACAAGCCATTTTAAAAAATATTACATCATCATCTGTTTCTCAGCAATATATTAAACCTTTTTATTATTTTTTGTTGTTGTTTTTACATTTGATATGTTAAGGGAAGATTAACTATCTTAAACTTTACTGGTAAAGCATCTCTAGAAGAAAGTCAATGAATATTAAACCTAACAAACTGAAAAGCTGCAGTTATCTGTAGTGGCAGGATAAAGAAAAGGAAGTGTATAAAGGAAACGTAGAAGGGAAACCCCTGCTGTAGCGTGCGCCCACTGGGTCCTGCACTCAAGTCTCCTTGCCTGTTCATTTCTGAGCAGTAGAATGGGTCATAGTGGCGTATCGTAGTAGTCTGCCAGGTGGTCCATCTGGTACTGCCGCTGCTGCTGCTGTTGCTGCTGCTGCTGTTGTTGTTCCTGGTGCTGTTTCATGATCTCCTTGACTTCTTCTTCCAGCTCTGGTGGGATGATGAATTGGTCATCTGGGTCCGGCTGTGCCGGAGCAGCAAAATATCCCCCTGTTTTTCTGAGCGGTGCGTCTGTTGCAACTTCAATCAAGTTATGGCTTCTCTCTTGGGGTGCCACAGAGCCGTTGCCCCTCCGACGCCCTATCGTGCCTGTGGCAGAATATTCGGCTTTCTTGGGAAGGCCGGGCTCATCTTCGTTGGCACTGATGACAATACCTTCATCACTGGCTTCCACAGGCACTTGGAGAAGCTGCTTCTCCTTCGCTCGGCTGCAATGGATGTCCACCTCCACTTCCACGCGGCTGCCATTGGTGAACACCCCCTCTATTGGCTCCTCGTCATCGCTGTCAAGGCCGTTGTCGGAGAAGGCGCTGGAGAACGTGGCGCTGGAGAGCTGCCGCTGGAAGGAGTTGGACAGGCAGACTGGATGCAGCATGCAGCGCTGCTCCCCAGGATAGGCTGGGCTGCTCTCGTTCATGGCTACCTGTGGAGGTTCATCGGAGGCTGTGGACCCCACCTCGCTGCTCATTTCTGATGTGGAGATCTCGCTGCTGATCTCTGAAGCCATGCCGCTGCTTGAAGATGGCATCCCAAGAGCATCCGCTGGCCTGTCCTTGATGACCACATTGACAGACTGGGGGAAAATGCCTGGGCTGGGGGGTGGGACCCCATTAAGTTCACAACAGCAGAAGCTGTCCTCTGTAACATTGAGCTGTACCACAACCGCACTGATACTGTCGTTGCAGCCATAACTTTGGGCCAAAGTGCAAAGCTTTTTGGCAGCTGCCAGTGCATCAGGCACGTTTCTGACTGCTTCCACTGCCTCATCCATTGAGAGGCTGTCCCACAGCCCCTTGCTCCCCAGAATGAAGAACTCATCTTGTGGAGTTAAGGTAATGGACTGGACGTGAGGACGCGGCACAACACTTGGGTGAAGGAATGTGTATCCCAAGATTCTCGTTGAATCTGTCACACCATTCACTTTGCCATCCTGAAATGAGAAAGGATAGAAAACTGGAAACAAGGCAAACAGATACATGGCTCTCCCATTTTCCTACATTTTACCTGTGCCTGTTTTTGTAGTATCCCAATTACAGCCATTGACTGATGGGCAAATGTAAAAGCGACTTGCAAGAAGACAGAGCTGGGATGAGAACACAATGATGGCTGCTTTCTAACCTTACACTCAGCTTCCTACACCCCATTGGTTTGTCATCAGCACCACCTATGCAGACCAAGAAAGCAGAAGTCTGCAACAAAGACCCATCTATTCTGCTCCTGCAGCTGTGAGAGCCAACTGGACTAATGTTTTACCTGTGAGTCAGAACTGTCCCTCCTTCACCCACAATATCTGGCTTTATACAGGGCAAAGTCATACACAGCTCCATTTGATATAGGGGCAGGTCATTCAGTTATGACTCTTCTCTTGCAGGTGTAACAATTGTAGGTTTCATCTTGGCTCATCACTTCAGAAACAAAAGTTCATTTCAAAAAGCTTCAAATGAAGGAAGTCAAATGCAGCAGAGAGCGAGTCTGCATTTTGCAGTCAGCTGCACTGTAGTGAAATGTTTTACATGCTCTAATTACTTACTGTGCTTCCACTGATAAATAACAGTTCCAAAAAGAGGAAGAGTAATGTTTGAAGGGAAAGCACCAGCAAAAATGGGCATATTTGGGACATAAATCCCATTCCCATCCAAATCCCAGAATTCTGTCCTGGTTAGGATCTGTGCTGCCAGAATGAGCATAGCAAGCACCTGAAACAGCAAGCCTGGTTACTTGGCAGCCTGTGGAGAGAGCTGCAGCCCGCTAATTATGTGATTGAGATGAACAGCAGAGGTGAGGATTTACGCTCATTCGTTGCATCTGATGACAGCAGCAGTTATTATACAGCAAGTAACCACAGAAAAACAAACCAAGACTAAAAAAGGCTTCCCCTTTAAAACCCTGTCAGCTTGTTAACTTCCCTATTAAGATTCTAACAGAAGTGATAAGCCATCAACGAAGCATGAAATCAATGAGTCATCTCAAGATTCAGCACAGAAATTTCCCTTTTCCTTTACAGAGCATAATGAGTGTGCCTCAGTGATGCATGCTATGTTGGAGTGACTCCTTTCTAACTTGTCACGTTTGAGATTCCAGTCATCACCTCTTCTTGGCAAGATTAACAAGCACACGATTTTATTACACACACATACCTGCTCATGGGTGTACAGCCATGAGTTTTTTGCCCTTTCCTCCCCCATTGAGAGCATACAACATTTCTCTGTTCTTGTGCATATGTCACAGAAGGCAACGCATAGCTGACAGTGGTGGCTTTAAGCTTGTAAGAAGGCAGCAAATAGCTTTCTCCCCTCTTACGGCCCTCCAACTGAGCAAAGGATAGGTTCTTCCTTTCAGGCAACTGCTGTCTTCAAGAGCCACTTGTCAGAGGGCACCTTTGGGAACAGACAGCTCAGACAACAAAGCCAATCTGCCAGGAGTAAGGACTCTCTTGCAGTAAGGATGAAATAGTTGCAAGTGCTCAGCTCTTATCTTTCTAGATTGAGGGGATCTTTATGACAGCACCAACACATTATTTGCTCTCGTCATCTCAAAGGGAAGGTGTCAGCTCCCATTTCACCACAGCATGCTCACAATAATTCACTCTTGAAAGCTAACCAAAATCTAGCATGGCAATTAAATGGAAAAACAACTTAATTGCATGACATGAACCACCTTGAAAGGAGAAGCGCTACGCTGGAAGTCAGATTATTAATACCATCTCTTACAGGTTACAAATGCAGATGCGTAATTTCAAATACCACCATGCAAATATCCTCAAAGGAAGCTGCGACTGGCAGCAGTCCTCCTTTCACCCACACCAGAGTTCTCTAACCTCTGTGATAATGGCCTTATGCTGCTTAATCCTCTTCAGCTCTTCTTCACAACTCATCACATAACACCTGGACAAAGGCAGAGGTTTCCCATTCCGGCAGAGTACAGTTTGGCACTTCCCCACATTTGCTGAGGTTAACGTGAAGCATCCGCCTGGGTCCATGGGATCATGTTTTATATGGCAAAGGACAGCAGAGCCTCCAAGCTTTTGTCCAGCTGTTCCAAGTTTCCTGGAATTTGAACAAAACACGGATTGTTCTTTAATTGAAAAGCAAGTGTTATGAGTACTACTGAGAAACAACTGCTATTCTGCAACCACGAGCACTCGGGACACTGACTATTGGATCACTGGGACAAAAACAAAAGTCTCCACTGAAGACCGTGACACTGTAGCAGCACTGCAGAGTCATCACATACAGCACTCAAGCTGTGTGCTATTTCCAGCGTGATGCAGATACTCCAATCTTAGAATCAATTTTAGAAAAATCTCTGCACTCCAAAGAGCCACACAGTCAGATCCCTTTCTCTGCATTTGAAAGAAGTCTACTTTAAAGGTCACGCAGAGGGAAACAAAGAGGGTTAGAGAAGTGCTGAGGGCTAATAAATCAAGTACAGGTAGAGCTCACAAAGAAAGTTGCGTTAAACAGAGTTTGGGCTCCTGAAGCTGAAGATTTTACTATGAAAAACAGTAATTTTAACTGTAGAGATCCTAGTTTTGAGCAGAAATAGAAATCATAGGTTCATTGTTTTGTGATGCCTTCAGAATAATGCTTTCAAAGATTCAATGACAAAAAAAAAAAAAAAAAAAAAAAAAAAAAAAAACCAAAAAAACCCAACAACACAGTAGCTATTATTTGCATGATAAGAAGGCACACTTTTTAGTTATCATGTTGGTTGCTAAAATGTTAAATAGTTTAAATTAAGACAAGGGAGGTTGACGTTAGATATTAGGAGGAAGTTTTTCACACAGAGGGTGGTGACACACTGGAACAGGTTGCCCATGGAGGCTGTGGGTGCCAGGCTGGATGTGGCTCTGGGCAGCCTGGTCTGGTGGTTGGTGACCCTGCACGTAGTAGGGGGGTTGGAACTAGATGATCTCTGGGGCTTTTTTCAACCCAAGCCAGTCCATGATTCTACGAAACAGGTTCTTTGAAATATTTGTTTGCTGTTTCAGCAGGGGTCACAATAAAAACAAAACAGAAACGAGGACAAAGAAGCATGGATAAAAGTAAAGTTTTCAGGATCCTGTCATTAAAATGTAAGTTCATTTCAATACTAGTAATTTTACTTGAGTAAAATGAAGTAGGACTGAAGAAAAAACCCGTCTATCCTTGCCAGTATGTTATTTATCAGGGCCTTCCCCTGCAGTAATTAAGAACTGGAAAGCTAATTACAGAGGTTACTAAAATCTACATTAAGGCTAAGTACAGCTGGCAACAACTTTTGATTCAAAATGCTGGGGAAACAACGCACAACTAAACTTGCACCCGGGCTTCAATATGCTTTTCTGTTTATTATTATTATTTTTTAAAGCACTTTAGGAATGCTGCATAGTATCTGTAATAATCCTCAATGAATGGCTGCATGCAACTAGAATGAATGCTATTTCTGGTTCACCAAAGGAATGGTTAGCTTACTTTGACTCGAGCCCTGCCTCCCACAAATACAGTTCTTTTGCAGGAATGTACATTCCTGTGAAAGTCCACGAGTGGGAAACAAAGCCACCAGTAAATGCCTTCAGTACTCAATGTTTATATTGTTCTTGAAGGTTTTAATTAGATGGCAACATCCTCAGCTACCAACCTAACCATGGCAATTATGCGAGGCAGCATTTTCTCCTTTGTTTATAGGGTTCAATTCCATCCTGCCACCCCTATTTCCCAATATCAGAATTTGAATATTTTCCCTTCCAAAGCTGTAGTTCCTGAATGACAAGAGATGCTACTTTCAACTCTACCTGCTTCCTTCATCTGGGAGCTGCTCATTTGCTTTCTCTTGTTTCCCTGACCCCTTCATTCTCTTTGCACAGTTCCCTCCATACTCCTCCTCCACTCAGTGTCCCTCCAAGCACAATTTCTTGTTCTGTCTAGAAGAGCGTGCACACACACAGGTCTCCAAACCGCCACACGCAGCTGCTGCTACACTCACATCTATTGTGTCACAGTCTTTTCAGATGGGTCTTGAACAAATAATATTCTTAGGTCAAAGAAATGACAAGACAGACTTTTTCTTTTTAGGGAGTTGGGAGTGCATGTTTTAATATTTGCATGGCTTTAAATAACCTGACTTGGTACAGAAAGAAACAGAATCAGCCCAAGCTCTGCAGGCAGTAATTGTAAGGAAATTTAAAAGATGATCAAGAAATTCATGACACTGTCTTGACTATAGCACATTCGGAGTCACAAGACAGAGAAGAAAAAAACTGAGGTTGGATATCCTTTATGTTTGGCTGTGTGGGAAAGGCTTGGGTTTTTTCCCCTCACATCCCAAAGGAACAGAAGGCAACATCCAAAAAATCAGCATTGAAAGAATATACAGTTGCCAGAAACTACCTTTCTCCCCCCCAAACCATTCCTCCCTCCCTCCCACTTTTTGTAGCAAGTGAAGAGCAAGACAATCAACCTGAAAAGGAACAAGCTGCCCAATGAGCGTACACAAGGTAAAAATAAATGCTTCAGATCCAAGACTCACCTCTGCATAACGATGAAAGTGTTGATCATGTATTCCTCTTCATTTTTTGTTTTCTGTAGCTCTTCCGCCAAGATGTCACTCATGGTGCACTGCAACAGATATGGTACTTCCACATTGCGGTCACCGTCAAAAACACCATAAAGTGCCTCTCTGTTGTCACAGAAGTTATTGGCTGACAGGGCTGCCACACACAACCTAGTAAAGCAAAGCAGAAGAACAACAAGATTGCTATCCAGCACTGATTTCTCATCTTGTCATTCTGAGAAGAAGCAGCCTGGTCTGAGAGCCAGTTTTAACTAATTCCTTTCACAAGTTCCTCACAATTGCTTTCTTCTGTGGAGAAGAGGAAGGCCCATTCAACAGTGCTAAAATGGGGAGATAAATGTATTGAAAATTCGAGCCAAGACCCAAAGATTCTTATTCCTTTTCTGCACGTGGACAGGTCTCCTGCTTGTATAAAACAAGCCTGTTGGGGGGGGATGGGGGTGGTATACATCCCAAACATCATTAGCTGAAACTTCACTTGCCCCACCAAGAGCTATCTTTATGACTCAGCACGTTGCTGACCAAGCTGTGTGTTAAATTAGTAAACAGCAAGTAAAGGTTTGCTTGGCACTTGCTAGGGAAACCTAGGTAGCAAAAGATTTCTACAAAGGTATTTAAGGAACAATAAGATTCGTCACTTTGCCAGTGACACAGAGACTAGCAGACTCTTGGTGTGTTATTTGTCAAGTGCTGCCTCAGTCACAGAAGCTCCACATACTATGAATATTCAGTTTTGGCCATTTTACTTCTTCCTTTAGTATCTCTGATTTGCTTGGTAAACATCCTTTAGTTGAAGATAAAAGAAGCTTTGCAAAGAGGAAAATGCTATTAAATGCCCCGATCTTTCGCAAGTACCAAAGGCTTGCATAGAGAAAACGCGTCAGTTACACTTGTCTCTTAGCAACATTCCTGACAAAGAAGAAAGCTGGGAGCCAGGCAGGGGCCCAGTATACAAATATAGAGTCATGGCATGGCCTCTGCCTTTGTGAGGCCCAAAACATCCCGAAACTGAAATAGCGGATCTCTTTGTATCTGCATAGAAGCGCTCTGCTGCTAGGATGCTTGTATAATAAGAACAACGCCAGCTCTTACTTGTTCTTAACTCCTGACGCCTCTGTGTAACCGTGACTCCACACAGCCGGAGCTCCTGAAGCATCACCAGCCGAGGGCTGGTCAATCTTGAAACAACGGATATTGCTGTAAGAAGAAAGGAAAAGATGCACTGGATTCACAGGCTGACACGATTCAGCTTAAAATCTAAGAACAGCAGTTTTTTTCTTCCCAGTTCTCAGCAATACATTTAATAGAATAAAACAAAGCAGGACATCTAAAGCAGTTACTCTACTGTGTCTGACTACAAAGAACAAAAAAGCAGTAAATAACGAAGTCTCTATAAGGGTGTCAGCTGCACTGTTTGCTTACCCAGCTTTTCTTCTCCCTACCCTCATCCCTAAGCTATTTGTTTACAGCTCGACCCAGTGGGAACACAAGGCCAATTTGTCACCAACTTAATGGAAGCCAGTATACGGAGTGATTTTTCAACTAAAGCCCTTCTCACTCATGTTAAGAACAAGTTCGTATGACCTGCATCATCCCCTAAATTAAAAGATAAGTCTTCAGAAGCAGCAACATGTAGTAACAGCCTACTACAAAAATGCCCACAAGTCAGAAATCAGCTCCATCCCAGCACTGTCCTGACTTGCAAGAGCAGGTCTGCAGACCACGCTGTGAGCACAGACCTTCTGCCTTCCATAATTTTACAGTCCAGATTTTACCTGGGCCCTTGATCCTCTGCCCTCCAATTTACTACCAACATAGCCTCTAGCCTGAAATTCAAATACCTCGCATAGCGCAATAAAGACTTGAAAAAGGACCATCCCTATCTGTTTATGCGCTTCTCTTCATAGCCTGGCTTTGCTGGGGAGGAATGACCTGCCCTGTGCTCCCTCCGCTCTCTTCCAAAGGCAGGGAAAGCAAGCTCCCTGCATACAGCAGGAACTTCAAAGGCACCCAAACCTTTCATGAGCCAAATGAATCATAAAAGGACAAGCAGAAAGGTCTAACTGTTTGCTGAGAGGATTCATTTTTCCCTATCCAAAGCCCCATCTGACCTGAGCACACAAGGAAGTCTTTTTCACATTTCACAGCCTTCCTCAAATAACCCGAGGGTCTGTCACTTCCACTCTGATTTCTTTTAATGCAAATAGTCAGGACATACATCAGCTAGGGCCCACTAAAAGCAAATAAGCCACAAAAATCATGTTAGAGCCATTGGTGTTTTGAGCCCTTGGCTTTGCAGCCCTCTGTGTGACAAACATAAGGCAAACACCTCACCAATGGCATCAGAAAAGAAGTATCTGATCCTGATCAAACTGGAAACCTGGATCTATTCTAAAGTAGCGGATGATCTACATCTGCCTGTACCTGCAAAATACTACGAAATACAGCAGCAAATGCACTTTCTTCACAGGCTTCTAATGCAAAGCACTTATCCTGCAGAGCAGAGGAGTTTGGATCAGAAGGGTTTTCCAGTTTCTTCTTGTAGCTGTGTTGACTGACCCTGGGGCAGGCCAAGGACCCAGGGCTGTATCACTGCTTTCCAGCAGTGGTTAAAAAAAAGAGAAAAAGCTACCTCAGTGCATTGCCTTCAGCTTCCTCACTGGTGTAATTACAAGGAGACCATGTGCTCATAAAGGAACAGTACCCAGCAGCATATCCTACACAGGGAGATGAGCTAAGGCTTCCATACAGTATGCTTTACTTTCCCCAAGTTCATGATGTTATAACTGAGACAGAAGCTCTTTCCTAAACATCACAGTAACAGCGTTTATTTATTCTTTTTACCCCTCCCCTTTTCATTATAATTGCTACTGAAATCCTTCTTATCAGAAGCAAGAATACATATTAACCTACTGCCTGTTTGATTCCTGCTGGGGCACAGATGGAGTGCTGCCTTTCACATGCAGAAGAAAGATATAAAAAGCACCAAGAGCACAAGTGTTTTTATGCCTGCCACAAAAAGTAAGGGCAAGGAGCATCTCCTCTCTCATGTTCAGTTGTGGCAGATCACTGTGCATCTATACAGACATCCGCTATATCCCAAAGGAGACCTGAAACACCTGACCTTGGCTGAAGGTTATTTACTCACACAAGAATAGGTCTGAAGTTGTAAGACAAATAATTTATTAAAGAATGAAAAATATATATGTATGCATAAGAAAAGTTTCTGTGAATTGTGTGAAGACAATGTAATATGTCAGTGAAAATACGATGTGGCACTGGGTGATGCTAGTCTTCTACAGCCCAGGTCTTAGTTTTGCATAACGCTGCTATAGGGCATGAAGCCTGATTAATGAATAGGCAAGAGATGAGCTTGCCTCTCTTGACTGTTGGACATACACAAGGGTCTGTGAGGGTCTGTAAGTTCAGGTACCATTAAGAAAGCTTTGGTAGCACACACCCACTTCTCTACAAATCATAGCAACATTCCATTTCTGGCATAAAATGAGAAGCTCTTTAAGAGAAAAAGACATCCCTTCCAGCCTTATTCCCCCCTCCTTTGTCTGCTGCAGAACACAGACTCTTGCTTTTTATCTATAAAAACTTATTATAATGGGACTTAATACTTCAGTGCTTGATCTTAAGCATTTAAAAGCAAACTACACAAAGCAACACTCAACCCTCAGAAGGTTATCAACCATTCTTGGTATCATTCAGTATTTAGGGATCAAAGAGACTCAGAATTAAACAGAGCTGGTGCAGTTCCCTTCAGGACGTAAGAAAGGCTAAAAGCAGCACCACTGCCCACAGATTATCTGTTCTAGTGCAACTTTTCTACCACACGCTGCAGGAGGCAGCACAAGGCACTTGGTGCATTTCAGTTACAAATGGCACTTGAGTCATAGAGCAGGAAACAAACAGACAGGAAGTAAACACAGCATCCCAGAGAGGGATATGATGGATTACAAGAAATGTTTTGTGAGGGGGTAACAGGAAGCACAGTGGCAAACAGATGAAGAAAAGAACATAATAATAAGCAGCTATCAGCATCTTAATGGTGCAATCTAACGTCAGAAGTAACATGGACATGAAACTAGTTCCTTCTTCTGCACCCTCTCCACTCTGTAAGTCAACTTACTTCAGCAGCTCAAGGGTTTTGTGATCCAAGGCCAATCTAGGGTTTCCAGTCAGGTCCAGCTCTTGCAGTTTTGGAGGCAAGTTTTCAGGCAATGTAATTTCACTCAGTTCATTGCAGCTTAGATCCACACACTGCAAAAGGAAAGCAATCAAATAAGAATCCAGCTGGCATTAAGATCAGTTTGTGATCAAATGCAGTAATGTATGTTGCTTGAATAGGAGAGACCGCAGTCAAGGCCTAAGATGATTCATTTAAGTGATTCTTCATATGGCATCTACAAAGTCTTCTTCCCAGATGCCTGGGACACCCAGAAACATGTTTGCTCCATTTCAGTTTCTGACCAGGTGTAACCTTATTGCAAAACTAGTAAAGCTTGTCTCTGCTCTTTTCAGGGGCAAATATGATCACCGTATTTTTATTAACAGATGAGTATTAAAGAAAAAAATGTCACTGATGAAAATGGTTTGTAATAGAAAATTATAATAGAAAAAGGAAACAGACAAATGAGGTTAGGAATTCTAAGATGCTGTCACAGCAATCTCTCCTCTGAAGTTCACTTATTCAGCACAGGTACAAACATATTCTGAAGCTGATATCTACTGAAGGATTTGGAAAATAAGAAGTTACAAATACATGGAGTGGGGCTGAGCAGAGGAAAAATAACGAAATACCAGAGCAGTTTTAAGTGTGGCTTTAACATAGAAGGATTCATGTTTAAACATGAAGTTATTTTAATAAGTAGAAAAAAATTAAAACTCAAGTATTTATGGCCTCAAGTTGCGCCAAGGTAAGTTTAGGTTGGACGTTAGGAAACACTTCTTTACAGAAAGGGTAGTTAAACACTGCAATAGGCTCCCCAGGGAGGTGGTTGAGTCACCGTCCCGGGATGCGTTTAAGAGCCATTTGGATGTGGTGCTCAGAGATATGACTTAGCAGAGGGTTGTTAGAGTTAGGGTACTATGGTTAGGCTGCAGTTGGACTTGATGATCTTCGAGGTCTTTTCCAACCTGAGTAATTCCATGATTCCAGAAAAAAATGACTGAAAACCAGCAGAGAATCCCACTGGCTATGCACCAGTTAAGTACAAACCAGGTAGAGCAAGTGCCCTAGAATGACAAAATCCCAAACCAAACTGTGTTAAAGTTGCATATCTGTATGGAAAGTCAGTACACAAAAACCTGAACAAAACCAGCAGGTATAGCAAGAAAAAACAGCCAAAATTTTATTAGAGGACAGAAGAGGCTGATATTTAACCAAGAATACTATCCACGTATTTCAGAATGATAATTTCCTATTTTCAACCTGGAAAAAAGAAAATAGACCTTAAAACCTCTGGTAAAACCGAGGACTGAATAGTTGGAGGCAGGCTACAGGGAGAATTTGCTTAGCTGCACACTTTGACTGACATGTAATTTCCAATGATAAAAAGCATGAAAACAAAAGTCTCTTAGGTATATTCAAAGACACCGGGTCCTAAGCTGGACAAAAAAAGCATAAGATAACCCAGTAAAATTTGGAAGAGAAAGATCTCCAAATGCTGTTAAATATATGCAACACACATAATGACCCAAATCTCAAATCCTGAGGTTGTCTGATACGGACGACTAATCATGTAGGAAGAACAAACTGCTGACATTATCTAAACTTGATATGGAAATCAGAATTTAAAATCCATCATACAAACTAAATAGCAGACAGCTTAGGAGAAGAGTTATGCAGATGAGCTTTTTTGTTTGTCTTTTTTTTACTTCTTTGCTGCTCCTTGCTGCTTCCAGAGAGCCAATAATTGCCTCTCAGAATAACAAAGCTGCCAGCAGGCCTTGCTCTGCTCAACACCATTGGAAATCTGACGGAAATGAAAGTATGAAAGTGGAATAAGGAGTACAAAATAGCAAAATCATTTCAATGTTTTCAGTACATGCCCAATACACTAAGGGTAGTGACAGTCTGCTGAATATCCCTTGGTCCCCATGCAGTGATGAACAGTTTATCCATCAAGTCAGGATTTCTCTGATTTGATTTGTATTGTTTGAAGAACAGGTTAGCAGGGACTTTCTAATAGCTACATTAAATGTAGTCCTTATTCTACTTTGTGGGCAAGTAGCAAAGCACATTTCCTAATTGATTCTAATTTCCTTTTCATTTAGCCCCATCCATGGAGTGTCAGAAGAACAAGAGCAACTGTGTGCAGGACACAATGCTAGGGTGGGCCAGGTGGTGCAGTGTTTAATATTCAGCATTTGCTCAGTTGCACAGGTGTAAATGCAGTGCATCTTGTCCATGGCTGACAGGGGCTTGAGTTATCTCCACTTGTGACTGACAGTGGGTACATGAGAACTCAGCACATGAGAACTCAACTCAAAAAAGATACCATGCAAGGTATCTCAGAGACATCCACAGAGCTTTTTGAGGCAGTGGACAACACAAAACTTCTGTATCCTGAACAGTAGCAAGTAAGATCAGCTTAGATACAGCTGTCTCACGAAATGACCTCATATTTGGAAATCCTGAAGTTACCTTAAGTGCAAAAGCATGACCTTCTGTAATTAGCTTTCCCTCTGGAACAATTTCAAACAAAACAGTAACTGCACTACTAGCTGTTCCAGTAGCACTGACTCAAAAAATGTAATGTCAGCCTCTCAAGCTAATTAAGTACAAAAGCAGAGCAGCCATTACCTCAGGTAACATTTTCCCAAGAAATCACGGGTGCTTGGATGCCACCTCAATTAAGATTAACCATTATGTATGACAATCACAGTCATAACATGAAACTATACAACTCTGTGCTTTGCTACAAGCAGGCTTCTTTCACCAAACTACGAAACCTGTACTCAAATTTTAACTTCTTAACTTGCTTTGGAACACTACAAATGCCCTCCAACATCAAAGAATGAGCTCCAGTTTAGCCTAATAATATATTCAGCCACAAATCAAAAGCTCAAGCTCCAGCCCTGACCCAGAAAAATCATCAAGAAGCCACAAGATACCCTCTGCCTACAAGCACAGCTATCTGGCAACAACAGAAGCTCATTTCAACTAAGTCAAAACCAGACTTAGGTATTGACTAAGGCACACAAGTGAAGTCCCACAGCACTGTACCCTATCAGATGAAGGCAGTCCCACTATTCCTGCAGTCCCAGAACTATCAGTGAAATCCATGCCTATTTCTTTCACTGAAGTAACTGTAGGGAACCATCAGAAAGAAAAAACACTAGGTCTTCATGAATGCTTTGCTACTCAGCTACAAAACATGGTAGAGCACCAATGCCTTTATAAAATACTCATTCCCCAAAACACAGGAACAGAAAGGAAGTTGTTGGTTATTCCTGATCAACATGTTTATGTTATCCTCCTTTCTTTTTCCATGGTTAAAAACGCCCTCACACTTTTAAAGAAATATTTACCGTGCAGAGCCTTGCTCTCCCACCCCAACTCTTCCTCTGAGAAGAAAAGTTTTACTTCTAATTGATTCTAAATGGCCTGCAGTTTCCTCTGACCATTGTTCCAGAGAGGGAGGAGTATTCAGAAATCCACATTTGTTTGAGATTTCCTGGCTAAAACCACAAAGCTCATCTTTTTGTGTACTCACTGTCCTCCCACTTCCCTGCATGACCCCAGACACTGAAGGACAGTGAGGAGTCTGAGAACTCAGCCTTTTATTCCGCAGACTGTAATGAAGGACACAGAAGTTGTTCTGATCTCGTGAATAGTTAACCAGTTCTCAAACCCAGGGAACAACTTTTCAGTCATACCAGAAGCTTGGTGCACTATGAGTTAATCTCTCAACTCTAAGCAATGGAAATAACATGCACCCCAAAATACTCTGCAATGTGGCCAAGAGTGAAACAGAAACTTAATTCACAAAAGCTACACAGTCGTGTTCTTCAGCACAGTCGAGCAAAGAACGTGTCAGGAAAAGTTTGGTAATATGCACAAGAGATGGATTAAGCATTCTTCCAGTTGTACAAAATGACTGCAATTGTGAAAACAGAAGTAGCTTGCCTAACTACCCAAATCTGGTGCTCCAGGAATTTCTCTCTGTCCCCCAGGCCTATCCTATTTTGCAGCCTCAGCATTTTTTAAAACACACACTCTAAACAAAGTCCCTTCCTAAAGAATTAGCAATTGCCAAAGCAGCAAGAGTTAGTTATGCATATTAGGTGTGTTAATTATGTATAGCTCTTGTGACATGTTTAAGTCATATTGCAACGGGCTGTCATAGGAAGACAACTAACACTTAATTGGCAAAGAAGATGGGATGTGGTAAAGATGAGTGTAAAACCAGATTTTGAGGCACTTCCTCCTTTCCTCTCAGAGGCAGGATGGGGGCGAATATTTTAAATAGTAACTCAGACAAGAAAGCAGCTGTCAGATCTCCGCAACTGAGAATATACTATCCTGCAGCAGCGAGAGACCAAAGGGGAGAACAGAATATGGTCAAGTGTGCATTACAACTGTATACTTCACAGCCTTACCTTTATTTCAGAAAGCTGCATGACTTCTGGGAAGACTTCAATGCAGTTGGAGTGAGCAATTACAGTATGCATGCGTCTACAGTTCATGATGGTTGTCGGAATGGCTTTCAGCTTGTTACCACTAATATCAATTTCCTCCAACTCTTCCAGCTTGGCCATTTTGCTACGAGAATGAAAGTTTTGAGATATTTTCTGTTACTACTGATGCATATTTTATTCTGAAGTGGTGGTAAGAGCAATGGTTTTCACTATTTCAGTCCAGCAGCGACTGTTGCCTCTCCTCCCATCAGATTCTAACAGTCATGGAATTAAACCTGTGCTTGTATCAATTTCCATTACGCTACTTTTGAAACAGCTTATTTTGCCTACATTCCCTTTATTCATCAATTCACTTCCACGCTTTTTCCTCCTTTCCTCCAGCTCCAGCTTTTCACTTCACCCCAACTTCCCCCCCTCCATTTTCTGGCACCCTGCTCAGCTCCACCCACTTATTCATCTCCCTCCTGCCACCGAAGCCCGGTTACTCAAAACCCCACATCAAGGACAGCGATGTCTCTTCTTTTATTTATTGGCATCTCCTTTCCAAGGTTGTACCCCATCAGCTTTACAGCGCATCTTACACTTGAAAGACTTCTGATTAAAACAGTGAACTGAGAGTACAGCAGTTCATCTAAATTGCTGCCAAGGGAGAATCTCCTTCAGGAGCACAAGGATTTTGTCCCAGTGTGGAAGGACATTCCCAGTGCCAAAGGACATTTCCAGACTGTTACGCTTACAAGTCTTCTGTGAACAGAATCCCACCAGCTGTAAGCAAAGTGACCGAGCTGGGGAAAACAGAAGGCCTCCTTGCCTGACCTTAAAAGTGTACTGCCATCATGCTGAAAAATACTCCAGGTGCAATCAATACACACTAACACTGTGTAACGCAAATGGGTAGCAATGTGCAACAGGGCATAGCAGATGAATCTACCCACTGCAATGTCACCACATCTGAAATACAACCTTTCCCACTAGATCACTGTGCACCTTAGTTTTGCTATGAATATGTTTCATGTTGCCCATCAGTGGGCCAGGGCAGTAAAACCAGTTACTCACCTTGCAGGGAAGCTCTGTAGGCGATTGTAAGCCATATGCAAGATTTTCAGGTGTGGATGGCCTGTTAGTAAGGGTACACATTTATCCGTGAGGTTGTTATTGGTCAAATACAATTCCTGTAAGATGCTATGGGTCTCCTCAGAAAGAGTGGCTGGGGGAAGCATTTCCAGTTTGTTGGCGGAGGCATTAAGAAATCTCAGGCTGCAAAGAAAAGTTGTGAAAGGGATTTCAGTTTTGTCTACAAGTATGAACAAAAATTACATTTGTAAGTTCAGATAGTTACAAAACAAAGGCCAAAAGCACAAGTTCTCTTGACAGAAAAATGAGAAATCTAGTCTTACACCAATAATACTTCTGATTCCATTTTTAAAGGTGCCCATTTACGTGAACAAAGCACCAGCAAAATGAGTGTGTCAAAATGCCTCTATCCCTTTAAAACCTCAATACAGTTAACATTGCTACAGATGTACCCTCAGGTAAGAACAAACCACATCATTTCCATATTTGTTCCACATAAAAATGAATTCCAAATTCATCATTAATGAACCATGACGGTATAGCTACCCTTCAAGTGACTAAGAAGTCATTGGTAAAGAAGTCAACTAGCTTCTCAGAATTTTAAATACTAGCTAGGGATTGTTATTTATATTCTGCTGTTTTAAACCTGCAGGCCTGAAGCAACTACAAAATATGATAAAGAGTCTTCTTTGAATATTTGGACAATTGAGATCCAACACCAATCACAAAAAAATCCCAAACAGTAATTTATCTTAAGTGTTCTAGAGAGAAACAGAGCCAGTGTTCAATTAAACTAAAAAGTAAGATGCTTGCTGATCTGTGCAGCAAGCAAGCCAGATCTGTATGTAGTTCTGGATCACCCTTCCCCTAGCAGAAATCCTTGTCAGTGTTTTCTGAATTCCACAACAAGCAGCAAGGACTGAACAAATAGGGAAAGGAAGTTACTCTTTCCCTCTCAGAGGACCCTTCCCAGGGTGGGAACAAGGCCTGCAGAAGAATAGGCATTGCCTGCTCTTCTCAGCAAGACTCTGCACCCAGATGATTCATATTCCGAGTGAGTCCGGTGATGGCAGAGGCAGAGAGGGAAACATTCTGTTGGTATCTTAAGGGTTAAAATTCACACAATTCCAAACAAATGGAAAATTAAGACCATTTAGCCTTTAATAATTAACCCTGGCACAACCGTGCCTTTTCAAGAGATACAAGACTGCTCTTCTTCCTTCCTCCTCTTGTGCTTGAACTTGAGCTACTGAAGTACGCCTGTCAGGCTGCAGCACCCATGTTCAAACCAGGCTGCAGTGCTCCTACCACCTAATGGGAAATGGCAGTCGCAATACTTCCAGTTGCATTTAAGAAACAGGACTCAGAAATGAGCTAGCTGAAGCCTACACAGCCAGAGATCAGGACACAAAAGGCGTATGTGCTCTTGTCATTGATCTTAAGAGAAAGCTATAAAATATTGATAGCTCTTCCTCTGCTCCACCTAAGCATGCAGCAACTGGCACTGACCTTTAGGTCTATTAATGAATGAAATGGATTTGCATGAGCCGCAGCTGGTTGAAACTTGCTCAGCAGCAAATAAGGGTCAGACATGCTACGGAGAAGTCACACGGAATGTCAAAGGATTTAAAAAAAATATATATTTCCATTAGAATCAGAAATCTCTCAGCACTGCACAGAACAAAAAGTAGGTTAGCTGTTTTACACAGGCAGAGGAGTCCACCATGGAGAAACAGCTTAATCCTCAGGCTCATTCATTATTCACAAGGGTGGTAAAACTCCAAAGGAGGAGGGGAAAGGAAGGATTAATACAGAGCAGGGAACAAGCAACTGAAAGGGTTTTTTCAATGTTATTTATTTTAAAAAGATGCTGCTCAATTTTGCCTGTTAGGCATGAACTACACATACATTAAACCCATTTGAAGTTGGATTACTAAATTGAAGCATACCACATCAATGGCCTCTGTATTTAATTAAACATCAACAAGCACACCTAAGGCCTAAAGTACGGACAACTACTGCTTGGACAACTTGCTTCTGAAATCCATGACAATCTTCACTCTTTCCACAGAAAAGGCACTTTGATTAACATTAAAGCCATGGTACCTTTTGTACTGCTCAAAGTACAAAATGGCCATCTCCAGCTCAGTTTAGAAAGGCTTAATCAATAAAAAGGTTTGAGGATGGAGGGAAAAATAACCTTTTACAGGAATAGGACAGAGATGAGAAAGTAGCAGCAGAACACCTCCCAGGAAGAGGCGCCTTAAGAGGAATCTGTATTTTGGGTACGTTCCATAGGCTGTAGTGCTTCACAGGTACCTTCTTTTAATGACTAAATGGGGCCACACAGATAGCCAACCTAGAGAACATCCTACAGCTATGAAGTTCTAAATGCAGAGGATGCAATTTTGTTCACATACAGCTAGCCCAAAACACAACTGCCAAAGCTTCAGGAAAGAACGCCGTTCTGATAATGCTGAAACTGATACAATCTACTGTATGGAGTACAAATGAAATTCATAAGAAAAAATTAATCAAAGAGTCTTGGCTGTTTCTGTTAAGTTTTCAACACTGATGGAACAAAACAAGAAGACTCAAGCTGTTCCTTCACTGGCACTAAAGTGGTTGAAATCTACAAGCTCCTGCCAGAAATAGGCTTTGATGCACACAGTTTTCAGTGGAAAAAGGAAAGAGTAGAGCTGTTGCCCTGTATCCTACTGCCTCCCAGCCTATTGCCAACAATGAAAATAAATCCCCAGTATTCTGACCTACTGCTTAGTGCCTTGATTCTAACAACACTTAGATGGGTGGAAGCATTTTCCCAGAAGCTTAGGACAGAAACCCTTTGGTAGCAGAGTATCTCACCTTTACCACACCTAACAAACACCTTCACATGCACTCTCTCAGCCAGGCAGCACTCAGAATTAGGATATTCGCACAGTAATCTCCATCTGTGTTTTAATTCTAATGATATCTTTTTGGAGAAGAGTATGTTGTTTATTTACATGTTCCTTTTGACCAGCTGCTACATTAAAATGGTGAAAACATTCCCTAAAGATCCTTCTTTCAAGATATCCTCTCAATTAAAAAAAGAGACACCATCCTTTGGGCAGGGAACAGAATGAACCAGCAGATTGCTCCTGCACACAGCTCTGTTGATTCTGTGCTGTTTTATGTTAAAAAAAAATAAATCTATTCTTGTCCATCGAGCTTCACCTTGCACTGATTTAACACAGAAGTCCTTTTTCAGCTTATTTTCACACCCCTGTTTCTCCATCCTCAAGCAGCGTGCCAGCTGCACATCTTATGAATGCCTTCTGGATTGTGGAAATTTACTTGGGCACAACTGTTCCCATCTCACTTGTGCGCGGACTTTAACTGATTCACGTTCCTTGAAGATATCCCACTCATTCTGCTTATCAGATGGGAGCAGAATGTCAAGTATTAAGCTCAGTCCAAAACTAATTGTTTCCCCTTCCAGTTCCACCCACACCACTACACCATAAGCTCAGCTCATGAAAAAAAATAGAACATCGCTACAGAAACTTGAATTCAGCAGCTTGCACACATACCGGATTATAACATAGTGAGGGGAGTATGAATTAACAAGTATGAGAAGAGTGTTGGGGATTAAGAAAGAAAGGCATTGGCAGAGAGCTGCCAGAATTCTTCAGCTTTGACAAGGTGCAAATTCTCCTCTGGTGTAATAATATAAACATTGAACTCTGGCTAGAATAAGTCACCTTTGGTTTTATGGGGTATTAAAGTACAATCCCTTGTTAGATGTAACTTCTCCAAGACAGAAAACAAAGGCTGTCCCAAAGAATACACTAGAATCAAGGACATGGACCGAATTCAACAAAACAGGCCAAGTGCGCATGCAGCATTCACATGTCTTTCCTATTTAAATCCTGAGAACTCTGAACTGAATTTGAACTTCTGAAAACAAAGATAGAAAGCCTACTGGAAACTGCTAAAGGTTCTATTTTCTTTTTTTCCTACAACATTCATGTCTACTCTAGCATGCACAGGGGCTAAATATAGACTGTTGTCAGGTTTCACTCATACAGCATCTCCCGGCTCCTCACCAGTTTCTGAGGCAGCCTGGCAAACCTGGCTTTGGCAAACCGGCAAACACAGCCATCACTGGAAAATAATTAAGTACTCCAAAACACTTAGGAACATCCAGCATTAGTAAGAGCAACAAGACAACGTTATCCTACGGCAAAGTAACAGCAAGACAAAACTGAAAGCACTGATAAATGTTGGAAAGAATACTGCTGCTGTAAAACAAAATATGCAGAGAAATCAAGTTCTCCAGTTTGGCCTGTGCCCCGAGATCTCTGTCAGCAGAGAGCAATCAAATCAAAATTTCTTCTGCAGTCCCTTCTGCAGAGACATGCCCTCCATTTCTGAGCAGATAATCCTAAAGTAATTTATGATTGAGGTTGCAAATGTGTGAGAAAGAAACATTCAAGACAGGTGTGACTGGGGAGAAAACGTCAAAGCAGCTCTGCCAACCTATTCGAAAAGGGTATTTCTGCTTCTGAAATAAAGAAACAACAAATACAGATGGAAATGTTCAAGTGAATCCTCTTTCCTGTTGATGAACTGCCAAAAAAAATAAAAGGTAAAAAAAAAAAAAAGCCCAAACACTTGACTCTTGTTGCTACCTCATCTCTTACTAATCTATCTTCAGCTGTGTCTGATTCTAAAGATAAAAAAGATACTGACAAATCCTCCTGCAAGCCCTGTCCTAACAGCAGTGAAATGAATGCAGCTAAGCATCTCTGCAACAAAAGTATGTGCAGCAACCACTGAAAGAGCTCTCTGCATTCATTTGAATTTGTTTTCTCCTTTACTTTTGTTGCATCTGTGATATGTACCAGTACTTGTATGAAAAGGCAGCAATTGCTGCGGGTGGAAATAACAAATATTAAGTGTAAATGGATCACCTTCCAGAACTCCAGCAAAAAACAAACAAACAAACAAACAAAAAGACAAAAAACAGCATAGAAAAGCCCAACAAAAATAGATTCAAACAACAACAAAAAATTCAAAACAGTATAAAACAGCTAAACAAAGTTGAAAAGAAGAATCATGAAGCAGCTTAGGGGACAGGTTCCAGATAGGCTCTACAGCTGCCATTACAAAGCAACAGAAAGCTCAAGATGGGCAGAGTACAGCTACACACTTTCACTATCCAACTACCCCTATTACCAATCTTGTGGCTCTTAAAAGAGCCTGACTATAGCTACAGCATTCATGCTAACTGGAAAGGGAAGCTTATGCAATGGGTAAACCCTTGACCTTCATCACTATTTCCCCATTTTTAAACCTAACCTGCCATTACAACACATGAAACGGGGATTTAAACAAAAGGTGCAGGGTTACAGGGGCAAGAAAAAAAGGTTAAGGATCTTGCTTGGGAGCTTTTCCCCCCAGCAGCCATAGCACTTGCATGAATTCTCTATTTCTGCAGCATCTGGTAATGAGATATGAACAGATTATCTGGCTGTCTCCATAGTGCTCATCTTGCCAAGAAAATCCCCACCCAGCAAGAGAAATCCATGCTAACATGATCAAGATGTGCACACTTTCAGCGTAATAAACAGAACCAACCTCAGTCTCGGTCAGAGCAATGTCTCACAGAAAAGACCTTGATTTCTCCTCAAATAACAGTTTAAAACAGAAGAAAATTTAAAATAATAATAATAAAAAAAAAGAAAATCCAGACCAAGAGAATGCATTACACTCTTCATCAGAGAATCCAACTTCTTAACTGGTTTTGAAGAATTAAGGGAGAAGACCGATCAATGTCTGTGGAGTTTATGAAGAAAATACATTTTTCAGTGTTTTATTTCTGTGAAAGTGACATTCCCTGTATGTGCACCAGCGCTCTGGCCTCCCTGCCTTCCTCAGATCTTCTAGATGTTAAAGCTCACCAGCACTTGCCCAAGGCAATTCAGAGCCACTTAGTTAAATAGGATCGAGAAGGAGAAAGTGTTCATAATTCACAGCATGAGAATTTGAGACAAGATATTATCTGTCAACCACATAGACTTGAGTATCTTTCTAAAAAACAAACTCATCTTTTCATGCTGTAAAAGCTAAGTCATTTTATGGAGAGATAAGGGTTCTGCAACATGACTTGTCCAACATTACATAGTGGGAAAAGATCATGGCGGAGTGCTCAGGCAACCCCTTTCTCTTGATGTGTCTGGCAGCACAGATTGTGCTTCCCAAGGAATGCTTTGAGAAGAGAAAATTTGTTTTTTTTTCTTTTAAAGCAAGCAACCAAAACTCCTCAATACCTTTCCCCAGTCCAGGCTCATGGCTACTGACAGATGCAAACATTTGAAAGCAAAGCAAAAAAGAAAGTACTGCAGGAAATTCCAAACCTACAACTCTTACACCGAGCTCTGATCCGCACTGCTATTTTCCTTCACATGCATCGCTTCTGCAGCATTAATAGGAGTGCCAGCATGGACAAAACATTGAATGCAGTCAAAAGCAGTAATGGGGTAGACAACATGTGAATCTCCTCACAACTGCTTCCGTACCACGAACAAGGAGGCTGCAGTGCCACAGCAGATAAGCTTTGTTGATACCTGTGCTTAAAAACACATGCCCTGTGCTGCCTGAAAGCTGCATAACATCAAGGCCGCAGCTGGGAAAAATCCTTAGGTCTGCATTAGCCACTTCAGAGCATGTTTTTCAAAAGAATTTGACAATTTCTTTTCAGTGCACATTCAGCCAATGTATGGAAGCCCAGCCCCAGTCTTAATTTCAGCCTGTGCTTTTTCCTTTTGGCATCACACACACACAAAAAAGCCCAAAACAAAACCTCAGACCAACTGTCCATAGCTCTGTAGCCCTGTTTAAAATGGTGAGTTGTGACCGAAAAATAAATTATCCAAATTCTCACTCACTACCCAAACTGCACCAATCCGTATTCCAGCCCTACAATCTATGCATGAAATTTACAAAAGGATTTCTCTTTGCTTTTTGAGATGCCAGTAGCTTTCTGAACCTGATTTGATGATTCTTTCCACGTTAGCAGACAGGAAAATGGTGCTTTTTGTATTTTAAATAGAGCTAACTTAGCAATCGTCAATAAAAAAAACTTGCACAAGGTTTCATTTCTAAAGTTCATACAATCTCTATTGTACAAGAGTCTGAGAAGTCACCTACAAGACCATTACAGCTGCTGATGTGAAACTTCCCTGCCACATGAACAGACTATGAACTTCACCATTTTTAAACAGAAACATAACAGGTAATCACGATTATTACAAGCGCAGCATTGCTAAGTTTCGTTGTTTTGACTGCACTTTACATGAAAGCCTCAATTATAGCAATAAATTAACACTGGAAAAATTTTGCTGGTTATCAGTTTGTTCCTAAGGCTGTACCCTACTTAGGGCTTAATGGGGACAGGCACGCAATAGTCTAAAAGAGAAAGTGTAAAAATCAAGACTGAAATGCCATGATGGTTGCCAGAAACAAAACTCTGTCCTAAAGAAATCCCTCCTTTGGGACATAATTTCCTTGGATTCAGCAACCTTGAAACTGTGAATCCCAAAAAGTTTAAACAGAATGTTCCCACCAGAATGAACAGTATAAAAATGGGGGGGTTTAATATTCTTAACTAGACAATAATTTGTGGTAGAGAGAGACCATTGTTCCTCTTGCTTCTTTGCATCTCTCCAAACCTAGGAGCTAAGTGTTCCTTCTGTTGCAGTTCAGACCAGAAATAAAACCCTGCAGCACAAACTCTGACTGTTAAATTATGTATAGGCTAAAATATTCAGAAATACCAAGACTATTTGTTAAAGTGCAGAGGTGCAAGGAACACTGACACCAAGCAGGGCAATACCATCCACCACCCAATTATGCTATGAATCCCTGGTATTTTAATCGCAGTCACTTCACAGGATATGTTTAGATCAAGGAAGAAAGATTATGAAGACTTTGAGACTACAGGAACAGCAGTGCAAAAGCAAGAAGCCAAAAATCAGATGAAGTGGTGACACCAGCTAAATTAGCGACAAACATTTGAAAGGCATAAAAAATTCACAAAGCGAGGACACAGGAATAACTGAGTTATTCTGACAGCCTTATGCACAGATCTTGTTTTGTTTGATGGGTATAAATAAGTTCTAGCCTGTGACTGAAGGGATGGAGTGGGGGTAAAGCTTTCACACTCCATCAAGCAAGACTAAGAAATATATATTTAAAGAAACTGCCACTAGCTCATCTCAGTGTATGTAGTAGAAAATAGCATGTGCTTCTCTTTACAGTTGGATTTCAAGAAGTAGGTGTTCCAGCAGGAGCTCAGTAGAGGAAAAAAAGCTACCATATAAGGCAACAAAACTAGAATAAAAAGAATTTGTGTTTTGGTCCTTCTCACACAAGGCTTGGCAACTTTCAAATTAGAGGAACCCTCACATTACCCTTTCAGCTATGAAATGAAACACAAAGTAAGGTTTTTCACGCACAAGTCGGAATTCCTTTACATTTACCTGTCAGCTTTCAAAAGTAGGTTAGATGGCAGCTCAAGGAGCTGGTTGTGCTGCACATCCAGGACCTCCACTTGCGTTCGTTCAAGCCGATCTGGTAGCCTTCCTAACAAGTTATGTCCTGCCAGCAGTTTACGCAAGCTGCTGTTGTAAAACAACCTGCAAAAAAGAAAAAAACACCCAAAATAAGAAAAATCTCAGCTTAAGGTCTGCTTAGTGATCTTCAGTTTGATGCCACAGTTCATTACAAGAAAGTGATTCAGCCAACTGATTAGTAGACACTGTATTAGTTACACCCAGATCTGAGAATATCTTCCCACTCTCCACCAACTTCTTAAGAAGGTAAAAAGGTTGTTCAGAGACAGGTAAGGAGATTTAAGGATGACTAAGGAGTGAAAGTAGCAAGAAAGGGTTACCTTATTGCAGTGTATAAGACATGAACATTTAACATGACAGTGAACTAGGGTAATTGCTAACAAGGGCTGCAAAAAGCCTTGCCTGTGGGATCCCTCTAGATAAAGAATTTCAGAAGTGTGGGTGAAACAAGTCACCTCACAAACTTCATAGTAGTTGATGCATCATGTACCGATTCAATCCAGTGCAGTTCCCCACCCCATGTTTTCCTTTTCCCTTAATACCAGACAAACATAAAGCCTCCTTTCCAGTTCTACAGCAAATGAAATTTATCTAATCGGCTTTACTTTCTTGAGCTTTTACAACCGATAGATGACCCCAAGTCCCATCCCCCACTCTGCTTTTGTGGGATGTTAGGGTATACTAGGGATAGGGAGAAAAGAGCAGTATGAGGGGAAAGACTGGTTATCAAACTGTAAATCTGTGATATAAAACACTTAAAGAGTTTAAAATCTGCACCAAATAACCTCAAAAAAGGCACAAGTGTTGATTTTGAGCAGAAATCACTTTCAACAAATTAAGAAGAAAAAAGATTATTCTGTCTGCCACCTATCTTAGATTCCTGCTGCCACAATCTTTAATCTGGCGAGCCTGAGGGCTGTGCTGACCCATTTCAAGGATTCTCAAATTACTCAGCATTACAGCAAAAAAAAAAATCTTCTTCCCTCAGTTTCAATGATCCATAGACCCATTAAGGGCCTTCCTCCTCCCTCTTTGCTACAATCCATCAGGTCACTGGATTACTGTGCCAAAATAATCAATGAAGTATGCCGAGTATTTTCCCCTTGACAGATACGGTCATACTCCACATCCGCGTGCCAGTGTTAACAGTTATCTCAGTTGGCTGGATCATCTGAATTATGACCACGGATACAGGTCAACTGCCAGACACATCATTCCAGAAGGCTCAATACAGGGTAAAAAGATTTATCATACAGACGTATGCGTATTTATCATGCTTTTTGTATTCTATATATATATATATATATGTTTGTAATTCCAATTTTACATCAATGTGAGAGATTTTATAGGATCTGCCTCCCTATTCTACTTCCTTTCATAATCAAGACTGGCTGGTATCACCAACACCAAACACTACAGGGAAAAAAAAGCCAAACAACAAGAGTTGCAGGAGAATATCTCCAGAAAAAAAAAATAAAAATCACACTTGGGGTTTTTTTGGCTTGGTGGGGGCAGTGCCATTTTTAAATCAGCAAAGCACAAGTCACGGTGAAAGCCTTAACAATCCTCTCCTGTATGGAAATGCATTTTATAAATAATTCAAAAGAACTAAGTAGGCCTTTGGGAGATTTTTTTCTCTCGCTTTCAAAGTTGCACAACCACCAAAGGAACTGCACTCCTTGAAGAAAACTTGAAGCACCAACACGCAGCTGAGGAAGCTCCTGACAAGCCTGGGACAACCAATTCTCAGGCCGGGTGAGGAACCAATCGTTCTCCCTCTGAGCAGCCTCCCCACTTGCCTGATTGCCACTGAGGCTCTGATGGGATCTGATGGTTTAAGTCTAAGCACGCTGCTCAGCATCAGGCATCTTTGTACAAAACATGGAACTGGATGAATGCTTTCACGAAACCTTTAACAAGCCAGCATTCAAGAGAACGCAGCCTTGAATATAAGCAGATATTTTCAAAAAACGGTCAAAAAAGAAACAAACCAAAAATATATACAGACATCTGTTCACCGGTGGCAGCAAGGTCATTTTGGCAGCCCTTAATTGAAACATTTCCATTTTTCATCGGGGAATTCTCTGACATCTGTCCCATTATGATGAATTTGTCCTGCTTTCTTAAGTATCCTTTTAGTTATTTTTCAGTACTTTTAAAGCAGAAATGGGCTCCATTATAGCCCAGCAGCATACATTGCTCCTGTTTCCTTTGAGAAAAACATCAGTATGCAGGCCTCTCTCTCTAACTTTTTGGCTTCAAGGCTGCTTTTCTATGTCAAGGGGGGCAAATAGAAACAGCCTCAACCATAGTTTGTTTAGATTAGATGCAACCTTCAGCCTTCCAGGAAATTACTGGACAGTCAAGGCTTGAACATTTGTGGCTAGGGTTGCAAGCATCCTCCAAGGAGTGAGCTGTTTGTTTACCTGATGTGTTTTTAGAGTGCTATTCCATACAGGGAAAAAAAAAAAAGCAAGCATTAATGTACATGAACTCTTACTGAGCACTCATATTTTTCTTGATACTTACACGAAGTATATATGCCTGAGCTGTTTGCATTTGAATTCAGAGCCAAGTTTCCCTAAACGTTAATTAATGTTTAAGGCCATGTTTCAAACTGAGCATTAAAAATGAGCTGACTTATTAGGAACTAAGCTATCTAGACACATACTACAAAGAAGAGCTTTCAAGAGATAAGCTGTTTCCTGGGGTTAATGATAAGATGGCAGGAGAGACAAGTGGGATGTTGACTGTACCTAGTTTTCAGCTAATCATTAATCTCCCAAAGATATCCGGTATGCCTTGATATTCCTTGCTGTTATGAAGTGCAAATGAAAGGCAAATGAACTTTGGCTCCCCCCACCTTCTGAGTAGGTGCAAGTTTCACTTTGTGTGGAAAAAACAGTGTGATTAACAGTCTGTATGTTATGCCATTAGTTTGCTCAGTAAATCTCCTCACATCCTTTTCTGCCCAGATTCCTGAAACCTATTCTCTTCCCACCTCCAACACTAAATTCCCAGACTCAGACAACACCAACTTTTTTGTTTCTGGTGCTCTTTAGCGCAGCACAGCTTCATAAGTAAAACAGCTCTTCACGCACTATCTGTCCAGTTTTCAATGGCTCTCTGTACATCCCCACGCATTTTCAACACTTGTACCCAGCATGCTCTCCCTCTTTCACATCATCTCTTTTGAAGCACGCAGCGCAACCAGAAAGGACAATTCTTTTCCACTGAAGTCAGGCACTTAAAAAAGCTCAAAACCAGAACCTGACTGGTATTTGGACTGGGACTATCTAGAAAATAGTTGCAAACAGCCATTCATTATGTAACTGATTTCCCTTCTTGTTCACTTCCTTTCCTACCACTTTACCAACTTTTAGAGTCTTGAAAGGGAGATGATCCTTATATTTAATGCAGTTACTATGCATGCAAAAGCCTACTTGCTTTATGCAGCTTTACTCTCTCCTCTCAACCCTTTTTCACATCTGAAACTCAAACTGGGCTGTAAAACAGAGTCTCTAGGCACCACTAAAACAGAAATAAGTTACAAGTCCTGGATGTCTAAATTGTCATGTAAAGTTATGGCTGTAAATATTTAATATTCAGTATTAAAAATGAAGGGCTTTCCTCCCTGAACAGCTTCAAAACTTCCATCTGGAGTTCAAAGGCACTGTTTTCTCTGCATGAAAGTAAAAGAAGAAAGGCTCAGTGGATGCTTGTGGCATGATGACACCCCACAAGGTAAAAAATAAAATCAAACAGAAGACAAAATTTGCCTGACAATCGCTGGAACAGACTAAACACTGAATCAGCAATTATTTCTGAACTGCTTATCTTGTACCACATTCTGCAGCTGGTTTGCAAGACTCACCGGGCAGGCAGCTCACTTATCCGATTGTGGCCAACGTCCAAGACTTCCAGTTTTCTGCTGTCACATACCCACTCAGGCAGGTTTTCCAGATTATTTCTGTGAATAAATAACACAATGAGGTCTACCAGATCATTATCGAAATGCTTCTCCTCCACATATACTTCCTGCGATCATATCCTCTAAGGACACTGCAGTAAGACTTACAGTAACAGCATAAAGCTAACACATTATTACCTCCCAAGATATGTAGCCTCTAACCAGGAAAGGAAAAAAAGCTGCTTTCCAAGTATTAAGGAAGGAGTATTAAGAGTATCAGAGTATTTAGAATGAAGTCATCTTTCCAAAGGAAAGGAAACTATTTCAGTGCACATTTGTGAGACACCCTTCAAAAAATACTCATGGGCTCCAGTGGAAATATCCCTTTGATGCCCCACAAATTCAATTTTGAAACCCAGTCTGCTGCTCTTCACTAAAGAGAGTAAAACGTTCAGTGCATCTATCTTAAAAGCTGAGGGTTTTGTTTTTCTTGCACTTTTCTCCACTGAAGCTAGCCATTCTAAAAGTTAAGTTCTTTAAGTTTTTCCAAATAGCTGCACTGCAAGCATCCAGCTACACACAGTGGGGCACTCGCGTATCCTGCCTTAAAGACAAAAGCCAGTAGTGTAAAATAAGTGTACAAAATTGATTGCACATGCATTCACATATCCACTACTTCAGTTAGCATACACAGATGCAAAAATGGGCATCAAATCATATTCAAGCTCTTGCAGACTTTAAATTCACAAACAGGACCCTCAACACACAACATCATCCTCAACAGTTTAAAAGAGCTTTAAAGCAGGCTGAAATTAAAAAGAAATAAGTTAAGAGGAAGCAGGGAACAGTTGTTGGGTTTTGTTTTTTTTCTACTGGACAACAACTGCCTTTGAGAATCAGCACTGTTGTATCTCAAGGTCCAATCCCTACCTCCACTTCAACTCAGTAAAACACTCAATGTTCCTTCTCCATAAACTTAATTAATATGTATTTCACAAACCTAAGAAAAAAGAGAATACTCTTACCTAGAAACATCCATGTAAGTCAGGTAATTAGGAACTGGATACACATCAAGATGAACAAGTTCTAGGAGGGGAAAATAAATACGATAAAGCTTTGCAATTTGCTACTCTCTAATAGGTACTTTAAGTAGCTAACACTCAGGTTTCAGAATAAGTCAGTAAACTAAAAAATCTGATACAGGTCTGGTCTTTTTCTTCCCCCTCCATTATTATTTCTGAGTATGCTTGTTAAATCAGGTTATATTTGATATGACAAATACTACGTAATTCATTAGAGAGGAGAGAATAGAGAGTTAAAAATTTTCCCAACAAAACCCACTATTGCCCCAGATTTGTAGCTTCACTTCTGCCACCCAGGTTTATCTGCTCTTGCCAAATAGTCAGTACTCTATTTTTTTTCTCCCCTCCACTAACAGTACAGCCATGGATTCTTTGCTCTGAAAGAGTAAGCTAAGGAACACTTCCAGAGTCCTCTAGGTTATTATGAGGAGACAAAACATCCATTACCCAAGAGTTTCTGGTTACAAGTAGTCATATAAACCTTTCATAGCTCCTCAACTACAGCCAGCAGCATATTTTGATGGCCTCTATGGTTCACACCCTAAACTTTCAGGTAGCTACGCTGATGCTTAGCACCGATGTTGAAACAAAATCAGCAGATGATTAAGCTTACAGAAAATCCACTGAAGTGGATATAATAAACATCACTGTTCCTTTGGAGACAGTCTTAAAACAAAGTGGCTGTGGGTGCAAAGAGAGGACAGCATCATGCTCTTCCTGCTGGCAATGTGACCAAACAGTTGATAGCAAGATCCAGGCTAACTTGGGTTCTCAGCTCACATTGCACAGCACATGCTCAGATTATATTAACTTTCCTTAGCTACAAAGATTATTACATGAATATTTTATGAAAGCACAGGCCTGGATATCGTTAAGATGACAACCAAGCACTGCAGACTGTTCAGAAAATTCACAGTTGCCTGAGCTGGTGTTTTGTTTATTCCACACCAAACTACTCCAACCAATAACAATGGTAGTGAAAATTGAGTATTCTTAAGTAACAGCAGCTTCTACAGAGAGATTAAACAAACCTTATTAATGGAACACAGGAAACATTCAGCTGGAAAAGGCTATGTCGTTTGTATTATAGAATGCAAACAAAGTTACTCATGATAGGTTTTGCAGCTTTCCAGCAAGAGTAAGCAGTTAGAAGTAGTAGAAAAATATGTTTAGTTTGTCTCACAGACACTTGCCCAAACTTGAAGTCCAGGGAGAAACAGTAAATTCCTTATTTACTTCATAAAACACGTAAGTGACAGCTTCAAGACCCCTCCCTGCTGACATAGAGAATTCTGGCCCAATTTCTAAGATTTTCATGGTTTTGCGAGCTCCACATCAGTATTATAGTGCTACCTGGAAGTCATTTCTGAAGCTCTGAGTTGTCAATAACATGACATAGCATACGTGAAAACCTTTTATCCCGGAGTCATTTCAAGAGACTGCTGACTCCTCTCAGTTATGTGTACTGTATTCTATAAGCATCCCACAGAGAGCCAGGCACAAAAGCCAGAAAGCAGATGACAACACAGCTGCCCTGGAAACACACTTACCATTTGAGGAAGCATACAGGGCTTTGAGAAAATATCCACTGATTTTCAGAGTTACCAGTTGATTTCTTTCACAGTGTAACACTTCAACATTGTTAAATATTGTTGCATCCAGCTCTCCAAGTTTGTTGTCTCTGAGGTCCAATTGGGTCACGTGGTGGAGAAAGTCTATTTCATCAGCCTCCAATCTCCTAATTGAATTCAATCTTGAAGACAAAAAGCGAGATTAAATGTAGCTACATGAGAGGGTCCTGCTGACAAACTAATGCTCACTCCACCATCGGTTGCTCAGGACTAATTTCGCACACCTCAAGGTTCTAATGAATTTTGATTTTCAAGTAAGTTTTCCTACCTCGTGGGATTTCAAAAATAGGATGGATCAGCTCTGTTGTTTTACCTATCATGAGAAAAGAATGATGCCACCAGGCTTCTTTCTGTATTACCTTGAAAACCATTGGTAATAAGCTCAACAAAAATCTAAGTGCTATTGTTACCGTGTCTATAAAAATAAAAGATAACCTGTGCCTGATAGTATGGAAAAGATAAAACCAAAGGTGTTTCACAAGCATCTCCTGGAAAGATGAGATCCTAGCAGACAAGAAGTCTGTAAGTGTTCATGTCTCCTACTTTATTGAAAGGCCAAACTGAGACTCATGAATTCCCAGACTTGCTTGCCACTTCATCATGTTCCACACTGGAAAACCAAGCAAAAACCCAAGACAAGTGGCTCTGTCAGATAAAGAAAACAGTTGTTTATCACACCTTCACTGCAGTGCAGTTGCTGACAACATTCAGCAAATTCTGGAGAAGTTACAATTGAAACAATATTATCTTGTAATAGCTATATTTGAGATGGCAGAGTACTTCAAAGAATTCCAATTCTCAGATCTGAACAGAACACTAAAGTCAGTCCACCAACTTGTGTTGGCTCGTTATTCCTCCTACTGAGCATGAAGGTACCTACTTACAGTTTTGCTGTTGCTCTTTGTTTCAGGAGTCACCCTTTATACAACAGCTGTATGTTTTCAAAGTAACAACATTTTTCCACTGAATGAAATTAGGGAATAAGCTCCATCCACCGTCACAGGCTACTCTTTTCTGCTTCCAATTTACAAGGCAGTGCTCACTTCTGATTTCGATGAAGCAAAACACTTCTCAGCACAGCAAGTACAGTTTACGAACATAACAGACATGAGATAGCCAGGACAGCTTTATAAAGACCTTTGAGAAGTCATAACGCCTACTTCGATCACTTTTGTACCTTCACAAGATACAGTCTTTGACTACACTAAAGTGAACCACACTGGTTAAATAGCAGATCTTAACAAAGGACAGGAGAAAGTGAATTAACAAGAAGTTAAAGTTATGTGTGATAGAGAGGTGACTTGTAATCATTTTATCTATTTTCTTGACATACTTATGCTGTCCTTTCCTTGATTGCAAAAGCTGACAACTACAGAACAGTACAGCACATTAAGTTTTACCTGGAATGGTTACATTTAGCTAAGCAGTTACAAAATCCATCACTATTTGGATATCATAGTAAAGGTTACGCATTCAGCCTTGCTCAACTGCTTGCAATACCTGGGTTCTCCCAAGACAGTAAGAATGGCCAGCACACAAAAGCCATTTGTAATAAGGATCTCTTTAATATCTGCAGAAGGCATCAATGAAATACTATCACTTGTTGTGGACTAGGCTTTGTAACACACCAAGAAACATGATCTGTTTTTGCCCACTCACTTCAAATTCTCTTATCATCATCTTACATATCTGTAATATTACAGATAGAAGCTTTTTTCAGATAAGTAACTGTAATTTATAGTATAGTAATACTGCACTAACTAGAACTGCGGGAGACATCAGCATTCCATGCACCAATTCATTTGATCTTTTGGTGTAAATACTCATGTCCTTCAAAACTCATGATCCTAACTACTGATCCTAAGCGCAACCTCTTCCTCAAAGAAAAAACACTATGTCTTTGCAAGTGCTGCAAGTTATGCAACAGTCAGAAACATGAACTAATACAACAGATTCATGCCCAGAGGTTATTATGACAACTAAATAAATTGTTTCAATACCACTAATTTAGATTCAATTTAGATTTCTTTTTCCTCATTTTTCAAATACCTACCTTAGGTCCACATGTTTAATGTGAGGCATCCTTTTTAACACTTGCAAGTTGAGTGTATCCACACAGTTTCCTGACATACAGAGTTTGTCCATAGCAGTCAGCTTCTCTAATACTCCTGGAATGTCAGTGAATTCATTGAAGGACAGACTCACATAGCTGAGCTGATGCATATGCTCCAATTCATCAGGAAGGGACTGGAGAAAGTTACCATCCAGCAAAAATGTCTGCAAGCTATTAAAGATGGGGGGAGGGGAACGGAGAGTGAAGAATGTGAGTGACCTGTTAAATCACATATCCTTCCTATAAACACACAAGTCTGCTGTGGTTACGGTGAAGTAAAATATACAAAGGGCAGAAGAAAAACAAAGGAACAATGGTTTAACATCTGCTACATAAGATACTGAGCAATTAAAAGCCTTGCTAACTATGAAATTTTGGCCATGCTAGTAGATACCTTCAAACACCTCCACATATGTGATGACTGAAGCATGTAAGCAAAGCGTATTAAATACTGGGCACTTGAAGAGTTTCAGATACAAAGAGAGCTTACTTGTAGCACAGAACTGTTTCTATATAGATCTTCGAGACAGTTTCCCCTGACACAACCCAGTTAAGTTTATATTGCTTTTCATAGCAAGATTATGTGCAGAGTCATGTTTATTGCCTTTATTATAAGGCTGTGTACATTAAGTTTTAAGAAAGTACTTGCTTGTGCATCTCGCCTACAACTGCTGGAACATTTCTGAGGGCATTGCAGGACACGTTGAGCTCCGTCAGGGTTGGGATACTGCAAACTGCCAGTGGGAAGTCTCCTAAATTATTATTGGAGAGGTTAAGGCTCTTCAACTTGGTGAATCTACAAAGAGATGAGAAAAAAGCAATGAAAAAGTAGTGAAGCATAATACACACCAAGTTGCTTTGCAACAATTAATGCAAAGAAAGTCTGGTTATTTAAATAAAAATCACACGCGCTTTTAGTTTATGTACTCCGAACGAGCACGGAAACTTTCAGGTACTTGAGTTCAGTACCACTTGCAAGAGGATCAACAATGTTAAGCTGATATAGGAAAATAGGTCCTCTTGAACAACACACTAAATGCATGTAACACAGATCGGATCCTTGTAATCCATGTAACATACTTAATTTCTAAAAAGGTCTTCTGTGGCATCTGATCCTGTACTAAGCACTGCTGCATTTCTCAACACATTTTCTGATTGTAAGACCACTTTAGTGATGCTGGTTACGAGGTGCAGGAAACCTCACTTATTTCAACACAGTTTTGTTTCAGCTCCATTCATGCAAACAGATACTAATGCCTTTCAAACAAAAAACAAACTCATTATAACGCATCAGGGTTTGGATTAAATAAATAAATAAATAAATAAAAAGGAAATAAAGCAAAATTCAAGTAAGACTTCTGTAGCGACAGACAAATTCTCCAGATTTTGATTAGGTGGTATCCATCAGGATGTAAAAGCTTGATCTCAAAATGCTGTCCTTGACATTCCACAAAACTCAAAATTCCCCTGGTTTATCCAGTCAGTCACAGAAGCAACTTGTGTTTGCTCACCCTGTTAAAAATGACCAAGGATGAACAAAATAACCAAGAAGAGGACAATTCAATTAGCCAGCACGGACATTCAGCAGTGTTATTATGGTTGCCTAACAACCACTGGGAGGTATGCTGAAAGACAAGTAAATGGATGAAAAGATCTGCGTCAGAATCTGATACATGGGAAGAAGTTTCTTTTCTGGCATGGTTTATTCCGTAATATTTTATTTAAGCTTAATTTTCCCTTCATTAACTCTCAAGCTCTTCATTTTGTAAGCGAGCTTTTATATAACATGAAGCAAAACTGCACCTACAAATCCTTCCATTTCACATGAGAGTAATCTCAGATAGTATGTGCCAGTGCATCCATAGCCTCTGTACTGGCCCAACACATTCTCATCTCAAAGCACTTCTTCCCCAGTTAGAAAACAAGAGCAGAAAATACATTGAGAATTAAGCCACTTACAAATCTATAACACCCAGGCCACTGAATGCCAACACGAAAACACAAATGGTTTCTCCATAGCACATCTCAAAGGGGATGTGGATTTTACTTAGTCCAAGAGACAAACTAAACACACTTAATATTTACAATTGTTTCAAACAGACATGGGAATACTGAGCCATCTGTTGGAGAAGATGGAGACAAAAAAGAAGGAAAACTCATGGACAGAACTAGCATAGATTTTGAACACCCCATACTATGCTGGAGGCAGAAGAAGTTTGGAACAGAGTTAGATGGAGAATAAATGAAATCTTGCAATCAAATTACTGCTGCAGGGAAAAGAAACGCTACCGTGCAGAAACAATGACTAATACATCTCTAGAGGGAGAATGGTAAAAATAAAGAAGAATGCTAGGGTAAGCTAGCTGATGCTAATAAGGGCTGTTAGCCACACACGCACAGAAAAAATTAAATGAAATACCTTCCTATTCTCCTATTTTAGGAGAAAGGGCTTAAAAATCTTGAACCTAAAAACTAATACCCGCTATCCTGCATTTATCTTGAAGATTACTGTAGTCTTAGGCCAAAGATAGAATGCCATCCTCAGCTCTGGTGGGACAGCTGTTCCTCAGCTTCCTCAAAGTCAGCTACAAATACAAGTGCCAGTGACTATGAAAAAAGGCATTTCAAGTGAGTTTTTCAGTACTTAGGTGTATAAAACAGTGGTGAAGACAGGAAGTCAGTAAGTAAAATCTGACGAAGAAGTTTAAAAATGCAAACATTCCAACTTTCAAGTCAACCACAAAAAAGAATTAACTCATTTAATAATCAGTATGTAGGCTACAGCCTTTGCCTGTACTACTCTAGAGCCTCAGGAACAGTTTCAGGGCTTCTGCCCATCAGCCAAGTGAAAACTACAGTCTACTAGAAGACTCCAAACACAATCTTAAGATAAAATTACAGAAGATCAAGCTGTTATATTGAGAAAAGAGGATTTGAGGTGGGGAGGTAGAAAAGGAAGAAGCTAAAAATACATGTTTACATCAACAAGCATCAAGGCAGGGTTCAACTTAAATGTTTTTCTGCATGCATTCTCTTGTGAAAATCATCCCAGGTCCAGGGGAAACATTTTTTTTTTGAATGTGTTGTATCTTTACTATCCTAAGGTATGTTTTAATATTAAGGGTCTTCTGTGACTTTATTTGTATACTGAACTACCAGTTAATCTAATTACTAAGGCGATGAACTGTACTGGTCAACTGGTCTAAATAGCACAAGTAGCACCTCCAGTACTGTATACATATAAACCAAAAATGCAGAAATAAGCTTATGTCAAATAATCCACACACACACACACAAAAAGCTTACTGTTAAATTGTACTTAAAGTTGGAAGACAAATACTTTAATTATGCTCATCTGCAACATGCTAAAGTCACATTCCTTCTTACGGAGCAGCATCCAATTACAATAAGCAGCAACATGTGCCCAAAGTTAGTCTGCCTCTCATCTCTGATCACTCATATGCCAAGCTATCTACGCCACAAATGGGTGAGTGCACTCCCGTTATGGAGCACTGCCATGCAACACATTTGAAACGCTGAATTGTTTACAGTGCTTCTCATATTGAGATAGATTTACAGTCAGTAGCTACGCTATAGGTGCTGCTGAAGCTATAAATCACAAATGAGAAAAATATTTGACAGACTTCATTTTTCTGTTGCTGTTGAGTTTACATGACGTTGGCTTTCAAGCATTTTACAGAACATCTACGCTGTTTTCTCACCCCCAAGTCTTTACTCCTAACAGAAGCTGGGGAACACATTGATGTTGCCCCCACAGTGTCACAGGAAAGAAGGAAACACTGTTCATTTGAGGTATGACAGTGTAATAACCTCACATCAAGTCAGTATAAATGAATTCCTTCCTCTTCTTCTACCCTCCCTGGTTCTAGGATACGTTATTCCTTAGAGAAAGTCAAACTGAAGAACAACACTGCTTGACATGCTGTGTTTGGTTAGCTTAGTAGACCTTCTATTGTAATGACCAGCGTAGAAATACTCATCTGGCCAAAAATAGTCCTATATTAAGCTAGAGCAAAGCATGCAAGTGTCAGCTCTTGCTTTTAAACACACAACATGTCTGAACACTAATTGCCATAATTGAGAAAAAAATAAAAATAAAATAAAATAAAAAAGCGTACTTAATCCTGAAGCTGCCACTTCAGGAGTGGTATTAATTTGACATATGCAAGATGAGGAGAGGGGCTAACAAGAGTCGTTCATACCATGGCAAAGCAACGAGCTGACACACTAACTTCAAATTCACATCTACTTGATGTGCACAAAGGAATTTCCATTATACGGTACAATACTTGTCTTTCAGTATGCTTGGAGTAGGGTAAGTATGCTCAAGATGGCCATACACCATGACTGGAACACAGTCAAAAAGCCTAGCCTAACAGAGCCAGGCTCAGCTTACTCTTACCAAAAGCACTTTAACCCTCATGTTATACTATAAACCCAACAGAACACACGGCCTACAAAGAGACTCAGACTACATTAAACAATTGCTTTCCTAATGCCATCTCCAGCATTTGGTTTATCTGATGATTGTGCTCTGTGGTTGCAGTTGACCATCACTTCAAGCAGCGACACTGCTGTCCCTCAGCTCCAGCATCATTTGCTAGCAGAACTATGGCACATGAATCTCCGCCTTCATACATGCCTGCTACTTCAGCCAATAACTTAATCACAATAAACAGTCCAATTTTCTATCATTTTGCAGTTACATCTGATTCATCCACCCATGGTATTATCACCTAAAGGAGCAGCGTGTCAGAAAAAGTTCACAGCATCTCCATTTACACACAGATGTGTAGCTGCAAGAGCCTTAAATAAATCAAACAATTAATATAAACTGTTCCAACTCTCTTGCTCTGCTAAGCTGAACAAGGGAAGACCGGTTCTACAAAAGCTAAGGAAATTCACTTGGATGCCTCAGGTGAAGGCTTTTCCTAACTGAGGTCAATGGCAGCACTCCAAGTTTGACTACAGAAGAGTTTTCCACAGATGATAGCAGAGAACAGGAAGGAGGAACTCTCTTTTGCTGGACAAGACTCCTGTTCATCTAGCAGCCAAGTAACTGATGTCACACCGCACAAAACCAGCTGGAATAAAGTCATCTCAGGCAAGGGGATCAGTTACAGAGTTTGAGAGAAAAGATCGATTCTGCTCAAGTCAGAAGAAACTTGAACAAATTCACCACTGCTTATCACATTCCCCGTCAGTCGAATGGATAAATGAAAACACAGTTGTGCCTGAATTTTCTTGTTCTTCCTTTTTCTTAAGCCCCACAGGGAAGGGGAGGGGAAAAAAAAAAGCCCCACACAAACACACAAAAGGAAAACATCCAAAAAACAGACATAGCTGCAGTTTTGGTATTTTCATTACCCTTTATGCCAACGTGCCGGACAGTCATCCTGACATTTCTCTCCTCTCCTTCCATTTAATAATATAAAAGAGGCAACAATTCTGGCATGCAGACTTGAGTCTATATGCCAAAATTAATTGGTAGATTGCCTTAAAGAGACTGCACTGCAGGAATAACCTTAAGTCCAGGCAGTGATTTTTCAAAATAGAATCACAGATGTTAAGCCAAATTTGGACCAACTTCAAGATAACAGTAAAGCTCTTATTCTATTACAAAGCTGCTAAGACAACAATAAAGACTGGAAAAACAAAGAAGGCTTTGTTAGAGGAAATAATATAAATCTGCATTACCGTTCTTTGTAGTTATCAGTTTCTTGCACATACCTAGAGCACACTGCTTCATTAGAGGGGAAAGAATATCCTCAGTGAAAGAACAAAATTCCTAGGAAAGTGAAAATGTGTTCTCCTCCATATTGGAAATGCATATTTGAGATGCAAAAACATGAACTAGGGGATGGGTTTCCAACCTGAACATGATGACAGGCCATTCAGAAACATTTATTTCTTAAGACTGAACTGAAGTGTGCACGTGAATAGTTATTAGTGCAGCCCTTCAGAGCACGGTCAATCCATGAGGCATTCTTTGTGCAATACGTGCTGCTGATAGCCTCCAAGTCTTTATAGCTGAAGCAAGGAATCAACTCTTCACACTATCTGTTGTTAACAAGCAAGTGTAACAGCTATTAGAAAATAAGCATTATCCTAATAAGTTATTACATGTTACCTCTAAATATGTGCATGTTGAAACTCACGACAAGAAAAGCCTCACTTTGGAAGCCATATTGAAAAACAAAAGACAAGTCAGATTGGCACAGTGCAGCATAGCTGGATTCCATACACTTACTATTTTTCTGATGTGTTATTTAAAGAGATACGACCATTTTTAGCTCAACAGTTCCACTGAATTGAATCTGGTTAACAACTGCAATGTCTATATTTGCAATACATTATTTTAAAAAACGTGATTTTATAGCATTCTTCTTAGTTCCACCTATTTTTAATCCTACAACTACTACGGAGTTTACTGCTTCCAGACTAAAAGCTGCTACCTTTCAGTTGGAAGTCAGGAGGAATTTCAGAAACACTTGTATGAATATCCAAAGTCCTTTAGTCTTCTCATACACTACAGAATCAACTTGATATTACTGCCACTAGCCCAGAACAATTCCAGCTGAGAAGACAGATAATTTCTGAAGGGGCTCTGGGAAAGAAAAATACCAACTGATTTTGAGATAAAAATCCATATAATCACTAACAATCACAGCTGGAATAATCGGTCTTCAGATAAAACTATCAAGCATTGTTTTCTTTACTGTTAAAACACACTTTGTGACTAACTACATTTTCTCCCTCCTCACTGCTTTTTGTTTGCTTGCTTCCCTTACATCAGCCCTGCAGCATGACAGGATTAAAGATCTACATACAACTTCCTCTTCAATATTGACAAGCAAACAGTGTTTTCGGTGCAAACAGTTATGTTTTTTTTTCCCCTCAATCACACTGACTGAAACAATTATATATACAACGTGCCCAGCCCACTGAAACAGAACAACAGTAAACAAAGACTGTGGCTTATTCATTTACTTCAAACCTCTCCAAAAGTAATAATCCCAAATTGTATGCGTTTCAAGAAAAAAGTGGTGAAGTTTGATTGTAGATAAGGAGAAAGAAGTCTGGGAACAGTGTACACAAGTCTCAACTTTATGGTATATTTTAACCATTAACTGACATTAAAACAATGCAAGTTGTAGAATTTGTGACAAGACAACATAATGTCTTCAGTCGTTCCATCTGTGGTGTACTGTGGCTAAAAGCCCCAAGGGATTTATGGTTTATTTTGACTACAAGGCTATTCATAGAATCATAGAACAGTTTGTGTCAGAAGAGACCTTTCAGATCACCTAGTTCCAACCCCCTGCTATAGGCAGGGACACCCACCTCCCTCTGGACCAGGTTGTACAAAGCCCCATCCAGCCTGGCCTTGAATGCCTTCAGGGAGTGGACACCCACAGCCTTGCTGGGCAAACAGTTCCAGTGTCTCATCACCTTCACCGCAAAGAATTTCTTCCTAATATCTAGTCTGAATCTGTCTTAATCTACCCTCTTCCAGTTTAAAACCATTTCTACTCATCCTGTTGCTACATACCCTTATAAGAAGTCCCTCTCCAGCTTTTCTGTAGGCCCCCTTCAAGTACTGGAAGGCTGCTCTAGAGTTCTCTCTACTTTAGGCTGAAGAGACCCAACTTTCTCAGCCTGTACCCACAGGAGAGGTGCTCCAGCACTCTGATCATCTCTGTGGCCCTCCTCTGAACCTGCTCCAACAGATCAGTGTCCTTGTGCTGGGGGCTCCAGAACTGGATTCAGTATTCCAAAAGGGGTCTCACGAGAGCAGAGTAGAGGAGCAGAATCACAGAATGACCCGGGCTGAAAGGGACCTCAAGGATCATGAAGCTCCAACCCCCTTGCCTGGCAGGGCAAGAGTCACCTTCCTCAACCTGCTGGTCATGCTTGTCCTAACATGACCCAGGATACACTTGGCCTTCTGGGCTGCAAGCGCACATTGATTGCTCATGTTGAATCTTTCATCAACCAGCACCCCCAAATCCTTCTCCTCAGGGCTGCCCTCAAGCTATTATCTGCCCAGCCTGTATCTGTGCTTGGAATTGCTCCTACCCATGAACAGGACCTTGCACTTGGCCTTGTTGTACTTCATGAGGTTGGCACGGGCCCACCTCTCAAGCCTGTCCAGGTCCCTCTGGATGGTATCCTTTCTCCGTACAGTGTCCAATTGCACCACTCAGCCTGGCGTTGTCTGTAAACCTGTTGAGGTTGCCCTTGATCCCACTGTCCATATTGCTTACAAAGATGCTAAATAGTGCCAGTCCCAACATCAGCCCCTGAGGAATGTCATTCACCACCAGTCTCTACTTGGATACTGAGCCACTGACGACAACTGAGCATGACCATCCAGTCAACAAAATAGCGTGCAGCCTATCCATCAAATCCATTTTTCTCCAAATTGGTGACCAGGGAGTTGCATAGGACACTTCACACATATTATCACAGAACACATCTTTAACTTCTAAGTACTTAAATTAGGGAATTTCTCAACTATAAAATTCCTCCTATCCATCCTATGCAAACCCTAACCCTAGGTTTTATAGTTGCCTTGCAGTAGTTTGAAGGAACATGAGTGAATAAAAATGACTTTTGATTTATCCGATCAACTTCTAACCCATATAGCCCGCAAAAGTTTTGAAAATTGTATTAAATTGGATAAAGAAAAAGAAGTCATACAACTGGCAATGAATTGTCAACTTCTCCAGATCCTCCCTTAAGTAAAATCTAAGAAAACAAGACAGTTCTCCTCTGTTAACTGAAATCTTTCTCCCTTGCGTATTCAAACCCACATTAGTGATGAAAATCGTAATCGTTTACTAATGCTGACTTTCTGCAAGACTTTTTTACTATTCCTAAAATTGCAGCACTAAGAGAACATTAAACAGACAAAACATCACCCATCACATTATTTATAAATGCTAATCCCAGACAGAATTAGCTGCACGCAGACAAAAATATTTAAGTATCTCCTATACACTTTGTCATATTTAGAGAAGACAAACGTTAAAAATTACATTCATTAATTGCCTATGTTCATCATCTGATCTGTGCTAAAATTTCCACTTTTGGAGTGGAATTTCCATATTTGGAGATCTATACCAATATTCACGGAACACTTAATCCAGTATTCCTCTCCAAACTGTTCATAAACTTGTGGGAGCACTGCCTACTTTGTGAAGTAAACCTGTGGGGTTCATTCATCTTCCATTATGCCAATTATTTTGTTCTTCCTGAAGAAAATTGGAATTACACAAAATACAAAAGTCAGAATAATCCATCTTGCATTTTTTGGGTTCTTTTTCAAAAAGGAAAGGATTTAGAAATGTGGTTTCAAACATGCACTTGAACTGTCTATATCTACAAATATAATTCTGATGTATTCTGCAATTCAGTTACCACTGAAATTAAAATCACAGGTTTATATTGAGCATAGAAAGTTTATCTTTCTGAATACAGAAAGCCTGCTGATTCCACAATTCTGAGACACACACATTAAATCATTCACATCACTGATAGCGCTGTTATCTTATCTTTCAATTTGTTACATTCTTGGTGAGCTGCAGTGGAAAGAACACCTGGAAGGTCACTGTTACTAAGGAAGAAAAATTACAGTTGAGCAGAGAAAAAAGATGACAGGAATCTGGCTGAACTTATTAAATCTTCCATCAAGACTTTCTTAGCTTGAGAGATAAGAAAAACTCAGAACTGAAGTCACACACAGCCTTGTCCCCACCTAGGACGTTGCTGTTGGGAAACTCACCAACTCATTCTCTCATGCATGCAACAGATTCAAGGATTACAGTCTGGCCTCAGCAGGTTATGTACAAAGCAATTCACTCTGAAACTGCATTTTAGATTGAAAATGGCTTCCAGAAAAGAATGCAAACACTAAGTTTCTCATTAAATTTTATCTGTTTCTAGCTAGCACACAAAATTCACTGATTTCCCAAGCCCTACAACCTGATCATTCCTATTAAGGAGGAGGTACTCATTATTAAACCAGCATCACTTAAGGAAAGTTCTTGCCAGTGGTCACCTGGCTCCAAGGGCAAAGAAAAACCAGTAGAACCAGTAGACTTTACCTTTGTAATTCACTAAGTGCTCTGCTTGCTGATGGGCTAGGGTTTAGCTTCAGGAAGTTCTGCTTTAAATTGAGATGAGTGAGGTCTTGGCTATAAAACAAGTTGGCAGGCAGATGCTCCAAGCTGCAGCATGAAAGATCCACTGAGCTTATGCGCTGTGATGCAACCTGGAAGTCAAGAGGTATACCAATACATTAATACCTTAATAAAACAAAAACATTTCCTTCACCTCTACTAGAACAAGATAAACTGTTTTTAAATTGCAGCCTAAGTCAGTGTCAGCTAATTCCACACAGCTAATGTCACTGCTGCAGGTTGATCCACAATCCTGCTTCACCTGAGTACTAAAATCAGGTCCACAGATAGCCCACAGGGGGACAGTGCAAAGCTCTGTCAAACTAATATTGAAAATTAATCCATTTTCATCAATGAAGTGGGATACTCTATGACAACAAACAAACAAACAAATAAATAAAAATAGCAAAAAAGATATTTGACAAGTAACAGCAGAAAAATAATGCACAAGTCCTCTCTGTTATAACACAGCCGGTCAGAACGCTGAGGCAGAATATCACCATCATATCCCAGCTTCAAGGGTTGACAGCTGACAACAAAGAGCGGAAGTAGTTATAACGTCTATATACTACTGAAAAAACAAAATCAGAACAGAAGCAAAGCACTACGCACTTCTCATTGTATTGGAAAACTGCCAAGGGTAATTGATAAAGTAGATCTGTGAACACAACATGCTTCTCCAGAAAGGAGAAGACAAAGTCTACGAAGGCCACAGAAATCAGGCACCTAGAGTTACATAGGGCTAGCATTATTCCACAGTGCTGAAGAGTGTATTAAAAAATGCTCTCATACAGTCTTATTAAAGAGTCACGGAGTTACCTGTGTCACAAAGCACCACACCTCACTGAGATACAACACAGTGAGGATGATGGGCAAGGAGATGGGATCAAGAACAGGAACAATGAAAGACACGTTTGTAGCAGACATGGTCTAGATTAAGGGAGAAAAAGTAAGCAACTTTACCAACATCTTACATTTCTGGGGCTGCACAGCAGTACAGCAGTGATGTGCTCTGTTGGCCACTCACTGCAAGCAATGCAATCATTTTTGCCACTGGCACTTTGATTGGCCTCACATGCTATGAGTGGAGAAGTACAAATACATCTAAGGGCCAGAAAGAAAAATAAACCAAAAAGCCTTCATAAACAAAGCCCAGTGGCAGTTTATAAGAGTCTCCAAACTCCAACCAAGGAGATATAATCTAATCTTCTGGGCAGAGACACAGCCCTTTCCACAAAGGATCCTGAAGGGAGACAGATGATTTTTTGTTGGCATAAATGAAGTAGCTTGCCACTGAAAGGAAGGCCAAGGACTTTTTTTTTTCTTCCTTTTCATTCCCTCCTTTCTAATGCAAGCTACACAAGCCTGAGGATAAGTGGGCTCTATTACAAACACACAGCCATGAGCTTCAAGAGGAACAGACGGTGCAGTGTTTTTCCTCTAATAATCCAGTCCTCCAACATCCATCAAAATGCTTCAATTTTTGCTACTCAATTAGTTCAGTCCTTTTGTCATTGTTTTCTTCCTCACACAGTACTAGGAAAAAAATTAGCCATAATCTATTCCTCAGCAGTCATTTCCGAAAGGTAAGTATTACACCTATTTATGGTGCCAGAACCTTCCCAGTACAGTGCACTTCTCATCATGTGGAAAACTCTACCAATGAAAAAAGCACTGACATCCATTAAACTCCAAGGAGAATGTGTCATTTCATGTGTAATGCTTACACATCCTGTTGCTCCAACTACTTGTTTGGAATGTGATACGAATAGCAATAAGCAACCCAGCAGTACTTAGCAAGGCCTGTCAGTCCAAAACATTTTAAAGTTCCAGAACTCATAACTCAAAGTGAACCAACAACTCCACATTCTACTGTGGTCTCAAGAAAGGATGCAAATACTTTTTCTGTGGGAAAAAAAATATATATATATCTGTTAAAAGTGTTTGTTTTTACAAGTAACATCCCATTTGTGTGGCTTTTTATGTTGGCTTTGTTTGTTTTTAAAAGCAGCCACTCTGATGTACAAAGAATTTCATTAATCATGCCACTGATAAATTGTACAATGGCTCTTCCACAGATAACTCTGAATGTTGAAAGAGCATTTTAAGTGGAGTTAGTTCTGGAATTGGCTGTAATTTTATTGAAGTCTTCTTTTGTTGCTGCTAGCAAAACAGCACTCTAAGAATCATCTTCTGAATCATTACAAGGAACACTAATATAAATAAACGGTTATTCTCATAGGCAGAGATAAAGTCTTTTCTCTTTTTGTTACTCAATAGTGCTCTGTAACAAATTCCTAGAGAACAGAGGAAAAAGATGAAAAACAAAGAAGAGTGGCGAAGAACAACCTCTCATTCACCAGAAAATTTCATCAGTTGTTTTGAAGTTGAATATTGAAGTTCTGAATAAGGGGATATTTCAGTCTTGCATTTCAACACATTTAAATGCAGTAAGGCTGCTCGTGCATTTGTTTGCTATTGTTTATTAGAAGCAAATAGTTCTTCCAACACATGACACACTTTTTAAACAAAGAACTGGTTTTCTTCTACTCATTTGTAGGGAAATCACTGCAGAATCACAGTGATAACAGGTAAGAAATCTGACTGGAACACCCTCTCACAGGCAAAGAATAAAACATATGCTGAGGAAGAGATATGATCTGCAGCAAGGAGGGTTTCTATGAGAAGAGAGGAAAACAAGACATTCCATTGTTATAAAATATCCCAACAAGTTATTTGGGTTGGGTTCAACAAGTCTGTGCTCCAACAAAAATACTGAAGAGCCAGTGCGGTAACAAGACTTGACAGAAGTGCTTTCCAAATAGATGTGGAACAAATATTAAGGTCTCACTATGGCTTGTTAGGTGTTTCATTTTAAAATTCTTCTGAAGAAAAATATAACTGTTCTAAACGCTTGATATGAAACCAAATGCAAAGGTAATTATTTTCTCCTAATCTAAATTAAAATGAAGTAGAAGTCTTTGACGCAGGATCTGATGCAACCTTCAATTCTGATGGTTGGACTAGATGATGCTGGAGGTCTCTTCCAGATTTCCAGATCCTATGAGAGCGTGTGCATGTGTGTGCCTACATACCTCCCCAAACAGGATGAAGCCATTGCTCAGACAAATCCCTCTCGAATGTCTTCTAATCACATCCAAATCTGCACTCATCCCTGACACCTGCTTTCACACAACATCCCTATCACATTTTACTATAGAAAGAAATGGAGGGAAAGGTTGGGGCAGTGACATTCTCCATGATGGTATGACACAGTCTCACTCGCTATCTTTGCCAGAGAAGACGTGAAACAGCTTCACAACAGTGCAGCTCCAACACATAGCCAAGACCTGCACTTCTGAAGTTTTATTGGATTTTTAATCATCGGAAATACAATGAAACATGATAAAACATACAGCTCCTCCTCACTTCCCAAATCTGATTTTTAAGCACTTTACAGTCAGTCATTTCATTGTGAAGTCTTCCATTTTAATACCAGAGGAACTGCAGCACAGTATGGCCACCAAATAAAACTCACTTACGCAGCCCTGGGTCTGCAGCATCTTAAGTTTTTTGTGTTGTTTTCTATTCAATCTCCAGGTGTGTACAGCACACTGAAATGCAGAATCCAAGAAGTGGTATAGAACTGTAGTACATATGACAGAGAGCCTTGTATCTACCTGCTGCAAACACCAAATTGCTGTCACAACAACTTTTTTTGTGTTAGCAATAAAATGCATCTTTATTCTGTGAATACCACTACAACTAATACTGCTAGAGAACTCTGCCCCTGCACGTGTCCTGCTGCTCTCCACCTGAGAGCCGCACAAGTGACAAACAACTAGGAATCTCCCAAATACGGATACTTCTTTTTAAACATGCAGTGTTTGTGCCACAGTAGTACTTAAAAGGATAAAAAGCTCACAAATGTCAGCAATATCTTAAAAGAAAAATAAGTTTTCATTGAGGTATTTCAATAATTGTTTTGTCAAGAAGGAGTCTACTTTAAACATGATGAAAATGCAGTATGGGTTCACTGTGGCCCTTCAGTAGCTAGCTATAGAACCCCAAATATTTGCATCGATCCATATTCTTGCCTATTCTGACTCTGCTGGGCTCAAAAACTGCTTTGCTTTGTCCAGCAGTATAATAGCACCTCTGTCACCAAGCTGTGCAACAAGTCTGATTACAGTCTTTGTTTTAAAGCCTTGGCAATATTCCAGAAATGATCTGTCGCTGACAATGGATGTCAGCAATGGACGCAGCTGAGCCCAGCTGTATGGACAAACACAAGCCTTGTTTACACAAGACCATCTTTTGGTGTGACCTGCAGAGTGAATTCAAACAAATGTAATTATATCTTTTTCCTGTTTACCCTCAGCCCATTCCCCACAGCTCTATTCAGATAAGAAATTACTATTTAGGACTTCAACAGAAGACAATTAAAATAACTAAACAGCCCACACTGTGAAGGCAGCCAAATTCTCTATTTGAACAAAGATATGTTAAATTACACCTGCTGTAGACATGCTAATAGAGAAGTAGTATAATTTTTCTCCTCTAGGATTTGTTTTTAAACAGCTTGATAACCATCACATCCCACCAATGTACACATAAAGATTAACTAAACAGTTACACTTGAAATGTCTAAACTAGCCACTTAGAGCAAGAAAGCTCTCCTCAAAACCAGGTTTATTTCAAATCCTAACCCTCCTCTCCTCCCTGTTCCAGTGTCACAGCCACATACAGTAGTGGGACCTTCAGAGCAAGTCACACGGCCCCTGCTCCACCCTCAAGAGCTAAGAAAGTGTGCAGGCTGCCAAGAACTTTAATGGAAGAGGAAAGAAAAGAAATAAGAAGGGTTTTCTGTTGCTTTAAAGCCTTAAATTTGTGTTTTTTAAATGACAACTCTAAAAACAGAAACAGTCCGAAGGGTGAAAAGTTCAGTGCTTTTCTGGCCTCTCCATTTTGTTTTCCTACCGACGTGAACACAGATGTATACTGACCAAAGCTAAGGGCCTTGAAAAGAGAAAACAGAACTTTGCAGAGGCTTGAAAACACCTCAGCCATTCAGAAAATGTACAGGCACAGGTGAGAGCAGGAACTGCCTACTGAAACCAGTGGTGGCAGCAGGCACACGTGATATTGTCTGCCAGCAGTCACCATCACTTCTTAACCCCTCTGTTCTCCCAGGTGAGGCTCAGGGGCTGTGCAGCAATACAGACAGGAATCTCCAGCAAACACTTCGTCTAGATGAAGCTCAGGGACACAAAGGTTGTTCTGCTTGCCCTGCTCTCCCCTCTTTAGTTCTAAAGGAAGATGTATGCAGCATGCAGAAATGGCTTATTTTGACTTGAGGATGTTATAAAAAGCTGTAGGAATCCCAATGAAGATAGCAGTAACACACGACCGTGTGAGGTGGGGGGTGCGGGGTAAGATGTGTGCAGGTAGCAAAGCAGAAGTTGCACTCCTTCACCCTGTATGATGGAAGCCCAGAAGAAATCACACAGATGCAAAAGCCAATGACCCAGGTTAAGAATCAGAACCCGGCAAGTGAGGATTTATCAGAATGATGGTGTTAGCCCTCTGTCGTTTCAAAATGTTTAGACCTGCCTCAAGTAGTTATTCTGGGACAGCAGTAATTTCTGTTCCCTCACAAGGATAACTGCTTTTCTTTTACAAACCCAGTACTGACACTAGGACTACACAAGCAGTGATACTAATGCTGCTGTCACACCTAAGGTGCAACCCAGAGTTAAGGGATGGTACTTTGCTGTAGCACTGAACTTCTTATAATTCGGGCATACAAATCTCCATTTGGCGGAGCAAGGAATATTAAACATCCCCGAAACAGCTTGACTTAAAACAAGTTGTGATTCACCACAGAATTTTGCAAAAGAAACAGGTGAGTCTCCCAAAAACAGAGAAATACCTTCTTTTCCTCAAGTAACTTCTGTTAGATGTAAGTCTTTAACTAGACAAACAGCTGCACAGCCAGTAAGCTTGCAATGAGCAGCTCTCCAGCAAAGGCTTTCTTTCAGTGTTTGCTATAGACTGACTCTTGCTAGTGAAACTGCCAGCACTTCCCAAATTCCTTCACTTGCCTGACTCTCCCCACTCCCACCAGAAGGGGTACTGGTTGGCTTTTGGTGGGCATTGTTTGCTGGGTTTTCTGGTAAAATAAGCAGCTACGGTAGGTCCTTGATTTCTGACATAGTTTTTCCTACGCTGTTGTACAAACTGCATCACATGGACTAATTCTGCAATAAGATTGACTATTTTCATGTCATTATTTCATGGTAATTTAGAAATGCCTTCTAACCCATGGTGTTGGGCTTTTTTTTATATACCAACAATGAATCTTGTTCTGCTGGCCTGGGACCTAAAACTGGTTATCAGAACTTAATCCCTCTTGTTGGAGACCTTGTTCCTTCTCCCTCAGCCATAGGAGGAAGAGGCCTAGCATACCTAAAATTAGTTTTGCCTAATCTTTGTCTTTCTTTCTCCCTCTTACTATATGGGTTAGAAAGGTTTTCAGCCATTCAATTTCATTACTGACTCCGATATAACCCTTCTTATACTTAACTGCTGTGCAGTATGCTGGTTCCTGCAGCCTCCCACCACAGGGAGTGGGATCTGTTCACCACAGACACTTAGGTCCCCTGGGCTTCGTTAAGAGCAGAGTTACACTTTTTCTGCTCAGTCCCTACCACCAAAGGCTACTGAAAACACTTTGGGGTTCTCCCACATTGAACTCAGCTTAAAAGGTAACATCTGCAACACTTCACACGGCTTCTAGCTGCAATCTATATTCTTTCCCACATAAAAGCAGGAATTGAATAAATTCAGCTTCAATATCAGAAGCTGATTTAGAGGCTTCAAGAATCATTACTTGAAAGCTATTCCAGATGTGTGGGTGATAACTAGTTCTCCATTCTCACTCTTGGCACATTATTTCAATAGCTACTCTTTACTGAAGGCGGCAATAAGGACTATAGACCCAAAATTTCAGCAAGAAAAAAAAATAAGAAGTGAAGCTTTAGTGTGACTAGAACAGAAAGTAAAAGAAAAGGCTTGGTCAAAACTTACACCACTCGGAGCCAGCTGAACTGTTTTTAAAAGGAAAAACAAACAGCAAACTACAAAGCTTCCCTCCTGAACTATTAGAAGAGATACTACAACAAACAGAAGTTAACTTCTAAAACATCAATTGGCCTCTAACAATGAAAGGCATGAAAGGATAGGTTTTGCAGGGAAAGAGGAGAAGGAAGAATACTTTCAAGTGTTATAATCCAAAGAGAAATGAAACTGGCTTGAAATTTGTTTTGCCTCATCTGTTGTTTTCAATGCAAGTCAACAAGAGGCCACCCATAGCCAGAATGCGCAGATATCACTGCAGAACAAAGGTCCCAAATATTGAAGTCTTCACACATACACAAAAAAGGAAGTCAAGTTCCATACAAAAGGCAGAGGTTTGTTTATGCTAGAATCCTTGCAATCACTGCTAAAAGGAAGCTGTGATTTTATTTTTAGGGATCTATTTTTAGAGAAGGCATTATCTCAGTATTGTCATTTTATGGTATTAAAGGGAAAAAATGGTTTCCTTTTTCCAAACTTAGAGTCACCACATTTCCTGTAAGAAAGGAAAAACATAAAGCAAAGAAGACCACACCAAAACAAACAGAAAACCTCCCCACAATGGAAAATGAGAAAATCTTTCAGGGATCTTCTTTCCTGTACTAGATAGTGAATCAGTTACAAACAGGCTACCGATACCTTTTAGTCTTGCAAATTTGAAGAAAACTAGATAGCTGCTGTTCTCAAATAAATCCTTTTTGAAGCGCCTTGGATTGATGAAGGGTTATTTTTAGAAGATGCCATTGATGTTGGAATTACACCACACTACTCACTCTTAGGTCATACGCTAATAGAGGTTCATTTCCAAGCCTCCAAGCACTGCTAGCATATCAAGCCAGCTCCTGCAGAGTCACACATTCAGTGACCAGCAAATCCCTGACCTCCAACCCATCCCCGACATACACATAAACATGGTACGCTAGAATCATGACCATACAGTCAAACACCCCTCCAGAGAAAACAGGTTTGGTAATAACCCTGCAATTAAGGATTTTCTAAGGATGGTGCAACTCATTGCAGTATCTAGAAACACACGAGAAACAAAACAATTGGACAAGGCAAGGAAGGTATAAGGTAGGGCCAATTTAACCATGGGACTGCTGATTTCAAGTTACCTCTACAGACTGAAGGCCACACTCTGTGTTAAAACGCTCTGTAATATCTGTTTTCCACCCACAATTGATTACCTTCCAGTATCTCAAGGGTGGATGAAGGTATTTGTCTTATCAGTAACACACAATTGCTACTCACTGTATTTCCTCAGAACCATTCCCATAAAACACAGAAATCAATCAGCACAGTCTCCTGTTTTGGAAGTATATTTGCAGAACTGCGACCAGACTCAAGAGTCAATTTTAAATTCTAGAGAACTTCTTATCTATAGAAATGTGGTCTACAACACCAGCCTTGTATGTAGTCAGAACTCTTATTTTATTTCTAATGAAGAAAAACAATCACAGGACTTCATAGACAAGCTTCTTTGTTTACTCATAGCTAATGCTTACACTACAAGATGCACTGTATCACATAACTGCTGTAGCAAAAAACTGCCTAGAAGAATGAGTGAAGCAGCTACTCAGAGCAGATCGACCACAGGGAAAAAACACTACAGAGTGAATCCTGCACGGCTGTTTTAGATACACCTCTGTATAAGCTTAAGATGGATACAACTGCTTTAGAAGTCCCTTCACTATTTGTACAAGATAAATTAAATTGAGATTTGTTTTTGTTTTCTGCAAAAACCTTCTTTCATAGTGCAAATGGATTTACATACATACAGCATGCTCTGCCCTGACATAAAAAGAGTAAGGCCAATATGGCAGCATGTCCTGCTTCCTTCAGTTTGCTATTCTTGCTCTTTTTAGAGCTTTTAAAATATAATGTACACTGCCAACACGATTTACTCTATCCTAGCAGCAGGATTCGGTTGTCCAGAATGACACAGACATTTCCAATGCAAGCTTAAAGACAAAGGTTACTGAAACAGAGGGGAGAAAACATTCATACAAAGGTACACAGGAGAAAACTCTCAAGTTTTAGATTTATTTTTTTTAATAGGAGTGTTGGGGACTTTTATTTCTGTATAGGTACAAATCTACCCTGGCATGCACACCCCACTCAACAGCTTACTCCCCAGTAAACACGCTATTACTAGAGCAGCAGCTGCACAGTGCAACTGTGGTCAAAGGACAGCAGCATGCCCTGTACATCTTCATCTACCTGTATTACACGCAGCTATGCACAGGCAGCTCACATGAAGCAGTCATGCATTATTCAGTCCTTGTCTCTCATTGCCACTTCTTCTACCTGCCCCATTGAACTGAACGCCACAGCGGGAAATAGTTGTTGCAAGAAGCTGTCAACACACTTCCTGCCCTTCCAGAGCAGAAGTAGGGGAAGTTCTGCAGGGTCAGATAACTCAGCTCAGCATGCACAGGGATGCATGCTGCTTCCAAGAAAACAAAATCGTGCACCGTACCTTTACTTCGGCTATGCAATACTAAATTTCTGAGATAGATGTAGATGTCTCCTTTTAATTGTATGCCTTGGGATATGGAGGACTGATAATTCTTTTTCCACTAGCTAAATCATCTATGCCATTAGTCATGTAGTAGTCAACACATAGCAATGTCACGCACTGAAAAATGATTAACTGAGTGTAGCTGTTACAAGTGCCATACAGCAGGAGCACACCGTCGCACCCCAAAAACAAAGGCTCACAACTGCAAGTTCCACCACTCCGTTACACTTCACACAGCAAAACACCCTCTCCTCCATCATGTTAAGGGTGCAGCTTTTTAGTTTTGTTCAATCAACCCACCCACCTTCCACAGTTTTGGAGGCAGTGAAGGAGGAAAGCCCTCATTATGTATTCCTCATTGTTAACTGCACGTTCTCCCCTTGTTCTTCTGCAGTTTTAATTCAAGTAGTAAACAGTGGAAGAAATTGTGCAAATACCAGCACCACCATGTCAACTTTATGCAGATAAAATTCTTCAAAGCCACAAAGATGTCCTCCTACCCCCCTCGATCCTCATTACCCCCTATGGTTGTATAAGCTTATTTTTCAACGTTTGGCAACAGAGCAAGCATATTAGATCACAAAGGACCAAGTTTGTTGCTCTTGTTTTCCTTTTGAGTTTCCTTAATTAGGACTCCAGTATTTGGAAACTGAAAGGAAAGAAAATGCACTCTGGTACAGCAAACTATCAATATTAACGAAGAAGGCACACTTCCAGCTTTTAAAAATATTCTGATTGAGGTTAAATCTGCATATCTAAAAGCGACCTATTTGGAGTAAGTATGCCACCAAGTTCAATATTTAGGGCAGTACTGGTGCAATAATTTTAGTCAGCTCTAAATGCAAGAGCTCTGTTCACCTCAAGATAAGCAATCATACAAGAAAAACAATCAAAAAATCTATTCATAAATCTCTTCCAAAAATGTACCGGGGCAGAGCATCAGAGCTGCCTTGGCTAGGATGTATTTGACTTCTAGAATGAATCAGATTATACCAGAGTGATGTTCATTTTCAATTAAGCTAAACCCAACTCACCGCAAACACAAATTCAAATCTTCTCCAGCAAACATTTACTTGTTGTAGAAGTGACACACTAAGATTTCTCTCGTTCTGCAATGCTCCTAAAAAGTCAACACTGCCAATATTCTGTGGGGAAAAAGACTGCAGAGCAAGCATTCTTTGCAATGTCTCCTTTCATGATTAAGCCTGTTATTCACAAGTTAAAATAGCACCATTTGGCTCTTCTGAGGTACACAGACAACATGAACTATTTTTCCATAGTTAAAAACTGAATGGAAAAATTCTAATGAAATATTTTAGCTGTGATTGCTTTCTGTACTAAAATTTACATTAAAGCAATTATCAGAAGCCTCTGTTTTCAGCAGCATGCATCAGGAGCATGAAGGACTACAAAAAAGCTATCAGTTAATGTAACTAAGTTAATGTCAACATCAGTTTCAAAACTAATGCCAGCAAACAACAGTTATGTATAAAACACACTTAGATATGACTCAGAATTTATAAAAGCGCAAGCATCTTATACAGGTTCCTTTTCAATCGAGGCTGCGTAACCCACAGAACACAACTAGAAGCTGTACGTTGGAAAGCCACATTTTCCCTCCTAAATTTGCTTGCCTTTAGACATACAACACTTTATACAGCATTTTTGTGGTTAGCAAGAGCATTTAAACTTCTCTGAACTCAAGACGCTTTTGTGTTCACAACACCTGAGGCAGACTACCCCATATAATTTTATTTTGTCCTCTGCATGACAGCCTTGGTTTGCCTGAACTACAAAACAGAAAATGAAACTTATTTGTGCACATAGACTGGGAATGATTAACCTTACAATTAAGCTTTTGGGCATGGGTAGCGTCAGTTGGAGTAAGTTAGCACTACTAGTTTTTCTGTTTCTATTCTTCAGGAACTGTTACACAGCACAGTGCTTCCCACACAACTGTCTTGCATACAATCATGCTTGTGTCTTTCATTCTAAGGATAGAAAACCCAAACATTAAAAAGGCAAATAGAAGTGGCAACATTCTGTCTCCAGGAATCCTGAAAGCTAAGACTCATTTCTGAGGAGATGAAGGAGTGGTGGGTTGGGGAAAATTAAGCCTCGCTTTCTTCTTGAAGTGTGTTTTACCAAAATGTATAGTTTTCTCAATTCTAAGGGTCTGAAAAGACACAAACTGCGTATTTTATTTCTACCCTTACATAAGAAAAACAGGAGGATCTCATGAGTGCATGGGGATATGTTCTCATACTGGCTACCTTCCCAATGCTGTTAGTCATTTGGATGAACCAGAGAGAAAAAGGGAAGCACAGCAAGGCACCGAGTGAGCTTATGCTGCCAGTAATTCAGAGGGGCTTTCTGGCTATTTATCTCTACTTCTGAAGTTCATTGTTTTACACTACTTTTTCTCACTCATTAGGTTTGCCTTTCATTTATCTGATGTCAAAGCCTCTGGAGATGAAAGGACATTACTCTCCCAGACAGAATCACAAAGCAGCAAGAACTCAAGAATCTGCCAGACCACACCTTACCATCTTGCAAATGTGCACTGGGGATTTGTACCTTGAGTCTGAACAGACCCAGCAGGGATGCCAAAACAGAGCCCTTTTAAAGAATTTAAAAACAGAGAAATCACAAAGGATAATTTAAGCGATGCATGCGCTAGGAGGTGCAATAACTACTGCTCAAAAGAAAGCTTGATAAAATAATCAAGTCTCTTAAGAAAGCCCATGCAACTCAGGCTGTACCACTGGCAATATGCTGGACAAATACATCACCGCAATCTAAAAAGACCAAACAGTTCTAGTGTGTCATAAACATTTCCAAATAGTACTACACAAAACCCAATTGCTTTAACATAGCAAAGAACATATCAAGTAATAACTAATAAACAGATTAGGAACCACTAGAAAACCAAAGAGTGCCAACCGCACAACAAAAGAACTTGCATAGTATCACGGTACAGAAGTCGCAGCATAGACAGAAAAAATCACGTTGCTATTACCTGTTATCAAGAGTTCCCATAGAATTCCGCTCTCTGTGCGCTACAAAGAGCAGCACAAGCTCATAATAATGTGAACCCAGAAGATAACATTGCTGTATGGAGGACAGAACTGAGGGTAACACTTTAAATTTCATTCAGGAATTGATGCTCTTACCTTTGATGCTTGTCGAAGCCATCGTAAATATTCAGTGAAGTTATCAAAACAAATGTAGTAAGTCTGGCTTTGAGGTCCAGAAGAGCTAAACGCTAAGCAGTGCTGGTGCTTTTTCACTTCTTCCACCTGCAATAAAGGCATAAAACCGTTAGTGAACAAGAAACTAAAACCTCCCTACAGAGTAGCCCAGAGAAAATTAATGTGTATACAGGAGGAGCTCTTCAAGTAGAGTTGTACTAAAGCCTCTCAAGTACTTAAGCTGGATCTTAACTGTCAAATACTCATGCAATCTACACAAGCAAGAACTAAGAACAGAAGCAAAACCTTTAAGCTTGCTTGTCTGTTTTCCAGAATACCAGATAAACTTCTAAAACAAACAAAATGTCCGAAAAAAAAATTCCTCGCCACATCACATACGCTCTTGTCATATGACAAAAAGACATGCAAACTGGAGATGCTGCAGGCAGATAAATTTGGCAACAACTTGAATTTGAACTGATAGTGGATGGCAATGCTGAAATAAAATATGTTGCTGCTATTTTCAACATTTAAGATTTCTCTGGAGATTGTTTCCTTTAAACCTAATTTTTTGGTGGTTTTTTGTTTGGTTGGTTTTTTTTTTGGAAATTCTTTCCCCCATGTATCTGAGCCTTATTTCTGGTTGCCATCTTCAGTACAGCATGTAAGATATAAAGAAACCATTATAAAGAAGGAAATTGCCAAGAATGACATCTTAAGAGGCTGAGCACCGTGGAATGCTTCCTATCTACAGCTATCTTTTCGCAACCTAAAGGAGCACAATTTATACTTTTCATTATTAAAATCAAGCTTAACCAAATGCTTCTCTTACACCCCAATTAAATTCTTTGGCATTTCTCAACTCGCTAAAAACACCCCAGAATACATCATCCTGCTACCACACACGCGCAGTCCCACACAACTTATGGTCTCAGTGCCTCAGCGCTGCATTCTGGAAAGCCTTTGCAAACCAGGAAGTGCAGAGTATTTATGAGGTTTAGAACGAATATTTTCTGAGTAATAATTTAAAAAACACTAAGTTCCGTGCCAAGCATCCTCCACTCAAGCTTTGTCAGCAGAAGCCCTCAGTACATTTTTTCTCTCTGCTTGGTTCTCCTTTTCTTTTAAAATTTGCTGTCAACTTTCAGCTTTAAAGTCTTCATGTGTTTTTGTGATGCATTTCTGAGCAAATACACTTTTTCTTTTTTAATTAAATAAAAATGTTTTCCTCTCAAAAAGAAGGCCAACGAGGACCAGAACTCTGCCCTGTTCAGTGTACTGCAGCCAGGAATACAGCTCACTGCCAGAGCTCACATACTGCTGCTAAAAAGAGGCGAAAAATGTCTCTACTTTGGTACCTCCATGGAAGAGCTGAAAAATCATGGAAGTGTGAGAGAAAAGAACTCATAGAAATTATTACTGTCCATTCTGCTAGTATATAATGCACCAACTCCGGTCTGCACATCTTGTATCAGGAAGCTTTTTTTCCTCTCCCAATAACTCCAAAGAATCAAACTTAACAGTATACAAAGTAAAACAGCATTATTTCAGGTGTGAATTCATTCTTAGACCAATGATTCTCTTCTTACCTTGGCTAATTAAGCCAGCAATAGCACACTGAAATGACATTCAGGCTGAAACAGTAACAGTATCTTACTGTCTTCAGTAAAGTTCCACAGATCTAAGAACAGTTGAAGGTGGAAATGATCTCTGACAGTCATCGCGTCCAAACCCCCTGCTCAAGCAGGGCCACCTAGAGCAGGTTGCCCAGGACCACGATCAGGCAACTTTTGAACATCTCTAAGAGGGAATTTCTACAACTTTTCTGGGCAGCTTAAGTCAATGCTTGGTCACTGATATAGTGGGAAAGAAAAGAAATTCCTTGTGTTAAGACAGAATCTCCTGTGTTTCAGATGCTTTTCATCAGAAAACAAAAAGCCAGTTTCAGCTTTTTGTAGAAGAACGTGTTTGCTGCTGCAAGCTTATATTCCATCACCACACAATAATGCTGAAAATGGAAAAACCAGAAAACCAACCCAAAACACAAATAAAAACTGCTGTTACTGCTAATTTTCAGATCTTAGAGTAACACAACATGGATAAAAACTGATGAAAAGATGTGGTAAACTTCATACACAATACAGATTCATGTATCCTTTGTGAACTTTTATGCATATGAAACACTATTATGTGTATAAAACACTGCACGCAAGGCAGTTGAATGTATCCCCCTCACTTTTCCTTAGCATTTCAATCCAAACATTCCAAATCATTAAGTATGAATTTTACTCAAATTAAAAATTAGTTCTATACTCTTGATTTTCTCCCCCAGAAACAAGCTTTTGAAAGGCGTTAGGAATCATGGTAAATGAAGGTGATCTCCTCCACAAAATAAGAGATGGGGATTAAGGAAACGAATGAATAAAATACAACTAAAAATAAAATCTTACTTTGCCACCAATTAGAGGGAGGACATGCATCTTTCCCGTCTGGCTTTCTTTTACTGATGAGACAATTAGGCATGTTCCACAAAGGATAGCTTGACGTCTTGTCCATCTGTTGACTGGCAAATGTATTTTCCCTTTTCGAACATTGTACATTCCTGAGAGCTGAATCCGCTCGGAGCTGCCAATGCTGTGGGGCTTTCCTGAAATGGAAACAAAAACATCCATTTAATCATGGAAAATTTTTGCCTCTTTCATTCAAGTCATTCTGGGACTTCATCATCAAGTTCTTTAGCTGTGGACCACAGTGAAATGAGCGACAACTGCTTCAGAATCAAGTAGTTGATACTTTGTTACCTTCATTTGGTATGTGCAAAAGGGAGTGATGTACTGCATGCACACTCACACCTTTGCATTTCTATCCATCCTTAACATCACGGCTGAATAGCTTCAATAGCTACAGTATACAGTTCCTACTCTTTCTCCAGCCCATCTGTTCAGTCCAAACACCAGAGCAGAGGTAATACGCAATGAAAGCCACAACGCACACAGATGCAACCCCTGAAAGACCCTACTTCGGTCTGAGAACTTCAAAGACGGTGAAGTAGTTTTGTCTATACTACAGTGAATTCACTATTTATGATATAGATTATTAGCAAGGCTAGCAATTAGACCAAATGTGTTCAATGATGGTTTATGTGGCTCAGATTCTACTATCTATTAAGAATATTCTATTCTGTAAAAAACATCATTAGTAAGGACAACACAAAGACAAGAATCTCTCTCATCTCTGTAAGAGAACTAAGTTCTTTTAGGATATGGATAGGAAGAAGCACAATTTACTCATTCTAACCTGATGAATTTATCTATTTCAAGTTATCATATCAAACCCTGAATAATCCAGTCCTTACATTTGGATTCATCCAAATATACTAATATAGGTAAGGCAATCATGTTCAAGTTAACTAAGTTGAAATTCCTTGAAGGACACCGGTGGTAGTTAAACTTTGCAAAGGAGCTCTCATGGATGAAGAACCAAGGGCTACCGTAACCTAAGGTAGCTACCAAATCACAAGGCAAGATAAACCATTCATTTTCCTACACTAATACTTAACAAAATTCTTAAATTAGTAAGTCAAAGCATTAATGACTGGCTGGTTCTCCAGGAAAGCGGGGAGTTCGTTGATCCTCTCTTCTAATTCCAGTATTTTCAGAACAGTGCTAATTAAACTAAAGCAGTGACAAGCGCTGCACACTATTACTATAACTTGCTATTACTAATCTTGTGTTCGTACAACAGCTCTTTTGTCTTCATGAGTCTGCTCTTGCCTTCAGATTGCTGACAGAAGACAGAAGACACCTACCCTGGTGGCGCAGTGGTATAAAGTGCTGCTTGCAGCACCGGAGGGCCCGGGTTCAAATCCCCCCTGTGCCGCAGGGGGTAGAAGTGCCGCTTCGCTACACAGAGGGCTCGAAACCCGGGAGTTGGGACTCGATGATCTCTAAGGTCCCTTCCAACTCGCACGATACTATGATACTATGATACCATATGGCCACCCCACTATAGTTCTCTCACCCTCACCTGCCTCATGCCAATTCTTACCCATGCCTTAAGAAGTAGTCTTCCTAAATCTTCCTTACAGATTAATACGCCAACACCTAGGCATAGTTAGCCTCAAGCCTTGCCCCATTCTAATAACCAGTAGCATTAAGACTACCAGTGCCCGCTAGTAGTTTGGATCTGCTGGAATGTTACTCTTGCTTGAAGCTAAAAGACAAACCTCCATGCTAATAAAAATCTGGATGCCTCAAGAAAGCAGTAACTTCATTACCAAGCAAATTCAGATCCAACAATAGAAGCTGCGATTAAACACTTCTCTTAAGCCTGAGAGAACAGAAGGAAGTAGCAAATATCTATTCTTCATAAAGCCATAGTACTGTTAGGGAATACAAGTGAGTAAAATAGATCAACACAACCCTAACTAAACAAAATACCAAATCAACATGTAATACAAAAATCACAGTTGCTAAAGTAACTGACAGTTTATCTAGTTCATGCAAAATGATGGACTTGACTCTGCAAAGCACTGCTCAAAGAATCTGCTACACAACAAAAACACAATAAAAATCTCTGTAATGGAATACAAAGTGCCTGTGAATTGCCAAAAGTATGGTTGTATAAGGAACGGTCATCAGGACTATGGACAGTTTGAACTCAAGAGTGATATTTCAACTAAGTTCGTCTCCCACGGCACATTTCTGGGCGGAAAACACCAATCCTCAGAAGTTCTTTTGGATTCCTAAGTGGGTAACAAAGAACATGAGATCCCCACTGCAGTGCTGCAGCCTTGGCATGAAACATGAGAACACTCAGAAACAGAGATGTAACATTACCCTACGTACCGTACTGGCAGAATGATTACTGGGATATGACAGCAGGTGCTCGCTCTTCACAAAGGGTGCTGGAAAATTAAAGAATCTTCAGAAAAGCTACAAGAAAAGAGCCAGGAACCTGAAAAGCCTGTTTCCTGGAACCAGATTAAACCATTTGTTTTCTTGAACTAGCTCCATGAAGTTAGGTACAGCTGGACCTGTAAAACTATCCACTAGCATCTACATGGAAGTTCTTCAAACTTCAGGTAAATTCAGAGGTAGTTCAGTTGCAAGTCACATTAATAATTAGCGTCACTAGTAAATGTTTACTAGAAAAGCCAGAACAGAGCTATCACAAAGTCTCCATGCTAGGTACGAACTGTACTTCCCTCTCACATCACAGACAGATTTGATGGGAAAATTACCAGGGTGAAAGTTTTTACAACAGTACCTTCAACTTCTAAGCACTTAGGACATATTTTCCTAACAAATTCTGCCCATTGCTACATTAAAGCTAAAAGATTCTTGATAAGAACATACAAAACTAAAATATTGAGCCTATTTCATTATAGCAGAAGATTTCTTTCTTCTTATTCCTGCCTACACCACCGCATAACTTGCAAAACCTACATCTGATGTTGGATCACACCATGTTGCCTGAGATGGAATCAGCTCATGTATCATTCAGTTTTCTTCCTTGTAAAGGGTCATTACCATTCAGACTTAATAGTATCAAAATGCTTCATTATCATGCAAAGAAAAAAACGAACCTCCAGAAGCTGCTGACTTCTTTTGTTTTTAGCTAGAGGTTAAGTAAATATCTCTAAATGAACTTAAGTTCTGCAGGTAATTCAGAGGAAAAGCTGATTGAAAAGAAGCAAATTTGTTGACTGAAAGATAAGCCCGAACAGTGCTTAAGGGCTCAGCAACTTGCAGGCAAAAGAGCACATAGGTAAGAAAAACTGAAATGTGAGCAGGTTATGGAATTACCACCACAACAAAAGAGGGATGGGACTCGGTGCAGCAATCCTAACGCTCACTGCTCCTCACTTCACCGAGGAGAGCAGCAGGTGGCAGAGTGTCACGCCACCCACAGCCAGCTCCTGCCAGAGCACACCACTGGCACCGAGGGAACAGGAAGGAAGACTCACGTGTACCCATGCACTTTTTACAACTTAAAACATAATCCAATGAGAAGGCCCCAGTAATCAGTGCAAACGGCCTTTTCCCTCAACAGGAACAGAAGGGATGGGACAATACGAACGTCACCAGCATATCTTTAGGCGAAGGATCAAAGAGTGCAAGTTATGATATAATCAGAGTGCCACCACCAAACATCAATTAAGCAACCTACGAGTGCTGGTGAAAAAGGATCACCTGTTCTGAAATCATCCCGCCTCAAACCTCCCACTTGAGATTCAGAAGACAGTGTGTGATTCATGTTAACGAATTTCCTTCAGTTTTAACTATGCCCAGAGGGAGCCGACGAGTTTCCAGTGGGCCCTGTGATATACTGAAGCTGACAGTTGCACAGATATAAAGGTAATGATGATCCTTTGTGACTTGAAACACAAATTCAGATCCTGCCAAAAGCTTGAAGATAATCACCATCGCCTCAATCAGAGTGGAGACAAACATGCCAGAGTATCTAGAAGACTTGCATACCAGAAAATGTTTTTCAAATGCTAAGCCCAACCAGAACAGTTGGAGTGTTTTAGCAAGAAACCAGAAAAAGATTATTTTTCATTCTTGTCAGGACTCCAAAACTACTGCAGCTCCTAAGCACACCCACAACAGGACTTTTGTTCCGCACGAAGCATTAGAGGAGATGCCTCAAGGAATTACAAACAGACCACTCATTTGGCTATCTTGACATTCATGGTTGAATTCCTCTCAGTTTTAGCTTGTCCTAAGTCCCGGAGGGAAACTACTGGTATTTAAAAAAAGGACAGAGAAAAGCAGGGAATTTGATCAAAATTCCCTATTCTCTCTAGAACCATGAACCATTCACAGGAAGCATGGATGGGACACCAGACACCCTTCAGTTATCTTAAAACACAAAGACTTTGCAACAAGCAGCTTGAGGAAGCCACCACTACACCATATGCTGACTCTGACCTAGTGCAAAGACTTCAAATCTTACTAAATACCCACAGCCACTTGCTTTGGATGCTGAGTAGAGCTCTTCATCCTAGCAATAGAAGGCATATGGAATATATTACCATCAGAAATTATGAAATACCAGCTCATTATGGGACATAAAGAGTATGTGGAGGAGAAAGCTCTCGAAGCTCTACAGCTGATTAAGTTGCAAGTACTTATTATTCCAGCCGGTTTGAAAAGTACAGCCAATGAAGTCTGCTTCTAAAAAACTATTTAAGACATTACCAAAATAAGAGTGGAAGAAAGTGCTGACATAAAGAGACGCGTTTACTTTTGTGCAGCAGGTTTTATTTTTATTGCTAATGTCGGTCTGTCAGAATGAAAGCTAGCAGTTCTGAGATGCACGTGGCACAGCTGGCCGGCTCAGTGGAAGGACCAGGCTGCCTTTGCTGAGCAATCTCAGGTCCTGGTGGTATCAAAGGCTGAATGCTCAGTGGCAGTGTCCAAGTTCAAGGCTTTTCAGAAGGGACTGAAGGACTCAGTCTCAACCCTGATTTAGGGTTGGTCTTTTTCAGCTGCAGCTGGGTCAGTAACAGAGGTCGATACACTCATCTGCACATGTCCGGGCCCTTGGACTAAGGCCAACATTGCATCAACCCTACCACATCAGCTGCTCACTGTAAGCAGTCCCTAAGCCCTTTTAGGCAAACCCAGCTGCTTTCATTTCTTGTCTCCTCCTGACCAAAAAGAAAGGCCACAGCAACAGCCCAGGGTGAGCAGTTTGGTATGGAGAACAGAGGAAGATCACGCAGAGGCCAGACCTGCAGCAGTCACTGGAGAGAATACGTAATTAAGCCCACCTACGATTTTCAGTAAGTAATTTTAGAAACAAGATACTTCCCACACTAACACTTAAACATCAAGTGTTGCATTATTTGTTTTTTTCCCCCCCATATCTACCACACACAAGTCAAAAGCCAGCAATCAGTTTGAAGACGTTGCTTGGAATCTGGTGAGGAAAGCCAGCTGGTTTCCCAACTGATGCGGTGAAATCAACAGAGCAAGTGGACTCCTGGAACACTGTTCCTCTGACTTGGTTTTGGGAAAAACCTTGCCCTAGCCCTTCCTACAGACCCAACAACACACAACCACCACATGCATAGAATCACCGAGATCGGTAAAGAAATGACCTCCAAAATCATCTAAGCCCAACCATCCACCTACCACCAGTATTTCCCTACTAAACCATATCTCTTAGTACACAGCAAGAAGAGGCTGGCATACCATTGCCGAACCCTTACTACCAGATTCTTCCGCAGATTTCTACTTCTGCCCAAATCCTTTAATTAAACACAGAGAAAGCTATTTCCTGCAATACTTTTGAAGCATTTCAGTCATTTAAGGTTGCTCCCCCTTGCACTGCAGTCACACTAAGCATAGTCGCGATGACTTCAGGCAAGGTCTTGGTGCAATGAGATGTGTAAAAATAAAGCAGTGAGGTGGATTTAGAAAAATAATTATAATAATGGCAGCAAGCACAGAAAGCACAAAAAACGCAAGTAAAAATCCTGAAATTACTGTACTGTTCTCATTTTTACTTAAAAGAAATATGAAGAAAGCCTACTTAAGAGTTCACATGCTAATTGTGGGTTTTTTTTCCTTGCTGAAGGAATCACATTTATCATTTAAGAACAAAAGTACAAAATTAGCAGGTTTTACATTTATTCATATTCAGTACCAAGAATTCAACTAGTAGTATCTATCAGCAATCAGAAGATATTTTTGCAAAGATAACAGATAAACTTTACCTCATATATGCTCTAACTAGCAAAACCATTCCAAAACTAACGACTTGGATTTTTGCACACAAATCTGCTTAGACTCTTACAAATTCCTACAAGATTTAACACAGCTGCTGATTGACTCTGTATTGCTCTGTGGAACAGGTGTTCAGACATCATCACATAGCTTCTACGGGCACGTAACTATTAGCACAGACTTTTACAGTATTTTGGTGCCCTCCATATTAATATGAGAGCTGGGCTAAGAGCTGAAGTGGTTTACTTCTTTAGAAATCAGTAGTTCAAGCCCTAGTACTTAAAGCCTGACACCTTTTCACAAAAGACACAAAGCATTATATATATATTTTTTAACTGTCTCAATTCAGCTTTTTTCTTAAATTAATGTTCTCTGTGTGACAAACAGAGTAGAAGACAGATAGGCTTTCAGTCTTTATGAAGCCTATCCCTGTTTACTGGAAGATCATCCTTAAAGACAGGCATCATCACTGGATGATATCATGCAATAAAACATACAGTCACCAGTTCTATAGGAATAATCCTGTGATTATTCCTATACAATTCCTATGTAATTCCATTTACATTAAAGTTTGTATGGATTTCTTAGTACAGAAAGCAACTCTCCCTCTCTTTTTTCCCCCTGAAGTTCAATTTTTATTCACTTGATCATTTCCTGTATCTTATTCTCAGTACTTCCACACAAAAGACCTGAAAATACGGTATCAGAGACATTGCAAGCAAAATTTAACAGTATTTCTGTCAGGTATTGGGTATTTCTTCAGAGGAAAATAGTTGTAATAGATATAGTATCAAAAGCTCAGTATCAACCTGAATAAGCCAATAGCTTCTGAGGGAATAAAAAGGAACAGTAATTCAGCAGAACACGCTTAGACTCATTACTGACATAGCACGACTTCAGTGCCAGGATGATTTAGGTGCAATGGTGAACAGGATACTGTATGCAATTAAAAGCAAGAAGCACAAGTTCATCTGGATTACTGTGCAGGGGTA